>NC_047019.1:30088813-30772147 GCF_902652985.1 Pecten maximus
GCCATCAAATAACACAGACAATTTCCAATCAGGTAAATACCCTATTTTGGCTGACGCAATCCATCCATGTCCAACTTCAGATGAATAGTTGTACAATAATGAATATAATTAGCAGAGTGGCGCAGTGGAAGCGTGCTGGGCCCATAACCCAGAGGTCCGAGGATCGAAACCTCGCTCTGCTATAATAATACTTTCTTTTTCGTTTAATATTAAGCTAAAATGTCATCTGTATTTCATAACTACGATGAAAAAAAAAATCAAACATAAAAGTCAATATTTTGAATATTTCATATGCCAACAAATATGTTATTAACATTTGTTTCCTACATCACTCAAAATCTGATGAAATCAGTAGCTCTTAAAAGTGAGATCACCCGTCTACAACCATATATGTAATCAGCAGAGTGGCGCAGTGGAAGCGTGCTGGGCCCATAACCCAGAGGTCCGAGGATCGAAACCTCGCTCTGCTAAGATTGATAATATTTTTCTCGCTTTCAATTCAACTAAGGATGCCACACTCGTGAAAAGCATACTAAATAAATATGTGACATGTGATTGCTTCGTTATCATCATCTATACATTAAAATGTCAAAAATCATTCTTGCTTGCCCCGTAATAAGAAATACAGATTTTTTTTATTAAAATATGTAAATCCGATTAACGAAATGCATTCCCAAAATTGATTGGCCATAGCTATCACTTTCTAAAGAATAAATATGATAAAATATATAAATGTATATTGTGCAAATAACATATTTTCCGAATTTTGTAAATTAAAGTTGTGAATAGGTGATATTTTATGAATGTTATGTATCAAGTCTCAAAACAAAATCAACTTCATAATTTTTTTTAAAGAACAAAGCAAATCAATCTATTGAGTGACGTTAAAAGAACCTGTTTCATAGGAGACATGCCCAGAAACAGGGATTTGACTGAAGCAAGCTATGTTTGTCCAAATGAATACTTTCTATAATTTCTAGTGGAATGTAACTGGAAAGCGAAGTAAAGTTCACTGTCCGGTGAATTAGTCGAGACGGTGACGTTTTTGTATTTATATTTGCTGGTGAACATCTGATTCATCATATATTGTGGAAAATGTTAATGAAATATCGTTAGAAACGAGAGGTATTGTATAGTACATGTATAACGATGTAGTTATAGAGAACACACACGGAGATCAGATATAGTGTCATGTGATTGATTGTTTTAAGTGTATAAAAACACAACAGATAATACAGGAAACCATCATTCTAACTCAATATGGATACAACGAGGGCTAAATATGAATTAAAAAATAAATATTGAAAAGGTACAAAACGAACCTGCATCTCCAGAAACATTGTCTTGATCATTTACGTCACCATTTTGCTTTCATCTTATTTCAAAACTTTATTGGTATCATTAATTTATTTGAATTTATCCGATATGATCTAACAAAATTGCACTTGTCTACTATTCGTCAAGAAAATTAATTAGGGACAAACGTTTGAATGATCATAAACACCATGTACATATAGTCATAAAAAACACAGAAAATTTCCAATAAGGTAAATACCCTATTTATTTTTGCTAACGCAATCCATCCATGTCCAACTTCAGATGGATAGTTGTACAACAATTAATTTAATTAGCAGAGTGGCGCAGTGGAAGCTTGCTGGGCCCATAACCCAGAAGTCCGAGGATCGAAACCTCGCTCTGCTATAATACTTTCTTTTTCGTTTAATATTAAGCTAAAATGTCATCTGTATTTCATAACTACGATGAAAAAAAATCAAATATAAAAGTCAATATTTTGAATATTTCATATGCCAACAAATATGTTATTAACACTTGTTTCCTACATTACTCAAAATCTGATGAAATCAGTAGCTCTTAAAAGAGACATCATCCCGTCTACAACTATATATGTAATCAGCAGAGTGGCGCAGTGGAAGCGTGCTGGGCCCATAACCCAGAGGTCCGAGGATCGAAACCTCGCTCTGCTAAGATTGATAATATTTTTCTCGCTTTCAATTCAACTGAGGATGCCACACTCGTGAAAACCATACTAAATAAATATGTGACATGCGATTGCTTCGTTATCATCATCTATACATTAAAATGTCAAAAATCATTCTTGCTTGCTCGGTATCATAAGAAATACAGATTTTTTTTTTAAATGTGTAAATCCGATTAACAATATGCATTCCCAAAATTGATTGGCCATAGCTATCACTTTCTTAAGTATAAATATGGTAAAGTATATTGTGCAAATAACATATTTTCCGAATTTTCTAAATTAAAGTTGTGGATAGATGATATTTTATGAATGTTATGTATCAAGTCTCAAAACAAAATCAACTTCATAATTGTTTCTTACACAACAAAGCAAATCAATCTATTGAGTGACGTTAAAAGAACCTGTTTCAAAGGAGACATACCCAGAAACAGGGATTTGACTGAAGCAAGCTATGTTTGTCCAAATGAATACTTTCTATAATTCCTAGTGAAATGTAACTGGAAAGCGAAGTAAAATTCACTGTCCGGTGAATAAGTCGAAACGTGCTTTATTTATTGTGGTAAATTGTTTCAATTATGTGAAATTAATAAATTCTTAATATGTTTTAATACATAAAGATTATAGAAATAGACGGGATCAGAAAGTATGAATGATTTATTATATACACAATATAAAGATAATCATTAATTCATATTGTAACGAGGTAAATGACAAATGATAAAAGTACAAAACATGATATCAAAGAAAATTGTCATGATAATTACGGCCAACCATTCGTTCTAACTCATTTATGGTAATTATTTAATTATTAAGTGATAACAATTCAACTGTTAATATTAATAAAGAATTATTTAGGGACAATGTTGAATGATTTAACAATTAATACATCAAAATAGAACACTTTCAAAGGAATACCCATTTACAACGCAATATATCAATGTCAACTAGTGAATTCAACAATTGATTAATTAGCCAATCGCTTTGTAAGTTTGAATGTTATTGGCATAAATAGGAAACATCGATGAAAATACTATTTATTGTAATATTTTACGAATCAATTCTTATTAAATATCAAAAAATCAACATAATCAATATTAAAACATTTTTGCAACAAATCATTAAACTTTCAAAATACTAAAATATTGAAATCAGTAGTTCTAAATGAATCATGCCTAAACCCATATATTGAAAGCAATGCCAGTTGAATTTGGTAATTACCAAGAGTAGTTATCGAAACGTCGCTAGATGAAAATTTTTCCCTTAATCAATAGTGCATATCGTCAAAATTTAAATAGTATGACAGGATGTATCATCATATACATTAAAATGTAACAATCATTTATAATCTCATTAAATACAATTTTTAATGGAATCGATTAACAGATTCATAAAATGATGCCATTAAAAATTTATATATTTGTAAAGTATGTGCAAAATATTCCAATATTTAATTAATATGATGTGATTTTCTGAATTTATTATAAGAAAAATCAACTATTCATAATATTTTCAAATTGCTAAACTAACATATGACGTAAAAACTTTCAAAGGAATACATTATAAATGAAATGATAGAAAGTTCCAATGAATATTTCTATAATTTATGATGTAATTGAAAGCTGACAATAAATCACTGTCCGTAATAATTTTTAAAGTATTTTATGTATTATTAATATTTAAATTGATCTATATAAAATGTAAGAACTATGTTGAAACGTTAAATAATATAAAGGTTAAAACAACAGTCACATCAATGTGATTGATATTTGTATTAAATCAATGATAATACGAAACATCATTGACAATTATAATGGGTAATGATACAAATAGTATTGAAAGTAAAACAACTTTCAGAACATTTGTCATGATATTTACTCTTAATATTGATAATCTTATTCAGATTATGGCATCAATTAATTTATGATTACAATATGAAACAAAATTGACTTGTAACATCCAAATTTCAGAAAATGTTATATTTCAAACACATTATAAGTATGTCATAATTCACCATATCATAGGTAATAAACCTATTGCTATCATCAATTCATTAATATATATGTCAAAATTAATATTAGATGAAAAAGAACGTTAGGCATATCCAATATGATCGAAACTCGTTGAATACTATTCTTTCGTTAATAATTATGAAATAGGCTTTTTAATAATACTAACAAGTAGAATCAAACGTCTAAATTTATTTTTTCAATATAATAAATCTTGTTTATCATACTACAAAAAATTATAAATCGTAATTAATAATATGCCCATCTAAATATATTAATATTATTGCAGTGAAGCTGTGGCCACACAAGTCGGATCAAACCTTGCTTATGTAATATAATCAGTTTATTAATAGGAAGCCATCGAAAACCAATAGAAATCACATGTCTTGATATTATTTTTCTAATATGAACATCATCTGCAAACATATAAATTAAATTATTTGATAGATGTTAATCATTAAATAAGATTCACAAATTATTGCATATATAATTTTTTAATAAATTGTAATCATGTGCAAAAACTTTTTAACGAATTTCTAAATAAAATTTGAAGATATATTTATGAATATGTAAATAATTAAAATAAATATATTCATATTTTATTAACAAAGAATCAAATTACGTAAAGAAACCGTTCAAACTATTCCAAGAAACAGTTTGACTGAAAAGTGTTTCGGAAATGTAATAAATTGAAGAAGCTTGTATCAATAACTTCTATGAAATAAATAGTAATGTAATATTGTTATAAGTGAAACATTTATTGTCGTGAACATATTCAATAATGGTGAAATTAATAAATTTAATAGTTATAAATATGTAAACATTGTTCATATAAGTACGCAAATGTGTTATAGTTTAAGATAAACAAAATTAAGAATACATTTTAAACATAATGAAAAGCAAATATTAAAAAATATATGGAAAGTTGAATAGTTTCATTAAATTTGAATAATAGCATAATTAACTATTTAATTCATTGCATCATCACAACTTGGTAAATTTAATACAAATATGATTTAAATTAAAAATTGACTGGACAAAGTTCATGATATAACATGTTTAACTTTATCAATTAAAATGTCATTAATTATTACTCAAATAAATTCCTGAATTCAGATGATTGTATAACAAAATTGTATACGTGTGCTAAAATCAGATCAAATTCTGGAATAAACGTTTTAATTATAATAACACAATATGCGATTAATCAAATAACAAACAGTCAATCAAATTTTATTCTAGGCAACATCACTTTCCAATTTCAATGAATATTGTCGAAAATTGATGCACAATGTGGAGCGTGCGGAACCTAACCAGGGTCCGAGGATCAATCTCTTTGATAAATACTTTTTTTTTAAATTAATAAATTATTGATTTCTAACTAAATGAAAAAATCACCCTAATAATATTTAAATTTATTCAAAATTTTTACAATTTTAATTACAAGATTGTTGAATACGTATTAAAAGAATCATCTCTAAACATTTCTCAACAAGCAGATCTTGGAAGTAGGTCCTAAAACAAAAGTCCGAGATCAAACTGTCTGAAGATATATATTTTTCATGAATTTAATTCAACTTGGATGCAATGTTAAAGATAAAAAGTTTTTAGTTGTTCAAATATCTTTATAAATTGCGAAACATTGATTATAATATTGTGAAAGATGTTATATATGTGAAAACGAGTAATTGTCAAAATTGTTGTTATGAATTAGAAAGTAAGTTATTGAAATTGACATATTTCAAATAGAAATAGATTATAGAAATATTAATTTATAAACATGTTAAAATAATAAAAATTTGAAAAACAATAGAAACTATGCAATAATAATGTATTTAAAGAAAATACAAAGTATTTGATTAATTGACATTGTTCAAATAATTCATCAATTGAATTATGAAAATTGAAAGAAAAAATTTCGGACAATTCGAAGATATTTTAATATTTATATAATTATGATTTATGAATAACCTATTGGATAGAAACAATATGTCAATTCAAGAAAGTAGAGAAATTTAAGAGATTAATGATCTCTGTGAATCAGAGTATTAGACAACTCTCAAACCATATTATTATTGTCAAATTGAAAAAATGTATTAAAATGAAAAGAAAAGAACCTGAATCAAATTTGAAGTTATACAACATTGCTTATAATCTTTTTAATTAATCCTAAATATATGAATTCATAGTCTCAAATGAAAATCACGTACAATTGATATTGAAGACAGTTATGACTGACTGCCTATCAAGTCGATGATCTACTTTTCTTAAAGGTAAACTTTTCGCTTCAATTAATAAGTAGGGTCACTGAAAATTATACCATAGTGCAAAGGTTGATCTCTAATTCGAAAATTATCTTATTTCTTAAATATAACAATTATTGAAAGCTTAATCAATAAATGACATATTGTTATAACATCTTTCTTAAAATTAAATAAGTTTTAATTAATTAATAAATAAATTTTTTTAATGTGATTCATTAAACAAAAATCATCAATAATTGTTTCATAACTAAAGATAAAATTGTTTTTAAATAATTTTACAAATATTAAAATTGATTGACTGATATTTAGAAGTAAATTTTTATATTTAAAATCAATAAATGTTTTTAAAAAATTAATTATATGATTAAAGATTATTCAAATGATACAAAATTAAAGATTGGAATAAGTTAAACTTTATTAAATAATTCTATAATCGAATCATTGTAAGTAAGTTATATAAATTACCGAATAAGTAAAAGTACTTTTATTAAATTGGTAAAGAAGTCATTTAGATGGAATGGGTTAAAGAATTATAATCATGAAAAGGTTAAGAAGAAATTGTGTTATAGAAACCATGTATGTATTGTGATTGATTTTAAGTGTTAAAATAACATTATATTTCAAATTATAAGAAAGTGATGTAAAATATAAGAAAGTTGAAATTAAAACAAATTGGTCCAAAAATATAATGAATTTCCATCAATTTTATATGATGAATTATGGTTAATTATGAATGTATATTATAGTTATACAAAATGCGGGAATCGACAATTTAGACAATTTATATAAAACATAATTATTTCTTAAATAATAACATTCATCTAATACCTATTTTGATAATCATCCTAATACATTTTAATATTATTATAAAAATCGTAAAATGCCATGAACAATTGGCATAACCAAGTCTAATAATCCTTCATAATAATTATTATGTATTAGTAATGATTGATTCAGCAAAATCAGAGTCAAACTTTTAATTTATATAAAATTTTTATTAAACTAGGTTCCAACTCAAAACTATAAATCAGTAGCCTAATAGTACTCTCGTTTCAACTAATATTAATGCTATCACAGGGAAAAAAAAACAAAAATTTTAATTTTTTAAATTTTTTCCCAAAAATTTTAATTGGTTTTTTTTTAAAAAAACGAGGGCTAAATATGAATACAAAATAGATATTGAAAAGGTACAAAACGAACCTGCATCTCCAGAAACATTGTCATGATAATTTACGCCACCATATTGCTTTCATCTTATTTCAAATGTTTATTGGCATCATTAATTTACTTGAATTCATCAGATCTGATATAACAAAATTGCACTTGTGTACTATTCGTCAAGAAAATTTTGACGGGACAAACGTTTGAATGATCATCAACACCATATACATATAGTCATCAAATAACACAGACGATTTCACATCAGGTAATACCCTATTTTGGCTGACGCAATCCATCCATGTCCAACTTCAGATGAATAGTTGTACAGTAATGAATTTAATTAGCAGAGTGGCGCAGTGGAAGCGTGCTGGGCCCATAACCCAGAGGTCCGAGGATCGAAACCTCGCTCTGCTATAATACTTTCTTTTTCGTTTAATATTAAGCTAAAATGTCATCTGTATTTCATAACTACGATGAAAAAAATCAACCATCAAAGTCAATATTTTGAATATTTCATATGCCAACAAATATGTTATTAACACTTGTTTCCTACATTACTCAGAATCTGATGAAATCAGTAGCTCTTAAAAGTGACATCATCCCGTCTACAACCATATATGTAATCAGCAGAGTGGCGCAGTGGAAGCGTGCTGGGCCCATAACCCAGAGGTCCGAGGATCGAAACCTCGCTCTGCTAAGATTGATAATATTTATCTCGCTTTCAATTCAACTAAGGATGCCACACTCGTGAAAACCATACTAAATAAATATGTGACATGTGATTGCTTCGTTATCATCATCTATACATTAAAATGTCAAAAATCATTCTTGCTTGCTCGGTATCATAAGAAATACAGATTTTTTTTTTAAATGTGTAAATCCGATTAACAATATGCATTCCCAAAATTGATTGGCCATAGCTATCACTTTCTTAAGTATAAATATGGTAAAGTATATTGTGCAAATAACATATTTTCCGAATTTTCTAAATTAAAGTTGTGGATAGATGATATTTTATGAATGTTATGTATCAAGTCTCAAAACAAAATCAACTTCATAATTGTTTCTTACACAACAAAGCAAATCAATATATTGAGTGACGTTAAAAGAACCTGTTTCAAAGGAGACATACCCAGAAACAGGGATTTGACTGAAGCAAGCTATGTTTGTTCAAATGAATACTTTCTATAATTCCTAGTGAAATGTAACTGGAAAGCGAAGTAAAATTCACTGTCCGGTGAATAAGTCGAAACGGTGACGTTTTTGTATTTATATTTGCTGGTGAACATCTGATTCATCATATATGGTGGAAAATGTTAATGAAATATCGTTAGAAACGAGTGGTATTGTATAGTACATGTATAACGATGTAGTTATAGAGAATACGCACGGAGATCAGATATAGTGTCATGTGATTGATTGTTTTAAGTGTATATAAACACAACAGATAATACAGGAAACCATCATTCTAACTCAATATGGATACAACGAGGGCTAAATATGAATACAAAATAGATATTGAAAAGGTACAAAACGAACCTGCATCTCCAGAAACATTGTCATGATAATTTACGCCACCATATTGCTTTCATCTTATTTCAAATGTTTATTGGCATCATTAATTTACTTGAATTCATCAGATCTGATATAACAAAATTGCACTTGTGTACTATTCGTCAAGAAAATTTTGACGGGACAAACGTTTGAATGATCATAAACACCATATACATATAGTCATCAAATAACACAGACGATTTCACATCAGGTAATACCCTATTTTGGCTGACGCAATCCATCCATGTCCAACTTCAGATGAATAGTTGTACAGTAATGAATTTAATTAGCAGAGTGGCGCAGTGGAAGCGTGCTGGGCCCATAACCCAGAGGTCCGAGGATCGAAACCTCGCTCTGCTATAATACTTTCTTTTTCGTTTAATATTAAGCTAAAATGTCATCTGTATTTCATAACTACGATGAAAAAAAATCAACCATAAAAGTCAATATTTTGAATATTTCATATGCCAACAAATATGTTATTAACACTTGTTTCCTACATTACTCAAAATCTGATGAAATCAGTAGCTCTTAAAAGTGAAATCATCCCTGAGACTTCCGGTTTGGATTTTCATACGAATGGACGCTTGTCTATATACGTAGATAAAATCTGTCAACATCGGTGGTAAGCTTGGGTCTGTGACCCTGTCATTGTGAATTTACATTGTTGTGATATTGCTGTTTGCATTCAAATAATTATTATGTGACATTTCACTGTATTTAGTGATATTTTGGAGATTCCTGTGTCCGGGATTTACCGGCGGGGATGGCGGCCCCCGGAGGTTCTGTTTCGAAGAGACAATATGCCAAAGAAAATACTGTTGTTTTGGATGTTTTAGACAATAAAAATGTCAAAGCGGCTCGTGTAATTACGGAAATTGTCGAACTTTGTGGCGAGGGTTCAGTTTTTGCGTGTGTTCCAAAATCTGGAAATCTGTTTGAAGTCACCCTTGAGGGGAGAGCAGGTATTAACATTTTGTTGGATGGTGTACTCATTGATGGGAAAAGGTTCGAATGTCGCGATATTACGCAACGGTTTACCCTTGTGAGTTTTCTTCACCTTCCGGCGTATGTTAGTGACACTGACATTGTGAGCAAGCTCGAGCAGCTTAATGTGGAAATAGTGTCGCCCATTAAACGTAGATATTATCAGGGCACTAGTGTTGCTGATGGCACTCGATATGTGCGAGTTAAATTACCACAAACATTGAAATCGCTGCCGTATACCATGAAATTTGGAAATGAATATTACCGGGTTATTCATGATAACCAGATGAAGGTTTGCTCTCTGTGTTACTCAGACCAACATTTGTTTCGTGACTGTCCGCAGTTTGTTTGTTACACATGTGGAGGTCAAGGCCATTTCAGACGGGCTTGTAAAACTCAGCCGTGTACCAGGTGTGGAGAAATTCGTTACCTGTGTGACTGTTCGTGCGCGCCCAGGCATGTAGAGTCATTGTGTGATCGGTGCGGCCGGTATGAATGTAGCTGTTTTGACACGGGCGATAATACGTATGACACTCATTCGGAGGGAGAGGATACGGTCGTTACTAATGACAGTGATTCCCATTCTGTTGTGGAATGTAACCATGCTACGGAGCCTATTCCGTTGTCTGATGGGAATGATGGTGACTCTGAGTCTATGAGCACCAGCGATCAGGATGATATCGATAGCTCTGGCGAGACTTTTACTTTGTCACAGCAGTCTGTTGTTAGTCAGGACACCGACAAAAATGATGTATGTTTCGGCGATGTACTCGCTCAACCTGAGTGTTCCAAGTTCTGGGACGATGAGGGCACGGAGGAGGGGGAAGAGGAAAAGAGTTGCCCTGATAGACATAGTTCTGTACAGAGTAGAGATTTTCTGAAAATAAAAGTTGGCGATGGTGGAGTTACGAAAAAGAAAAAGAAGAAGAAAGCTAAAAAAGTCAAGGAATGTCTGTAATGAACTTTGTCTTGTTGTTTTTTCTAATGTTTACTGTTTTATCTATAAACGTAAACGGACTGAGGGATGTTGTAAAAGTTAAAAATCTATTTGAGTATTTTCAGCATAATAATTATAAAGTTGTGCTGTTACAAGAAACGTTTTGGGATGATATGTTTGTAGATCAGATACGCCATTTGTGGCAGGGTAAGATTATTTTTAATAATAGCAATGACAACAGAAAAGGTGTCGCTATATTAATTGCTAATGATTTTAAAGATAGTGTAATTGATTTTGATGGTTATAATGGAAGAGTGTTACGTGTTAAGATAAAAATTGAAGATATTGAGTGGAATATTGTAAATATTTATGCCCCGAATATTGTAAATGACAGGAAAGTATTTTTTGAACATTTACAACTTTGGTTAGAACCTTTTTCAGAGAATCTGATTACAGGGGGTGATTTTAACACTACACTTTCTACTATAGATCGTACAGGTATCACGGCGCATACGGTAAATCCAAGTGTGTCGGCTTTGAAACGTCTTATGTTTAATTGTAATATCTATGATATTTGGAGAAATAGAAATAAGAATAGTTCTATATTTTCTCGTAAAAGAGTGAGTAATGACACTTTATCACAAAGTCGGATAGATTACTTTTTAGTGTCTAAAAGTTTAAGTTCTTATATACAAAATGTTTACTATAATGATACCTCATTTAGTGATCATAGCTTTGTTGTAATGAGAATTGACTGTGATTTTGGCAGTAAAGGTCCAGGTATATGGATTTTTAATAATTGTTTTTTGTTAGAAGAAGATTTTAATACAAAAATAAGGTCTATAATTAATTCTGCTAAGAAGTGTCCTTTATATGTGGATGAGCCGAAAGTTTGGTGGGATAATCTCAAGTATAAGATAAAGAGATTCTCTCAGGTATATGGTAAGGACCGACGTAAGTTACGGATGTCCGAGTTTTATAGGATTCAGAATAAATTACAGGGTTTTTCTTGTGATATAGCTAATGGGAAACCTTTTGATTGTACTAAGTATGATGAATTAAGACAGAGTTTAGAAAAGTTTGAAAAGGAAAAATGTAATGGTGCTGTTTTGAGGTCAAAAGCGAAATGGGCCGTAGATGGTGATAAAAACACCAGTTATTTTTTAAAACTTGAGAAGTATAGACAGAATTGTAATACTATTAAATGTTTACAGGACATAGATGGAAATGTATTGACTTCTTGTGATGAGATGTCTAATGAAATATTCAGTTTTTATAATAAATTGTATAATTGTATTGAAACAAATGATAGTGATATAGATAATCTTTTATCATTTATTGACAAAAAAGTTACTGATGAGGATAGAGTAAGGTGTGATTCGCCTGTGACTGTTGATGAAATACAAAAAGCATTATTAACTATGTCAAAAGGTAAAAGTCCCGGATTGGATGGTCTGACCGTTGAATTCTATTGTCACTTTTTTGATGATTTGAAAGATGTTTTCCCTTGTATTGTGCAAAGTATCTGGGATGATAGAGAATTGACCAGAACAATGAGGCAAGGAGTTATCAATCTTGTATATAAAAAAAGAGGTGATCAAAGTCTATTGAAAAATTGGAGACCTATTAGCCTTCTTAATGTAGACTATAAAATTTTAGCACGTGTTATGTCTGATAGATTAAAAACTGTTTTACCCTCTATTGTTTCAAACTTTCAATCGTGCTGTGTGGTTGGTCGTGATATTTCGGACACAATTTTTTGTGTCCGTGATATCATTGATCTAACTACACAGGAAGATTGTGAGGGATATATCCTTAAAATTGATCAAGAGAAGGCTTTTGATCGTGTTTGTCATAAGTATTTATTTAAAGTTTTAGAAAAATTTGGTTTTGGAGGAAACTTTGTTGATTGGATCAAGATTTTTTATACAAATATTTCTAGTTCTGTAAAATACAATGGTAATCTAACTAAGTTTATCTCTATCCATAACTCAGTAAGGCAGGGGTGTCCGATTTCAGCGATGCTATATGTTTTAGCTGCGGAACCTCTGGGACAAATGATTTTAAAATCTCCTGATGTTTCAGGTATCAATGTTCCTCGTACCAATTTTGAGTCAAAAGTGTATCAACATGCGGACGATACAACTTTAACACTTAAGGATAAACAGTCTATTGTAAATGTTTTTAACCTTTTGGAAGTATATAGTAAGGGTTCTGGTGCTAAAGTGAATAAAGATAAATCAGAATTATTATGTATTGGCAATGGAAATATTACACAAGCTGAACTTGACAATTTTCGGATAAAATTGTGTGAACAAGTTATTTGCATTCTTGGCGTGTATGTTGGTGTAGATTTACGAGTATGTAATGAAAAGAATTGGGACACTAAAGTTACTTCCATAAGAAATATTTTGAGAATGTGGTCACAAAGACAATTAACCATACAAGGTAGAGCTACCGTAATTAGTTCCTTATTGATGTCGAGATGTTGGTATTGTCTTACTTCACAGACTATGCCTCTGTCAGCTATTACTGATATTAAGAAGATTTGTATTGATTTTTTATGGTCAAATGGTGCTCATTTAGTGGCATATGACACTATCATTGGCAAAAGAAAGGTTGGTGGTTTAAATGTGCCTGATATTGAGTTAAAATTAAGATCATTTAGATTAAAGTTTTTATTTAGGTGGCTGGATATGTCCTGTACAGCAGCCTGGAAGTGTATGTGTAGCTATTTCTTTAACAAAATTCTTGATTTAAATCTTGGATTTGAAGTAATTTATTGTAAGTTTCCAAACAAATGTTTGCGATCACTGCCCATTGTTTATCATGAAATGTTAAAGGCTTGGTATGCCTTTCAGACAGTGAATGAGGTGTACTATAATGAGGACGCCTTTTTTGTTTACGAACAACCTTTGTTTTTTAATTCTATGTTTTTGAATGTCGACAAGCCTATTTTCATTGAATATTTTGCCAAGGCTGGTATTGTCAAAGTCAAGCATTTGACGTTTGAGGTTATTTCCAAGTTTCTCAATTCAAATGCTGTAGCTGATATTATTAAAGAGAGTAACCCAGATATTTCTAGGGATACTATTTTATCTGATTATGAAACTATTTTGAGTTGCATTCCAGTGAAATATAAACAAATTATTTTGAACTATGTGCATTCTAATATAAGAACAGACTGCGGACCTAAAATTACTTATACGGATGGTTGTGGAACAACTGTACAACTCCATCCTAAAACTACACGGGATATTTATGCTTGTTTTATTCGTTATTGTTTTCGAAAGCCGAAATCATCTGAATATTGGTCAGATATTTTTCATGATGTTTGTCTTCCACAAGTTTTTGCAATTATGTACTTGCCTTTTTTACCCTGTGATGTTATTGAAGTTCACTTTCGTATTGTACATAACACCATATTTACGATGGAGAAGTTAAAGAAAATTGGCACTGTTGTTAGTGATCAATGTCTAGTCTGTACGTCTGATTCGGAAACTTTGCAGCATTTATTTCTTGACTGCTCAGAACTTTCGGATTTTTTGGCTTATGTTCAAACGTTAATTAAAAAACTGTTTTCGGCTGCTGATCAAAATTACGTTTCGGATATATCTCTTGGAAGTCTTATTTTTCTGGGTTACACAAGGAAAATTAAACGTACAAATCCGTTTTTCATTAACTTCTTTCTGGGTGTAGTGCGTTTCTGTATTTTGAAGAGACGTAATCTAGTAGTTGGTAAGATGATTAAATTGAACTTGAAGACGTTCTTCAAGTACACTTTTCGAAAATATTTTGACTATGTCCGATTCTATTACCAGATGAAGAAGAAGCATCGGCTGTTTAAAAAGTATATTGCTGTTGATAACAATTTATTAAAGGAAATTGATATTTCCCTAGTATCAGAGGATTTGACATCATATGTCTTAGATATCTGATTATAAGCACAGTATTATTGAGGATTAAAGAATCCGTATGATATTTTTAGTATGTATGAATTATAGCAAAAGCCTGTGATATGATATTTTCATACAATTCTATAATATGCTTTAAATGAACTGTGAAGAAATTATTTTTAAAGATAAAAAGCACTCAAGGCTCACATTGATATTTCATTATGTGATATTCAGCAAAACTGTGATATTGTTTGATTTAAATTAATTGAATATGTGATTTATATGCACTGTGAGGAGCCTTCGGGGCCCCAACCCCGGGGGTCCTATTTGCTGGGAAAATTAAAAGTATATTTTAAAGATAAAAAAAAGCGTGCTGGGCCCATAACCCAGAGGTCCGAGGATCGAAACCTCGCTCTGCTAAGATTGATAATATTTTTCTCGCTTTCAATTCAACTAAGGATGCCACACTCGTGAAAACCATACTAAATAAATATGTGACATGTGATTGCTTCGTTATCATCATCTATACATTAAAATGTCAAAAATCATTCTTGCTTGCTCGGTATCATAAGAAATACAGATTTTTTTTTTAAATGTGTAAATCCGATTAACAATATGCATTCCCAAAATTGATTGGCCATAGCTATCACTTTCTTAAGTATAAATATGGTAAAGTATATTGTGCAAATAACATATTTTCCGAATTTTCTAAATTAAAGTTGTGGATAGATGATATTTTATGAATGTTATGTATCAAGTCTCAAAACAAAATCAACTTCATAATTGTTTCTTACACAACAAAGCAAATCAATATATTGAGTGACGTTAAAAGAACCTGTTTCAAAAGAGACATACCCAGAAACAGGGATTTGACTGAAGCAAGCTATGTTTGTCCAAATGAATACTTTCTATAATTCCTAGTGAAATGTAACTGGAAAGCGAAGTAAAATTCACTGTCCGGTGAATAAGTCGAAACGGTGACGTTTTTGTATTTATATTTGCTGGTGAACATCTGATTCATCATATATGGTGGAAAATGTTAATGAAATATCGTTAGAAACGAGAGGTATGGCATAGTACATGTATAAAGATGTAGTTATAGAGAACACACACCGAGATCAGATATAGTGTCATGTGATTGATTGTTTTAAGTGTATATAAACACAACAGATAATACAGGAAACCATCATTCTAACTCAATATGGATACAACGAGGGCTAAATATGAATACAAAATAGATATTGAAAAGGTACAAAACGAACCTGCATCTCCAGAAACATTGTCATGATAATTTACGCCACCATATTGCTTTCATCTTATTTCAAATGTTTATTGGCATCATTAATTTACTTGAATTCATCAGATCTGATATAACAAAATTGCACTTGTGTACTATTCGTCAAGAAAATTTTGACGGGACAAACGTTTGAATGATCATAAACACCATATACATATAGTCATCAAATAACACAGACGATTTCACATCAGGTAATACCCTATTTTGGCTGACGCAATCCATCCATGTCCAACTTCAGATGAATAGTTGTACAGTAATGAATTTAATTAGCAGAGTGGCGCAGTGGAAGCGTGCTGGGCCCATAACCCAGAGGTCCGAGGATCGAAACCTCGCTCTGCTATAATACTTTCTTTTTCGTTTAATATTAAGCTAAAATGTCATCTGTATTTCATAACTACGATGAAAAAAAATCAACCATCAAAGTCAATATTTTGAATATTTCATATGCCAACAAATATGTTATTAACACTTGTTTCCTACATTACTCAAAATCTGATGAAATCAGTAGCTCTTAAAAGTGAAATCATCCCGTCTACAACTATATATGTAATCAGCAGAGTGGCGCAGTGGAAGCGTGCTGGGCCCATAACCCAGAGGTCCGAGGATCGAAACCTCGCTCTGCTAAGATTGATAATATTTTTCTCGCTTTCAATTCAACTAAGGATGCCACACTCGTGAAAACCATACTAAATAAATATGTGACATGTGATTGCTTCGTTATCATCATCTATACATTAAAATGTCAAAAATCATTCTTGCTTGCTCGGTATCATAAGAAATACAGATTTTTTTTTTAAATGTGTAAATCCGATTAACAATATGCATTCCCAAAATTGATTGGCCATAGCTATCACTTTCTTAAGTATAAATATGGTAAAGTATATTGTGCAAATAACATATTTTCCGAATTTTGTAAATTAAAGTTGTGGATAGATGATATTTTATGAATGTTATGTATCAAGTCTCAAAACAAAATCAACTTCATAATTGTTTCTTACACAACAAAGCAAATCAATCTATTGAGTGACGTTAAAAGAACCTGTTTCAAAAGAGACATACCCAGAAACAGGGATTTGACTGAAGCAAGCTATGTTTGTCCAAATGAATACTTTCTATAATTCCTAGTGAAATGTAACTGGAAAGCGAAG
This sequence comes from Pecten maximus, assembly GCF_902652985.1. Classification (NCBI taxonomy): domain Eukaryota; kingdom Metazoa; phylum Mollusca; class Bivalvia; order Pectinida; family Pectinidae; genus Pecten; species Pecten maximus. The sequence continues at coordinate 30,106,063 of NC_047019.1, forward strand.
TAAAATTCACTGTCCGGTGAATAAGTCGAAACGGTGACGTTTTTGTATTTATATTTGCTGGTGAACATCTGATTCATCATATATGGTGGAAAATGTTAATGAAATATCGTTAGAAACGAGTGGTATTGTATAGTACATGTATAACGATGTAGTTATAGAGAATACGCACGGAGATCAGATATAGTGTCATGTGATTGATTGTTTTAAGTGTATATAAACACAACAGATAATACAGGAAACCATCATTCTAACTCAATATGGATACAACGAGGGCTAAATATGAATACAAAATAGATATTGAAAAGGTACAAAACGAACCTGCATCTCCAGAAACATTGTCATGATAATTTACGCCACCATATTGCTTTCATCTTATTTCAAATGTTTATTGGCATCATTAATTTACTTGAATTCATCAGATCTGATATAACAAAATTGCACTTGTGTACTATTCGTCAAGAAAATTTTGACGGGACAAACGTTTGAATGATCATAAACACCATATACATATAGTCATCAAATAACACAGACGATTTCACATCAGGTAATACCCTATTTTGGCTGACGCAATCCATCCATGTCCAACTTCAGATGAATAGTTGTACAGTAATGAATTTAATTAGCAGAGTGGCGCAGTGGAAGCGTGCTGGGCCCATAACCCAGAGGTCCGAGGATCGAAACCTCCCTTATATCAAAACTGTGGTGACGGGGTTCATCTAGGTTGTGTAAAATGCTTAAGTGGTGATAGGTTTTTCTGCGCCCCGAGACAGCGACCCAAGTTTCGGAGAAAACACGGCGACGGAAACCGGGATTTTAATTTGATGATACTGTCTTACAACACGACACGGAAATTCCTCTAAAATATAAACGAAAACAAATGTTGACTATCTATATCGCATCCGATCAAGGCTGGTTTTATCCAAACAGGAAGTAGACAATTGAAGCATGAGGAGCGCTGATATTTTTTTTTATCTCCGGTATATAATAGAGTATGTTGAGTCACTTTCGTTTAAAACAATTGTGAAAACTGGGCCTTTCGTATCAGAAACAGGCAGTTCATGTGCTGCAATACAGCGTGAGTTGAGAGTTGACCAGAAATGACTACTGTCGTTGTAATAGTGACCTTATTAGCTTTGATAGACACCTGCTCGGTTGTCAACGTGACGTTGTCTTTGTCTTCTCAGACGTCCCATGAATCTCACGGTGTGTGTCAATTAGTCAACAAGAGTGACATTATCTCAGGATCACTCCGCTGGATTCCACACCAACCAACGACATCGTCCCACGTGTGGATTGATGGAGAATCTTCTATCTCCACCATTGATTGGATTTATTTTTATGGTTGTTTCAGTAGTAATTGGACCCTTTCCGCCGCCACCAAATTATCGACGGGTGACACCATATTGGTATGTTCTAAGTATTGCAGTGACAAACGGTTTCATGTCTTTTACGTGTCGAATGGATACTGCATTTGTGACAACAGGAATAACACTAATGTCATCACGCTGTCTGCCAGTAAGTGTATTGGGACTTTGTGTAATGGAGCCGTAGGAGGGTTTTGTGGGAACTCCCACCAAACTGGTCCCGTATGTCTATGTAAATATGCAAATGTGTCTTTTTATTTGCCTCCCACTCCGAGGAGTTCCGAGTACCAAAGCTGTGGTGATCAAGTTCACCTTGGTTGTGTCAAATGTGTAAGCGATGGTAGGTTTATCTGTGCCCCGAGTAAGCGACCCAAGTTTCGGAGAAAGGACGGCGACCAAAAACCGGGATTTTCATTGTGATGGAACTGTCTTACAACACGACGTGGACGTTCCTAGAAAAACATTACGAGGTCAGGGTGTTGGCTATCTGTATGGTGTCCAATCCGACAATAAATATACAAGTGATACTAATTCATGTTTAGCATGGAATGTTACGGGGAATATTACTATCAGTAAATCCTGTGACTGTAGCCTTAGAGCTCTCTGTCTGTACAATGGATCGTTGACCGGACAAGCTGGACGAAGTCGGACACAAGACCGGGGTCGCAGTAGGCCTAACAGTGGGTGTCATTGCTTTTCTGTTGATAGTTATTTGTATTGTCGTTTTCAAGAGAAAGACAGTTCATACGATGATTGGGAAATGTGTCAATACTGCGGGTGTTTGTCTAGGTTTGTGTGTTCGTTGTCCGTCTAAATCAAAACCAGCATCTAATCTCGATATATTTGCATATGCGGAGGAAAACCTGCAATCCTACCTTCATGAAAGCACAGCACACGACAATACCGATAGGAGTGTTTATGATGGTCAAAATTTGGAAGGACTGTTACGTGGTCACAATGAAATCCATAATAATGACCAATGGGGACTTTATGACAGCATGCGAGGGGGCGGGGCCGGGGATACATACGACTACCTAGGACAGACAGAGGCCCAACAGCGGACAGAACAGAGGCTGGTTGGTGATTATGACACAGTGGCCGTGGTACGAGCCGAGCTCAGTACGGACGCGTAATGCACGTCTTACTGAACAAAGATAAGTCCAAGGTATGAGTCAGAATCAAATACTAATTATGAATTTTTGCAATGCCATTGGTCAATTTTATAAGTCATACCTTCTATTTATGTATTGGAAGGATGTATGTGGTTCATATCATATTACTCTTGCATATATATTTAACTTTCATACATTACAATTATACTTTACAATTATACTTTAGGATCAAAAGAGGGAGCGTAACGTCTTTCTGTCAGTCTAACCTGAAGTTTTTCTAGAAGAAGACTTATATAGGTTTAGCCTGTTGTCTGATTCTTTTTTTTAAATTTTGTATTTGCATGCTTAAATATTTGTATGTACATGTATTATATATGTATTGTTAATGAAATATTTTGAGATGAAATACTAAGTGAATTATCAGTAAATGGTGCTCTCTGGTTAAAACAATGGGTAGACTTACACAATGGACCAATACACTGTGGTGTAAACGGGTTTTACGTTACTAAATTGTTACCCTTGTTATCTTGCACTTTGTACGTTACGAAATTATTACATTGAGTTTTGGTCGTTATTAAATTGTTACATTAAGTTTTGTACGTTACTAAATTATCACATTGAGTTTTGTACGTTACTAAATTATTACATTGAGTTTTGTACGTTACTAAATTATTACACTAAGTTTTGTACGTTACTAAATTATTACATTGAGTTTTGTACGTTACTAACTTGTTACATTGAGTTTTGTACGTTACTAAATTGCTACATGAGTTTTGTACGTTATTAAATTGTTACCCTGAATTTTGTACATTACTAAATTGTTATCTTGCACTTTGTACGTTACTAAATTATTTCATTGAGTTTTGTACATTACTAAATTATTACATTGAGTTTTGTACGTTACTAAATTATTACATTGAGTTTTGTACGTTACTAAATTGTTACATGAGTTTTGTACGTTACTAAATTGTTACACGGGTTTGTACGTTACTAAATTGTTACATTGAGTTTTGTACGTTACTAAATTATAACATTGAGTTTTGTACGTTACTAAATTGTTACATGAGTTTTGTACGTTACTTAATTATTACATGAGTTTTGTACGTTATTAAATTGTTTCATTGAGTTTTGTACGTTACTAAATTATTACATTGAGTTTTGTACGTTACTAAATTGTTACATGAGTTTTGTACGTTACTAAATTGTTACATTGAGTTTTGTACGTTACTAAATTGTTACATTGAGTTTTGTACGTTAGTAAATTGTTACATTGAGTTTTGTACGTTACTAAATTATTGCATTGAGCTTTGTACGTTACTAATTGTTACCTGAGTTTTGTGCGTTACTAAATTGTTACATTGAGTTTTGTGCGTTACTCAATTGTTATCTTGCATTTTGTATGTTACTGAATTGTGTTACCTTAGGTTTTGTATGTTACTGTTACTGTTGCCATAGTGGTGCCTTCTGCTGTGGGAATTTAATTTTCTGTTTCCATGCCAACTGATGCGAAAATCTCATTTTCGACAAAACCAACAGCATTTTACTCAATCTGACTTACGGCGATTTCAATTACCACGATATGTGGCTCCTGATATTTAATTCATATCGTTCTCAATGGAATACATTATCAAACATCTGTACGATTTTCTGTTTTCTTTTTGCTGTGTGTTTGTTTATAAAAATATACAGCAAGTACTCGATTAAAACAAAGTTATATGGTTAGTCAATTTCTGCCAGTCTACCAGTCGACCTTTAGTAACGGAACCCTACTTAACACTACGCAAGTTCCGCCCTGATTTCAAGGCGGAAAGAAAGATACAATAATAGCAGTTTTATAGGTCTAAACTTGATGACAATGGTGTGTATATACTTACAGTTTGTGTATTATGTATCCCATTTAAACAATCCAATTACTAATTCACACAGAGTTAATAATAGTCTGCCACAAAACACTTTGCTATATTATTCCACCGCTTCAAGTAACCCATTTCGAACGTGGCGGCGGTCTTTGATTGCTATTTTTGTAGTTTTAATGATGGATTTGTTGAAAAGAAGTAATAACATGGTACAAAAAAAACTTAAACGTAATTGAGCTTTCTGATACAATCAAAATCCTAATTTGAGAAATTTGACAGTCTGCGCAGTGTAAATCCGCCTTGGGAAGTTAGAGGTTACATGGCGTCCGTCATAAGTCGCCGGGTGATACCGGAAGTTACGAATCCGACGGGGAGTATCTACCCGAAGGGCGTACGGACATGGCTGGGGTATGTTTTATAGTGATACATGGCATTTTAACATACTATCGGAAATATGATGATACCCACGGAATTCTACGATATTTCCTTTATACATATCAGTAATTCGTTAATCTCATAAACTTGCCGTGTTTGATTGATGCTTTCAATATTATCCGGCTGCCCTACTGTCAAACGACGAATTTGCTATGATTTTTGTCAAAAATACCCAATAATCGCGATCAAAACACGATGGACAGAGTTGTCAAAATGTCATATTGTGCCAGCGCACAATATGACATGTTTGTTTGCAAAGCTCTGGCATCTATATCGACCATAGACACCAAAAAAGACAGTTTAATGCTTAATTACACTGCAGCCCCACTATATAACTTTACCAAACTCACTTGAAGGTTACGAGTCGGCGATAACGAAAGATGACTGTTGAAAAGGTGGTTCCGTCTTTGACAATAATAATTTGTTCATTCATCGTAGGAACAAAATTCCTGGAAATAGTCTTTAAAAATCGTTGTCAAATGTAAGTATAAGCATTGAACTGCTTTCATTTGGAAGTTATGGGCTGATGAATGCCAACTGGACAAAGGCAAATTCAACATGAAGCGCGCTAAGAAACTCAATGCTTAAGTATCACACTGTCGCGACTTTGTGTACTGATATTCCCCGTCGGATTCAGATATTGGAGAGAGATTTTCCCCGTCGGAATTTTTCGTGCCATCATAATTAGCCAATTAACGTACTTAATAGCTGTAATCCAAACGAATTGTTGATTACTAATAGTTTATTGTAGTCAATGTTTAATGCCAAAACTCTGTCCATCGTGTTTTGATCGCGATTATTGGGTATTTTTGACAAAAATCATAGCAAATTCGTCGTTTGACAGTAGGGCAGCCGGATACTGAATATTGAGCATCAATCAAACACGGCAAGTTTATGAGATTAACGAATTACTGATATGTATCAAGGAAATATCGTAGAATTCCGTGGGTATCATCATATTTCCGATAGTATGTTAAAATGCCATGTATCACCATAAAACATACCCCAGCCATGTCCTTACGCCCTTCGGGTAGATCTCCCCGTCGGATTTGTATATACTCCCCGTCGGATTTGTATATACTCCCCGTCGGATTCGTAACTTCCGGTATCACCCGGTGTAAGTGCATGTAGCTGCGATAACGTAGCTCTGGACGACGGACGGACAATTTCTGACAGCCGGAGAGCAGTGTAGGCAGGGTATGAATATTCGTTCTAAAGTGCAGGTACTTTCTTCCCCCATTGCATGGTCGTACACTAAACTAAACCGTAAGAGGCGACTTAATTTGGGATGTTGTCTTTTTCTCTTCTTTCTGAACTTCTTTCTTCTTCCTTATGTCTGTCTTGCCACTGCATTACTTTTGGCCTCAGATTATCGTACTCCCATGACTAGATTCACCACTTCGGTTGCTTATAACGCCATATCGGAAGACCTTTACACAAATCCTATTTCGCCTTAGTGAATTTCTTAATGGTTTTACCTGATTTTCACAGCTAATGTTTAATTGGAACAAATTCATTGTGAAAATTCGTCTCTGTATATCAAAGTTAAAGGGTGGGAATCTCGTCCACTGCAGATAACTCGGGGAGTTAGCGCCCACGCCGCCCAGGGGTCTTAAACATAATTATACAGAGATCTAGTAACATGTGTTCTCATCCTTTCGTGCTCAGCAATTGCATAGATTGTTGAAGGAAGGGAAGTTCGTCAGCTTCATTGATATCTCGGAGAGTCCCATCCCTCGGGGGATGGTCATATATCAGACCAGTATTATGTAGCATATTTCTGATCATTGGTCTCCATGCTGACAACATTCATTTTATATCATGGTCGGCATCTCCATCGTTACCACTTGCCCTGTTAATTAGGGGTGAGAGTAGCGCGCGGGATTGTTTAACAGTAGTAACCACGTCCCTGTTAATTAGGGGTGAGAGTAGCGCGCGGGATTGTTTTACAGTAGTAACCAAGTCCCAGTTAATTAGGGGTGAGAATAGCGCGCGGGATTGTTTTACAACAGTTACAAAGTCCCTGTTAATTAGGGGTGAGAGTAGCGGGATTGTTTTACATTAGTTACCACATTCCTTGTTAATTAGGGGTGAGAGTAGCGGGATTGTTATATAGTAGTTACCACGTCCGTGTTAATTAGGGGTGAGAGTAGCGGGATAGTTTTACAGTAGTTACTAGTCCGTGTTAATTAGGGGTGAGAGTAGCGCGCGGGATTGTTTTACAGTAGTTATCACGTCCTTGTTAATTAGGGGTGAGAGTAGCGCGCGGGATTGTTTAACAGTAGTAACCACGTCCTTGTTAATTAGGGGTGAGAGTAGCGCGCGGGATTGTTTTACAGTAGTAACCAAGTCCCAGTTAATTAGAGGTGAGAGTAGCGCGCGGGATTGTTTTACAGTAGTAACCACGTCCCTGTTAATTAGGGGTGAGAGTAGCGCGCGGGATTGTTTTACAGTAGTTACCACGTCCTTGTTAATTAGGGGTGAGAGTAGCGCGCGGGATTGTTTTACAGTAGTTACCACGTCCTTGTTAATTAGGGGTGAGAGTAGGGTGCGGGATTGTTTAACAGTAGTAACCACGTCCCTGTTAATTAGGGGTGAGAGTAGCGCGCGGGATTGTTTTACAGTAGTTACCACGTCCCTGTTAATTAGGGGTGAGAGTAGCGCGCGGGATTGTTTTACAGTAGTTACCACGTCCCTGTTAATTAGGGGTGAGAGTAGCGCGCGGGATTGTTTTACAGTAGTTACCACGTCCCTGTTAATTAGGGGGTGAGAGTAGCGGGATTGTTTAACAGTAGTAACCACGTCCCTGTTAATTAGGGGTCAGAGTAGCGCGCGGGATTGTTTTACAGTAGTAACCACGCCCCTGTTAATTAGGGGCGAGAGTAGCGCGCGGGATTGTTTTACACTAATAACCACGTCCCTGTTAATTAGAGGTGAGAGTAGCGCGCGGGATTGTTTAACAGTAGTAACCACGTCCCTGTTAATTAGGGGTGAGAGTAGCGCGCGGGATTGTTTTACAGTAGTTATCACGTCCTTGTTAATTAGGGGTGAGAGTAGCGCGCGGGATTGTTTTACAGTAGTAACCACGTCCCTGTTAATTAGGGGTGAGAGTAGCGCGCGGGATTGTTTTACAGTAGTAACCACGTCCCTGTTAATTAGGGGTGAGAGTAGCGCGCGGGATTGTTTTACAGTAGTAACCACGTCCCTGTTAATTAGGGGTGAGAGTAGCGCGCGGGATTGTTTTGCAGTAGTAACCACGTCCCTGTTAATTAGGGGTGTGAGTAGCGCGCGGGATTGGTTTACAACAGTTACAACGTCCTTGTTAATTAGGGGTTAGAGTAGCGCGCGGGATTGTTTTGCAGTAGTAACCACGTCCCTGTTAATTAGGGGTGAGAGTAGCGCCCGGGATTGTTTTACAACAGTTACAAAGTCCCTGTTAATTAGGGGTGAGAGTAGCGCCCGGGATTGTTTTACAGTAGTTACCACGTCCTTGTTAATTTGGGGAGATGATAGCGCCCGGATTCAGGGATACTTATCGGGATATATATCAATAATACACATTCAGGGATACTTATCGGGAAATATATCAATAATACACATCAATAATACACATCAATAATACACAGTCAGGGATACTTATCGGGAAATATATCAATAATACAGGTACACATTCATGGATCAGGAAGCGTTTAGGGAGCTAAGGTAATACCGGATATAATATAAGACCGTTAAATAAGCTGATTTATCAAAGACTCCCATCAGATAGGTGTCCACTAATTGTCTGCCGTTGGTCAGTCAGGACATGTCATCACCTCTCCTGATCGCCCGAGCTCCGCCGGCCGCCAGGGGGCATGCGGTATTGTCCAGTGCCATAATGGCCGTCGCACCTGTTGCGAATCGTCCTTGGTTATATCAGTTAGGCAAAATAATGGTGTAATTGAATAATTTGGGAAGTTTCTATGAAGACAATCTCGTGTTTCTCTACTCTGTCCACGGGAGATCAATGATTTCACGCCAAATTTTACTGAGCACAATTTACTTTCACCTATGTCAAAATTAAATGGTCAATTTTTTCATGAACGTTTTACATTCAAAATGTGCGTGTTTGATTAGAAATGGCACTTTTAGTCGGTTTTGACATCATGGGAAAATGAGAGAACCAGAAACTTCTTATAAAATGGTCAAACATAATATTGGGAAAACAGTTTGGAACTTTTTGGCTGTGTGAGCAGTTACAGAATTTGTCCAAGGCTGAACTGAAAAATGGTCAACACGTTGCAAAATATGTTTGAGAACTCTCTGTTTGGGCAATGCCAGTATTCTTGTCCTGAGATCAAATATAAGACACGTAAAAGGCGGCACGTTCCTCACTCCCAGAGATCCCCGGAGTACGTGCTTCACCGAAACAACCGAGAACGTAAGAGGGTCGAGGCCTTGAACGACGCCTTTCAATTGCTAGGGAAGCACGTGCCGTTTATAGCAGAGACAGATGATCGTGCTTCTAAAGCTGGGATTTTGTACGGCGCTGCACGCTACATCAGAGTGCTGGCCGACATATTAGACGATACGTCATCTAGTAAGTCATCGCGTTCTGACGTTAATGAGAACATACTTCTGGGACGACAAGACACGTCTAGCTGGTACGACAACCATAACAAGAACATCTCTGGAGACCAGGAAACCCTCCATCATTGTCAGCCTCAGTCACAGGTAGGAGAGTTTTAAGCTTTCATCAACTTATCTCTTAATATTTATACTTTGCGTTCTTAGACGTGTTTTTATAATATTTCATTTTATTATTAAATGATAAACATCTGCATAAATTTATTCACAGGGACTTGGCACGATTTTCCAAATGATAGTCCACATATGTATGTATTATAGTGTCAATATATATATATATATATATATATGGAATATCATTTGGAAAATCGTGCCAAGCCCCTGTGAATTTATTTTAAGTAATAGAACTGGTAGATGATTATTGACGGGTTAAATCTGTATTCCAGGCTTTGTGTCGTTTCTAACGCCATGGTACTCAAAATGAGGCACATTCTTCATGCATGAAACCGAATTTTTATTGTTCAACTAAAGTCTAACCAATAGGAATAATTTCAAAGTATAAAAATGAAAATGAAATATTTTCTTGGAAATGGCACAGTGTGTTAAATGGTGCGACAAAACACAAATACCTTATATCATTTGTAAACATGGACATAGTCTAATCAACAAATCAAAAGAAATCCGTATATTTTATACTGTAGTTTATATACTGACTGATATGAAGAATGACCCATTCAGGGTAACCTTCCCAGTAACTTTACTTAACGGTGTCTATATATCAACGTAGACACACTTCTTCAGTCTTAGAAATTGCACAAAAATATTGGCAACATCTAGCATTGCATAATAATATAAATGTATTAATCAAATATCAAAAGCTTGCGATTTTTGGGTAGCGAAGTATGAGATCCTTATTTCTGTTTAGACAGGAACTCATTTAGAATTAAGTCCAATATAATATTTTTCACCTAGTGCAGTCAACAATGTTTTATTTGAAAACAATAGCTAAATGTAATACAGTTATTATTGATACATATCTGATTATCGTGATAGTTATAATTTTGGTTGTGAATTTGCGCTTGTACAGTTCATTACTGCACGTTTATCGAGAAATTATGATAATTTTCTTTTTACAGGAAAACAGCCCGAACGAGACGTGTATGTTCATGGAAATACAGCACTGCCCTCCAACAGACTATCAACATTATCAGGAGAACGTCCCCCCTCACATCCCAGACCCCCGGGACTGTCTCTATACACCCACTGGTCTGTTGTGGCGATAATTAGAAAGGATCGCATCCAACAGACAATGTTTGAAGTGACATATTAGTACTCTCTCTCTCTCTCTCTCTCTCTCTCTCTCTCTCTCTCTCTCTCTCTCTCTCTCTCTCTCTCTCTCTCTCTCTCTCTCTCTCTCTCTCTCAAGTATTATTATTATTGAGATTACATAATATATAAATACATGTATTTACATCATGGTCAAGAACAAATAAAAATGATATGTGTAATATCATTACAGATTAATTGTCTCAATTTCTTCTTTTCAACTAAATTCATGTGAATACCGCAGGTTTTCTACCTTTTAATAGTCGCAGATGAACAAGCATTTCAATTGACATTATGAAAGGTATGTAAAACGCTTATAAAATGCATTATATCAGATATCTCAAAAAGCAAACTGCCGAAAGACAGTAGTGGTGTACCGGGATACATCTCAAGGAATCCAGTAAGAAAGTAAGAAAGAGCTAACAGAATCAACTAATACACCAATTGATTCTGACGCAATCAGTGATAAAAAACAAAGTTGATCTTTCTTAAATACCTCTCTGCCGTATCTGGTTCATTTTGTGACAATGAATTATCCGTTCTTGACCAGAGCAAGGTGAGCTCAACTTGTCCATGGAAGTTTTGAGAGAATAAAGTTTATGGGGGGGTGACTGTTACTGTTTTCCTATCCTTCCCATCAGGTAACAACGTTTACACCGACCGTGCGGACTAACGGCGGATAAAGGCCCAGATATTATAATTAAGGAAATTCCTAAACTTCAAATTTCCACAGGAAAGCAGCATTGGATTCTTTCCTAAAATTCTGTAATGCTTTTATATGGAAAAGTCTAAGGTAAAGAATTTCCATAAGGAATATTTGTGAAGCTGGGGTCTGGATCTGAATACATTCGATATTTGCTGAATGTGTGTCATACACTGGTTGTAATTTCCGAAAATCTATAATTGCCGCTGAATGATAAATAACAGGAGATCTAAAAGGAAAGAAATGTTTAATGGGAACCAGGCACATTCTGATATATTAGAGTTACTTCCCTTCCTTTCATTCTGTCAGGATAGCGAAAGTTTGTCGGCCGACGGGGGACAATATTACGTTTGTATACAAGAAGTAGCACCATACGTAGGTCATTTCACATATAATTTAATTTTGCTTGTAACAAGCATTTCCATTGGCTCAAAAAATTATGTTATAATCTCATAACATAAATAATGACTGTGACGTCAGCGGAGTAATCGTTGTTCACGGGATTTTGTATTTATCGATGTGATTTTAAATATCTGGAGCAAAATAAACATGTTAAACTTAATGAAAATGTTTCTTATCGTTGTTAACACAAATAACACAAATGTGTTAACACAAATAACACAATAACAGTATTGTTCAATAACGTAAAAAAATATTACAGTTAACCCTTAAATCATATCAACATACATGGCTACGTCATCGATCGCGACACATTGGGACAACTTAGAGGTACACATAAAGAAGACGAAGGGGCACACTGTCTCTGAAGACCACACCCCTTAACAGCCGAAGTTATATTCATCTCCAGAAATAAAACCGTATTGTTCAAAATAGAACTTGTCAGTTAACCTCCAAAAAACAAAGACTACGACTTTCAACAGTCCTCGAACCGTATTAACAAAAAGTACAGTTTTCGGTTAGGGAATTGCACTATAGGTTTTAATAATGAATATGAATAATTAATTCTGCAGATAATTATATAAATTTGTACCGGTCATAAAAGATCTATTCGACACAAGTCGTAAAGCATTGTTTGCAATTAAAACATATTCTAAAGATGTCGAATAATTTCCTCGCCAAATTATTCCTGTAAATTATTTGATTCACTTGTTCAACCTATTCTGACATATGGCTCAGAAAACTTACCGTTGCTAAGTCTAGATCGGAGAAAAATAATTCACATCTTGACAATCTTTTCTACATTGATAAGACATTAGGCACAGGGAAACGAGCAGTCAGCTTTGTCAACAGATCTATTGGAGAACTGAGCCATTCCCCCGTCGAATCTACCTACACCGAGCTGTCAGTAATGACATTAATCCTCTAATTCCGGAGGCAATAACTTGATATAAAACACTCGTAATGATGGCATCTACAGAAACTTTCTATTTGCCGATCGAGATGTAAAAATTTGATAGACATAAACAATACAACATGAATGCTAGCATCATTAATAAACACCGCCAACTCTTCCGTGATAAACCGGTGCTACTCGATGAGAAAAAAATTATTTTATCCTTTACAAAACTCATAAACTTACAAGAGACAGTTGTATCTAAATATGTGTGATTTCAATCTTAGGAAGCTTTTCTCACACTTTGTGTGGACACGAACATACAATCGCCAGGTGTTAAACAGTACAGTACGCATCTTTCTACACAACATAACAACCTTAAATCAATTCATTCCGATTGTAAACAAGTCAAGACGATACAGTACAAGCGTCGAGACCGACTTCTTAGAGGTATTCCCATACTTAACCAATATATAAAATATGACTGAAATCGTTCAGTTAAGCGGCTTGAGAGTGACAAGATTTTCTTTACAATGTATGAGAGTAACCTCGTCTTTGACCTTGACACCCTCAAACAAGCTTGTTTGGGGTATTCTCATGCTTGACCATTATATGAAGTTTGATCAAAATCTGATTAAAAATGAAGTTTCTAGAGCGATGACGATATTCTATAAATAGTGACCTTGACCTTGTCCTTAGCCGGCCCTGGCATTGGAAAATAAAGTCGACAGCTGCTAACAAAAGTGAATATGATAATGTACACTGACGCATGGTGATAATGGTCTATGTTCCCTAAACCAGGGACATATAATATATATATATATATCTTATTATACGTCCCTGCCTAAACTCACTGATAATGTACCCCAAGCTAGTGTATCATTTTGAAATTGATCGAGTCACAGTGGCTGTACAATGTACTTTAGATTTGGCATTATAACGTACATGATTACACCATTACATGTATCCTTCATACAACAAAACACAGTATGCAGTCAAATTGCTTTATTTACTCCAAATATCTAATTTACTAAAATCAATACATCTTTATATTTCATTACAACAAAATTATTTCAACACTTAATTAAAATCGAAAAATTCATTTTTTTTTTCATTTCATATTTCTAAAATTAAACACTTTGAAATCATAACACGAATCAAATATAACTGAATTAATGATTGAACATGTCATTATACAAAAGAGCTACCTTGTTGTGTTTACAAACACACCATACAAATGGTTGAATGGATCATCTTCCATTGACCTGATAACATTCAAATACTGTAAACATATTTAGTGGTAATCTTACAGCTGGATGCAAAATGCTAAATTACGATTGTGTTTATTGCAGTTTACTGTATATATTTTGTGTTAACTATTGTGTGTGGTGTAGGTCATCACTCCATTGATCCATTGTTATAATGATTGAGTGAACCTAAACAGATTTACAGTGGACATAGAATTGAGGACTAAAATCTATATCAGATTTCATGTGAAGGAGTACAATACTTCCCCCTTTATTACAGGGAGTTCAGTACCTACCTTTACATTACAGGGAGCGCAGTACCTACCTCTATATTACAGGGAGTTCAGTACCTACCTCTATATATCAGGGAGTTCAGTACCTACCTCTATATTACAGGGAGTTCAGTACCTACTTCTATATTACAGGGAGTACTGTACCTACCTCTATATTACAGGGAGTTCAGTGCCTTCCTCTACATTACAGGGAGTTCAGTACTTCCCTCTATATTACAGGGAGTTCAGTACCTACCTCTATATTACATGGAGTTCAGTACCTACCTCTATATTACAGGGAGTTCAGTACCTACCTCTACATTTCAGGGAGTTCAGTACCTACCTCTATATAACAGGGAGTTCAGTACCTTCCTGTATATTACAGGGAGTTCAGTACCTACCTCTATATTACAGGGAGTTCAGTGCCTACCTCTATATTACAGGAAGTTCAGTGCCTACCTCTATATTACATGGAGTTCAGTGCCTACCTCTATATTACATGGAGTTCAGTGCCTACCTTTATATTACAGGGAGTTCAGTACCTACCTTTATATTACAGGGAGTTCAGTACCTACCTCTACATTACAGGGAGTTCAGTACATACCTCTATATTACAGAGAGTTCAGTACCTACCTCTACATTACAGGGAGTTCAGTACCTACCTCTACATTACAGGAAGTTCAGGACATATCCCCACTTCAGAGGAAGTTCAGGACCTGCCCTCAATTTGCTAAGATTTCAGTACCTACTCCCACTTTACAGGAAGTTTAAGACCTATACCAACTTAAAGCAAGTTTAGAACCTACCCCCATTTTAAAGAGAATTCAGTACCTGCCCCCACTTTACAGGAAGTTCTGTACCTGCCCAAATTTAACAGGGAGTTAAGTACCTACTACCACTTTACAGGAAATTCAGGACCTATACCAACTACAGAAAGTTCAGTACTACTCCCACTTTACAGGGAATTCAGTACCTACGTATACCCCCACTTTACAGGGAATTCAGTACCTACGTATACCCCCACTTTACAGGGAATTCAGTACCTACGTATACCCCCACTTTACAGGGAATTCAGTACCTACGTATACCCCCACTTTACAGGGAATTCAGTACCTACGTATACCCCCACTTTACAGGGAATTCAATACCTACGTATACCCCGACTTTACAGGGAATTCAATACCTACGTATACCCCCACTTTACAGGGAATTCAATACCTACGTATACCCCCACTTTACAGAGTTCAGTATCTAACCCTTCTTTACAGAGAGTTTAAGTATCAACCCTGACTTTACAGAATTTAGGACCTGACCCAGCTTAACAGGGAGTTCAGTACCTATCCCGACTTAACGAGGAGTTGAGAACCTAACCCATTAAGAACGACCACATTGGTTAAAAAAACAATTCAAGCATTTTACATTGTAATGTTTGATTGTAACATCTATCTTGATAACTAAAAACTATTCCTAATTTCTATAAATATAACTTCAAGTCAATTTTGCACACGACCCACAATAAATGCTTCATGTCTGTCATATATCCTTAGAGCTATGAAAAGAATTATATTTGAATCACCACTGAAATGCTGTAGTACTGCTGGATTATTTAAGAATTATCTCATAAATACAGTAAAATCTGTCTTTCATTTCCAACCATTCTCAATAGCAGGAACCAAATCAGTGGTCATGGGACTCGAAAATTTACACCTTTAACATAGCACATCATAGGTGCATCTGTACAAAATATTTTTTCACTACAAAAATATGTATTATAATGAAGCCTACCGAAAATGATATTCATCATTTCAAGTACACTTTTACAGGAATAAAAACATGCCTGGTAATAACCTAATCTAGGTCCTGTACAATTCAATGAAAAAGCTAATATGCTAATCCCCTACTCAAGTCAAAATTTGTGTTGGCCTCTAGCCTTATTATAGGATAAATACGGTAACAGAAAAATGTCTTCATCTAATAAAAATTATTAACAGGAAAACATATGGTCTCATATGCATATAGAAAAGTAGCCTTCTCCCTATTATTAACAATAAGGTTTGTGTAGACATTCTAATAAAAGTACCAAACTGCAGGTGTTCGTCAATTATTGTATATATGAAAGAAGATATGCAATCTTTGAATACAGTGCATAAAAAACATAATATTCTCGACATAGAAACATTTGTCTGTTGATAGTTAGCATGCCTTGATATTGCACCCTGATGACTTGAGCAGACCATTACAATGTGGAATAAATGATAGTCTGTTCACACCACATGCAATAAAAAAAAACATGGGTTCTTAATGCTGCAGAGGGCAACATTTAAATTTTGGTTCGAGTATTTCTTGAATTCTTTCTATACAATAGCACCAACATCACTGACAGCCAACTTCTGTAAATGCCAAATAGGTATCTCCAATAATTATTTAAAAACCTAAAACAGAATAACTGCAATGAATAATTCCACTGCAGCTGCGTTTAAATGGAAAAAAATCAACAAGAAAAAAAAGAAACATTTTCTTAAAGGTATTTTCATGTAAGATACATTAATGGAAGTGAAATCCTCCACAGACTGTATATGATTACAAGGTGCTATCCTTTTGATGTGGCTGTGTGCCAATGTACCTTAAAAATGAAGCTGGGATAGCTTGTCTTCATTCAATAAGCAAAATAATTGTGATTTGGTCCCTCCTCCTCTAACAACTACACCTCTGATTATAAGGGATACACAGCTATCTACAAAGACAATGAATACCAGCTGAGGACAGAAATAGTAAATTATTTTGCTTACCAAGTGATATGGAGGTACCATGCAGTTAATGGATATTTATATACATGACCGGAAAAATGGAAGAGGTTCTGGTTTGTTTATGTATTACCCTATATATGGCACATTGCAGTAATGTAATGAAAATGGACATTCTCTCACTCACAGCAAGATCTTCTTACTACTGTTGAGTGGAAATCAACATTCTAACACACAAGTGAGGGATTCTCACAACTTCAGTAAAACAGGAATCCGATACTTATACGTGTTTACAAGGAAGCTTGTACATCTACTCGCTGGCAGAACCTTGAAAATACATTTCTGTTTGTTATGAAATGGCACAGCAACCAAGCTGCCATTGTATATATAGAGGTTACACGACGAGTGGTTGTTGAATATGGAATTTATTTCACACGAGTAAGTTATTTTTTAAAAGTTACAAAAGACACAAGCTTTAGCGAGTGTTTTTTGCAACTTTTAAAAAATAACTTACGAGTGTGAAATAAATTCCATATCCAACAATTTCGAGTCGTGTGACCTGTTTCTACCACAATAATATCGGCTTGAATCAAAGGGAAACGTGGCCAAGTATAATTTCACGTATGCAAATAAAGTGTACCGGTGACGTCCGGGACCCGGTGATGTGACGTCATTAGATTATTGATGACGTCAATAACAATTGCAGCTTGGGTCAAAGTTCACCGTGTTAGCCAATCAAAATGCGTACAGAGTTTATACCACGTGTGGTATAAACAGATTGTTAATCAACAGCCATAATGATTAACCGATGGTCTGAGAGTTGAATAACACAGGGTATTGTGGTAGAAATAGAGGTTACACAACGAGTGGTTGTTGGATATGGAATTTATTTCACTCGAGTAAGTTATTTTTTAAAGTTACAAAAGACACAAGCTTTAGCGAGTGTCTTTTGCAACTTTTAAAAAATTACCTACGCGTGAAATTAATTCCATATAAAAAAATCACAAGTCATTTGACCTGTTTCTACCACAATGATATCGGCTTGAATCAAAGGGGAATGTGACCAAGTCTAATTTCGCGTATGCAAATAAGGTGTACAAGTGATGGCCGGGAACCGGTGATGTGACATCATTCAGTTATTGGCGACGTTAATAACAATTGCAGTTCGGGTCAAATGTCCCTGTGTCAACCAATCAAAACGTGTTTAGGGTTTATTCCACGTTTGGTATAAACTGAATGGTATTCAACAGTTGTAATGATTATTGCATGCCTTGGGAGTTGAATAACACCCACCTATTGTGGTAGAAATCTATATATTTCCTTTCTTTCTTTTACAGTGACTGAAGACTTAATTGTGAAAGTTTTACCTATGGATAAAAATAACAGCGACTGTATGTAAAATCACCATAGTTCTTCACCTGATCTTTCTATTTTTTAGCTCGACTCGTCTTTCATGACAAGACAATTCTAGAATACGGATAGGATTATATATTCTAATCATCCATTTCAACACCCTTTATAGGACTGAAATTGATATTAAAACTATTAAAATTTCATTAATAATCTTTACTTCGATACAAATATATAAAAATACAAGAAATTATTTCTATATGAACTCTTTATCAAAGACAAAAGTATAACTGAGATGTGTTTTATCTTTTCTATAAAATAAGTTTAAATTCTAACTATTTAGCAAGTCATGCATGACATGTATAGTATACTATAATGTCCATAATTTGACGTTATAGATGTTGCAAAAATCCAATGACTAGAAACAAATTTTGGAGTAAATCATATCTTGTAATATTTTTAAGTTTTCAATGTGTTTCAAAATAAAATATATCATTTCCAATTCAACCACCAAACAAACTATTAATTTTCAAAATTTTGAATAGATAATTTAAAACAACAGTATATCAACTGGTTTAAAAATTTATTTGGCAATTAATTTTAACAAGAATTAAAATAGGTTTTACAAAACAACTGTGTATAGATCATTGGTTCTTTCTTCCTGAACATGAGTTTAGGCAATAGTTCTATTCATATATGACCTTTTCAAAATGTCAATTTGCTTTTAAAACTTTGTGGTGCTGTACCAAGTAGTTCAAAAGTTTTTACTGCACTGGAAGATCAGTCTGATGATGAAGACGATAAGGATGAATGAGAGTTGGTTTGAATACAACATAAATGAGGTTGATTATGCTGTCATGCTCCAATGACTTGTATCCAGACCAGTTTAGCTGTATCCAATCCTTCATTCCTTGCTGAAGTTGATGGATGTGATGAAATGAGTGAATATCTAAAAACACAAAACATTTTTGTTAAAATTAGATTCAGTTCTGAAATTCGCAAAAAAAAGAAGAAAAAATCATCAAAGGGCGAAAACCATTGAATAACATGAGATTAAAGAGGGATCTTAGAGCCCATACATTTAAGGATCTTTATCGGTGTAATGAAAGAATTATCTCCACTTTCCCTCTTCATTATTATCCCTTGATAATATGAAGTCCAAGAAATCTAAGAAATTTCTTAGAAATATTGTTTACAGACAAAACAAACTTCAAAGATGCCCAACTGTCGGCCATTTTTTCACTATCAGATTCAAAATTGAATGGGCAGAATTGGGACCAAGGGAAACCTATATATGAAGTTTGAAAAATATCCTTCTAGAATTTGAAGAACTAGAAGGTCATCACAAAATATTCATAATAGAAAAGAAACAAAATCTGACCTTGACCTTTGGTTCAAGATAAGACTTGACCTTTGCTTTGGTCACCTGCATCCTTGTTTACCATAATAATTCCAACCAATATTGCTACATAGTGACATAAGATGTTCATCACTAAAAAGATCACAAAATTTGACCTTGACATTCTACCCAGTGTCCTTGACCTTTGGTCAGATGACTCTTGCCTTAATTCCGACCAACTTTGCTTCAAAATGTCATAACAAAATCGTCATCAGTGAAAATATATAAAATTTGACCCAGACATTTGACCTGTGGTCAGTTGACTCCTGGTTTAATTTCAACCAACTTCGCTTCATCATGTCATTACAAAATATTTATCAGTAAAAATACAGTCAATCCTGCCTTAGCGACCACATGAATTAAGCAACACCCTCTCATATGTGACCGTATTTTCCCCTCCCAAGGTTATCTATTATACTAGTTACCTGAACCTGGATTAAGAGACCACCTGTCATATGTGACATTTTTATTGCTTCCCTTGGAAGGTCAGATATGACAGATTGACTGTATACAAAATTTGACCTTGACCTTTAACCCAGTGACCTTGGCATCTAACCTGGTGACCTTGACCTTGGGTTAGTTGATCCTATGTTTAATACAGACCAACAATTCTTCACATTGTCAGAAAAAAATGTTCATCAATGCAAAGATACAAAATTTGACCTTGATCTTTGACCTTGAATTTCAACCTTAGTATGTATTTTTATGAATGGATATATTGACCAAATTTCATGTAAATCAGTGAATGAATACATAAGTTATCAGCTTGAAACAAAATTTGTGGACAGACAGACAGAGTGATTAGAATAGACCAAGTCTCAAAGTGATTGGGTGAATAAATAGAGGATATCTAACAGTGTCTTCAGTAATACCAAATATATTTCACGAGTGGGGCTAATATTTTGATATTTTTCATGAGTGCGCAGCACGAGTGAAAAATATCAAAATATTAGCCACACGAGTGAAATATATTTGGTTTTACTGAAGACACTTAGATATTCTGTTTATTACATTTTTTATCAACGAAAACCCTACCCCGTATGCTAACTATGACTACAGCGATAATTTGTAAACAAAAAAAGTAGTTTCCCTTGTCCAGGTGCTGACATATATGTCGGGTTTTCTGATTGGTCAATTATTTTGGTATTTTCTAATCATTAATTTGATTGGTCAAATCAGCAAAAGTGATATCTTTCACTAGTGAAAAATATGATATTCTTCACTAGTGAAAAATATCACTTTTATAGAATGAATAATTTTTGATATTTCACTGGTAAAAATGTAATAATAAGCATTCTAGGTATTGCTAAAGCAATACGTCCCCTATCAGGACCAAAAACCCTGAAACTCAGACCTGATCTGTAGCTACTCCTACTGAAGTTACATACCAACTTTAACTAACATACCTTGAAGCATGGTTGAGAAAAGTGCAGAAAACCTGAGTGGATGACAGACAGACAGTTGGACGGAGAGGAAGCCAATAGTCCCCCCCAGTTTCATTGATAGGGCACTAATAATGTTGTAGGGGGAGAAATACAAGTTAATGGCAGACAGACAGACATCCTCTTATCACATATTACTCAAATTTTATCAAGACAATAATGAATGTCTGTATACAGTAGAAAAGTAGCAGAACACCCACTTCAATTTCAGAAAACTATGTACTATTTTTATATCTTACTTACACTTTCTTTTACTAACTAATGTTAGTAAGTGAAACACAATATTATGATCAGACCTAAACATTTCATTTTCTTCAATTACTCTTTACTTATATGATTAGAGTACTTATAGATTCAAATATAGGGCACTAAAATTAGTAATATAATATATTAATTTTAGATTACCTGTAACGGCGATTATGAAAATGCGAAGACTGCTTTTATGGAGACGTGATCTGATGGAAAGAGACGGTCAGGGATACCGCCTGTGGCTTTGATGTTGCCCTCTTTGGCTGTCTCTAGTACCCCAACATTGTGAAGATTGCTGCCGCAATAGAAGATATAGTCAACTGCTGCCAGCATCACCCGGTTGTAGGAAGTCACCGATGGTTCACATCCCTGGATAACAGCAAACATTTTCCATTCTTATACTTCAGAACAAAACATATAGACAAATGAAGGCAGGTAGGTCTTGTTTTAAGTAATTTTTCAAATGGTCAAGTATGATCTTTGACCCTTAAACCCTGACCTATGACCACAAAAATCAAATCAAAGTTGTAGAAAAATGTCCATCCAAAGCAAGCAAGCCCCTCCCCATGGGCCTTAATAGTCATTTGATTTAAAAAAAAAGACCCTTAGTACTATTGCAGCTAGTGAAGTATACACTCAGAAGCAGTATTGTGGTATTGACAACAATTGTTATTGTGCAATACTTTATGTTGGCTGAAAAATAACAACACTCGGTCAGGACCATCATCTCAGGATCATTTCAAGCCAGTTTGGGTTGAAGTTGGGTTGTTTAAAAACAAAGTTTAAAATGTGCCATGGCATCCATCTTGGATTTCAGACCAACCCGAAAAATAACAACAGGACCATCAATTCAGGTAAGTTAGAGCTGAATCCCACTGGTGGAACTTCAGAAGTTAAAAATAGATGTTGTTCAGGAATACCATATGACTGCACAACAATTTTACACCAGAGCTGTTGCTGAACAGCATAGTTCATCTTGCAAATGTTTGTCAGAAAATAATTAAAATATATAAATTTGTATTGTTTTGCATATTGGATAAGATTTATATTTTGTACTAGAAAGAATTAATTAGTGTTACTCAACCTTAATTGACATCATTCATAAATAGCTGAAAAATCTCTATCTTCCAAATGCAAAAAAATATTGGAAGTAAAAAACATAACATAAAGCAGGTCTTTTTGTTCAAAAATCCCTTAGTTTTACTCCGGGAGTAAAAAGTCTTACCCCAAAGGGACCCTAATATTAAATATCAGTACCATAGCACAATTATAAAGAGATGTGCTAATGCCTTTCAGGCTACAGGTCATCCTGACTCTTCGCAAAAACCTTCCTGAAAGTTATTTTCTTGGCCTAACCACATTATTAAATATAAAACTGGTCAAAGTAGATCCTATGCAGATATACTATGAGGAGTAAAGAGGCTGCTAGAGTAGTGCAGTGCAAACACTACAGCAATTCAGTAGACAACCATAATAGCACCAGTTTTCAACTAGAGACATCCTGCATGTGTTGAGACACAGTTACAATACAGTATGCCCTGGTGTAGACCACTGACCTGTGTGTTGAGACACAGTAACAATACAGTATGCCCTGGTGTAGACCACTGACCTGTGTGTTGAGACACAGTAACAATACAGTATGCCCTGGTGTAGACCACTGACCTGTGTGTTGAGACACAGTAACAATACAGTATGCCCTGGTGTAGACCACTGACCTGTGTGTTGAGACACAGTAACAATACAGTATGCCCTGGTGTAGACCACTGACCTGTGTGTTGAGACACAGTAACAATACAGTATGCCCTGGTGTAGACCACTGACCTGTGTGTTGAGACACAGTAACAATACAGTATGCCCTGGTGTAGACCACTGACCTGTGTGTTGAGACACAGTAACAATACGTATGCCCTGGTGTAGACCACTGACCTGTGTGTTGAGACACAGTAACAATACAGTATGCCCTGGTGTAGACCACTGACCTGTGTGTTGAGACACAGTAACAATACAGTATGCCCTGGTGTAGACCACTGACCTGTGTGTTGAGACACAGTAACAATACAGTATGCCCTGGTGTAGACCACTGACCTGTGCTGACTGGTAGGCACTCCTCAGGTCTGATGTGTGCTGGAATGCTCTCCAAAGGTGGTTAACAAGTGCTGCCTTCTGTAACACATACAAATTCTTTTATCCTACTATCACAATACCTTGCTTCATCATACATTATTTGTGTAGTGTAAAAACTGGTTATTCTTATAGTTCCATTTCATTTTTCTTATTATAGGTCTCAAGCCCATTCATTATAAATGTAATTCTATAACATTCTTCATAATACAAGACGTCTTTCTGTCAAAATATTTGTCATTTGGTGTTGGGGCCACAGGAAACTTGGCCTAGATATGACAATGCTAGCTACAGCTTCAGTTGCGTTTTGTGGGAGCCAAATGTATGTAAGAAACTTTGGCACGGTCTTGTGAGCTCTATACTCTACTCAGTAAATTACTGTTAATGTGATTATTTTCGCGGGGGGTTAATTTGCGATTTCAATATGTAAACTATACACGTGGGGATAATTTTCGCGATCGATCCACTTTCGCTGGTAGTTCAAGATTACGAAAAAATAGATATCAAAATAATACGCTTGGCGAAAATTTTCGCGAACAAAGGGAGTCCGCGTAATTTCCCCCTCGCGAAAATTTCAACGTTTACAGTATACAAATACGTCAATCTGTGGGAAAATGAAAGATTTCAACAGAATAAAAGAAATTTTGAGAGCACCATTATAATCTGGCACAATGTTATGTCAAATTATTGACATGCCTTTTATCAATCAATCTCTACTTAAAAGCATTTTAGTCACTTACACTTGAATCCGGCATCTCTAGATTCTCTAGAGCCTGTAGCTGCTTGAGAACTTCGTCAGTAATATAACCTTCCATGGCTAGTTTGTATCCGGGACTGGTCTCTTCAGAGTTAAAGTCTCCACAAAGGATCTGAGCATGGCAATCGCTACCACCCTGCTTTGCTAATTCCTTTATAGCACATACAATCTGAAAGATAAATTTACTTTGTTTCATCTGTTACCAAAAGTGTACTATGTACCTTTAACTGTGTCAAACACTCCGCCAATATCCTTGAGAAGATCGTAAATATTTTGTGGCGCTTCTGCTTACATTGGATTGTAGCTCAATAATAATAATAGAAAGCAGCTGATTTTGCTGTTTTGCACAGATGGCATGCGCAGGGTTAGAAAAGTAATGGAACTCACTGAAAAGCTGTCAAAAATTTGTTCTAACTATGTCATCTGAGAGGTGGAGCAGGCGAAACAGTAGCAGCTCACCAAGTTATCATCGAGAACTGGAAACTTATAAATGCTTAAGTGGATACATAATGTTTACCACACAAATTTCAAAGGCAAATACATATAGGACACTTTGGTTTGGTTTATTTGGTTTAACATCCTATTAACAGCCACGGTCATTTAAGGACATGCCTGGTTTTGGAGGTGGAGGAAAGCCGGAGTACCCAGAGAAAAACCACCGGCCTACGGTTCGAACACACAACCCAGAGGTGAAGGGCTAGTGATTAAGTGTCGGGACACCTTCCAACTGTGTCCACAACATGTGATTTGTTTGTTTTGTTTTTGTGCTGACGTGGAAATCATGCCTGCTGTGTGTTTGATTGACATTCATCCTGGAAGAGTCCAGAACAGGTGACTCAACAGCCTTAAAACAGGTTCTTAAATTTCTGACTAAAGATGTTAGCCCCAAAAAATGTAAAGTAAATAACATGTCAGATTAAGCAATTACTGCTTTTGTAAACAATATAAATCCATAACATTAAAGTCTGACCAAAGAGGACACTGGGTGCAAAAAATAATCCTATAACAAATACCAGTTGAGAAAATGACCTCAACACTAGGTCTAATTAGAGTGTGGCAGATACATGTGCTGACAAAGTGGAATGCCCAAATTCCTTCCATGGATGTGACACAATTAGCAACATCTTTGAGGTTAATATAAGGATACATCGATCTGAAAAAAGGTTATCCTTATGAACTGCGAGGAAATATCTTGCAACAATAAACATCACCAAAAGGTCAAATGTTAAATCTATGGGGTAATAAAATTTATAAACCCTGAGATTTTCTTTTTTAATGTGCAGGACAATGTGTACTGTTAGCACTAGTCTTTATATATGTAACGAGCGGGCAGCTTTGCAAAATAATATATCACAGACATTTAAACATTTCCATTTTACACGGTGACAGTGTCAATGCGACAATGATTAAAAGACTTGTCTGGATGTCTGGCAAGTTGTACACCACATAAGAGCCGACACACAACCCAGACTTACCTGTATACATTGAGCATCAGGGATCTCCATCTTGCCCCACTGGACATGAATGTTACCCACACACAGTAGATTGCCTGTCGTGTTACAACGTAGCTTAGTCAGCACCAGAACGTCTGGCAGGTCCAGGTATTTTCTGATAGATACTTTCACCTCATCACTCACACCACCATCTTCTAATTCCTGAAGGGAGATAATTCTTATAGTAATACACACATAATCAAAATCTCATGAAATATTTCACATAAAGGTAAAGTCACCAAGCCTATAATCAGACAATAACCAATAATATCCAGCAATCAACCAGAAAGAGAACAGGGAAGGTTTTTGGGTTTGTTTACCTGTTCTGCTAAATCTGCTAAGGAGTAAGTCTGGGTGTTCACTACAGAAAATCTGCTGGTCCTGTAGAAAGTTGCTTCTCCCTCATCAAAATAATCTTGTGTCCTTTTCTTCATTACGCCCTCATATCCCAGCCTATTCATCAAAAATTGTAATGTCCAAAATAACATGAAATGGTGAATAATTGTCTTCAGCCCTAGTCAACACAGTGACACTATTACAGCTGAAACGGTTATTACTTGAGAAATAGTTAGAAAAATATCCAAGCTATTGCAAATGATTCTATTTAGTTGCTTTTGAGTCCCAACACCAAATTGATAAGATGATACCTGCTGATGGGCATCTAGTTTTAAGATAATTATGTGAATGAAGTATGGATTATAATAAAAAATATGCAAAATTTTGGTCAAAACTAAAAGCTACAAAATAGAAGACAGATATCAAATAGCTATAGCTACAAATTAAAAGGTTTACGACTAAAACTTTCTCAAATCTGAAGTAAATGTTACTTACCTGGTCATAGCTGGTTTGAGCATTGACTCAAAGTACTTGGGTCCTACCTCCTGCATACACACTAAATCTGCACCAAGGTATTCTATTTCCTTCATGAGATTTTGATGACGATAACTTTCTGCTAAATACTGAGACTCTGTAAATGAATAGTCATTTCTCTCTAAGTGACACTGAGCTAAAATGTTGTAACTAACCACAGAAAATTGTTTGTTTGTGTCCCCTGACTGATGGTATGATGGATTGGGGATATATTTCCTGGACAGCACTGGATTAAATTCTGATGTAGGAGAGGACAATGATGCCGTTGTTTGTTCCTGATTAACATCAGACACCACCTCTGCTGCAGGAGCTATCGATTGACTTTGTTCTGCTGCTAAATCAGTAGCTGCCTCCTTTTTTGGGGTTTCTGTAGGGGTTTCTGTAGGTATGCATTGTAAGACTTCTGTGCTATTAGCTGCTGGTATTTCATCCATATTTACTACAACATAGTCCTGTTCAATGTTATGATTTCCTGTATCTGTGGAAGTTTGTGCCACTTCTGGCTCCAGCACCTTCTGATCTACACTGGTTTCCATTGATTCCTCCTCTGTCTCCTGTTTTGAAATTTGATCCTCCCCATTCGTAGTTACTACTCCCTCACTTGTGACATCAGTCATGTCAATAGATCGACGGACCTTCTTTGGAGACGCATCTTCTCCTTCGTCATCAAGTTCATCCCACTTGCGTTTACGGGTCGGAGAAGAAAGAGGATCATCAGGGGATCCATTTTGCTGCTCTCCGTCAGTGATTACAGGTTCTGGGACTTCCTGGGCAGTCTCTGCCTTAGCTGTCATAGACTCTTCAGCAGCTGGTGTAGCTGCTGTTTCTTTTGATTCTTCCTCTTTCTGTTTTTCAACAACATCCTCTTCCATTGGTTCCTCCTCTACGGGCTCATCATCTGATATTTCTTCAATTTCAGGTGGTTTACATTGCTCTGTTGCTGATGATTCTTTTGCTGGAGATGGGTCTAATGGTTGTAATTCTTTTACTGGTGAAGTTTCCAATGGTGGTGAGGATTTTAATGCTGGCGACTCCTCTTCTGGCTTACAAGGCTCCTCCTTATCATTCACTACATCCTCTTCCATTTTTTCCTCAACTGCTTCCTCTTGCTTCTGGTCTTCCTCTTCCAGTTTTTCATCAGTCTCTTCTACATCTGCAGTCTCAGTTTCTCCATCTTTCTTTTCCTCTTCACTTACTTTTCCACTTTCTTCCTCCTCTGATTCTTTTTCAATCTTGTCTTTACTTTCCTCCACTTTTTCATTTTCTTCTTCCGCAACTTCTTTTTCTGTCTCTACTACTTTATCCTCAGTTTCTGCTGAAGCATCTTTTGTATCCATCTCCTCATCTTTATTTACCTCCTCAGACTTAGCAGATTCGTCTACAGCTTTGACTTTTTCTGATGCCACCTCTTCATCCTCATTTTCCTTACTGTCCTCTTCTTTAGCTTCATCTTCAACTTCCTCTTTGGCTTCTGCAGACCTTCTACCACGACGAGTTGGAGGAGTAGATTTCTCAGAGGATTTAGATCTTCTAGATTCCTTAGGACTGGCCTTCTGAGGCGGAGTCTTTGCCGAAGAACGAGCTCTACTTCTAGAAGGTGGTGATGTTTCTTTTTCTGCTAAGCTGGTATTAGATTTAGTAGGACTATCAATCTTTGTGAGAATAATTTGCGCTGATGGCATGTCACTTGCCTTCTCCTCTTTCTTGCCCCTACTTCTGCTTCTTGATGCAGTGGGCTTTGGTGATGGTTTAGGCTTAGCTGGGGCCTTCCTGGGACTAGGTGTTGCCTTTTTAACAGGTGTTTTCTTGGTCTGACTCTTGGGTTGGCTCTTGGCCTTAGCTGGTTTGGGTTCAGGTGTTTTGGGTTCAGGTTTTGCCGGCTTAGACCTACTGCGTGATCTTGATGGTTCTTCTGCCTTTGTTGGAGTAGGAGCAGCCTTTTGACGAGAGCTGGAGCGACCTTTCGGGGTTGGTGAAGGAGCAGGTTTTTTTGGTTCTGCAGCTTTGCGACTACTACTTGCCCTCCCACGAGTCGGTGTTGCATCTTGCTGCATCACAGCTCGAGTGACTCGCCCCTTCTTTGGACTTGGCTCCTCTACATCATCACCTAGAAAATAACAATATACTGCAATTAATGAGAATGTCATTATGTTTTTTCTGATTTAAATTATTTCTTTTCATATCTGTTTCTTCAGCATCATTTTCAGATAATCATTCAAGAAAACCTGACATTATGAACCATATTCATAATACTTGTGTAATATAATTTTGGAAGAACACAAATGATGTATTTATTTCGTTTCAATAGAAACTAGCAGTACAACATTCAGTAGTTAAGAGAGGAAACATATCACACCTTGTCCTTTCTCTTTTTTAGTGTCAGGTTCCTTTGCACCTCTTCCTCTACTTCTACCCCTGTAAACAGAGCAATCACCACAACATTTAAATCACAATGTAGCATTTTATGTGGAGGTTTAAATACATGTATGTTAATTTCTAAAGGATTTGTGCATATCAGAATACAATATTTCTCAACAACTGTCTTTTGAGAATGGTAGAGCATGTGCATTAGGTTTCAAAACTAACCAAGATACATCATCAACATGAAACAACAGGCCAGGTAAAACAATCTCACTACACTGTGCACACATGCGTGCACAGTCTTTGAATGAATAAGCTGCATTATGCAGGATTATATTATATTATCAAGTTTGCATGCAATGTGACAGATGTGTATAATGGATCAGTTTATCAAATCATAATTAGAAAAAAGAAATTATTGAGTTTTAAAACCATTAACTTCATAGATAACAAAGTCATGTCCATCATAATTGGTGCAGGTGTAAATCTACTTATAAAATTACTGGAAATTCCTGTTAGAAACCTTGTGGTTAATTTTATAAACTCTACCTTGGTGCAGGGGAAGGGCTGGGGCTCCTTTTCCTTGACTTTTTTGGTGAGGGTGTCTCTGCGGCAGGGGCGGCAGCCCCTCGTGTCTTACGAGTGGCGGGAGCCTCTTCCTTTGCAACTGGTGCAGGGCTCTTGCCTGTGCTTCTTCGACTTCTGGGCATTGTGGGGTTTTTATCTTTCCTACCTGCAATAGTTTAAAATAAGTAACATGTCAGAATCAAAACATATTTACATCAACCACCATTTCAGACCTGCTAAATACTACATCCTCCAAACGTACTGTTAATCAAGCATGGTATTCAAAGACTACGTAATTATAAATAACCTCATAGATAAAGACTATTCTAAAATTAGTGAATCTGTGTTGTTTAAACAACATATATCAGTGATTTTTAGGACTCAGATATGCGGGTCCTGTCCTGTGTTCCTTTATCAGATAGGTACAATATTGTATACATGTGTATACAATGTATAATGGAAATGCAATTGAATCTCAAGTGACAGTTCCCAAGATGGCGGCCGTCACTTGCTTCAAACATAAAAACCTCCCCCTCCCCCCTGTTTTTACAATGTAACTGTATAGCTGATGTAAAATCAATACCTAAATAGTTCCGCCAATTGACACATTTAATTTACAAGATTTCATCGCAAATGAAGAGATCCCATTTTTAACAAAAAGCACATTTGCGTGAATTTAAAGAATCACAGCTCCGCCATCTTGGATCCAATGAGGTACATTAACTTGGGGATGTAAAGCACAAAAATTGCAAATGACCCCGATGATTTTCTGATACATTGGACTGTAAGTGTATGTCAAAGAGCTCAATTGTGAATTCGAATGACCTTAGAAAAATCTAGTGTAAATTCTTTCTGTAATTTATTAGGCGGTAATTAGTCTTGCTTTTTTTTTTTAGTAGATGCACTACTGTGTGTGGTAATTAACATATACTGCATGGGCAGTGTCAACAATATCAGTGAAAATCAAATATGTGTTTGATAGCTGATCAAAGAAAAAAGGCTTCAAATATCACAATTGTACTCTTTTATCATTTGAAGTATACAAGCAGTCAAAAATATCCTGCGAGTCTAGATCTCTTTCAACCTTAAGTCATGTTTTTTTGACTGAAACAAGCTAATATATATAGCTTCTAAATATAACTTGTTCACAATGGTTTTCAAATATTCTGGTAAATAAAGCTAACATTTTACCTAGTACTGAATAATACAAAAGAACATATTTATGAATGTAATAACATGAATATTTAATTTAGCTCTTCAACAATTATAATTTACTATTTTGATATGTTGCACAACATTAACAGTATATTATAACTATATACTACATGTGTGTAGTATTTTTTTCTTTATTTTTTTGTCTAATGGCAACATCTACAGATTAACCAGATATTGTGTGTTGATATTTCAATTTAAATGATCTCCCATACTTCCAAATCTGTTTTAAACCACTTTTATTTATATCCATGTACATGTATATATAAATATACCATACCTTATCTATTTCACACATATCTAAAATATAGTTGCATACAAATTAGTGTACCATAAAAAACAGCCACACATTTCTTCATGAACTTCAAAATATGTGTATAAAAAAAAACATCCTCCCAAATAGATATTAAGTATCCAGCTTTTTAAACACCAGAATAACATGTGCAGTTTATGCACCAGGCATTAAGTCCAAAACACTGAAAACAATACTTTCACAACTGGAAAAAAAAAATCATCACATATTCATAGATATGATATTTGTATATATGCCACTCACATGTAAGTAAAGAGCCCATCCTTCGCAGCCTGTGAGAATCACGCTTCCATAACATACTAAAGTATTTCAAAGCCAAATCCTATGTTTAAAATCTATTTCCATATGAATAAAAAATATCTTGCAAGACATCTGCGTCACTGACAGACTAAAGGCAAGGTCCGTCCTTGGTAGGTTGATGCTTCTAACTTCCTACAATAATGTTGCAATGGTTCAAAATGCTCGCACTAACAAAGACACTACGCCTTCCAACTCCCATAATCCTCTTCCAATCGATGACATTTACTAGTAAATATTAGACTGCTGTACCACCCGACCCTGATCCAATCTTAATGCTTCTTGAGTGATGGATATTCAAACCCAGCTGCCTTCAAGCATCGTATGACCTATATTTATGTTCTACAGGAAACACTAGCCTTGCAAATCTTGGAAAAATTACATAAAAATTTAGTACTTTATAACGGTAGGAAAAACACCTACTTGTCCTGTAGCACTTCCCATGGCCAGGGCGAGAAAAACTTATCAGACAGGTGTAAACAGCTAAAAACATGCTGCCTGTAAAATTTGGATGCACTATGACTCAACGATCAGGTAAAATTAGTCAACCGGAACATTGGGAAAACTGCATGTCAAGAAGATTTTTTTTTGGGACAGAGTGATCAGCATGTGAAAATGCATTTTCGCATACACACAAAAAAGTGCACAGTGAACTAACTTGATCATCTTATAGACTGTTTCACTTTGAAAAGGAGTTTCATGAAACATTTAAAGTTATGAATGAACTAAAGACAGAACCTTGATGAAGTTTTTATCCATTAACTATTAATTGTCCTCCAGGATATATAGCTTTACCAGCCTTGCATGCTGTCATGATCTGGTGCAAATACACATTTCTTCTGGGGAGGAAGGGTCTGATTTGATTCAGTATATTTATAATATACATTACCGTAATTTCCTAATCAGATAATGTGTACAGCCAATTACAGGTCATTTGCAAATTTGTGGCTGTTCAAATGATAGTTCAAAATTCATCACATATATTTTATGAGTGTGTTATGCATATAAATGTTTGTACATGTTTTACATGTTCCACAATATAGTATTGATTAAAGGAATGCTGTACGGATTTCCCTTCATTTTTTTTTTTTTTTTTTTTTACATCTGGATAAAAAGATAGCCTAAAGATTCATATTTAAAAGTAATTGATAATAAAAAGATATGAATAGCCAATAGTTAACCTATCTTAGGTCACATACAGTTTAATTCATAAGTTCAACTGGTACTCTTTTAACAAGCTATAAATTATGATTCAAATCAGAGTATCAACACCTTTCTCATTCAAAGCATGAAGCTTGAGTCAACCAAAGTCTACATAATAATTTTTTTTAAGTCTCCTGCAAATGCACACATGAATGTCTGACAGATAATGGATGCCATTTTATCCTACAGCTACTCTGGTAGACATGCGACAATGTTAGCAGGTAATTGCATGTAACTACAATCCCAGTACAACAGGTGAGCTAATGTGTTGAACCCGACACCATCTCTAGACTGGATGTACACTGATCAATTTAATTGAAGGAGGGTGCAACAGCTAATATAAGCTGATGGCAACAAGGTATACGTACAGCTCCTTTTAGTTTACAACCAGTACATTCCAATCAAAATATCTTATTAATAATGTGACTAAGATTTTTTAAGTGAGGTCCATGTGAATTGCATCTGGTAAAGTGGCAATGCTAGCTAGCATTGCACTCCATAAACTAAGTCACCATGACAACAAATACTTCAGATTTTTATCTCCTATACCAGGTATCCAAAGTATGATTATCTAACTACTATTACAAATTACAGAAAATTCAAACTGTGAAGAAATTCATTTTAGTTAAGTTTGGTCACACACAAAGATTGTATATATTGTATATATATAATTTATACATGTAGAAATTTGAACTCAACATACTTGAGTGATGTGTTTGTTTTTTTACATTACACTGAAGCAAACATTTATCACATACATACATGTATATTTTAAAGGCATGTCTAAGCTTATGGGTGTATTATTTTCTTCTAATTTGACATGGACCCAACTTTTATCAAATAATGTACATGTTCTGGAAGTAACAAAATACATATGCTGTTATTGTGGACAGTCAAAACACCTTTACCAGTAAACTTTCATAACATATATCATTAAAATTATAATATAATTTGTAAATAAAAACATGTTTACCCAGTACATGTGAATCAAAAATACACACATTTTGCCATGTATGTAGTCTGTAGTCGGTATGCAGTAGTTTCAGTGTGCATGTTGTAGTTTTTAATCAATGGTACATAATTAATCAGAAATACTCAGATGAAGCTGGCTGACATGCAATACACCTGGTCCCCCTTACCAACATGTTAATAGCATTTCTCTGTTGTTACCATATTTATCCTGCCAAAGGGTCCAACACATACTCTGACTAAAAGTATATATATGGAGGGCACTGGTGATAGGAATAGAATACACATATGTACATTGTATATAATCAGTGGATTATCAAACACAATCGCCTTTACAGACTGACTTAAAAAAAATAGTATGGGTATATGTTTACATTTGCTCCGCATTTCCCCATTGACACAAAGCTAAGAGGCAGTTGCCACCATACGCCTATAACACCCAGTGCCTCAGGCTATAACACCCAGTGGGTCATGTGACATTAAAAGAGGCGGGTTTTTTTGTGTTGGTTTAGTTTTTTTTCAAAGTTGACGAAAATGGTAAGACAATGTTAATATAAGATTTGAACAATTTAATGGTTTTAATGTTGTTATAGTCGATATGGCAGCAATTTTGTATGGTAGGCAAATGGCATGGGAACCCGTTAGGGTTTCCATGCTACATTTGCATCATTAAAATCACTGTTCACTGCTTAAATATATATTTGAAAAAGAAGTTCACATTTAAAAGGTAATTCAGTAAGGGTAGCTTATGTGAATTTGGTTGAGCTTTTCGAGTCAAGAAAATGTCCTGTTTTCAAAATGTGTATTTTCATATTTATAAATTTAAAGTCAACTGATAAATTCCAATTGGCTGTCCAATTATGGCATTGATTTATTTGTTTCATACCTTTTTTTCTTCCAATTACCAAAGTAATTTTTATTATACCGGTAATTGATAATCAGCCAATCACTGAATTACACGGTAATGAAATAATACTACATATACCTATAACAGGTAATTTTGCAGAACTGCAGACATGGGCAGGTTTATTAGGAGGCACAAGTTAATGGTTATTGTCAGATAAATATGGTACATATAATACAATCACATTATGTAATCAGATATATTTTCAGATTCGAATATTGATTCAAACATTAGAATATTTTTATGACATTTAAAAAAACTGGTTTTGTCATTATATGATCTTGTGCACATTTAACAGCCTACTACAGGAAAAGACTCTCTAGACATACATAATTGTATATGTGACCAGACATTTTCAATTTAGGTGTTTGATTTATGCAACTATTTAATTTTTGTACGTGAAATGTTTTGAAGATCCACACTGCTGTGTGCTGGACTGGTTGACTGATCAGAATGTTACCAACATTTCCTGGCCTCGACTGGTTTATAACTATCTATCATGACATATCTGTTAGTGAGACAAAAACAGGAAACAGACATTAGTAACCAATGACTTTAAAACAGCTCAGAACTGTCTAGTATATACTCATGTGTATCAAAACTCCCATTAACCCAATAATCACATTCAAAGAAAATTTAAATCTAAGGACTTGTGACCAATAAATCTGCAACGAGTTGTCAGAAGACATCTCCTCAAGTGTGTTTAAATTCAGAATTATCTTTTTAAAAAGTAGTCAAAAAATCTGTAAAGTGTACTACATAAAAACATTCATTTGCTGACCATTGCTAAAACTTAATATGGCTTCCATTATTACAATTTGAATCAAGCAAATGCATAAATGAATGACAATTGGCATGTGCCAACACTGCACAGTCAGGGGTTAATCTAGGATTTGGTGATTATATATATACTACCCATGAAATGAAGGGAAATGAAGGGCTGCAGTGTCTTGAATAATTCATTAATTTTTAACATTTTAAAGCGATTCTTTGCTATAATTCTTCGACATATCATAAAATGTTTTGGGATTTCACCTGTTTTATGGGATTTTTTCTTGATGGCATATTTGTTTGTATTAAAATGGAAAAACACCATCAGTGGGCCGGGGAATACTACCTAATTACGTAGTAACATCTGTCTAGATTAACCTCTGCTTCATGATCATGACTGTACCGAATACCCTTTTACATTATCATAAAATATCTTAATTTCTTTGAGAGTATAACTAGTACCACTCACATTTAATTTCATTGCATATAGGCTAAATTATTGGGAGTCATGATCACTGGTCCTTGACTTGGAAATCCTGGGAGTCAAATTAAAATCCTTCGTGTCAAAATCCAAAAATGTCACCCACCATAGAATGACCTTGATTGGATCTCTGTTAGACTGATCTTTTCTCTAGTCTTCTCTTACTTTTGATCACTTGAAAACAATGAGAACCTACCAGTACCAGGGTTACATATGAAATCTGAGAATGATCCATCAAAACTAGAGCTCAATGAGAAACAAGGCATCGCAAACGATACAAATCCCCTCGCGTGCTAACACATGAACTCTGACGCAAAATGGGGGGTGGGGTTATTGCAGGACATTGAAATAACATCAGTTGTCATTTGCACTGAACTGCAATAGACATGGATGGGCTTATTATCAGGCATGGGCTATCGTAGTATTGCCATGCTGGTCAGGATCCGTTCAAAAATGAAGTCGCATTACAGCTAGCGCTGACAAAGATTTTCTATAAATAGTAACGGTGACATTGGCCTTGACCTTGGCGCCCTAAAACACGAACTCGTTCGAGGTATTCCCATGCTGGACCCATATATGAAGTTTGGTCAGGATCCGTTCAGAAATGAAGTCGCAAGAGTGCTGACAAAGATTATCTATAAATAGTAACAGTGACCTTAACCTTGACATTGGCACCCTGAAACACGAACTCGTTCGAAGTATTCCAATGCTGGACCCATATATGAAGTTTGGTCAGGATCCATTAAAAAATGAAGTCGCAAGAGCGCTGACAAAGATTTTCTATAAATAGTAACGCTGACCTTGACTTATACCTTGGCACCCTGAAACACGAACTCGTTTGAGGTATTCCCATGCTGGACCCATATATGAAGTTTGGTCAGAATCTGTTCAAAAATGAAGTCGCAAGAGCGCTGACAAAAAGTGAACATACGTACGTACTTACGTACGAACGGAACGCTATATCCCCTCCCCGACTTTCGTCGCGAGGGGATAATAAGGGTAACAACAGCTTTAAATAAAAGAGGAACCTACTTATGAAATTGAACAGAGATGATGATGTTCTATGAATAACTTTTTGTCAAAATTAAAATGGCCATATATCTGATGGTTGGCTGAGAAAAACAAAAACAAACGGCACAAAATATAGGATACACAAATACTTTTTGGACCAACAGGACAGCTAGCTAGGGGTCAGTCAAAGAATGTGATTCAGATTTTGTTCTCATATAGAAATACTGTCTATGTAGGAAGAGCAGTCAGATGTGACAGAATGTTGGGTTTAATCCAACATGCAGATTGAAGAAAGAAAGGATTGTGCAACTTATAAAAGAAGTATATCTTCTTAGCTGTATGGCTGGGCAAGGAGACTTAATCATTAGCACTATCAGCATGGCAGTACACCAATAGGGAGTCAGTTTCAGAAGTAAACACTTTTTCACCGACAAATAAAGTGTCAAAACAGACATGAACTTTCAAACCCAAGTCAAGATAAAACTAAGAGCTCTCTTCCAGGACAAATTTAGTGTGAAACCTTTTTTTATTGCAGATGATTTTTAGTTACTTTAGTCACTTGTTTAATTTTTGTTGCAAAAAAGATGCTTCAATTCACTGGGTAGAAAAAAATCACACCGGCGTTTAAACTGGTCTATGGTTCATTGCCATTGTCATTTAAAAAGAATGGACCAATGTGACTTAAACCATTATATCAATTTGATCATTGTCACCGAGCTGAAGTAGTGAACCCATATTTATTTGATAGTTGCATAATGCTGAATGCAAGTTAGATTTCTGGAAGTCTGGGTGCTCTGCAGTTCAGAAACATGTCTTGTTGACTGCAGCTGATGAGAAATTCTCTTTGGCCATAATTAATGCTGGGTATTTGCTTAGTTTTAAAAGAGAACGAAGTTGGAATGTTTCAATAGCTTTTTACTCATGGTAAAACATTTTACAGATCAATATCTATACTTTGTAGCTACCTTACCCACATAGAATACTGGAGGTAGAACTTGATATTAAAATAAAATAACCATTGTATAGAACAGAATCAATGGAGCTGATGACAAATGTAAACAGTCCGAGTCAGCTCTAAGAGAATGAAAGGCTTTTATGGGAACTTGGAGCTGAAGTACCTGGGCTGTATTGTATTAAAGATAAAGAATGTGAAGGAGGGTGTAAAAGTTGAGAGTGCAGGTAACCTTTTTTGGGTTGATTATAATTAGTTGGTACATATAGGCAGTTTTTCCCTGTCTATAAATTTGAGGCAGAATATAGATATACAGTAAGGTTTTTTCCAGTGGCTTGGGATGGGACCTTTTAGCCTCTTGTTTGTTTTTTGTTTAAAGTCCTATTAACAGCCAGGGTCATTTAAGGACATGCCAGGTTTTGGAGGTGGAGGAAAGCCGCAGCACCCAGAGAAAAACCACCAGCCTACTGTCAGTACCTGGCAACTGCCCCACGTAGGTTTCGAACTCGCAACCCAGAGGTGGAGGGCTAGTGATAAAGTGTTCGGACACCTTAACCAATTGGACACCTTTTAGCCTCAATTTGGTAAGAAAATTGATGCATTGAGAATGAAATTTTCAGGAGAAAACAGCAAGTTTTGGGAGTTTGACTTAAATATGAGATAATATGGTGAGTTCTGAATGCATTATATTAATTAGAGGTAAGTAAAAAAAACTGAAATGATCCACTAACTAAAGTATGCCATTTTCAAACAAAAAATACCAGACCATTTGATTTTTTTTCTTAACTCTTATTTAGTTCATTCATAAATCTTCATCTTCCCTTGTTCGTGAACCTAACTCTTGAAGTGCTATAGCACAAACTTCCATTAGAAGAAGACTGCAGAATGTCTGTTATTAGCAGAGCCCGAGTTGAGTTTGGATACAAAATTTTGACTAAAGTGGTCATACCACATAATAAATCATGGGCAGTGTATGTGATGTAAATGTTCACTGAAATGATCAGGTGTACACTTGTGACGATAATATCTCATATCTTTGAGATAGAATGAAGATTCTCTGAGGAGACTTAGCTAGATTTTCGATCTATAATTACTTGTTTATGCCTTTATGATTTTTAAGGCCGCTACATGGATTGCTATTATTGTAAACTTTTTAAAATCCAATTAAGTATCTGATTGCTATAAAACGATTTATTCTCATCTTACTCACCATATTTAACGAAAAATCACACTCATACATGTCCTCAAGTACCTATCTTCTGGTAATATTGAGTTACAATCATTTCCAATAGTAATTATTTCGGAAATTTGAGTAATAGGCCTTATACATTAGTTTATACATCCCATTCATGTCCCATAATCTTAAAAATAATGGGTATTCACTATTGAGGTATTGAATGTGTGGGGTTACCGACCGGGTACGTTGTTATTATTCACTGTTATTCTAGTGGCTGAGATCTTTGTTTTTGATTTTGATTAGTTGGGTATGCCACAGAAAGGATCCATATAAAAATTCATCAGAAGTCCGCTTAAATTGTTAAATGAATGCTTTCAAAGCAAGTTTTGCTCTGGAGTGACATAGACAGACATGCTGCAATAAACAATGCACCGGCAAATTATCAACGCAATCGGTATGTTTTCTCAATTTTACATGGAATTGACAGGAAGCATCATACAATATAATTGATCAAAAATGTTGCATTTTCACATAATGAAAGCACCCGAAGCTTTAAAAAGTGAAATTATTCCAAATGAATTCAGAAATGACACAAAATTACTCTTTCCATACGCGCTTACCGTGATAACAAGGATGCCGCCATTACAGGAAATGGAATATATCGTAGATGTTGATTCGACCATAATGTAATTAGACCAAAGACTTATTAAGCTTTACGTTTACCTTCATCAAATATTAATTTCATATTATAATGTAATTGTATCAACCAACTTTTATTATAATGAGTATTTTGATAAGAACAATATTTGAAAACAGATTTTAGCCAATGAAATCTGAGAACCACAATAACTTCATCGATTGGCTCTCTCGTATATTCCCGGTCAAGTTCGCGGGTTTCCGTGGGAATAGCGCTACTCTAGAGTACATTAGGCCAGAGACCTATAAGGTCTCTGATTAGGCCTATTCGAAACATTTAAATATTGCAGGCAAATCTACGAAACTTTTAAATATTGCAGGCAAGTGTTTTTTGTATGAATAGGCAAACCAATATTTTGTACGAGTAGGCAACCTAATTTTGTCCGGAGTATAGGTAGAGACATGTATATCGCACGTCTCTGATAAAGGCAAACCAATTTTCCGAAGAAGATTGCTGGTTTTTTTTATTGCTGTATCGTAGGTTATGCGCAACACGTGTCACTTTGGATACTAGGCCTAGTATATAAACAAAATTATACTGTTTCGGACTTATAGGTTACATTATAGGAATACGGCGTATTGTATGGTTAACTCAAATATGTTTTCAAAACAAAACAAAACTTGACACGCATATTTAGTAAACTTGGTAAAGGATCACGTAGGTTTTGAAAACTGTCGTGTAATATAAACTATTGAAAAAAGTCTGTAAGAATCTGCATGTTAATCGTTATATTAATTAAAGACCCCTATTGATAATAAATGGCGTTGTCCTCTCATATTCAACGCATTGAATCATTCTGGTTTATAGGTTCACTTACTTTTAGATTGTCATCCTGAAGTCTTCACTGACGACTTTCCAAACAGTTCTCAACTCGGGAGTCCAATTAGCTTGATAGACAGAATAATATGAACCAATCAAAACCTATGTAACAAACTAAATGAGATCTTATAGTGTAATATACCAGATGTGATGACAAAGGATGTACCCGTAGGTCAGAGGTCATAAGCCTGGAAGGTTTTAGGAGCCAAAAATAGAGACCGGTTAATTGTGTCGGATTTATGTACTTTCCTGTCAGCCCGAGGCCTAAATCTTTTCACTATTCGTAAGGTCCCTGCAGTGATCATGGTAGTGATGTTGAATAAATAAATTAGATAACTAAATATCAAAATTGTCAATATTATCAAAATTGTGAATAGACTCAAGGTCATGTAGCTGACCCTTTGTGTAAATATGACTTAACACATTCACCTTCAGCTGACGAGTCACAATACTTGTTTATATTTTACCGCCAACATAACTCTGTCTGGGTCACAATAATCATCCTCCCTAATCCCTATACTCAGAAATATATATGTTTTTGCTGTACTTGTAGACCGACGTATGTACAAAGACCAATCAGTGTGGTTAGCCAACGCCCAACGGTCAGTGACCAATCTGTGTATAGTTAACCAATGGTCAGTGACCAATCTGTGTATAGTTAACCAATGGTCAGTGACCAATCTGTGTATAGTTAACCAATGGTCAGTGACAAATTTGTGTATAGTTAACTAATGGTCAGTGACAATACGACATTGTGCAGAAGGCCAATGATCAGTGACCAATCTGTAGTTAGCCTACGGTCATGCAGTGACCAATGGTAAGTGAAAATTGGACCAATCCGTGAGTGTGATTAGCCAACGGTCAGTGACCAATCAGTGTGCTTAGCTAACGATCAGTGACTAAAATGTGTATAGTTAGCCAATGGTCACTGACCAATCAGTGTGCTTAGCCAATGATCAGTGACCAATCAGTGAGGTTAGCAAATGATCAGTGACCAATCAGTGTGCTTAGCCAAGGATCAGTGACAATCAGTGTGGTTAGCAAATGATCAGTGACCAATCAGTGTGGTTAGCAAATGATCAGTGACCAATCGGTGTGGTTAGCAAATGATCAGTGACCAATCAATGTGGTTAGCAAATGATCAGTGACGAATGTGTATAGTTTAGCCAATGGATGCTAACGAAAAGTGACCAAAGCGCGTTAATTAGCGAACGAACAGTGACTAATATGTATGGCTTTACCAATAGACAGTGACAAATCTATGTGGCTTAGCCAAAGGACAGTGACCTAAGTGTATGGACCAATCTAGGGCTTATCCCATGGACAGTGACCAAAGTGTATGGACCAATCTTTTTGGATTAGCCAATAGACTGTGACCAATCTATGTGGCTTAGCCAAAGGACAGTGACCAAAGTGTGTGGACCAATCTATGTGGCTTAGCCAATAGTCAGTGACCAATCTATGTGGCTTAGCCAATGGACAGTGAGCAAAGGGTATGGCTTATTCAATGGACAGTGGCCAAGCTGTGTGACAGCCAATGGACAACGATCAATAATAATGTGTATGGCTTAGCCAATGGTCAGTGGCCAATGTACATCTATACTACATAGAAATTGGAATCAAAGACACTACATCGATCTTTATTTAAACGTAATCGACACGGACAGCTAACTACGTTGTAAAATAAATATAGCGATTTCAATTTCCAAATTGCTTATTTTCTTTTTCTACATATTGTAGTAACATCCTTGTTCCCCCTACCTACAGTTTTCTTCTTTAATAGACGTCACCTTCTGACGAAGTTGCAAGTTGACGAAGATTATGTACGACAATGTTATTTCGACTTAAGTCACACATGTTCAAAGCTTGATATGCCTGATGGTCACGTTTTCTGGATTGCATCCAGCTTTGTATGGTGACTGCCATCGACAAAGCAGAAAATGAACTCTATACTTAGTTCATATTTTGCCCGCAATTGAATTACTGTTTAAATCGGTTTTCTCTTATTGCGTTTTCATTCTAGGAAGTTGGTCGACAATTTACACAAACCATCACAGGGAATTGTAATTTGTCCACAATTACACAAACCACCTCGGGGAATTGTACCTTGTCCGCAATTTACACAAACCACAATTGGGAATTGAAAACGGTCAACAATTTACCTCATCTACTTTCCTACTTTCATACTATGTAGCACCAATACATTTTGTATACTATGTTGTCAAAGAATAACCTGAATTTAAGAGCTAAAATAAAATAATAAAATAATTGTCAATTAGTTTTCAGAACAGTTGGAACGATGATTAGAGTAATTGTCAATGAATAGTCAGAACAGTTGGAACGATGGTTGAGTAATTGTCAATGAATTGTCAGAACATTCAGAACGATGTTTAGATAGAATAAATTGTCAGACCTTTTGGAACGATGGTTAGAGTAACCAATGAATCATCACAACAATTTAACAATGGTTAAATAGAGTAATTATCTATGAACTGCCAGAACATTTGGACGATGGTTATTTACAGTAAAGGAATTGTCATAACATTTAGAACGAATTTTAGATAATGTAAATGTCAGAACAGTTGGAACGATGGTTAGTAATTGTCAGTGAATTGTCAGAACATTCAGAACGATGGTTAGTAATTGTCAGTGAATTGTCAGAACATTCAGAACGATAGTTAGTAATTGTCAGTAACTGTCAGAACAATTTAACGATGGTTAGTAATTGTCAGTAACTGTCGGAACAATTTAACGATGGTTAGTAATTGTCAGTAACTGTCAGAACAATTGGACGATGGTTAGTAATTGTCAGTAACTGTCAGAACAATTTAACGATGGTTAGTAATTGTCAGTAACTGTCAGAACAATTTAACGATGGTTAGTAATTGTCAGTAACTGTCGGAACAATTTAACGATGGTTAGCAATTTTCAGTAGCTGTCAGAACAATTTAACGGTGGTTAGTAATTGTCAGTAACTGTCAGAACAATTTAACGATGGTTAGTAATTGTCAGTAACTGTCAGAACAATTTAACGATGGTTAGTAATTGTCAGTAACTGTCGGAACAATTTAACGATGGTTAGTAATTGTCAGTAACTGTCAGAACAATTTAACGATGGTTAGTAATTGTCAGTAACTGTCAGAACAATTTAACGATGGTTAGTAATTGTCAGTAACTGTCGGAACAATTTAACGATGGTTAGCAATTTTCAGTAGCTGTCAGAACAATTTAACGGTGGTTAGTAATTGTCAGTAACTGTCAGAACAATTTAACGATGGTTAGTAATTGTCAGTAACTGTCAGAACAATTTAACGATGGTTAGTAATTGTCAGTAACTGTCGGAACAATTTAACGATGGTTAGTAATTGTCGGAACAATTTAACGATGGTTAGTAATTGTCAGTAACTGTCGGAACAATTTAACGATGGTTAGTAATTGTCAGTAGTTGTCGGAACAATTTAACGATGGTTAGCAATTTTCAGTAACTGTCGGAACAATTTAACGATGGTTAGCAATTTTCAGTAACTGTCGGAACAATTTAACGATGGTTAGCAATTTTCAGTAACTGTCAGAACAATTTAACGATGGTTAGTAATTGTCAGTAACTGTCAATGACTTTAAATCAATCATGATT
Source organism: Pecten maximus (assembly GCF_902652985.1). Classification (NCBI taxonomy): domain Eukaryota; kingdom Metazoa; phylum Mollusca; class Bivalvia; order Pectinida; family Pectinidae; genus Pecten; species Pecten maximus. The sequence goes on from NC_047019.1 coordinate 30,150,028, forward strand.
TGATGTAAGGTTGATAAACGGTTGTCAATGACTTTAAATCAATTCCGATTTGAAGTAAGTTTGATAACAAAAGGCCCATGGGCCTTAACGGTCATTTGACTTTAAAGACCCTTATACTATTGCAGTACACATACTCTGTAGCAAGTATAGTCGCACTGTTGAACATGGCGGCCATCCTGGATTTTTGACTGACTCAAAAATAACAACACTTGATCAGGACCATCTGATGATCATTTCAGTTTTTATGAGGCTGAAAAATAACAACACTTCGTAGGCTCCCGTTCCTTAACATCTTCACCTATTTCCAGCTCAATGTCACTAGTGGAACTGGAGAAGAATTTTAAAATGTGTTTTACAAAATGGCTGCCATGATGGTCATCTTGGATTTTGAACCGACCCGAAAAATAACAACACTTGATTAGGACCATCTCAGAATCATTTCAGGTAAGTTTGAGCTGAATCCCACTGATGAAACTTGAGAAGTTTGAAATAGGTGTTGTTCAGGAAAACCATGATTGTGCAATCATATTACAAAATAGCTGCCGTCGCTGCCGTGTCAAAGTTTTTATGAGGCTGAAAAATAACAACACTTCGTTGGCTCCCGTTCCTTAACACTCTCATCAATTTCCAGCTCAACTGCATCAGTGGAACTGGAGAAGAAGTTTAAAATGTATTTTTCATGCGGGCATGGCGGCCATCTTGGATTTCTGACTGACCCGAAAAATAACAACACTTGATCAGGACCAGCTCAAGATCATTTCAGGCTATTTTCAGCTCAATCCCACTGTTGGAATTTGAGAAGAAGTTTGAAATATGAAAAGTGTTCGGGTCAGATGACCTAAAAAGTTTGTCAAAGGCTATAAGTCAATCTTAACTTGATGTAATTTGATAAAGGCTTGTCAATGACTTTAAGTCAATCCTGATTTGAAGTAAACTTAGGTTGATAAAAGCTTGTCAATAATCCTGATTTGAGGTAAGCTTAGGTTGATAAAAGTTTGTCAATGACTTTAAGTCAATCCTGATTTGAAGTAAACTTAGGTTGATAAAAGCTTGTCAATGACTTTAAGTCAATCCTGATTTGAAAATCAGTACCTATAGAAAAAGAACTATCAAACTTTGACTTAAGAAATAACAACTGAGATCAAATTTCAAAACATTCAATAATTTATTGTAGAATTTGTATTTTACATTGCTGTTAGCAGATATATGAATACTTTATTACAAAATATTATAAACTCTGACTTTGTTGTGGCTCGAGACAAAAGATTTTTTTAGACATTGAGAATTGCAATATTCACACAAATCATTCTACAACATCTGTGACAATAGCAACATCAGAAATTCCTTTAAAATTGTGAATGTTTTGACGTAAAACACTTAAGTGTTAACAAATTAAATTTTCAAAAATATACAAATGAATAAATCTAAGCATTTTTTGCACATACAGTAAAATCAATCTTATAGAAGTCAATCACAGTTTTGTACATAAAGCTTGCATCCAAATTTCTGCAATATGACAAAAAGAAATATATAAAAGTAATATTGAGTAGATGGAATGAATTCTTTCAATTTTTGCTATAAAAATAGAACTTTGATTTGCAGAAATCTGCTTAGACATCAAGATACACTGACAACATGTAAGTTGACATGACAACATTGACCAGACAAGGGGCAGGACGGACATTATGTAAGGGCCACTTGTGATCGATATGAACCAGTGGAAGGACGGATTTATCTCATATAAATGAACTGTGCATCAATCGAGTTACACAATGGAAATACATGGAAATAAAAACTGTATTATGGCTAATTAACTAAGTTGATATGTCATATTGTCAAAAACAGATATCAAACAATGTCAACTATTCAATAATGCCTAAAATATATCATGGTTAATACAAACTGTAATTTGAAAAGTTATAAATTAAAGGTAATGTTTGTCAATTTGAGCCAAAATTGGAAATAATGCTGGCATGGAGGCATAAAACTAAACAGAGCACTTGTAATATGCATTCATTCCAATATTACACATGTTCACGCATATTTACAATCACAGTAACAGGAATGTTGATATGTAAGCCACAAGGAGGTGCAGTCAACAGATTTACCTAAAGCCTCACAACAACTACCTGCTTTAGAACAGAGTTTACACTATACATGTAAAAGTCTTTGTTGTATATTACAACTGATATGTATTCATTGGTAGACTCCTCAAACTTCCATGCTTGTCGAGTGGACAGAACAATTCTTTGATATATTAAACAGATATATGTACATTAGATACTTTACACTGCACTTTGTGCATTTATCACAGATATGCATGTAATACATTTGTTTTAAAACAGCTGCAGTTTCACATTTGGACTATTGATTATGCAGCAAACCTATACCTAACATTAATTATCAGTCAGAAGTCAATATATACAGGACAAAGTGGCAAATCAAGTTGAAAAATAATATATTAATATTTACAGTAAAGATGTGCAGCTGTAAAATAAATTCCATTTCCAAGTTTACAGCAATATTTAAAATGCTCTTAAGAATGAAAGACGTCACTGTAAAATCAATTGTTTATCCTATATTGACTTTCTCATCATTTCTTCTTTTTGCCGCCTCCTGGACTCTTTGCACCCTTTGCACTCTTGTTTCTACCCTTGGGTGATTTGGAGGTAACCTCTGCTGCCAGCGCAGCCTCTTTCTCAGCCTCAGCTTCCTGTTTCTTGCGTTCTTCATCAAGGAACTTTTGTCGGAAGGCCTCTCTAGGTTTATTAATTCCTTCCCTGGCTGTGTCCAACATAGCCTGTGTAACATAAAAACAGCTCAGTAAAATGTGCAATACATCAGACTAGAGACATCGAGAACTAGAAAATATCCTAACTATAGTACAGTCTTCCTTAATAACTGATAGTGAAGAGATATGGATATTTAAAACAGTAGATTTATAGAAAAAAGTTTCAGCTTTCAAAAAGGGATAAAATCATACAATGTGGTATGATTATATTATAATTATTAAAGTCCAATTTTTTCTTAATATACAGCTGTCCATTTCATATAATCTTTACTCACTTTCTCCATATATGGTTCATGTATGTATTCATGATAAGCTCCTCTTAAAGTCATATTGTTTTTCATTACACTCTCATTTCACATGAAAAATTACCTTGATCTCATTTCAGGCTTATATATCTACATGTATATATGAAAACGATGTACCTGACTTTTCTTGTGATAGTCTTGAGGGACCGTTTATTTACATTTTGGCTCATACAAATCAATAGGTGTACTTTAATCAATAAGCTTTGTTGTGCCAAGACAATTTTGATACCTAGTACAGTTGTACTCCAAGTTTATCTTTAATTTTTAACTTAGACAGATTGTTTCTGCAGAAAGATTGCTTTGTTATTATCCCATTTCTCTGAATATCACAATGTTATCACAATGTTTCTTTGACAAATATAACATGACTTTAAGAGGAATACATTGCATAGATGATGATAAAAGTATACATGCAGCTATGCTGTTCTAAATATATATAGGAGACCAGATTTATAAGCCTATAGGTATTGGAATCATCACGTGTATATTACAGTAAGAGAAACCTAAAAAGGATAACGTTGTGAAACATGCTGTGTATCTATGTATATACTGTGGCATGTGAATCTGTAAACAAAGAGATAAGTCAACATGTGTTAGTACAATGTGAGGGGGTTATTATAGGAAAGTAAAACAGACAAAAGAAATCAGTATTCTAAACATTGTATATTATTACATTAACATGCATACCCTTTATCTCATATACCATAACCATACTCCACCAGTAAATTAAAACTTAAAATAAAACACCTCCAAAACATTAAATTAATTTTCAAATGTCAAAACTTCAACATATCAATTAACACATTGCCAAAAAAACAAAAAAAACAACAAAAAAACAAAAAAAAACCTAATCCAAATTTCCGATGCACAAAGCAGGTTCCCATCACACAGTGTAAAATTAAACTGTCACCATACATAAGACTAAAGCATACTAAACTGACTAACGATGTCATAAAAGGTTAAATAAACCCAGTATGACACACACACTAACAATTTCTACTTGGCAGACATTTTGCTGCGCTTTCTCTGTATAATAAATTTCTGCCGATATTGTTCACGAGCCAGTTGAAAGGCATCTCTTTCATCGTCAAGACATTCCTAGAATAGAAAAGGAGCAAAAAAAAGAGGAAGAGGTTATTGCAGGGAGAAACACAGCACACAGAAAGGTTCTGCTACCACAGGATGTAATACTGACTCTCTATATCAAAACAGAGACCTATACAAGTAGGTATCAAAGTAAAACATGTTTCTTCAAACTCTGGGACTGGAAAAGTTATAGCTGTTAATTTACTAAACCTAGCTGGTGCCATCATTTTATGAAAATAACCATTTTTACTTGCACTTAACAATTTTGATCTTGAAACAACTCTGAGCCTTGATAAATATTTGCTAATATATTTATATTTACAATAAACAAAACTGTGATAAATATGTTTTACTGCTTCAAGTTATAAATGTGTGTATCACCTGTAATTTACAATAATGTAAATGACAGAAATGGCACTATTACACAAGTAATAATTATCCTGTAATCATTTGCTAAGTCTAAACAGAGACACAGCTAATTCTTTGTAGTGACCCTGTCAGCTAAGACTTAGTAAAAAGTGAATTTGTTGACCCTAGACTATAGTGACCTTGTCAGACTAAGCAGTTAGTCTGTTGACTCTAGACTATAGTGACCTTGTAAGACTAAGTGAGTATTGACTCTAGACTATAGTGACCTTGTCAGACTACGCAGTTAGTCTGTTGACTCTAGACTATACTGACCTTGTAAGACTAAGTGAGTATTGACTCTAGACTATAGTGACCTTGTCAGATTAAGCAGTTAGTCTGTTGATTCTAGACTATACTGACCTTGTAAGACTAAGTGAGTATTGACTCTAGACTATAGTGACCTTGTCAGACTACGCAGTTAGTATGTTGACTCTAGGCTATAGTGACCTTGTAAGACTAAGCGACTGTTGACTCTAGACTATAGTGACCTTGTCAGACTAAGCAGTTAGTCTGTTAATTCTAGGCTATAGTGACTTTGTCAGACTAAGCGAGTGTTGACTCTAGACTATAGTGACCTTGTAAGACTAAGCGAGTGCTGACTCTAGACTCTAGTGACCTTGTAAGACTAAGCGACTGTTGACTCTAGACTATAGTGACCTTGTAAGACTAAGCGAGTGTTGACTCTAGTGATCTTGCAAGACTAAGCGAGTGTTGACTCTAGACTATAGTGACCTTGTAAGACTAAGTGAGTGTTGACTCTAGTGATCTTGCAAGACTAAGCGAGTGTTGACTCTAGACTATAGTGACCTTGTAAGACTAAGCGAGTGTTGACTCTAGACTATAGCGGCTGTCAGCAAGAATTGGGATGATACATATATACCACCGTAGATTGTTAACAGTTGTATACAAAGGCAGTCCTTTTACAACAATGATGTATCCCTTTTCTGACCCTTCCCCAGACTTGTTATAAATCACTTATCCAAACTAACTAACCTCTACACAAGTCAAAGGCAATGTCTGTATGTCTTTATTTCTTGTATAAAGACATGCTGAGGCTTCATTATTTTGGACCCTAGTTATTTACATGTCAAATTGTATAAAGCTGCAAGCTGTTGATTATATATATTGAAGAGATATATTTAAGCAGCATGAATATGTGGAACATGTAGATGACTAATAACAATGAAAAGCTTGCAATTCTAACTGATCAGAGCACTTCAAACTCTATATCTCATGTACTGTTGTATTAGTACAGATCTAGTCATTCTTATGTATAAACATGCCAGGTATCAAGCACAGCAAATAGGTAGCGAACAAACCATACAAGTCAGGTGAGAGTGAAGGGATTGTCAGATAAAGGATTGTGTAAGGAAGGCCATGCACTCTGGCCACATCTCCCCAGCATACCTGTAGGTCCTCACACTGCTCAAGCTGTTTGATTTTGATGTTGTTCCTCATCTGTTTGTCCTGTTCTCTCCAATTCTTCACCTGTTCCCTGAAGGCCTTGTATTCTTCCACCTGTTGTTTGTTTTCCTCCTCTCTTCGTTGGATCTCCTCCTCATCCAGGTACCGTGGCTCTCCATTCGCCTTCCTGTAACAAATAATCTTCAACTATACATCAAATTTTTTCAAAATGTAATTTTGCTACGTTTGACTGAACTTCTAAGATAACTTTAACCATTCTATGGCCATATACTTACATTTTCACCTCAAAATGTTGTTATCCTTCTGGAAAGTGAAAATAAGTCACTCCCATTTTAATCCCTTTTCCTTTACAACTAGATCTTCATAAATTTCACTTCATGAAGAAAGAATTCCAAAAAAGGATATTTCATCGGTACGTTTTTGGAGGGAAACTAATCAATTTGTATTAGGGGAAGGAATATATTGTACATGTATGTATATGTATATTAAAAACAACTATATGTAAATTCTGGACAGTTTTCATCATAATCTAATAGTTCCTTAAAAATGTATCCTTTGGAATCTATCATCATATCACATCAGCTTCATTATAAACACAGATTAGTGACAGAGACGAACGACAGAGACGAGCGACAGAGACGAGCGACAGAGACGAGCGACAGAGACGAGTGACAAAGACAAGTGACATAATTTTGAAATACCTCTGTTCAGAGAAATATGCATGTTTGGATGAAGGAATATGATGTACTGACCTGAGGAAAGGGGTGATATCCAAAGGAGGCAGAATTTCCTTGGGTGTTGGGGGTGGGGGTGGCTCCAAGGTCAAAATCTCCTCCTTGTCTTCGTGCATAGAAAGAGGGGTCTGAGGAGGTGGGATCTCAGCCTCTGACTCCGGCTTATCCTCGCCTTCCTTCACCTCCTCCTCATCCTTGTCAGGGTGAAGTTTGATCAGATGGGTGTTCAAGTATTTGAGGCGGGACTGCAGAGCCTGATGAGGTTCAAAGGAGCATATAATATTCCACTTATTTCAAAATCTAATTATTTCCTATCGAAAAGATTTTTTAAATTGTTTAGTATAATTCAAGCATTCATGATTAGGTTTAAATTTGAAATTAACACATAGTTAAAATATTTGACACATAAGTACAATTGTGAAAATATTTGATGCATAGGTATAATCTGATTAAAAAAAGAGGCCAATGGGCTTTAAAAGTCACCTGAAAGTCATACTTGTATAGTTGACGATATTTTGTATACAGAATTTAACACATTTGACCCCTGTGACCTTGACTGGCCCAATATCATGACCTTTAGCCTCTTGGTTATTAAGAAGAAGTCGAAAATGTAAATTGTTCACAATGCACAACAGATGATCCTGGTCAAAAGATGATCACAATAGGTCACTTGAGACTTTATCAAAGGTGACCTAAAAGTAGACCAATTTGATTTCAAACCTGTCCGTACCTTGGCCGCTCTGCCTGGCTCAGCGTTCTCCCATGCTTTCTTCATGGCTCGTATCTCATCTGCACGCTCTGTGTCTTTTTTAACCTCGATGTCCTCCTGCCCACATAAAATCCAACCATCATTGAATACCATGCTGTGTTTATATTAGGTAGGTATTAAGTAATTGTCAAAAAAAAAAAATCTATGTGAAAACAGATCCTAAACTTACAAAGGAGCTGGCATCGCTGACCACTCGTAGTGTCCAGTGAGGTTTGGTCATGTCAAATGCCTGAGATGGAGGCCTTGATCCCTTCTGATCCTTGTCTTTATCCTTCCCTCCTTTTTTATCTGTTTTACCTCCCTTCCCTCCTTTCTGTGTGCTACTAGATGCTGCAGGAGCTTTCTCCTGTTTCGGGGGAGATGGTGGCCGGTCTTTATTGGCAACTGGTGGAGATACAACATTGAAGTCTTAGTCACATTGAACACACAAGAAATTATATGCGTATAAAAAAATATATATCAAAATGCTTTTTAAGAGGAGAAAAAAGGAAAGTTTAGAGATAATTTTAGACAAAAGAACAATTTAAATTATATTTTCTTTAGAGTTGAAGACAGATTTATTAGACTGTGCAACTACGACAAAACAAAAACATGGCTGTTACAGGAAGGTGATTGGAAACACAAACTAGTTAAGTTCTTTAATTCTACCCAAAACCAGAAGAATCTATAACACATTGAAAAATTCAAATAAAACTTTTAAAAAATGAAGTGGTATGTCAAACTAGCACTTTTTCCTATTTGCACGTTGTAGATTTAATTTCCCTCAATCATACTAATTTATTGACAGTAGACATTAATTCTATGATGACTTCTGATCCAACCAAATCAAGAATAATGATGACATTTTTAACATCAATCTGTTGTCACAAATATGTACATGTTTATGTAGCTAGTAATGAGTATACAGTGACTATTGTGATACATGCTGTGTGATAAACTTTGTGGTGAGTGCACTGTGGTACAGCTATCTCACACAGAATATAAACCTCAGTCAAGTTGTGTAACACAGTGTGTTGTGTGCACCCATTGGCTAGTCCTTTCAGCCAATCATAACTGAGATAGTGGTTCTGATCACACACACAAGCAGTGACCATACTGGATGCGTGATACTTGCATGCACCGTAACCTCAAGCATCCAGGCATATTTTGAGAAATCCTTCTCCCAAAGTTATATCAGTACACTGATTTATACAAATTATATACAGATATATTCAGGTATACAACTGTATACTACTTTATTCTAAAAATATATTAATTAAAAAAAAACTTTAAGTAAGATATTAATACTTAGTAATATATATGATATGGGTTGTAAAGAATTAAGATAAAAATGTCTGGTGTTACATTTTATAAATTCTGAGGGTATAGTTCCCGACAAAATTGAGTAAAAAGTCTACCTGATTTACCTTGGAAAGACTACAAAAAACACCTAGTACGATCACTATACAATCACTTACTGTCTTCATTTGGAGGCGGTTTGAAGCTTACTGATGAAAAGACAAATATAATCTAGGTTTTATTGGAGAGGCATGCAAATATTTCTCCCTTTTCACAGAAAGCTAACTGAAGGAAGAATCCTCATTAAATCTGCCAAACTTGACCAGAGTAAAGATGATCATTTCTGTGATAAAGGCATGAGTGTGGAAATGAACATAAAACATGCTAAAATGAATTTTTTTGCTGAAACAATATTTTACAATGTTTCCAATTAATTTGAATGACTAAATTATAGTGAAAACTTATAAAGCAGGCACAATTGAATAGTATGTCCAACAGGAAAGAATTACAGAAATGGAGTTGGTCCTTATGTGAAATATTCATCAACTACACTTTTGTTCAAAGTTGGGTTTTATCACATATATCAATTCATAATTCATATAGGACTAACAACAATTAATGAGTGTTAATGACAATATCTACTAAGAATGAGAGCATGACCCTTGTGTATAATGACACAGTGTGACCTTTGTAAAAGGTCAGGGTTATAACCTTGATATATAGAATTACAGATATGAGTTTTAAATAAAGAACTTGGACATAGCTTTTCTGGTCAATAAGACGACATACCTGTGGGATTATTGACCAATGAGAATCTGCAGAACTGTCGGATTATTGACCAGTGAGAAACTGCAGAACTGTGGGATTATTAGGTTGGTTATGAGCAACTACAGAACTATTATGAGACAATAAGGAACAATGAAACGGAAATTTAATATGAGACAAGGAACAAATGAGGAAAAATGGGGCAGTATATAAGGGATGGTGGAACACAATAGGCAAATGGGACACAATAGGATGATGGAAAACAATGGCCAAAATGAGGTTCAATATAGGATAGTGGAACAAAATGGTCGAACAGGATACAGAAGAAGAGTGGAACACAGTGGGAAATTGGGAAACTTATAGGATGGTGTTACAAAAGGAGGTGAGTAATGAGGAGTACAAGTCTGTGGCTGTCACTACCTTTAAGTTCGTTCTTTTCTATGTCCTTGAGCATCTGTACAAATATCCAGCTGCTCTCACTGAGGGGCCAACTATTACGCATCACTGTTGCTTGGATGATGTACTTATGGGGCTGAAACATACACAAATACCAATCAGATGTTTGTTAATTACTGTATCACCAATCAACCAATCAAATTCTTTGTTACATCACATCAACTTAGTAACAAAGTACACCCAATGAAAACAAATCATGCAATCTCACATGCAATATTTGAACTAACACCACTATCATCTATTTAACATTTAAAGATGATTTCAAATTCAGAATATTGTGACATTTATACATGCAGATTAGTGTTAAATATGTGCTAGATTTCTTGCTTGCTTTTTGTTATTCACAGCATTGTAAAATAGCTTTAAATTTAGATATTTATAATTTTAGTAGATTTTTGAATCTTAACAGTTTTTGTTTTTCATCCTTTTACAACTAGAATGCTACCTTCAAATCTTTTTCATCAATTTCTCCATCACTCACTCCTGCATCGGAATGCCTGCTTCCCCGCTGGAACAATATGACACACCACATGACAAATTACCTCGTGCTGTTTCCTACACCATGCATACAAAGTCATGCATTCCAACATGTTGTTCATGTTCCATTTTGTACTTTGAAATTAGATATTTTCATGCATAACACTGGCATTAATATATTCTGAGTGTTATACTCAAACTCTACATGCGGTTATTCTAACATGCATCCATTAAACAGCACACCAAACATATTATAGAATATACGAATCTGATCTTACACAGATCAATCTACTGTAAACATTTATATCTGAGCAGCAATATGAATTTAGGAAACACTGAGCTTATTGCAATTGCTAATTAATATCAATGGGCTTACTGCAGACTAGTTATATCAAGTATAAACTTTTTTTGTTACATACATCAATAAATTATACCAATACATCACTGCAATAAATTTAAATTTGCTTATGTGTTAAAATTAAAGTATGCTGAAATATATATGTTAACAGTACCGGGGTATATATCCTGATGTCACAAATCATCTGTTAAAGTAAAAGGTATATAGTAATAAAAAACAATTCTTCTTATGTTGATGAATGGGTACAAACACTCAAAGATGACAAAGATTATACAATATACTGTATACTGTACATAAACCTTACCGAGGCACGCCCATCTACACTCTTGGCTGATCCTGAACGCTTCAGTTTGGCTGTGCTGGCCTTTCCTTTAGTATCTTTGTTAGCTGTGAACATTATAGGTATTTATAAAACTTGATACATGGTTTTATAATATCCAATTACTTTTAGATTGCTACGAATAAAATCATTCAATTTACAGCACTTACTTTAATAACATAATAAATTTTATATAAATTTATCACATACAGATATATTTGATTGATATATGTTATTCTGTAACATGAAGCTAATACGACAGGTAATAATTACATGTCTGACAACAGAAAGTAATAATTATGTGTCTGATACCAGACAAATGTAGTTAAATATACATACATGTTCTAGAGCTGGGTCGCTTATCCTCAGAGTTCAGATCAATATCCTTTTGGAAGATGAAAGCGGGAATGACAGCATGACCTTTGCCTGTAGTACTGGCGACCTCAACCTCATCGTCCAGGACGACCAGCTTGATATACACATCCTGTTTGGAGGTGTTTACCTGAATACTGGTCACATTGGGAGGCATATGGTCCTCATTCACCTTCACAGCATACCTGTTAACAAATTTACTCATATTTAAGCAAAATCTAAATCTGTCAACGTACTGCCTCATTAAACCAAATATCTGTCAACAAACTCCCTCATTAAACCAAATATCTGTCAACAAACTCCCTCATTAAACCAAATATCTGTCAACAAACTCCCTCATTAAACCAAATATCTGTCAACAAACTCCCTCATTAAACCAGATATCTGTCGACAAACTCCCTCGTTAAACCAGATATCTGTCAACAAACTCCCTCATTAAACCAAATATCTGTCAACAAACTCCCTCATTAAACCAAATATCTGTCAACATACTGCCTCATTAAACCAAATATCTGTCAACAAACTCCCTCATTAAACCAAATATCTGTCAACAAACTCCCTCATTAAACCAAATATCTGTCAACAAACTCCCTCATTACACTATACCTGTATGTATTAAGTTTCATGTCACTCACCTAAATATGACATCCTTTGGGTTAGGGATGTAGTAGTCTTTGAGCTCTCGTACATGGAATGTTGAGTTACATGTAACTTCATTCTTCTCATTCTTCTGAGGTGCTGGCAGTGGACTCAGGGAGCCAATCAGACGCATCCTCCACTTGTTGGCAGCCAATGGCATTTCTGTGGTCCTAGCCTCAGCCACAAACGTGTAACCTTTCTATATGTACATAACAATGATCCATTAGTGGCCAGAAAGACTTTAATTTTAGAGTTCTCTTCTATCTACCAAGGAATATCAAAAGATGTCTTGTATATAGAATTTTGTTGATATGTATGTTTAGAACTAGCAAATCACTGATCACTTTCTCTCCAACACAGTTCGTATATTGTCCTTCAAAACCTTAATAAGATATTTCTAATGAAACACAAATGATGGTAATTTTACATGTATGTATGGTAAAATACTATTATATTTGCATTTACGAACCCTGTTTTTTTTGTAGACATAGGGAGCAACTCGCTGGAAGACTTTAGGGATCTCCTCCCCAGTATCGTTGTTGATCACCCTCAGCATACACGTGTTGATCGGTACATACAGCTTGGGTACCACTAACATCTCTTCTTGTACATAGAATATCTCCCTGGAAACACATACCCAACAGATTAACACTACTGTACATAGAATATCTCCCTGGAAACACATACCGCACAGGTTAACACTATTGTACATAGAATATCTCCCTGGAAACACATACCCAACAGGTTAACACTGTTGTACATAGAATATCTCCCTGGAAACACATACCAAACAGATTAACACTACTGTACATAGAATATCTCCCTGGAAACACATACCCAATAGGTTAACATTACTGTACATAGAATATCTCTCTGGAAACACATACCCAACAGGTTAACACTATTGTACATAGAATATCTCCCTGGAAACACATAACCAATAGGTTAACACTATTGTACATAGAATATCTCCCTGGAAACACATAACCAACAGATTAACACTACTGTACATAGAATATCTCCCTGGAAACACATACCCAACAGATTAACACTACTGTACATAGAATATCTCCCTGGAAACACATAAACAATAGGTTAACACTACTGTACATAGAATATCTCCCTGGAAACACATACCCAACAGATTAACACTATTGTACATAGAATATCTCCCTGGAAACACATCCCTAACAGATTAACACTACTGTACATAGAATATCTCCCTGGAAACACATACCCAACAGATTAACACTACTGTACATAGAATATCTCCCTGGAAACACATACCCAACAGATTAACACTACTGTACATAGAATATCTCCCTGGAAACACATACCCAACAGGTTAACACTACTGTACATAGAATATCTCCCTGGAAACACATACCAAACAGATTAACACTACTGTACATAGAATATCTCCCTGGAAACACATACCCAATAGGTTAACATTACTGTACATAGAATATCTCTCTGGAAACACATACCCAACAGGTTAACACTATTGTACATAGAATATCTCCCTGGAAACACATAACCAATAGGTTAACACTATTGTACATAGAATATCTCCCTGGAAACACATAACCAACAGATTAACACTACTGTACATAGAATATCTCCCTGGAAACACATACCCAACAGATTAACACTACTGTACATAGAATATCTCCCTGGAAACACATAAACAATAGGTTAACACTACTGTACATAGATTATCTCCCTGGAAACACATACCCAACAGATTAACACTATTGTACATAGAATATCTCCCTGGAAACACATACCCAACAGATTAACACTACTGTACATAGAATATCTCCCTGGAAACACATACCCAACAGGTTAACACTACTGTACATAGAATATCTCCCTGGAAACACATAAACAATAGGTTAACACTACTGTACACAGAATATCTCCCTGGAAACACATACCCAACAGATTAACACTATTGTACATAGAATATCTCCCTGGAAACACATACCCAACAGATTAACACTACTGTACATAGAATATCTCCCTGGAAACACATAAACAATAGGTTAACACTACTGTACATAGAATATCTCCCTGGAAACACATACCCAACAGGTTAACACTACTGTACATAGAATATCTCCCTGGAAACACATACCCAACAGGTTAACACTACTGTGGTAGCAGTGTACAGTAAAAATGCCAAATTCTGAAAAATATGGCACATGCTTTAGATATGCAAACATTGCCAGTTAACCTTACATATAACCTCTAATAAAGTATATATATTTGAAATCTGTACAACATTTGCAATTTTAATAGAGCTCTGAAGGATAAGTAAACTGATATTTTCTGTGATTTTTAGAGCTGTGAATACCATGGTAACAGCTTAAAAAATTCTCAAAAATTGCAAAATATTATGATATTTGACCCAAAATGGCACAATTCTCTACACAATTTTTTTTCTGAAACCTTTTTAAAATTAAATATCTCTATCCCAAAGACAGAATTAATCTTGTTTGGACATATGTTGTAAATTAAGTTTTTCCGCTATCTTACCTTTTCTGTGGGCTTCCATTTTGCGCTGTAGGCGAAACTAAATTTCCTGTGTAAACACACGTTCGGAAAATCCGGATATTTAAAATCCGGAACCAATTTATTGATTTTTGTTTTAATAAATGTGAAGCCTGTATGTACTACTTCATACTGGATATACCAATTATAGTGTACATTTATTTTTTCATTTTTTATACATATCATAATACAGGAGTTATTTGCTTAACAAAAAAATTGCCCATGGCCAGGCTGTCTTACTGTGGTGTGCTACCTTATACATCACTTTCGTTAATTCTAATTTTACTAAAAACCCCATGAATGTCTAGAATATGTTCCGACGAACAAAATGACATATCGGGTTACTGTGTATCTTTAATAGTCACCGAGTATTGCTGATTTCCCTGAGAGGTGTATTTTGACAACTTTTTCTCCCAATCCAGTAATAAGGGGAGGTAATTTTAAAGATGAAAACTCCCATAATTCTGTATATCTCTTGAATAAAGTTGTGTTTTGAGTTGAATGTGGTACTTTGAGTCTCTGTGCATGTAATCAAGCAAAAAATACTATACAACTATCAAATTTAGCCTTGTAATATGACGTCATAGTTACCATGACGTCATCAGTAACTATGACGTCATCAGATGGTATCTATGACGTCATAAATACTCAATGTTATAAAAAACCAATTCCTTTCCAAAACCCAGCTTTGCAACCATGCAAAATTTAAGATAAATATGAATGAATCCAAAAATTTTAAAATGCATGCCTAGGGGTTTGGGGGGGGGGGGGGTTTTTGGGGGGGGGGGGTTTTTTGGGGGGGGAGGGTGACAAAAAGCAAAATTTTTTCCACCCCTAATTAAATAGTTCCAAGAAAATAAAAGAAAAAAAATTTTAAAAAAATTTTTTTCCCCAAAATTAAAAAATTTTCAAAAAAAAAATTTAAAAAAAAAAAAAATTTTAAAAAAAACCTTATGTTTTTAATTTAAAAGGGGTTTTTTTTCCAAAAGGGAAAAATAAAAGGGGTTTTTTAAATAAAATTTTCCCAAAAATTTAAAACCCCCCCAGACCCTTTTTCGGGGGGGGGGGGGGTTTTTTTTTTTTTTAAATTTTAAAAAATGGTTTTTTTTTTGGTTTTTTTAAAAAGGAAAAAAAAAAAAAAACCCCAAAAGTCATAAAATAAATAACCAAATTCCTTTCCAAACCTCAGCTTAGCAACACATGCAATATTCTAACTGATAAATCATGACATGACATCCAAGATTTCAAAATGTCATGCCTATGACATCACAGTCATCTGTTTCCACCCCGGTAATTCAGATATGTACCAATGATCATATGAAAGTGTCCGCTGATCCCATTTTATGCGGAAAATGCTATTTTTTCTGCTTTACCGAAGGAAGTGACAATAATTGACAATATTGTATCAACCGTACACTCCATCAATTGAAATTACATGCTTACCAATGTATAAATAAATTGAAAATAATGGTTTCACCAAATATTTCAAAAAATAATACTTACTGTAATAGTTTCCATGGATACGGGGTAATAAATCAGGTAAAACAAACCAGAATTCGGTCTATATGGTTTGTTAGATACCCAATAAGTTATTTTGGGTTTGTTATAAAACATAGAATATCTTTTCAATTTACACTGACTCATTAACATTATGCTTAATTAACCCACCCTTAAAATGGGTAAATATGCGAGTTACCTCCCTTGATTCCTCTAATATGACAAGCCTGATAATAAACAAGTTTTAAATTGTTTTTATGCATTTTTGAGCAATAATGAACTAAAATGAAGCTTAATCAAGCATAATTAAGCACAATTTCCAAAAAATAACATTTTTCAGCCCTTATAAGGTAGCAGTGTACAGTAAAAATGCCAAATTCTGAAAAATATGGCACATGCTTTAGATATGCAAACATTGCCAGTTAACCTTACATATAACCTCTAATAAAGTATATATATTTGAAATCTGTACAACATTTGCAATTTTAATAGAGCTCTGAAGGATAAGTAAACTGATATTTTCTGTGATTTTTAGAGCTGTGAATACCATGGTAACAGCTTAAAAAATTCTCAAAAATTGCAAAATATTATGATATTTGACCCAAAATGGCACAATTCTCTACACAATTTTTTTTCTGAAACCTTTTTAAAATTAAATATCTCTATCCCAAAGACAGAATTAATCTTGTTTGGACATATGTTGTAAATTAAGTTTTTCCGCTATCTTACCTTTTCTGTGGGCTTCCATTTTGCGCTGTAGGCGAAACTAAATTTCCTGTGTAAACACACGTTCGGAAAATCCGGATATTTAAAATCCGGAACCAATTTATTGATTTTTGTTTTAATAAATGTGAAGCCTGTATGTACTACTTCATACTGGATATACCAATTATAGTGTACATTTATTTTTTCATTTTTTATACATATCATAATACAGGAGTTATTTGCTTAACAAAAAAATTGCCCATGGCCAGGCTGTCTTACTGTGGTGTGCTACCTGTACATAGAATATCTCCCTGGAAACACATACCAAACAGATTAACACTATTGTACATAGAATATCTCCCTGGAAACACATTATCAACAGATTAACACTACTGTACATAGAATATCTCCCTGGAAACACATAACCAACAGAATAACACTACTGTACATAGAATATCTCCCTGGAAACACATTATCAACAGATTAACACTACTGTACATAGAATATCTCCCTGGAAACACATACCCAATAGGTTAACACTACTGTACATAGAATATCTCCCTGGAAACACATACCCAACAGATTAACACTATTGTACATAGAATATCTCCCTGGAAACACATACCCAACAGATTAACACTACTGTACATAGAATATCTCCCTGGAAACACATACCCAACAGGTTAACACTACTGTACATAGAATATCTCCCTGGAAACACATACCCAACAGGTTAACACTACTGTACATAGAATATCTCCCTGGAAACACATACCCAACAGGTTAACACTACTGTACATAGAATATCTCCCTGGAAACACATACCAAACAGATTAACACTATTGTACATAGAATATCTCCCTGGAAACACATTATCAACAGATTAACACTACTGTACATAGAATATCTCCCTGGAAACACATACCCAACAGAATAACACTACTGTACATAGAATATCTCCCTGGAAACACATACCAACAGATTAACACTACTGTACATAGAATATCTCCCTGGAAACACATACCCAACAGATTAACACTACTGTACATAGAATATCTCCCTGGAAACACATACCTAACAGATTAACACTACTGTACATAGAATATCTCCCTGGAAACACGTAAACAATAGATTAACACTATTGTACAGTCATTGTTATTGCTGATGTAACATAAAGATTCATGCTTGAATACACATATATTTAAACATTCATGGTTACGGGGTACATTACTGATAATAGTCTACTCACCTGAACACCACAAACCAGTTGTTGGCTGGCTGGTCTGGGTACTGTCCTGTATAGTCTGCGTACGAGATCTTGTTCCACTCGTCTTGGTAGAAAGGGTATTTTGACATGATATCAGGATCCAGTTTGAACATGTACCTGGCAAGAATACGAATGTGGTCATTTTCTTTTCATTTGTCTTTCTCTTCTGAAATCTTGCATATAAATCTGACTATTTTAAGGAGTATATATGAGTATATTATGCATTTTATACTAACAATTTTTAATAGAGCTACAGAAATGAGTTGACCTACCTAAAGAGATAGAGGCCGTTCTGTTCAATGTTTTGTTCCAGGATGGCCCAGGATTTCTGTAGTGCCTCCATTGCTCTGGTGTTCTCCTCAGTTCCTGTAATTAATTCAGGTTTTAATGCAGACTCCAGAGTAGTGAGTAGAGATTGTACATTAATATGACAAAGGTAAATTACAATTCATCATTTTTTCAAACTTAATAATAGATAATGATATGCATCGAAAATGATATAAAAAAAAAAAAAAAAAAATGTTTTGTGAACTGCAAATAGTTTGCAGATAAAAGATTTGAAAATTGCACATGCACTGGTTTTCACATGATACAAAACCTGAGAGCATGAATACTTTCCAAGGAGGGTGAACTCAAGAATGTTTTCTAGAGTCTATACACAGCCAAGAATGACAATAAGAGGGAAACTGCAGTTACATTAGTGAATATGATGCTGCTATGTAATATGTTTCCTCTTTAAAAACCTCATGACCACCTTACGGTACATACCAGGTGTGCGAGCGTTCAGAAGTTTGCGTACAACATATCCTTTGCCAACCTTCTGAATCTTTATGGCTGCTACTTGTTCCTCCGTGGTTGGTTCTCTGTTGAAGAGTAAACATCTTTGTTTTACATACTGTGTCAGTTTCAGAAACATACAACAACTTTGTCAACAGTCATATGGGCTCATTTTGATAGCTCTTTAAATGTTCCAAATCCTGGATCATCCTTCTGGGACTCAAGTAAGTTACACTAGGTGACAAAAGTGTGGAAATCCAGAGAGGAAGTCAGGAAAATGGAGCTATAGACCAATCTTATATTACAGAAGAGGAAGTGTATTGATATCATAATTAAATTGATTTTGTAATTAACTAAGACAGCGAATGAAGCAAAGTGACATAATTGTATTGATATGCTGATGTTCCTTTTTGAGACACAGCATGATTTCCTTGTCACTAATTTCAACAATTACTTTGTATGATTATTGCCTATTTGACATTTTGACACTAACGGTACACTGAACAACTTACCTGTTTGACATTTTGACACTAACGGTACACTGAACAACTTACCTGTTTGACATTTTGACACTAACGGTACACTGAACAACTTACCTATTTGACATTTTGACAATAACGGTACACTGAACAACTTACCTATTTGACATTTTGACACTAAAGGTACACTGAACAACTTACCTGTTTGACATTTTGACACTAACGGTACACTGAACAACTTACCTGTTTGACATTTTGACACTAACGGTACACTGAACAACTTACCTGTTTGACATTTTGACACTAACGGTACACTGAACAACTTACCTATTTGACATTTTGACACTAACAGTACACTGAACAACTTACCTGTTTGACATTTTGACACTAACGGTACACTGAACAACTTACCTATTTGACATTTTGACACTTACAGTACACTGAACAACTTACCTGTTTGACATTTTGACACTAACGGTACACTGAACAACTTACCTATTTGACATTTTGACACTAACGGTACACTGAACAACTTACCTGTTTGGACATTTGACACTAACGGTACACTGAACACTACCTGTTTGACATTTTGACACTAACGGTACACTGAACAACTTACCTGTTTGAAATTTTGACACTAACGGTACACTGAACAACTTACCTATTTGACATTTTGACACTTACAGTACACTGAACAACTTACTTATTTGACATTTTGACACTAACGGTACACTGAACAACTTACCTATTTGACATTTTGACACTTATTGTACACTAAAACAACTTACCTATTTGACATTTTGACACTAACGGTACACTGAACAACTTACCTATTTGACATTTTGACACTAACGGTACACTGAACAACTTACCTATTTGACATTTTGACACTAACGGTACACTGAACAACTTACCTGTTTGAAATTTTGACACTAACGGTACACTGAACAACTTACCTGTTTGACATTTTGACACTAACGGTACACTGAACAACTTACCTATTTGACATTTTGACACTAACGGTACACTGAACAACTTACCTGTTTGACATTTTGACACTAACAGTACACTGAACAACTTACCTGTTTGACATTTTGACACTAACGGTACACTGAACAACTTACCTGTTTGACATTTTGACACTAACGGTACACTGAACAACTTACCTGTTTGACATTTTGACACTAACGGTACACTGAACAACTTACCTATTTGACATTTTGACACTAACGGTACACTGAACAACTTACCTGTTTGACATTTTGACACTAACAGTACACTGAACAACTTACCTGTTTGACATTTTGACACTAACGGTACACTGAACAACTTACCTATTTGACATTTTGACACTAACGGTACACTGAACAACTTACCTATTTGACATTTTGACACTAACGGTACACTGAACAACTTACCTGTTTGACATTTTGACACTAACGGTACACTGAACAACTTACCTATTTGACATTTTGACACTAACGGTACCCTGAACAACTTACCTATTTGACATTTTGACACTAACGGTACACTGAACAACTTACCTATTTGCCCAGGGATTTTCTACTTTGTCTGCTTCTCCTGAAACAGATAATGACCAAAGTCACACAGGGGAACATTCAGTAAATTCATAAAGATAGAAGTATTATTGTTAATATTAAGTAATCTTTAACATTTAACTAAACTTAATGTAACCATAATTATAAAGGTTTATTTCACCTTTTTTTATAATTATATGTATGTAAATGTTGCTAAGAAAAGATTATTTTTTTTTTTTTACTTTACAAGACACATTATGCCAAATGAAATTTCTAACACATCCTGACTAAAGAAAAAATAAATATCTAAAAGTTTCAAAATGTACCTAATTTAAATAAACATTAGACTCTACCACCTATCTAGATAATATAAAACCCAGTTATACACTATGATAGACTTTTGATATCTACTTCTCTAGTTAGCCAAACACACCACTTCACCAACACATACAGCTACTCCAAACACCCAGAGAAACATCCTGAAACTTCTTTGACAAAATCATTCAGACTGAATACTGACTCAAACTACTTAACCAGGCGAATGATATGGATCACATGTCCATTTCTAATCATTGCATCACTTGATAATTCAAGTTTTTCTAGCAATCTAATTTATTTGTAATTATGCATTGAAATGTGTTGCTATATCATATTGTACATGTATGTATACTAGAGTGTTCCTTGTAAGGACCCTGTGTTCCTTATACTGATTGTGTGTTCCTTATACTGATCGTGTGTTCCTTATATACTGATCGTGTGTTCCATATATACTGACTGTGTGTTCCTTATACTGACCATCATGCATGTGTTCCTTATACTGACTGTGTGTTCTTTATACTGATTGTGTGTTCCTTATACTGACAGTGTGTTCCTTATACTGACCATGTGTTCCTTATACTGACAGTGTGTTCCTTATACTGACAGTGTGTTCCTTATACTGACCATGTGTTCCTTATACTGACAGTGTGTTCCTTATACTGACTGTGTGTTCCTTATACTGACAGTGTGTTCCTTATACTGACAGTGTGTTCCTTATACTGAACATGTGTCCCTTATACTGACAGTGTGTTCCTAATATACTGACAGTGTGTTCCTAATATACTGACTGTGTGTTCCTTATACTGACAGTG
The DNA here is from genome assembly GCF_902652985.1 of Pecten maximus. Taxonomy (NCBI): domain Eukaryota; kingdom Metazoa; phylum Mollusca; class Bivalvia; order Pectinida; family Pectinidae; genus Pecten; species Pecten maximus. The sequence continues at coordinate 30,172,156 of NC_047019.1, forward strand.
TGTTCCTTATACTGACAGTATGTTCCTTATACTGACTGTGTGTTCCTTATACTGACTGTGTGTTCTTTATACTGATTGTGTGTTCCTTATACTGACTGTGTGTTCTTTATACTGATTGTGTGTTCCTTATACTGACTGTGTGTTCCTTATACTGACTATGTGTTCCTAATATACTAATTGCGTTTTCCTCTCGTCTATTTGAATATTGTAGAATAGCCATGCGGAAGTAAATGTATATTTTCAGGATGAATCTCAGATATACAAACTAAATACTAATATAATGCAACTTAAATCAACCCTTTAAAATAAAAAGTTAACTTTGAACACCATTTCTGTTTAAAAAAAAAAATCACCAACAAAAAAACTTCATGTCAAACAATTAACAGTGAATCTTGTCTTATTTATGATACAAACCTTTATTAAAATACCCACTTAATTATAACAGGATATCTTTGTCAGACAATCTATTAATCTGCCAAACTAGGGGTATTGACTCCTGAGAATCTAGTGCTACTGGCAGACAAGTTTCACTGTATCAATTTCTAAACCAACCACATATTACACATGCATACATACAATAAAAAACCATCAAACATAGCAGTCAATGTTAGACTATGTAGGTAAAACTGACATACCCTCTACGGATGTTTCTACAGGGACGCATGCAGAAAAGAAAAACACATATTAGAAAATTACAGCTTTTAAGGGGTCACAAATAAGCTGGAACATATATAGGGTTGTTTAGATGAGTAGTAAACAAGGATTGATAGGGGTTTACAGGCTCGGGGTAAACAAAGCTTAAGAAGGCTTGCTGGGTTATAGATACATTTTCAGAGAGAAAAAAAGTGTTATAGAAATGTTTCAGTAACTTCATGGCTTATAAAGCATAGGTTTTGATGGGTAGTAAGTACACATATATTAATGTGAGTTTATTATAATCAAAGGTTCAGGAGGTTGTGGGTTATGGAAGATCAGTTCAGATAATAAGGGGATGTGTTCTTGTCTGGATAATAAGCTTTGTTACTGAAGAAGGTAACATATAAATCATATAGCTAGTACCAACATGTCAATCTAGTTTGTATTGGTAATTGAAAAGGTAAAAATCTTAAGAACATATCAAATTATTACAATATTTCAATTGGACTTAGATAAATCAACAATATGTACTAAGCAAATTGTGACACTGGAAATAAGGATTTATTTTACTATCCTATGACATCTACAGTTCTTCCTTGTGACAATGGCCATGCAAACATACAATGTAATTTAAATCAATCTTTCACTCACCAATGAAATGTTTGGCACTAAACAGAGTTTTTCCTAGACCTGTTATATATTGTTTTAGTAGCAGACATTTATGTACTACTGTACTACCACACTCAGGTCACCATGTCTATAATGGTCCAACACACCTATCTCATACAACACTACACCTAATAGTAATAAATCAATGAATATATTGATAGATAATTCTTTCATCACATCACTATGCAAATAATATTATTTTTACAAGATCACTACTTGGACAGGATCACTAAGACTCCACAAGGCCAGAATAAGGTCAAAGACATATAGTGATCACTCCACAAGGCCAGAATAAGGTCAAAGACATGTAGTCACCAGCCTACAAGGCCAGAATAAGGCCAAAGTCATGTAGTATCACTTATGGACTCAATAAGGCCAGAATAAGCCCAATGTCATATAGTCATCACTCAACAAGACTAGGATAAATCCCATTCTTAAAATGTAATATCAACCTCAACAAGACCAAATAAGGCACATGAATTATAGTATTAACATAAACAAAGCCATAATCAGGCATGAGTTGAATTGTCCGTTCAACCTCAAAAAGGCCAAATTAAGGCTAATGAATTGTAGTATCAACCTCAATAAGGCCAGAATAAGGCCCATGAATTGTAGTATTAACTTCAACAATGCCACAATAAGGCCCATGAATTGTAGTATTAACTTCAACAAAGCCACAATAAGGCTCATGAGTTGTGGTATCAACCTCAACAAGACCACAATAAGGTTCATAAATTGTAGTATCAACCTAAACAAGGCCACAATAAGGTCAATGGATTGTAGTATTAACCTCTACAAGGCCACAATACGGTCAATGGATTGTAGTATTAACTTCTACAAGGCAACAATAAGGTGCATGAATTGTAGAATTAACCTCTACAAGGCCACAATAAGGTCAATGAATTGTAGTATTAACCTCTACAAGGCCACAATAAGGTCCATGGATTGTAGTATCCTCTTTATACCTCTACCCAACAAAGGCCTGATCACTGTTGAGGTAAGCGGTATGATTTAGATGACACTACTTCTATAGCTAATACACTGATTGTGCACACTACAAATGATAAGCAAAATAGGTGCAAAAAATAAAGAGAAATGGATGATTTGTTTACTTTCTCATGACAAAGGAAACTGAATAAGAAATGATGTCATATGTCATTTTTTCTATCCTTAAACACACATACAAATGAACCTTCCCTTACACTGTCTGAAGGAATGTAATCAAAGTTAGTTCTAAACTGTCATCCTAATCAATCAATGACAATCACTAACAGTCATTGTGAAAACATCAGGCTATATGAATATAATTCCACTTGTAAACACATACTCTGCAAAAACACATTTGCTATCTTGCTCTTTTATGAAACAAATTTCAAAATACTGTCTCATTGTTAGTATCTACAAAGAAAAACTACTGTTAATTCAAAAGTGAATTTAAATTTCCTGAGTAACCCTCAGGACATAAAAATCAGCTAAAAGAACAGTTTGGTCCAAATCAAAACCTGCAAATTTGAAAATAAGCAAAAAGAGAATGTAATTTAATGTGTCAAATAGCCTAAGTCCAAAATTATGTCCAAGCAGAGTTCTAGCACTCAGTTGAGTCTGGTGATTTAATATAATCTACAAAACCAGCGTTACCTTGTGGTTTGACCTCCTGTTGTGCAACTCCTGAAGGGAGGTAAGGATAGACATTATACAGGGGTTCCAATGTCGATTATATGGAAATTGGATACAAAGAATTGGTAATATCTACAGTACATACAATCTGATAGAGTATAAGATTTACAGACAGTTCAGTAAGAATCCACCACCATTTTTAACCAGTCTATACAAATCCACCACCATTTTCTGAGTAAATGTGTTACTACACTGCACCTCACTCATTTACTCCGAGTTTGTACTTTCACAAAAAGTTTACAAGTAGGAGATATTTCAGAAATCAAATTGATTAATAATTAATCAATTCTAGAAATCTGAGATATTTTAAGACAGCTGCAAATTGACTTCATTAACCAGTTAGGAACTCAGATATTTCAATTTTGATGATCAGTTATATGGAAAAAAACATACATCACATATACTTGAACTACTACATGAAATAACTCAACATATTTTAACAGCCTTAATTGTTTTATTAATCTTAGAAATAAATTTACATAATTGTAACATAGCCAGTGTTTTAAGAAATATCCAAACCTATTTACTGTCAGGGCTAAATATAACTAGGATATAATTATCAATAACTAATATCTCCAACAGATCCACAGCCATGGTGTAACACCAGCTGAACTATAAACACCACACACTTGCCTCTAATTTGGTTGAGCATGAAAGGTCTCATTTTGTTTCAGAATGAAAAATTGATTGGAAAAAAAACAAGGGCCCAATGGGCCCAAATCGCTCACCTGCAATGCAGTGATCTTTTCATATATGGATCCTGCAGTTATTTGAAAGCATGCTACAGGACCAATATAATGTCTCTCTGCACTTTGGCTTTTCACTAAAAGTCATTTAAAGATTTAAGCATACTTGATCGACGTGACCTTGAATGAAGGTCAAGGTCATTCATTTGAACAAACTTGGTAGCCCTTCACCCCAGCATGCTACAGACCCAATATCAACTCCCTGGGACTCTTGGTTATTGAGAAGAAGTCGTTTAAAGATTTTAGCCTTTTTGACCCCTGTGACCTTGAATGAAGGTCAAGGTCATTCATTTGAACAAACTTGGTAGCCCTTTACCCCAGCATGCTACAGACCCAATATCAACTCTCTGGGACTCTTGGTTATTGAGAAGAAGTCGTTTAAAGATTTTAGCCTTTTTGACTCCTGTGACCTTGAATGACGGTCAAGGTCATTCATTTGAACAAACTTGGTAGCCCTTCACCCCAGCATGCTACAGACCCAATATCAACTCCCTGGGACTCTTGGTTATTGAGAAGAAGTCGTTTAAAGATTTTAGCCTTTTTGACCCCTGTGACCTTGAATGAAAGTCAAGGTCATTCATTTGAACAAACTTGGTAGCCCTTCACCCGAGCATGCTACAGACCCAATATCAACTCCCTGGGACTCTTGGTTATTGAGAAGAAGTCGTTTAAAGATTTTAGCCTTTTTGACTCCTGTGACCTTGAATGAAAGTCAAGGTCATTCATTTGAACAAACTTGGTAGCCCTTCACCCCAGCATGCTACAGACCCAATATCAACTCCCTGAGACTCTTGGTTATTGAGAAGAAGTCGTTTAAAGATTTTAGCCTTTTTGACTCCTGTGACCTTGAATGAAAGTCAAGGTCATTCATTTGAACAAACTTGGGAGCCCTTCACCCCAGCATGCTACAGGCCAAATATTAGGCCTCTGGGACTCTTGGTTATTGAGAAGAAGTCGTTTAAAGATTTTAGCCTTTTTGACTCCTGTGACCTTGAATGACGGTCAAGGTCATTCATTTGAACAAACTTGGTAGCCCTTCAACCCAGCATGCTACAGACCCAATATCAACTCCCTGGGACTCTTGGTTATTGAGAAGAAGTCGTTTAAAGATTTTAGCCTTTTGACCCCTGTGACCTTGAATGAAAGTCAAGGTCATTCATTTGAACAAACTTGGTAGCCCTTCACCCGAGCATGCTACAGACCCAATATCAACTCCCTGGGACTCTTGGTTATTGAGAAGAAGTCGTTTAAAGATTTTAGCCTTTTTGACTCCTGTGACCTTGAATGAAAGTCAAGGGCATTCATTTGAACAAACTTGGTAGCCCTTCACCCCAGCATGCTACAGACCCAATATCAACTCCCTGGGACTCTTGGTTATTGAGAAGAAGTCGTTTAAAGATTTTAGCCTTTTTGACTCCTGTGACCTTGAATGAAAGTCAAGGTCATTCATTTGAACAAACTTGGGAGCCCTTCACCCCAGCATGCTACAGGCCAAATATTAGGCCTCTGGGACTCTTGGTTATTGAGAAGAAGTCGTTTAAAGATTTTAGCCTTTTTGACTCCTGTGACCTTGAATGAAAGTCAAGGTCATTCATTTGAACAAACTTGGGAGTCCTTCACCCCAGCATGCTACAGGCCAAATATTAGGCCTCTGGGACTCTTGGTTATTGAGAAGAAGTCGTTTAAAGATTTTAGCCTTTTTGACTCCTGTGACCTTGAATGAAAGTCAAGGTCATTCATTTGAACAAACTTGGTAGCCCTTCACCCCAGCATGCTACAGACCCAATATCAACTCCCTGGGACTCTTGGTTATTGAGAAGAAGTCGTTTAAAGATTTTAGCCTTTTTGACCCCTGTGACCTTGAATGAAAGTCAAGGTCATTCATTTGAACAAACTTGGTAGCCCTTCACCCGAGCATGCTACAGACCCAATATCAACTCCCTGGGACTGTTGGTTGTTGAGAAGAAGTCGTTTGAAGATTTTAGCCTTTTTGACTCCTGTGACCTTGAATGAAGGTCAAGGTCATTCATTTGAACAAACTTGGTAGCCCTTCACCCCAGCATGCTACAGACCCAATATCAAGTCCCTGGGACTCTTGGTTATTGAGAAGAAGTCGTTTAAAGATTTTAGCCTTTTTGACTCCTGTGACCTTGAATGAAAGTCAAGGTCATTCATTTGAACAAACTTGGGAGCCCTTCACCCCAGCATGCTACAGACCCAATATCAAGTCCCTGGGTCTTTTGGCTATTTAGAAGAAGTCGTCTAATTTTTTTTTAGCCTTTTTGACTCCTGTGACCTTGAATGAAAGTCAAGGTCATTCATTTGAACAAACTTGGTAGCCCTTTACCCCAGCATGCTACAGACCCAATATCAACTCCCTGGGACTGTTGGTTGTTGAGAAGAAGTCGTTTGAAGATTTTAGCCTTTTTGACTCCTGTGACCTTGAATGAAGGTCAAGGTCATTCATTTGAACAAACTTGGTAGCCCTTCACCCCAGCATGCTACAGGCCCAATATTAGGTCTCTAGGCCTTTTGGTTATTGAGAAGAAGTTGCTTGAATGGAAAGTTGACGCCGGACGGACGACGGACGCCGCGCCACGGCATAAGCTCACTTGCCCTTCGGGCAGGTGAGCTAAAAATGAATCCTGTATAACAGAGGGTAAGTTTTAACTAATTTGTTGAAATGAACTGGTATAGATTCCATAGTGACGCGTAAATTTCACAGCATCAGAATTCGGGATTGCCTTCAGTGTTTATACACTAATTCTCACTGAATTTTCATCACATTTGAACACACTACTCTTAGACTAATTGTTGATAATGACTCAACATTATAATGACTTTGCAAATAACAACAGGATCAGATGGAATTAATTAAAAAGGATCTTGTTTATATAAAATGGTACTATCTACTGAAGTGTTATCAATGAGAACACCATACGGAGGTGAGTAAAGACAAGAGTTATGGTTCCTGTACATCACTAGTAGGAGGAATACGTTACCATGAGATATTGACATGCCTGGAAAACATGGCTAATACTATCAAATATCATCAAACACTTAAATGTAGAAAGCATGCTTCTTATCAAAACACAACTTTATGGAAATGTTAATGTTACAATTATTATGATTTTTTTTTCAGTAAATTTTTGTATCACTACAGAAAAAATTGTCTATATATTTATATTTTTACTATCAGTATGAGCTGTAGGTGTCAATATTACAGTGGGTTACATATAAACATGCACTTGTACACTAGTACTGTCATGCAGATTTGTGAGTTGTGTTGGAGTGACATGCTTCATTACATATAGTGATACAGGGTGATCATGTGATCATGGAAGCTCCATCAAGGCACCAATGTTCCAAGGCAACCAGGCAGTAGAACGGTAGGGGATGTGGTGTAAGGCAACCAGGCAGTAGAACAGTAGGGGGATGTGGTGTAAGGCAACCAGGCAGTAGAACGGTAGGGGACGTGGTGTAAGGCAACCAGGCAGTAGAACGGTAGGGGACGTGGTGTAAGGCAACCAGGCAGTAGAACGGTAGGGGATGTGGTGTAAGGCAACCAGGCAGTAGAACGGTAGGGGACGTGGTGTAAGGCAACCAGGCAGTAGAATGGTAGGGGACGTGGTGTAAGGCAACCAGGCAGTAGAATGGTAGGGGATGTGGTGTAAGGCAACCAGGCAGTAGAATGGTAGGGGACGTGGTGTAAGGCAACCAGGCAGTAGAACGGTAGGGGATGTGGTGTAAGGCAACCAGGCAGTAGAACGGTAGGGGATGTGGTGTAAGGCAACCAGGCAGTAGAATGGTAGGGGATGTGGTGTAAGGCAACCAGGCAGTAGAATGGTAGGGGACGTGGTGTAAGGCAACCAGGCAGTAGAACGGTAGGGGATGTGGTGTAAGGCAACCAGGCAGTAGAATGGTAGGGGATGTGGTGTAAGGCAACCAGGCAGTAGAATGGTAGGGGATGTGGTGTAAGGCAACCAGGCAGTAGAACGGTAGGGGGATGTGGTGTAAGGCAACCAGGCAGTAGAACGGTAGGGGACGTGGTGTAAGGCAACCAGGCAGTAGAACGGTAGGGGGATGTGGTGTAAGGCAACCAGGCAGTAGAATGGTAGGGGATGTGGTGTAAGGCAACCAGGCAGTAGAACGGTAGGGGATGTGGTGTAAGGCAACCAGGCAGTAGAACGGTAGGGGACGTGGTGTAAGGCAACCAGGCAGTAGAATGGTAGGGGACGTGGTGTAAGGCAACCAGGCAGTAGAACGGTAGGGGACGTGGTGTAAGGCAACCAGGCAGTAGAACGGTAGGGGATGTGGTGTAAGGCAACCAGGCAGTAGGACGGTAGGGGACGTGGTGTAAGGCAACCAGGCAGTAGAACGGTATGGGATGTGGTGTAAGGCAACCAGGCAGTAGAACGGTAGGGGATGTGGTGTAAGGCAACCAGGCAGTAGAACGGTAGGGGATGTGGTGTAAGGCAACCAGGCAGTAGAACGGTAGGGGATGTGGTGTAAGGCAACCAGGCAGTAGAACGGTAGGGGATGTGGTGTAAGGCAACCAGGCAGTAGAATGGTAGGGGATGTGGTGTAAGGCAACATGCATCATTAACAAGAGACAGGTGGCAAAAAGGGACGAAGAAGTCAGTGGACATAACACAAGGCAACACTCCACGCAGATTGGATAAAGACAAGAGGCGTGTGCCGCAAAGCAACACTTCACACGGATAGCATAAAGACAGGGGGGGGGGGGGGGGGGGGGGGGGGGGGGGGGGGCGTGTGCCACAAGGCAACACTTCACACGGATAGCATAAAGACAGGGGACGTGTGCGGCATGGAAACACTTCACACAAATAGCATAAAGACAGGGGGGATGTGTGCCGCCAGGCAACACTCCACGCAGATAGCGGACAGGTGAGTGGAAATGGAGAGGGTAAGGACTAAGGACATATGTGAAAAGATGGGACATATAGTAAAAACAAGAGGCATGGAAGAGAGGGCAACACTCAACATGGACAGGGTAAGGCCAAGGTTATGGAACACTGGGGAAACATGGCTTTAACAAAGGTATGGGACAACTGATGCAAGAGGATACAGAGAAAAGACAAGGGACATGCATGGGATACAAGGGCACATGTACTTGGGACACGTGAAACCAGGGAACTTCTGTCATGTACAAAGTACCATGTGACAGACGGTACCAACAATATAAAGACATGAGGTATGACTTATGGTGTCACTACTTCACTTACGCTTCTTGTCTTTATCTTTATCCTTGCCTTGGTCTTTTGAAGGTTTTGCAGATCCTCTATGACTGGTCATACCGGTTGCTATAGAAAACATTTGTTCGTTTCATGTTACATATTAATTTTCACCAGATTGAAATATTGATACCAGAAAATTATTTGTTTTCACATTACTGCCCATCATCCTTTAAAACTTCATTTCATTTTACTTAAATCAAACTTTGATCATCTTTATTCAAATGCATACCTGTTCTTCATCCTTCAGCCAATTAGATTAAGTTTTTAGTTTTTATTTCTTTTCAACTCCTTCTAACTTAATCATGTAAGAAACATTTGTATTCAACTTATCAGTCTTATCTGTATTCTTTGAACAAGCATACAATCAGAAGTCTACTTGTGTGTACCTGGCCTACTGCTGGAGGGTAAACCGAGGATATTTTTGGTTGTGGAATCAAACGTAAATGATCTCCAGGCAAATGCAAGGTCCTGGTTGGCGATGTCAGACAGACACTTTCTCAGAGTATTGTACAGTGCATCATTAAAGATCTGAAACAATCATATAAACTATATCAACATTTTTATATTTATGATTTAATCAATTTCTCTGTCATGCATTCCCGAAGTATCAGTTAGTTTGTCGAGCTGATAGGTAGTTTTTGACGAGTTCTTGTCAGGCCTATTTTTGTTACCTACCTTGAAGTGGTTGGCTTTTGACATGAGCTTGTCGTGTCGGTAGGGACAGTGGTAGTTGACTAGTTCCTCCCAGGCCTGTTTGAAGGCGTCACGATCGTTGTAATAAGCAATACACTTGCCAATACTGTTCATTACTTGTGTGGCATTGTCCACAAACCTGCAGCTCTCCTGTAAATGACACAGATGTTATAATTCGACGTTCTAAGCACCAATAATTCCTACATGTGAGAATCAGTTATAATCATGGACCAAATGATCATAGCAGACACAAGGTGTCTATCGAAGGATATTCATCTCAACTTTACAGGTAAGTCATCACCGATTACATTGCCTTTAATATACAAAATAATAGGATGGTCCTTAGTGGATGGACTCCAAAGTGTATAGAGATTTACAGGGAGTGATAAATATTACATTGGTTACAGGGAGTGATAACTATTACCTTGGTTACAGGGAGTGATAAGTATTACCTTAGTTACAAGGAGTGATAAGTATTACCTTGGTTACAGAGAGTGATAACTATTACCTTGGTTACAGGGAGTGATAACTATTACCTTGGTTACAGGGAGTGATAAGTATTACCTTGGTTACAGAGAGTGATAACTATTACCTTGGTTACAGGGAGTGGTAATATTACCTTGGTTACAGGGAGTGATAAGTATTACCTTGGTTACAGGGAGTGGTAAGTATTACCTTGGTTACAGGGAGTGATAACTATTACCTTGGTTACAGGGAGTGGTAATATTACCTTGGTTACAGGGAGTGATAAGTATTACCTTGGTTACAGGGAGTGGTAAGCATTACCTTGGTTACAGGGAGTGATAAGTATTACCTTGGTTACAGGGAGTGATATGTATTACCTTGGTGAGTTGTGCCATTACTGTTTCCTCATCACCAAAAACAAAAGGTGTGGTGGAACAGAGGTGTACATGGTGACCCAACGGTGCTGTCATCTGGAACCGCAGCACATGGCGCCTGTATAAATAACAATAATTAGATCACATGGCGCCTGTACAAATAACAATGTAGATCACATGGCGCCTGTACAAATAACAACAATGTAGATCACATGGCACCTGTATAAATAACAGTAATTAGATCACATATGTACTTGTATAATATACAATGTCTCATGACTATTTCTTACTATCATCACATTTAAAGTTACAGATTTGGATTTTTATGAGAATTCAGCACATGAATAGATGTCGTCCCTCTATAGGTAGGGTGTACCTACCCTGCTGGCAGGTTCAGCACCGCAGCCCGTGTCGCTGTAGACCGCAGTCGGAGGATGGGCTGTCCAGTAACCAGACTTTTCCAGGAATACGGCTCAGCAATCAATGATCCTGGGTGGACTACCGGAGGTACTTTGGTCTCCATCCCTACCACCGACCCTGTACAGCCATTACAATGTGTAACCAGTATTTCTTTGATACACTCAATAATGTTATAAATCTCTTACATCTTCAAAATGGCTTATTACAGCAGTTTTAACAATTTTACAGATATACATCATAAAATTGTACATAAAATCAAAGTATGGTTGATAACTTACACAGCCCTGGTGTGTTCCTTGTATATCGTTACCCTTACCAGAAAATTATGCCTCAAAACAGTCCATCATTAAAGTAAACCATCAATTAATTCTAATTAGGAATAGTTTGGCCAAGACTATTTGAACATTATCTCCTGAACCTATAATTTTATACTATACTTGACTGACACCAAAATGCTAAAAACCAAACAAAAAATACAAATCACCACATTTATAATACAAACTTAAAACATTGAAACACGTACCAAACTAAACAAAATCCATATTACATAATATCAGCAGGAAAGTTGCTTTTTTTAAATCTAAAAAATAGCAATAAAAAAAAACTGCTTTTTAGTACCGTTCCTTCAAACCTTCAAATCAATGTTGGACTTATTTTTCTGTCTACACCTTCACCAAGTCTCTAAGACATAAATTGTATTTGGAAAAAAATCTACTAACACATGAAGTAAACAGTATTTGTCAGAGAAGTTGACCAGAGGAGTAAACAAAACCACAGTCACCATCTTACCTTCATTCAGATAAACAAGGTCCTCTGTTAGCATTAATGACAAAGTGGTTTTGATAAAACAACCCAATAATTATAGGATCAAAGTCATTGCTTTCCATGTATTACAAGTTTTTTCATTCTTTTTTTCCCCAATTAACTTAAAACTGGGAAAATAATTAAGAGAAGGAACAAAATGATCTCTGGAAAGGAAAGACTTTGTCTCCTCAATCAAAACTCTGATGGAAAGATAAAAAATTTCACATTGCAGTCATTGAAATTGAATCTTCCATCATTCAATGCAATTCTAGTTTGAATTGCAGCTATTTTTTATCTAAACCATTTGTCTTTTACAAAACCAACTTTATAACAGAATACAAATCGCCAGTATGAGCTAATTAAAAAGAAATCAATGTAATGATTTATTTTATTCAACTTGCTTCACAAGTCAATGGATAAAATAATCACATGTAAATCAATGATATCCATTATACTGTATAACATGCAATATTCAAGGGTATTTTCTTCCATGTTTTCAGGCTATTTAGATTCAGATGTAGTTATTTGGTTATTTTGTATCTATTTTAGGTTTCTTATCAATATCGATAATTGTGTTTATTTCATGTTGTACAGTATACCACATGAGATGTGAGCTGTAATCAATAGAGTCTGAGGTAGGTTATACAATGATGAGGGAGTTCTATATTATCTCATGAGCAATATATACCTTCCATGACACTACTGCTGGTAATGTTTGTGAGTTCCTTCTCGGGGTCCTTGTCACCTCCCTTGCCTCCCTTCACACTCGTGTGAGATTTCTTCTCCTCCATGGGTGTGGGCGGAGGGTCATGCCACCGTGACAATGAGGAAAAGTTCACTACAATCTCTGTTGGCTTCAGACTGTCCACATCTTTATAGGTAGTTAAGGTCTATCTTACTTAATCTTTCTTGATAATTTCATAATGATAATTTCCTCAATGATAATGATATAGCCAAATGAAAATTTGAACTGGAGATTGTATGTCAAATGTATGACCCCCATTCCAGCATGAACAGAAATGGACCTACATTTTATGTACACATAAAAAGAAAAAGTTAACCAAAACTCAAAAAAAAAAAAAAAAAACGGAAAGAATTTCCATTTTGCATAGCAATAATATTTCATTCCAAAAGAACTTTTATACAATCAATGTGTTAGCACCCTATCACTATAAACGGATGGGAAACTCTGTAAACATAATGTACATTAATTCATGGACAGACATGTGTCACTACATGCCTCTCACCACTTTGTGTTTTCGACATAAAAATACAATGATTACTTATGTCAACAAGGATACATAGGTAGTGAGGTGACTTGTCATCTGATCCTGATGTCTGTAGAAAAATACAAGCTTACCTGATCAGTACATTAAACACACACCCTTTGATATAGTGTCATATATCTACATGTAGCTCATTGTCATCTATAATGTTATCATTCTCCATTAACAGGCACAGTTAACCAGTATCTAGTTTATTTCACTTATAACTGGCATTCTTCTACATACTTAAGAATATTTGTGAATCATGCAAAACAAATAGCATTTATGTGTAATGTATAATTCTCAATAAATAAAATCATTTAAATGTGGAAGATTCATTCTAAACATAAAAGTCTATTAAGAATATTATACATTTTCATTGTCATCCATGATGGTGAGAACACCAATCCACACCTGTGCATTTGTAATGTGATCATGTGCTTTAACAAACAAAACTCCCATCCTTAAAGGTAGCAATCTACAATACCCCTGATGAGGATAATTCAAACACCTGTGGTAAGTCATACAGTTAATTTCAAAGAATTAATTTTTTGTTAAGCAATTGTCATCAGTTAGTGCTGTTACTGATAAGTAGAACCATTTTGCAATAAAAAAAGTTTAGCAGTAAGTCATGTACACAAAAAAGCAGGTGATTCAGGGCATGCAAGTTTACAGCAGACATTGTACATGCAGTCAGAAGTCTTTTCCTTTATCAACCAGTGAAGGAATTCTGAGATGGACCTTTTCTGATGGCATATTCTATTTGGTTCTTTGTATTTTACACCAGAAGATGTTCTGCCTCTGTTACTAATGGGAAAATATTTTTTTGTTACTGATGCAGACCATCAACTTTTGTTACTTTTGGAGACCATCAACTTTTGTTACTATTGGAGACCATCAACTTTCGTTACTATTGGAGACCATCAACTTTCGTTACTATTGGAGACCTCCAACTTTCGTTACTATTGGAGACCATCAACTTTTGTTACTATTGGAGACCATCAACTTTTGTTACTATTGGAGACCATCAACTTTTGTTACTATTGGAGACCATCAACTTTTGTTACTATTGCAGACCATCAACTTTTGTTACTATTGAAGACCATAAACTTTCGTTACTATTGCAGACCTCAACTTTCGTTACTATTGGAGACCATCAACTTTCGTTACTATTGGAGACCATCAACTTTTGTTACTATTGGAGACCATCAACTTTTGTTACTATTGGAGACCTCAACTTTTGTTACTATTGGAGACCATCAACTTTTGTTACTATTGGAGACCTCAACTTTTGAATCTGAATATGATGTGTTTTCTTTGAGCTGAAATACTACGGTCACAAACCTTCTCTCTCAAGTTTGATGCTAAAAACATCTATTATAATCTACTCCACAAGATAAACCATGCAAGGTCACAAGGACATTTCAAGGTCAACTGTGTATACATATAGAGCCAGAGACAATATTGACTACTAGGATATACACATATATATATATCTATGAAAGCATAGAAAATTAGTGCAGGTATTGATTGTAGCTATGTTTATTTGATGACTTAATACATATAAAATATTTTATATATAGAAAGATATTTGAAGATTTTTTATAATAAATCAAAGCACAAGGATCTGGCACTACCTGATACATGATGAAGAAGATAACTATAGGAAGAACACCTGTGGCCAGGTGTACACATTAGCTGTAAAGTTCTGTATATATACAAGCATAAAAGGTCAACTTCACTGCAAGGTCAGAGAATCATCACCTCCCATCCACACATACCACATGGTAGTACAGTGGGCAGGCAATAATTGGGATTTGTGTAAATCTGCCAAAATGCAAATGTGTGACAAACATCAAAGAGTGGGTATTTTTCAAATGCCTTGCATTAATTAAACAACATATTATTCTGTTTTCCTTAAAATTAAAAAAAGGCAAACAAAATCATGGTGTAAAAATGATACCTCTATCGGGTGTTCAAGTACGGTCTACAAACTAGGGTAAAAGGTATGATGATATAAAACATTTTCATCAAAGACATTGATGTATAATAGTTTATTTTTATAATTACTACAATTTCCTTCAAGCTAATCTGCTTTAATTTTTAACTTTTTATTGGGTTGAAGTCCAAGGCTCTCAGTATTCAGTGATAGTTATTTTTACGGGATTCCTGGACGAACAAAAGCAACATTATCATTTATTTTCCCAACTGCACATACGTCACTAATATCTAGCAACAAATCAAACACTGAATTACAGAGAATGGCATCAACATTATGTCATCTCTGACTTGTTTCAGGCACCATTTATAACTGGCAGTAGGAATGTCTTCGCCATTGGAACATACACATGTAACTTTGGGCTGTGGGTAAGGAGACATTCAGTTCTCTACTGCACTTTATATAAAATTCTAAATTTATACAGGCCATAAACCCCTTCTAAAAACACAAATTAATTTATAAATTAAGTTTATACAGAGGCGGTGTGTCTAAAACAGTGTTGAGTAAGAACTTAAGATGTTTGATTCAATATCTTCTCTTATTGCAGATAGTGATTTTATACAAATGTTGAACATGATTTGATTTAAGGGAGAATCTGAGAGCCTTGGATGGGTGTGGCCATGCAGTGAAGTGTGACAGGCTATACTCACACTGAGGGTGTTTGTGGGAGAAGGTGCTTGCATATGGGTAGGAGTTTGAGCAGTCTTGGAGGAGGAGGTATTTACCCCAGCAGTGTTAGGAGCTGACTTCTTGTCCCCCTTGCCAGTGGGAGCGGTTGACGCAGTGACGCTCTGTAATGTGAAGCTTAGTCAAACACAAAGTCTAGTGACAAACACAAACCTGGTAATATCCAAACCAAGGAACACATAATTCTGTGAGATCTGCTTTGTATTAAAATTGTTTTCATATTAGTTAGCATCATGGAGGAGTGTTTCTGTCTTCGTTATCATTAACAGATACACACACTTGATCATTGGTGATCAGTCCTTACAAGTCTAATACAATCCTCCATGAGTTGACAAAACTGTGATTAAATAAATTAAACTTTAATTATAACATCATTCAAGCAAGCAAATGTAAAACATCAATGAACCAAACTATCTTCTGCAGTTTTTGTTTCACATTGATATGAAAATCAGCAATACAGACAATTTATATAAACACATTAAGCAATAAACTAGTAATTAAAAGCCAAAAACACTCCAATCTAATTACCGATCAAACAAATTCAGTATGTAGCAAGTTAAAAAGCACATCAAGCTACTGGTAAATATATCTGGTTATATAATTTCACACAGTTTCATTGAATGATAAGAACTATAAGGATATCCTCAAATGTGGGTAACAAATTACTCAACGTCTAGCTAGAAGTTTGTGCACAAAGAACAGAAATGTGAATACCTACAAACAAATCAAAATATTACATTAAATGTCAATTTGTGTGTGGCCATTTTGTGTGTGTTTAATCATCAGTAAGGGAAGTTCTATCTTCTACACTATTCCTATAAGGCAGGTATTAGTTCGCGAATATTTAAATTGATAGCAACTCTCAATTTTTCCATCCTTAAAAAATTCTATCTTTTGTTTAAATTGTTGTTCTGTTGCTACTAACAAAACACTCATGAATACATAAATAATAGTAACCATCATGCATTTGAAATGGATAATTACAGAATTGTATTGGAGATACTCTGACATAACCTGTTCTATTTCTACAAACCAGAATTAGGTATACATCACCATATATTATTTTATCACCATATGAAATTTCAAGAACTTCAGACATTTGTACCAAACATTTGGAATTAATGATCTTGTAAATGAAAGTGTAAACAGACAGAAACCACCAGTGACCAGATGAACACACAGGTATAAGACCCTAATTATCTATAAAATCTAAAGATGTCATTAAGTGATTCAATAAGTTAAGTATCACTATCAAAAGATAACTTTAATGTCAAGCCCTGTTGGAAAATGTCACTGCCTCATATGGTACATGTAGTTGCATATAATTCCATTAATCATAAAAATCTGTATTTTCTTTAATGAAAAGCGCTGATAAAATTTCCGCTAACACACACAAGTGTATGTCCATCAGACATGTACTACAGACCAATCCAGTTTCAATAATGTTTAGACACGCACAGCAGGGGAGACAAGCAGGATATCACCTACACATCAACCAAATTATCTCCCCTGGACTACTACAGCCACACACTTCCCAGGACAGCTGAATGACTGGTGTCTGTGTATAGACTACTGACACATACTTCCCAGGACAGCTGAATGACTAGTGTCTGTGTATAGACTACTGACACAGCCATACTAAAGCACAGTAATCTGTTATACCCCTGCCATAACATCTGATCTAATCAGGATATTTGTAATCGGTGGATAATCGGAGAAACTCATTTTCAAGCTGTGGTAATTTTAAACTACCGCGGTAAACAAAACTACAAAGTATGTTAAATAGGGATTCCTGAAATTCCATACTCATATTCTTTTGACTGGCTAATTTAGTATCACTTAATCAATACTTTGTGGATAATTACCAAGTACTCCCTCCTCTTCTGCACTTGTTGTTACTTAAAATCTTCCAACTATTTTATTACTGTTTTGACATGGTTAGAATAGCAAATCCAATGTGATAAAACACACTATCACATAGCAATTCAGATCCATAGATACCTAACCTGTAACATGACCTTAAAAAATCTGGTGAAACAGATTAATCCCTAATATGTAACTCTGTAAAATTTCAGAAGAATATTAGTATTGGTAATACCTGTGGATATGGCAAAAAGTAGCATAATTTCAGGTAACAAACAGCTTGTTGACTATAAAGTATAATATCGCTTAATGTGAGGTACCTCATTAAATGCAAATAACTAAGACCTGGCCTAGAGAGATAGGGTCCCCATAATACAAACTAAGACCTGGCCTAGAGAGATAGGGTCCCTGTAATACAAACTAAGACCTGGCCTAGGGAGATAGGGTCCCTGTAATACAAACTAAGACCTGGCCTAGAGAGATAGGGTCCCGTAATACAAACTAAGACCTGGCCTAGGGAGATAGGGTCCCGTAATACAAACTAAGACCTGGCCTAGAGAGATAGGGTCCCGTAATACAAACTAAGACATGGCCAAGAGAGATAGGGTCCCCGTAATACAAACTAAGACATGACCTAGGGAGATAGGGTCCCCGTAATACAAACTAAGACCTGGCCTAGAAAGATAGGGTCCCGTAATACAAACTAAGACCTGGCCTAGAGAGATAGGGTCCCCGTAATACAAACTAAGACCAGGCCTACAGAGATAGGGTCCCTGTAATACGAACTAAGACATGGCCTAGAGAGATAGGGTCCCCGTAATACAAACTAAGACCTGGCCTAGAGAGATAGGGTCCCGTAATACAAACTAAGACATGGCCTAGAGAGATAGCTAGGGTCCCGTAATACAAACTAAGACCTGGCCTAGAGAGATAGGGTCCCGTAATACAAACTAAGACCTGGCCTAGAGAGATAGGGTCCCATAATACAAACTAAGACCTGGCCTAGAGAGATAGGGTCCCGTAATACAAACTAAGACATGGCCTAGTGAGAGATAGGGTCCCGTAATACAAACTAAGACCTGGCCTAGAGAGATAGGTTCCCGTAATACAAACTAAGACCTGGCCTAGGGAGATAGGGTCCCTGTAATACAAACTAAGACCTGGCCTAGAGAGATAGGGTTCCGTAATACAAACTAAACCTGGCCTGGAGAGATAGGGTCCCATAATACAAACTAAGGCCTTGGATAGAGAGATAGGGTCCCGTAATACAAACTAAGACCTGGCCTAGAGAGATAGGGTCACCGTAATACAAACTAAGACCTGGCCTAGAGAGATAGGGTCCCATAATACAAACTAAGACCTGGCCTAGGGAGATAGGGTCCCGTAATACAAATTAAGACATGGCCTAGAGAGATAGGGTCCTGTAATACAAACTAAGACATGGCCTAGAGAGATAGGTTCCCGTAATACAAACTAAGACATGGCCTAGAGAGATAGGGTCCCTGTAATACAAACTAAGACCTGGCCTAGAGAGATAGGGTCCCGTAATACAAACTAAGACATGGCCTAGAGAGATAGGGTCCCGTAATACAAACTAAGACATGGCCTAGAGAGATAGGGTCCCGTAATACAAACTAAGACCTGGCCTAGAGAGATAGGGTCCTGTAATACAAACTAAGACCTGGCCTAGAGAGATAGGGTCCCTTAATACAAACTAAGACCTGGCCTAGAGAGATAGAGTCCCGTAATACAAACTAAGACCTGGCCTAGAGAGATAGGGTCCCGTAATACAAACTAAGACATGGCCTAGAGAGATAGGGTCCCCGTAATACAAACTAAGACCTGGCCTAGAGAGATAGGGTCCCGTAATACAAACTAAGACCTGGCCTAGAGAGATAGGGTCCCGTTATACAAACTAAGACCTGGCCTAGAGAGATAGGGTCCCGTAATACAAACTAAGACCTGGCCTAGAGAGATAGGGTCCCCGTAATACAAACTAAGACCTGGCCTAGAGAGATAGGGTCCCGTAATACAAACTAAGACCTGGCCTAGAGAGATAGGGTCCCGTAATACAAACTAAGACCTGGCCTAGAGAGATAGGGTCCCGTAATACAAACTAAGACCTGGCCTAGAGAGATAGGGTCCCGTAATACAAACTAAGACCTGGCCTAGAGAGACAGGGTCCCGTAATACAAACTAAGACCTGGCCTAGAGAGACAGGGTCCCGTAATACAAACTAAGACCTGGCCTAGAGAGATAGGATCCTCGTAATACAAACTAAGACCTGGCCTAGAGAGATAGGGTCCTGTAATACATAGACACGCTAATGATGCTATGTTGTGTACCTCAGTACGTGCTTCATCTCTAAACTGGTGGCTGCATTTGAGGTACCTCATCAATTACAAAATAATAAAAATAAAAACAGAAACGATAATGAACTAAACACATACCTGTGACATAAACTGTAAAGCACAAACAATTTTTTTTATAATCAAACTTATTTTTTACTTTTTTTAAATCTAATACTTCATGCACCAGTATAGTTCAGTGCTACAGACAAGAGAAATGGACGTAGAGCCACCAATACGTAACACACTGGACATGCCTGGACATGCCTGGACATGCCTGGACAGGAAAGTTGTCTACTACATCTACTGTAGCTTAATTAGCACAGCAGTTAACAAAGATACAACAACGACAGCTGTCTCCTCGTAGGTTGCCATCTCTGATTACATTACAACATCTGCATGCATGCCTATATATATATATATTGTATATGATAGATGGACAAGGAAAGCTTTGATTTCTCAAAATTCCCACAACAAACCTGTATATTGTATATTTTTTCCAATTTCTTCCAGCGTGGAAAAAAATAAAAATTTACACTTTATTTTACATAAACAAACACTTCTACAATATTGATCATAACTACAGTTGAACTGTTTTTACCATGTAAAGTTTAATGATATCCAGTAAAAATCTGTTTTGCCATCAGCTTTGTAATACTGTATAATGGTGTGTTATGACTTGGCAATTTAAATTATGAGAGGTTATACAACATGTTATCATCATTATATTAAACTTAAAATTCAGCAACTCAAATCATGCATTATGTGGTTAAAAGCCAGCACACACATTTGTAAGGGGTCCAACACCTGGGTGACTAGGTACCCAACACCAGCGGGTCTACACTGGCCAGGTGACTAGGTACCCAACACCAGCGGGTCTACACTGGCCAGGTGACTAGGTACCCAACACCAGCGGGTCTACACTGGCCGGGTGAAAAGGTACCCAACACCAGCGGGTCTACACTGGCCAGGTGACTAGGTACCCAACACCAGCGGGTCTACACTGGCCGGGTGAAAAGGTACCCAACACCAGCAGGTCTACACTGGCCGGGTGATAAGGTACCCAACACCAGCGGGTCTACACTGGCCGGGTGACTAGGTACCCAACACCAGCGGGTCTACACTGGCCAGGTGACTAGGTACCCAACACCAGCGGGTCTACACTGGCCGGGTGACTAGGTACCCAACACCAGTAGGTCTACACTGGCAGGGTGACTAGGTACCCAACACCAGCAGGTCTACACTGGCCAGGTGAAAAGGTACCCAACACCAGCGGGTCTACACTGGCCAGGTGAAAAGGTACCCAACACCAGCGGGTCTACACTGGCCGGGTGACTAGGTACCCAACACCAGCAGGTCTACACTGGCCGGGTGACTAGGTACCCAACACCAGCGGGTCTACACTGGCCAGGTGACTAGGTACCCAACACCAGCAGGTCTACACTGGCCGGGTGACTAGGTACCCAACACCAGTAGGTCTACACTGGCCGGGTGACTAGGTACCCAACACCAGCGGGTCTACACTGGCCGGGTGACTAGGTACCCAACACCAGCGGGTCTACACTGGCAGGGTGACTAGGTACCCAACACCAGCGGGTCTACACTGGCCGGGTGACTAGGTACCCAACACCAGCGGGTCTACACTGGCCGGGTGACTAGGTACCCAACACCAGCGGGTCTTCACTGGCCGGGTGACTAGGTACCCAACACCAGCGGGTCTACACTGGCCGGGTGAAAAGGTACCCAACACCAGCGGGTCTACACTGGCCGGGTGAAAAGGTACCCAACACCAGCGGGTCTACACTGGCCGGGTGATAAGGTAACCAACACCAGCGGGTCTACACTGGCTGGGTAACTCCTGGGAAAGCTTGTACGGGCGGGAAAACTTACCTTCAGGTCGGAGAACTTCTGGTTACAGCCATAAGTCTGAGGCTTGTGGCAGATGTACAGTGTCCTATAAATACAAGGTTATCTCTTTACAACATAGTATAAACAGACATATGTATTGAGTGGTAGACTAGTTGAACTATCTAAGGGGTTTACCAGTCAGGTAACAGTCATAGTCAAATGAGGAGTGGGAATGGAGTCTTCCCTGATAATGAGCAGTGGAAACAGAATCGTTCCTGACTTTCCTGATAATGAGGAGCGGGAATGGAGTCTTCCCTGATAATGAGCAGTGGAAACAGAATCGTTCCTGACTTTCCTGATAATGAGGAGCGGGAATGGAGTCTTCCCTGATAATGAGCAGTGGAAACAGAATCGTTCCTGACTTTCCTGATAATGAGGAGCGGGAATGGAGTCTTCCCTGATAATGAGCAGTGGAAACAGAATCGTTCCTGACTTTCCTGATAATGAGGAGCGGGAATGGAGTCTTCCCTGATAATGAGCAGTGGAAATGGAGTCTTTCCTGATAATGGATAATGTGATCGTTTGTACTATACTTGTGTCTTGATAAAGGGGCAGATTGCCTCGAAAATTCAACAATTTACTGGTCTGTACTGTCGTTATTACTACCTGACAAATTATATATGCGGGATACACTGAATGAAAGGCCATGGTATCTTTTGTTGGGGACAAATTGTCCAATGTGGCTTAAAATCATATGAAAACTTCATACTTAAAACATTTGCAGAACTCCTCAAAATCCATCCAGACTTTCCTTGGTTTTGCCTCCTCCTCCTCTGCCTTTCCTTCCTCTGTGACTGGCTGTTCCTGTCCCTCTTCACCATCCAGGACGGGTTCCTCAGGCTCCGTAGGAGGAGGGGGAGGGGCCAGACCCGAGTCAGCCTGTTGTAGAGCTCCTAGTCATAGGAACAAGTTCGATTATTTGATATAGGTATACAATGTATAATGTTTGCAAAAAATGTTTTGTTTGTAAAACATTCAGTAGCTTACATTTTGATTGAAATGATACTGAAAACAAAGAAGGCTTTTAGGCTGATATCTGGACAAAGTTAAGTTCAAAATAACTCCATAACATCAATTATAACAAAACAATCCATACAAAATCATTATTGAATAAAAAAGGACCTTTTAACCTAAAATCTAATAGAGTGTGAGACAGACAGATGGTATGTATGGGCAGGCTAATTGGCAGGGGCATATACCGGTATGTGGGTAGGCAGGGTGGCAGGGGCATGTACCAGTATGTGGGTAGGCATGGTGGCAGGGCCTATACCAGTATGTGGGTAGGCAGGGTGACAGGGCCTATACCAGTATGTGGGTAGGCAGGGTGACAGGGCCTATACCAGTATGTGGGTAGGCAGGGTGACAGGGCCTATACCAGTATGTGGATAGGCATGGTGGCAGGGCCTATACCAGTATGTGGGTAGGCAGGGTGACAGGGGCATGTACCAGTATGTGGGTAGGCATGGTGGCAGGGGCATGTACCAGTAGGTGGGTAGGCAGGGTGGCAGGGCCTATACCAGTGTGTGGGTAGGCAGGGTGACAGGGCCTATACCAGTATGTGGGTAGGCAGGGTGACAGGGCCTATACCAGTGTGTGGGTAGGCAGGGTGGCAGGGGCACTTACCAGTATGTAGGCAGGCAGAGTATTAGATGAATACACTGATGGAAACATTAGTTTGCTGTAATGATGTAAATGTTATTATCATTGATTCCTTCTCACCTTTAAGCTTGTCCTTGTCATCTTGTTCCTTTTTACTGGACCTGGAGTCTGACCTCCCCGCACTTTTGCCACGGTCTGGTTTAGTGGACCTATCAGCACTGCCACTTTTCCTGGGTATCTTTGGGGATGACTGGAAGGTAGCAACAGCCAGGTCAAAATAGGATAGTACATGGCACACAGCCAGGTCAAAATAGGATAGTACATGGCACACAGCATTTTACACACATACACACACAAGGCAATTTTCTCTCAGCAATTTACACACAGCAGTTCACATACAACAATTTACAACATTCCACACAACATTTTTAATCACACACATACAGAACCTCACATGCATGTATAGCTTTGAGATTAGTGACATGATGTATGAACCATTTAATGAAGATTCCACACAATATGACACAATGTCAATGATTAGTAGCATTAAAACGCTAGGGTTACAAAACCAAATACACATGTATTAGAAGCTTGCAGATACCAAAGCAATCTTGAAAACCACTAGGAGATTAAAGTAGTTCAATTATTCATTTCCTTTTCATGACCAGTAAACATGAAATTTAATATTAATTCATCAGAAATAAACATGGTCATCAGGTAAACAAATTAAACAATTAGCTGGCCTCATTTGCACATTTTACACAAATACATGTCTACTACTTGATAGGAATTGTATCCACACAGCTGTTTTCCAGCATTACAGGTATAATATATAAGAAGCACTACATCAACAATCATATATATACATGTAGCTACGATTGTAGACTATTCTTAAGTTGTTTTGTGTAAGTGAGGCAAGCTAAATAACTCAAAACTAGCAACCTAGGTCATGCAAAAAATAAATTCCTAGTTTCGTGGGCCAAATATTTACTTTAAGAAAAAAATATGCTATTCATGTTCATTCTCTCAAGAAAGTTAAAACTCAGACACATTTCAAAACTAAATGAGGAAAAATATCTTTAAATATTAACAGCTAAAATGTTTGGAAGTGTTTTAATTCAATTAAGTGTTTTTAATTTCATCAACATCCAAACATTTATTTTCTACCCATTGTGATATCAACACCCAATCAGTTGTGTTCTACCCAGTGTGATATCAACACCCAATCAGTTGTGTTCTACCCATTGTGATATCAACACCCAATCAGTTGTGGTCTACCCATTGTGATATCAACACCCAATCAGTTGTGTTCTACCCATTGTGATATCAACACCCAATCAGTTGTGTTCTACCCATTGTGATATCAACACCCAATCAGTTGTGTTCTACCCAGTGTGATATCAAGACCCAATCAGTTGTGTTCTACCCATTGTGATATCAACACCCAATCAGTTGTGTTCTACCCATTGTGATATCAACACCCAATCAGTTGTGTTCTACCCATTGTGATATCAACACCCAATCAGTTGTGTTCTACCCATTGTGATATCAACACCCAATCAGTTGTGTTCTACCCATTGTGATATCAACACCCAATCAGTTGTGTTCTACCCATTGTGATATCAACACCCAATCAGTTGTGTTCTACCCAGTCTGATATCAACACCCAATTAGTTGTGTTCTACCTATTGTGATATCAACACCCAATCAGTTGTGTTTTCCACTTCAAAGAGATACTGGAAGCCTGAAAGAAAAAATTCTTTCACATCTTATTTTTGGGTATTTTTTCTTCTTCCTCTTTAGAAAATTTGTGTTGTGTATTGTTAAAAATAGGAAAGATTTTGCCTCAGAAACAAGGTTTTTCTAAACCTGCTTCAAATATATAGGATACAGTGTCTAGCATGGTTTCTCGCTTCCTCACAGGTTGGGAAAGTTTATCTTAAGGTAGTTGCCAATGTAAAAGCCTGACCCAATGACCTTGTGTTTGACCCCTGACCTACCTCACGGCTCATCATTTTGCCTCCCTCCTGTATTTCCTTGGCATCTTTCTTGGTGGCAGAAGACTTGCGTCTCCCTGTGCGGGGCCCTGGACTAGATGGCTTTATTTCAGGCTTACCATCTTTTTCTGGCTCTGCAGGTTGCTCTACTGTCTCCTTATTTAAACAAGGTCAAGGTCAGAATAGCAAGGTCAATGTCTAGTTATCATAGCCAGGAAGGAACCATTAGGTGATGCCGCTGTCCTATTAGGTCCATAAAACCTAGCCGATACTATAGTTCTAGTCTATTGTAATTAGCAATAGTATTGTAAAAAGCACATTCAGCAAGTAATCAAACAAACTAACTAGTTAGATTAATACCACAAACAACTTTAAAACAATATAAAACAAACTCAACACCAATATTAGGTCATTACTCATAAACCATACACCATCTGTTACACTAAGTAGTACAGTTTGATATGCGAGGATTAATGCTGTAATTGTCACATTATAATTACTGTAAAATGTTCCTTTAGTATATCTGACCAAAGACTTGTTATTAATTTGTTTTAGATATTATAATTGTTAATTTCACCAAAATTCAGATAAAACCATATTCCAAATTGTAAATAATATCACTCAACAGTACCGCAACAAAAAAACTGAACTGAACAATGAAAACATGAACCATTTCTTCAAATAATATAATATCTATAAACCTAGCTCTGGTAAGGGCATCAATATTGAACACAATACTATTTTAATCAGTTAAACAATAATCATAGGCATAAAAAGCTTTTTAACTTGTTACCAAGCCCAGTAGCATGGATTGGCTGTTCGGATTTATTTTTAATTTTTCTTTTGCAAATAAAAGAGCTGAAACCAACATGGTTTGAAACATGTTGTAAATAAGAGTTTCTAAGACAAATTCTCTAAGACTAGCCACACCAGAGCTGGTTTACAGAGTACCATTAGTAAATGACTTGTTAGCTAGGTGTAGCTTACCTCCGCCTGAGGGGGCTCATTCACTACCTCCCCCTCAATTTTCACCGTATCAGGTGCATTTTCATCAGTCTCCTCTATCGAAGTGGACTTTGGACGTGACCGTGTACCTCCTCGTTCCAACGAGGACCGTGGACGATGCCTTCGTATTAGAAAATTTAAATTAATCAAATAGGAATAGGAGACAAGATAAGGGAGGATGCCACATTACTTGATCGTTATAAGCTGCGATAATCATAAATTGTTTGTAACCCATTTTTGTTATTGAGGAGTTTTAGAGGAGAGTTACGTCTGGACAGGTATGGGTACTGGACTGACTTTGTAGTTAAGGAAGGAGGAGGTGATCTCAATACTTACGTCTCTGTAGGTATGGGTACTGGACTGACTTTGTAGTTTAGGAAGGAGGAGGTGATGTCAATACTTACGTCTCTGTAGGTATGGGTACTGGACTGACTTTGTAGTTAAGGAAGGAGGAGGTGATGTCAATACTTACGTCTCTGTAGGTATGGGTACTGGACTGACTTTGTAGTTTAGGAAGGAGGAGGTGATCTCAATACACTGGATTGGTTTGGGTGGCTCAGGTGTGGCTGTGAACATACAAACAAGTATACATTAACTATCTACATGATATTACTATAAATCTCTGAATATCTTTCTGAAATTGATTTAAAATTCTGAAAAGCAAATGATACAGAATTATGAAAACGTCAACAATTTATATAAGCTATCAATATCAACTTACAAACTGGTTCATCTGATGGCGTTTTCTTCTTCTTCTTTGGTCTGATCAATTTCCAAGCAGGTATTTTCTCTGGAGGGGGTGGGGGCTCGAGGGGGCAGGATCTTGTCTGAGTGATACACACTGGGTGAGGGTATAGATGAGACAGACCATTCTGTCGCAGCTTCTCACTCGCATCAGCCTAGTGTACAATATAACAATATGTACCAATGAATTATTGCACTATTACACGAAAAACATGATTGGTGATATATGTACTTATGAATTTCAATTTTTTGTACCAAAAGAAATTACATAACTGTAGATAAGGATGCATGATTTACCATTTCTCCAAGGACGGATACTTTGACAGGATATTTGGGAGTACTCCAGTATGTAGCAAACACCACTACCTCAGGCTTCTCTGGAATAGGAATGTCCTCAAGTGTGGATTTTTCTTCTGCAAGTAAAATACAATCAAGTCAGCCACAATATTCCACTATAATTCTCTTTTCACTGGAACAGTGTAAATATACAGTGTATTCCACCATGATAACTCCCTTTTCACTGGTGTAAATACTTAGTATTCCACTAAAATAATTTCCTTTTCACGGGTGTAAATATTCCACTATGATAACTCCCTTTTCACAGGTGTAAATATTCCACATTGATAATTTCCTTTTCACTGGTTTAAATATTCCACTATGATAACTCCCTTTCACGGGTGCAAATATTCCACTATGATAACTCCCTTTTCACGGGTGTAAATATTCCACTATGATAATTTCCTTTTCACTAGTTTAAATATTAAACTGTGATTAGCTCAAAACTTAAAGATTTCATTAGGATCATACTTACTGTCTTTTCCTCCCTTGTCTTTGTCTTTTCCACCTTTGTCTTTATCTTTCCCTCCTTTGTCTACAAAACAATACACCAGTTTAAAAATTCCTACTTAAATATAGTCCACAATACTGTATACTAAGTATTTTACACACAAATGTATACAGTATATTTCAATTCTGATCAACCAAATCAAAAAAGACATTTTTTATCATTTCATGCTGGTGTCCATTAAATGCAGCTAGATGAAAAATAAGTAAAAGTAAATAATCATTTTAGTCTTGCGAGCAGTCCAGGAGTCTCCAGCCCCTTGGGCAAACTTTGATAGCAAAACTGAAGTAACGCTCATAACTCTGAGACTGAATATCAGTGTATACCTCAAAGAAGTAATTACATACAAGATTTGTCAGCTGTAGATGAGGGTATATGAGATAAACCTCTGGCAAAGGGCCCTAACTCTGTTTAAAGAGGTGCTTAAGGCCTGATTTCATTATACAACTCTCCCAACTCATGTACTCATATGCACACCTGGATTATCTGATGGACAGGATAAAAATCTCTCACCCACTCTAGGTTAGGAGTCTAATAGTACACCTGGATTATCTGATGAACAGGATAAACATCTCTCACCCCCTCTAGGTTAGGAGTCTAATAGTACTTGTGTGGAATCATTATTTTTGTAAAACTCCTCCACCATGTTTACAACTATATCAGTAATCATTCCTCCTAATCAGCCATCATACTTTCCTCTAATCACCCATTATACTATCCTCTACTCAGCCAAATCATCATACCTTTGTCCTTGGCATCCTTTCCTTTGTCCTTGCCTCCATCTTTGCCAGACTTGGAATCTGCCTTCTCTGCCTTTCCTTCCTTACTGGCCGACTGATCTTTCTCTGACTTATCATCTTTAGCAGTTTCCTGAAAAACAACAAGTTATAAGCTGGTAGTAAACATAGGTGTATGTAACAATTTAGTATTACAATATTGTTTTGGATTGTTAAATGGATATTTTCCAATAAAACTTTCAATCATTAAGACCAGTGTTATATATATATAATCAACTAAAAAAGAAAAGCATATAATCAGCCATTTTCCTAACCACAAAAATTGATTTGTCAAATTATTTGTCACATGATGAGGATGGTAATATCAGTAAGCAGCAGATACATACTGAGGGAGCCGATTCCTCTTTTTTCTCAGCCTCCTGTTGCTCCAGTAAGGCTTTCTCCCACTCCTGGAGGGGAAGTTTCCACTCGGGGAGGGACCCCTTAAGTAGTTCCCATACCTCCTTTATATGACCATATCTGTACACGAGGCAAATCAACAGTCAAAATGAATTCTGTGACACCATGACATCAAACTCCAGGACTGAAGCTCAAATCACACACAGAAATGGAAAAACAGCTGGTCATAGAATATTTGTCTCGGTTATTTGTGTTGAACAGAAAATGTTATGATTTAATTTATATTCAAAGACAAGTTTAGGAAAGTTTGGAGATACTACCGGGTTCTGTGAGGTTAAATCTATATACAATTACGATAAGTTGTAACAAATTCCTTATTAAGTAGGATAAGCTATGGTCATTATTACTGAGATACACACATGTACATTTGTATAGGAAAATGAGAACAGAATGATAACAGCAGAGAGATTAGAATTCACAACATAAATATGTTATATTACAGTGTACTGTAATTAACATGCTTGTTACTCACAACAACAAAGACAATACCAGTATTACACAAGATTGTATAAGTAATAGTTTCAGTACATGGCAATTCAGAATTTAACACCCGAGATTTCAGGACCATGATGCAATATGTAAACAGCTGGCACTTTACTTAATAGGCACTATAACAGAATTTCAAGCTTAGCACTTGAATTTTCCCTTATTCTTGATTTTGAATAAAATATGCTGAATTTTCTTCACAATAAATACAATAGCAATGATATTTATGAATTAATCTAATTGAAATATGTCTTCAGATATCACACATAGTGATAAAAGTTTTAATTAAGATATGGAAAAAAAATCACTAAGGCCAGTAAAAGACCACCATAAAAAAACCACACATCATGTTACTAGCCAGCAAGACAAATTATGACACTGATGTTATTCATATTTCAAACACCAAATTTTCACCATAATTAATTTTGTTTATTTGTGTTAATAATCATTCATATATGTTGCTTTTGTAAAAAATATAATTATCTGTTATTAGTAGTCATAAAATAATCAATCTTGTTCTTAATTTATCACAAGATCATCCACATCATCACCAGAACTTTATCTGCAAAACAATAGACATATATTCTGTATATAAGACTACCACCACATAAGGCGTCACACCCAATAGCCCACACTACACGCCTGGCTACACACGCTACGCCAATGAGATCCTTGCCTGAGGTCATGAGAGGTAGACTTTGAGCTCTTTACCCTAGGAGCTGTTGTACTCCCTTCCTGAGAGCGTGGCGTGGAGCTTAGCTGGAAATATTTATCAAGCACCTGGCTAGCGGACACTAACGGCGAGGCACGACCTGCACCCTGAGGGTTGACGGGAGGAGGGAGGGGTGTCGCCAGGAAACCCCTGTGTGAGTAGACGAGTGGTCAGCATGCAAGAAAACACAAATGCTGACCACACAAGCCATTGAGGCTCTGGTCAGCTGTGACAAGCAAAATCATAAGAGTGCTGGTTAATGATAGAGACAATGGATAGACTGACACCACGGCTGTACAACTCGTATGTCACTAATAACAGGTTATCGTTATAGACTGACCACCTATTACTACCCTAACCTTGTCAGTAATAACAGGTTATCGTTATAGACTTACCACTTATTACTACCCTAACCTTGTCAGTAATAACAGGTTATCGTTATAGACTTACCACTTATTACTACCCTAACCTTGTCACTAATAACAGGTTATCGTTATAGACTTACCACTTATTACTACCCTAACCTTGTCAGTAATAACAGGTTATCGTTATAGACTTACCACCTATTACTACCCTAACCTTGTCAGTAATAACGGGTTATCGTTATAGACTTACCACCTATTACTACCCTAACCTTGTCAGTAATAACAGGTTATCGTTATAGACTTACCACCTATTACTACCCTAACCTTGTCAGTAATAACGGGTTATCGTTATAGACTTACCACCTATTACTACCCTAACCTTGTCAGTAATAACAGGTTATCGTTATAGACTTACCACCTATTACTACCCTAACCTTGTCACTATAATAACAGGTTATCGTTATAGACTTACCACCTATTACTACCCTAACCTTGTCAGTAATAACAGGTTATCGTTATAGACTTATTACTACCCTAACCTTGTCACTAATAACAGGTTATCGTTATAGACTTACCACTTATTACTACCCTAACCTTGTCAGTAATAACAGGTTATCGTTATAGACTTACCACTTATTACTACCCTAACCTTGTCAGTAATAACAGGTTATCGTTATAGACTTATTACTACCCTAACCTTGTCACTAATAACAGGTTATCGTTATAGACTTACCACTTATTACTACCCTAACCTTGTCAGTAATAACAGGTTATCGTTATAGACTTACCACTTATTACTACCCTAACCTTGTCAGTAATAACAGGTTATCGTTATAAACTTACCACTATCTCTTCTTTCATATCAGTTCAAATCTTCCTCTATCATAATTTCACACTGACAAAACTTTGTACTTAATATCTGATTTTGTGATACCTAAACCTATTTCCTATAATATTTATAATCCATGTATCAGTTTGACTCTACCAATGAACTCCGTTTTC
The DNA here is from genome assembly GCF_902652985.1 of Pecten maximus. Classification (NCBI taxonomy): domain Eukaryota; kingdom Metazoa; phylum Mollusca; class Bivalvia; order Pectinida; family Pectinidae; genus Pecten; species Pecten maximus. Next base: position 30,203,918 of record NC_047019.1, read on the forward strand.
TTTGAATACTTGACCTGTTCTATACTGAATGTACAGAAGTGACTTGTACAAGGAGAACAGCCGTGGTCCAGTAACAAACTGATGAAGCTGACCAACATTAGTGTAGAGGATATTAATATTCTGGACCAACACAAACATGTAATACAGGTATATGGGGACACCACAACACTAAGGTGTATATATCACATCTATATATAACAGTGAAGCATAACTCTTGCTCTTATATATAGCATAATCACATCTATTTCATAAAGATACTGAAACATAATAAATGGAAAAATCAAAATGTTAAACTCATTGCTGAAGTGATGTTAATCATTAAATTCTAGAAAATTTGAAATTATTTTACTGATTGAAAAAATAGATCTTGTTGCAGTAATATTTGAAGAATGTGTCTGTAGATAGTACGGCCATACAGCTGTGTCAATACTCGCGCTTTGGACACATCAGACATGACTATTGATACAAGTGTCCTCTAGTAAAAACAGGAAAACCAAGCCCGAGGACTAGCAAGATACAGGCATCAACAAGTGTCTCTGTGGTCTAAACATTATCTATGTATGTCACACTTATATGACAATTTCTGAGTTCAAAGATATTTCCAGGAATGCACTATTTCTATTACTGAGTAATAATGCAAAAGTATTAAATACATGGGGCAACACATACAATGTATATTTCTCATTTTGGAAAAGGGAAAATCAGCTTGGAGAATATTTACATCATTTTTTATCTAAGATTGTCAGAATCCGATTTCATTTCCAATATTGAGATGAGCTGTATGGCCATTTGAGGAGAACCACTAATCACCCAGGGTATCTGTGTACAGCATTGTGGACCTCCAGAGAGGCGCGGTACTTACTGGAGGGGAATGGACTCCGGTATCCAGCCAGTCAGACACTGGATTATACTACAGTCTCCAAACTCACTGCTCGGGCTGCCTCCTGTGTAACTGTGCACAAACAAATCATTATATATCATTCTACAAAGTCACTAGCTGATTTAGTAGGTTTTCGTCTGTGATTAGCCATGTGTTATTTGACAATAAACCTCTCCGTCTTTCAGGTGTGAGATACTAACTTCAGAAAACATTCACTATCTTGCATTTGTAGCAAACACGAGACCAATAAAAGGGAGTTCGCTCACTACATATAAAAGAGATCAATTGACAGAAACTGTCCCCTATAAAGGTACATTGGCAGAAACTGTCCTCTATAAAGGTACATACTCGAGAGAAGCCACCTTGATGAGGGCCTTTGTAAGCAGTAGAGGCCAGAGTTCGTGCTGGTTTGTAGTGGCAGGCAGTAGGAGGTTTTCATTCTCATCAACAGGTATCTGATCATCAATGAGGATCTTTCTCCACACACCCTGAAAAAGTCATGTATGTTAACATCATACATTTGAATTGTTAAACATTCTGAAATGACTTATTGTGTATGCATTTTACATAATAGAATTAATATAAATCCTGTTAAAATACAAGGACATGTATTAAAATTTACCAAAGAAATCCAGATAATCACGATTTACTCTAAGGCATTCAACTTTTTCAATAAAAAAAAATCAATGTGAAATGTACAAATTCATGTACCTAACATCAATATTTCTGTTTACCATAATTTTTTGCTTATTATTTGCAGGCTATACATGTTTTTACATCAGGAGATGCCTATAAGCACAGGCTATCTGCTGATGCATGCTATCTATGGAATTTTTTACCAAAATCGAAAAAAATATAACCCTTTGACACTCTGCCAGCACTGGCTATCTGGAACTTATTTTACAAAAGCGTCAAAAATGCCTTAGATTACTTCCCACTGGTTATACCCTGAAGCGGGTAATACACAGGGAATTACGGCAGTATGATTATATAAATTAAGTTTTAAAAATGAGACTAATCTTTCAGATTTCCTTAATACAACACCTCTAAAGACTCACCATCCAGTACAGACGGACAGCGTATTTGCCATACGAGTTGTATGGGGGTATGTGTGGCCCCTTGACCACCTTGTTGACAGCATATATGTGTTCCCAGGGTCGCCAGGAGTGGGAGATCTCCTCATATGGCACAGAGGGATCAGCCTGCTCCGGAGGAGGGTTCTGGACAGCACTTGTCTCCCATAGGAATGTGATCTGGCTGATGATGAATCGCATCAACTGAAATACACACAAACACTAGTAATGAGTTACTCATTCAATAGTTAGTAAATGTTCAGTAATAGTACTCGTCCTATCCTATCATATCACACATGTACTTGTCCTATCCTATCATAACACATGTACTTGTCCTATCCTATCATATTTCACATGTACTCGTCCTATCCTATCATAACACATGTACTCGTCCTATCCTATCATATTTCGCATGTACTCGTCCTATCCTATCATATTTCACATGTACTCGTCCTATCCTATCATAACACATGTACTCGTCCTATCCTATCATAACACATGTACTCGTCCTATCCTATCATATTTCACATGTACTCGTCCTATCCTATCATAACACATGTAGTCGTCCTATCCTATTATAACACATGTACTAGTCCTATTGCATGTTATTTTATCACAAAACCAATAATTCTGATGGATTTAAATCATCGTTGAAGGACAGTTTCAATTGAATGTTTGGTATTTAGGAATGAGGTCAGTTTTATATTTAGCTATAGTCCAAGATAATCCTGACAACTTTAATTTGAATAAAAAAATATAAAGACACACTGTGATTAGTGTCTCCTGTGCTCAAGACATAGTGTCACCCCAGGTTATGTAACAACATGGTGACACAATAGACCCCCACCTCAAGTAAACTCGGGTACACCTTACCAGGCATCGTATATTATCTTGTGACAGATTATCCTCAATGTTATATTTTATACAAAAGATTGGCGATGAATTGGACACTGAAGTCCAACAACATTTACTACATAATCTAAATATTGATTTCTTACAAATTAACTCCGAAGAGATTGAGGAAATGAAATTATAAGAAATGAAGTGATGTGTAAATAGGACCTGACAAGCACCTGCTAACATTAACAAAGTGATGAAAATCAAGTTTTGCCTGTGACTTGTTATCAGGAGAAAACTGGTACCATTACTGTCATATCAAACCAAGTAATGATCACTGGGTACCGGCGGTAACAGCCACAACACAGCAGCTGATCAATACACAGCCGCTACCTGCTGATTAAAGCTCATAGAAAATCAATTGCATTCAATTCCTAACAAAATGCTAACTGTGGCAGTATATAATGATACAGAATGACCGACAAACTGGTCAACAAGGCTTTTTGACCGACAAACTGGTCAACAAGGCTTTTTGACCGACAAACTGGTCAGCAAGGCTTTTTGATCAACAAACTGGTCAGCAAGGCTTTTTGATCAACAAACTGGACAGCAAGGCTTTTTGATCAACAAACTGGTCAGCAAGGCCATTTGACCAACAAACATCTCCACAGTGTCAGTATTAGTGGAAGATTAATGACTTGATATATTATTTACCTTACAAGAACACCATCTCTTAACAGAGATGTCAAAAATGTTTTTAAATAAGCTGCAGTTTTTCTATTTACTGATAATCATTTCAAATTACTGCATATTTGTTCATGACAACTGTCCCAGACAACCAAAACATGTCCACAGTGTATTACTAAGGAACGGTAAATCTAATCGGACTTTATCACACTAGATTTCTACTGCCCTACGGAAGCTGTACCAATACCTAGTGGCTACTCTGATCTAATGACCTGTTATCTGGATCACTTATACAGAACAATGTTTCTGTTAATAATTCAATTACTAATCAGTTTCTCAGCAGGAGCAAGTGTCTGCCACCTGAAACCATATTTGAATTATTGAAGTATCTTGAATTGGACATGATAACAGAGTACTGAGTGTAAGATGGTAAGAGCCTTATGACCTGTAGTAGTGCCTTTACCCTAAAAGCTTCCATGCCTGTAATTGTCAGAGGTCTTACATTGCAGGGGTCCAGTGGACAGATGCTGTCAAGGTTAAGTCTCAATTTGAAGTTGAGAAATAAATCTACCAATAATGTTGTAGGCTCGGGTTGTTTGAAGTGAGCTAAGGGGCTTATATATTTTCTTGAGAAAGCACCAGATAAACAAGGAGGAGACTAACTCTTTTCTCTAGCTTTGCCCCTTGTTAAGGAGCTTATTGGCTTTCAGTTCACTGAGCTATGTCACTCTTACAGGAGATATAATAGATTTAAGATGTTTATGAGTCGATACAAACCTCACTGTGGTGGAGATGTTCATTAGCCTTGATGAGATCAAAGTCTCCCAGGCAATCCTGGTCCACCACTACTGGTGTCTGTAACATAAAGTATAGGGCTCAATGGTTAGTACGCATAGACAGGTGAGGACAACAGCAAGGGCTCAATGGTTAGTAAGCATAGACAGCTGAGGACAACAGCATCTGTAGCCACCTCAAAAGGACGACTAAATACAACATTCAGAGGAAATCGTCTTTACCAATGCAATTAAAATGGTCAATTTACATAAGGAATAAGGTTTCTCAAAAGTGATTCCAGAACAAAACATGTTGTCTTGTAAGATGTATATGGAGGTATGAGTTAACCATACAGTGTATACCTTTTCTGTGATGTAGTCACATGGTCGTTTCCAGTAGTGGGGTTTGAGGGATGGAGGCATATCAATCCTCCCATCTGGGTCCTCGTACAGGTGTGTGGCCTGCCAACATATCATTGTTATATTACCTCCAATTCATTTTGTTTAAGGGACAAGGTAAAAACAAATAACACGTTTACTATGATTGTCAGCATCTGTTGCCACTGTGCTATAATAAATCATCACTAGATAGAATCTAACTTCTAAATGACAACAGCTTTTCTATAGTGATCAACTTAATCACAGGTATGTTAACACAAATATGTTCTTATACTGTATACATACATACATAGCTTTTGAAAGGTTCATTATCAAAACTTGTCCACTAGACACAATGATAGCTATACACTACAAAAGTTATTTTTTAAGTTGATTATAATTATAACTGTAATATATCTCTAGATGAATTCATCAAATAAATTAACCTTACTATAATAACTATGGTAGATATCAATTTGTCCAAAGCTACACTTACCACAGGTGATTTGCCCTTGTCCTTGGCCCCTCCTTTGTGGGCGACGTCCTATTGGTACAGAAAGGATTGTAACCTAGTCATTTTTATAGGGAATATCAACACACATCTTATCCTTTAACTGAATAACTGAAACTGGAATAATTTTAGTCTAAAGGAACGGCCTAAACAATATCACAACTGATGACTACTGTGACAATGTAACTACAAATACTTGATGTAACGATCGACTCACACTGTTCAAATTCAGGTGTCATCAGGTAACTTTCGATCTATACATTATTCAATATCCAATTCCCGAGGCAAATTCAGGAAGAAAACATTACAGAAAATGAATAACATGTTTTATTTGCCAAAAGCAAATTTAACTGAACACAAGCTGTTTCCAGTAATCAATCAAGTGTACCCCCTCAAGTGTACCCCCTAAATTCTATATACATGTATTATTATACAATTACTAATAAATCAAGTGTACCCCTACCTTCTATATATGTATAACTGATAAACCAAGTGTACCCCTACATTATATATAACTAATTAGTAACATATACTACAATACAGTAACACAATAGTGCCCTATCTACAAATACTAAGTGCAACACACACTCACCCATTTTTCTGCATTGACATCGACTTCACTCCATTCTGGCCAAATGACCAGTTTAGGCCGTTTGGAGTCCGCCCCACCAGCACTAGCCGCTATGGATGCAGCCCTGAAATGACACAAGGAAACACAACACCATTAACATACCCAGAAAATGTATACATATTATCATCTCATCAAATCCATGTCCACTGTTTACTGAAATGTCTTCCTGTTCCTCTGATATAAAATCTGAACTGGTACAATGTATTAGTACATGACTTGTACACTACTGGAAACATCAGGTGAAATTTACTGTACTTAACTGTTACAAATTTGTATTGCATCATTGTAAATATTAACCAGGATTTGGCTTAAGAAGGGGAAGCAAACATAGCTAATGAATTCTACTGTCATAGTAACAGAACTCCTTGATGGTGTGATAACTGAAATATAATTGATTGTATGTAAGTATCAAACTGTACCAGAATATTTTACAATTTAGAACAAAAACACATCATCAGCTCACAGAACTTGTAAAATATAAAGTTCTGTGGCATGTAATGCTAATTTAAACCTAATCTACAGCATATATTATTAATGTAATATCAATAACAAGTTTACCATACAAACATCAGCATCCTTGATATCTTCTGTCATATTTCTATAATCAATTAAACAGTTGTCACACAGGAATCAAAAAAGAAATCCAAATGACTGTTGTTGTAAATCCAATAAATCCAATAGCATGCACATTTATACACCGATAGCAGACCATAATACTGCTGATATCATCAAACAAAACCAGCATTACCTGTCCCCAAGTAGGCACATGTTGGTCACAACACCCACAGATCCCCACCATGGCAGGTGCCCAGGTAACACACCTACAGGTCCAGATTCACTGAACACCTAGATCAATTCTACCAAATATTCTGGCTATTGGAATATACAACAAAGTGTCTTGCTTGCAGGTAAATGTTGGCCAGGTCGACCAGCTTGGTGTGCCTCTACCTGGCACAGATCAATAACCCTACAGTGATAAGCCTGGCTAGGGAGATTCATTGTTCCCACAACTCAGTCATTATATCTGTGTGATGCTGGAAGCTCCAGTCACACAGCCCAAGGTAAATCTACCAATCGTTATCCCCACCAAGTATCACATTCTCATTAAAACGGACAATTTCAAATCTCCTTGCTTCATTGAACAAGTAGGACACCACTATTCCAGGAGAAACTGTATCATAATGTCATCTTACTTTAAATAATTCACAGAAAATTAAAAATCAATACTCTCCAATCACCATAATTTTTACCTGTAAGGAATTTCAAGCAATGTTCATTACAAATTGATTTACCTTCCTGTTAGTCTTATCAGCTGAGGTTTATGATAATAAATGCATAAATTGCAGAAAACGATAAAAGGAAAACAAATCAATTGTCAATATTCAAATGTCAGCAGCTGAAACAGTATTATATGAGTGACAATATATTCGCCATGGCTGATCTAAATGTAATTTAAAAACTATTAATGGCTATGGATACTAAAGCATGAAAATAACTTTGAAACCAAGAAATAATAGCAATGACTCTCAGCATCTAATTAGAAGCTGTGTTGGTACATTGATCAGTTTCAGCACAATATAAAACATTTGAGTACATATATATATATATATAATACCTTGTTGATGTTTAACATAAAATTGTGCGATTACAATTCCCAATACAAGTAATGATTAAAGACTTTTTGTACCTGGATATTTGACCCTGGGCTTGACTCCTTTGGACTGAACTGTCCATGAACAGCTGGCTGGTCAGTAATCAAAACAAGCGACCACAAATAGATACTGATCTGACCGTGTCAGATAAGGCAGGAGACGGTTTGTGTGGTACCTGATGGTGGAACCAACGGGTACATTACTACCCATACATCTGCCTCAATACTTAACTGGTGATAAAGGTGATGATGAATTATGTACACTCCCCACCATCACCTTGTTACCATGCCACCTGTCCAGGTAGTGGACGAGTACTAGCTCCCATCGTCACCTTGTTACCATGCCACCTGTCCAGGTAGTGGACGAGTACTAGATCCCATTGTCACCTTAGAAAGTGAACACCAAGAAAAAACCACTTCACACACAACGCCCTGTAGAATAATTTATATCGCACCATAAAGGATATTTCTGTTGGTACCATGAAAAACCAACTAAACAAAGAGACGTCTCCAAGTCATATACCAAGTCTGTAATACTGATACAGACAATGTCTATGTGGTATATAGGTAGTCATACATTACACAATTGACATCAACGTCACATCATCCTCCCCTGGGACAAACATAGTATCTATGAAAATATTCAATATTTTATTTCAACATTTGTTTTAAAAGAAAACAAAGTATGGCACTTCAGACACAAAGAATAACAGCAACAGAAAACCAGTAGTTGAAACAACTACATCACAGCAAGTCAGATCTAGGAAAGGCATTCTCGTACTGTTTGACTCAGAGGACAGACAGGAATCTAAACAGTGTACCATGATGTTTGGTCCAAAGGAAGGGAATCTAAACAGTGTACAGTAATGTCTGGTCCAGAGGACAGGAATCTTAACAGTGTACAGTAATGTCTGGTCCAGAGGATGGGAATCTAAACAGTGTACAGTAATGTCTGGTCCAGAGGACAGGAATCTTAACAGTGTACAGTAATGTCTGGTCCAGAGGATGGGAATCTAAACAGTGTACAGTAATGTCTGGTCCAGAGGATGGGAATCTAAACAGTGTACAGTAATGTCTGGTCCAGAGGATGGGAATCTAAACAGTGTACAGTAATGTCTGGTCCAGAGGATGGGAATCTAAACAGTGTACAGTAATGTCTGGTCCAGAGGAAGGGAATCTAAACAGTGTACAGTAATGTCTGGTTCAGAGGATGGGAATCTAAACAGTGTACAGTAATGTCTGGTCCAGAGGATGGTAATCTAAACAGTGTACAGTAATGTCTGGTCCAGAGGAAGGGAATCCAAACAGTGTACAGTAATGTCTGGTCCAGAGGATGGGAATCTAAACAGTGTACAGTAATGTCTGGTCCAGAGGAAGGGAATCTAAACAGTGTACAGTAATGTCTGGTCCAGAGGAAGGGAATCTAAACAGTGTACAGTAATGTCTGGTCCAGAGGAAGGGAATCTAAACAGTGTACAGTAATGTCTGGTCCAGAGGATGGGAATCTAAACAGTGTACAGTAATGTCTGGTCCAGAGGACAGGAATCTAAACAGTGTACAGTAATGTCTGGTCCAGAGGATGGGAATCTAAACAGTGTACAGTAATGTCTGGTCCAGAGGATGGGAATCTAAACAGTGTACAGTAATGTCTGGTCCAGAGGAAGGGAATCTAAACAGTGTACAGTAATGTCTTGTCCAGAGGATGGGAATCTAAACAGTGTACAGTAATGTCTGGTCCAAATGAAGGGAATCTTTACAGGTTTTTTAATGGAAATTATTTACGATACTTCATATATTATAACATTGCTTTGCCAGAAAGAATTTCTCCAATATCTACACTTTGTATAGACTGTTAAATACAATCCAAATTAGTGATTATTGAATAAAAACACTGCAAAACCTTATTTTACAGTCACTTCATCAACAAAATAATGTATTAATCTATTTCAATCAAACATGAAACATTTTAGAGTAAATAAGGTACAAAACATTATCACACTCAAGAAAAGGGAAAAGGTTGATAATAGTCCTGGTCTTTATGACAAAGATCAAATTCATTTTCATCCCGTATATAACCAAATGTTAAAGCATATCAAGAATTACATATATATAAGTATTGGGAAGCAGATGAGATTTCAACATTGATGATTGGGTGAAAATAAGTACTGTAGCTATCAAACTGATAAATTTCCATTTTTTTTTTATCTTTAAGCCAGGATATATTGTATAGAGTTCATCGCCATTTTGATTTTATCATACTTTTTCAAAGTTATAATATTTATCGATGAACATCTGTCTTACAAATTGTTTGCAGTTAATTGAATGGGATGATTGATAAAAAGTTATAATTTGAGCAAAAAAATAAAGAAGTCTCATTCTCTCTTTAGTGAAAATAAAAGAGAAGTTTGCACTTCTGGTTTTGAGAACAATCATCCAAGTCAACATCTCATAATTGATTGTCGGGAATCGGTTGACTTTCCATATTAGATAATCATTAATAATGAAATATTGAGGAAACACTGAAATATATTAATGAGTTGTGTAAAGTTCGGTACATTATAGAAACTAGAAAGTAAAGATCAAATATGAATTTTTACTAACTCTTACAATATCAAAGTTGGTGTGAATTCAAAATGTTCATGAATAATGATTTGTATTTAGTATTAAAAGACAGCAGGAAGTTATAACACAAACTACCCTGAAAAAAAAAAATCTATAAGTTCAATCAAATGCTGATCAATTTCAAACATCTGCAATCTGTTACAGTTAATTTATCTACAGAATATATATAGTTTATATATATATGTAATGCTTGATCAAAGATTCATATTAAACTATCATTTACAAAACTGACAGCCATACAGTTTTAAATTCACAACAAAAAATATGTAAGGGTCACAATAGAAAAATCATAAATAATAGATAGGAATCAAGAATGTACATCAAAAATAGGAAAATTGTCAATCTCATTTGAGGGCAAATCAAAATTTACCATGTACATTTGTAGTTTCAAGATGCTTATATATCATAATGGATAACAAATTCAACATCTCTGAAATATCCCATCTGCTCAGCTTGATTTTTTCGTTTTTCTTACTACAGGTGTATACAAAAAAAATAAGTAAATATGCTATGTTTTTTTTCAGAAATTCATTACAGTATTCTGCACATTTAATAAAAAGCCTTAATCATTACATGCATAATACAAATATCTAAACCATCATAACTATACACAGAGATCTAGAGCATTCCGTGCATCTGATTTTTGTAATAAGATATTGAATTTCAAACAAATTACAGATCTTCCCAGATCTTGTAGATGTCGACACCCTGTCATCATAATGAGAACAAAATGCAGTTGAGTGAATAAGACCAATATCTATGGGAAAGTCAGTCCAACACCAATATCTATATAACTGCAATGTAATATACTGCAGTAAAAGGATAAATCGAATGGGTTACTGTACAGTACTGTAGACTGTACCTGGCTGAAGGCGGAGTATAGGGTATGTGGATCTGAGGAGATGTTATTGTTTGGGAGAGTATAACTGAAAATAAGAACAGATTTTAGTTAATTACGAGATATTCGTGTATACCATGTCTGGTAAGTTTATTGATAATATCAAACCCCTGCACCGGGATAAAATCAGCGCACACTTCCCAATCACCATGTCAAATACGATTACCTCGGACCGCTCTGTCTGGAACCCGACTTATCCCTCTCTTTCTGACCTACATTTTGTGCATTAGGTTGGCTATTTTTGCCTTGCGACATTGTTGTGAAATAATTTCAGGATCTGCGGTGAAAATTTATACACATATGATAATCAGCATTGACTAAAAATGAACGTATATGACATGCATATACACTATCTTGTTTGAATGTGAAAGTACCTGACCCGAGTCAGCCATTTTGTAACTAACGACACTATTCGCATGGTACAACTTACTCTCTTGGCGTAGCAGAATTAACACGATTTGTCGAAGGGCCCTTCTTTGATGCTTTTGAAGCCATTTAAGACGAACTGACAGTGAAGATATTACATTTATGACATCTAATTGGTATACGAGACACCAAATTCGTTGTCACGAAGGATCCGCAGGTGTCAACAAGAGCATGCGTCTGAACTTCAAAACAAACACAAGGGGGCGCAGTGTACAGAGGGAGAAATCATTATTTTAAGCGCATTATGAAGTGTGCAGTGCAGACGCTAAAATATGAAGGATTATATATATATATGCACAGAACGTCTCCGTGTAGGCCTATAGGTTTTAATTGGTTTAATAAAACCAATGGCTAGCTCATATTGGTATTAAGTAGAAATGTTTGCATAAGTACACTATTTAGTGTCGATAAGATGCAACAATGCTGTAGATAAAAAACAAGTAATGACACTTCTTTTTAATGTTCAGAAAGAAACTTTATACATATGCAGCTATATACATGTACACAACAAAAAAATCCACAAATCCACACTATCCCAATCACAGAAGGAAACTTTATATGAGTAGGCCTACAGCTATAAACACAACAAAATAAACACATAAACAAGTATAAGCCATTTACATCGTCCATCCCAATCACGTGTCATATCAGCACTTTAATAACTAAGTCACGTTCAATAAACTTATTTTCTTAAAATATATCAATAGATTTGATGTACATTGTGGGTACTGGTATGGTATACGAAATTGTATATTGTCACCTGATATATTAATGTTGTTTTCTCAGATATATCTTTTTATTATATCACATATGCTGCCATTTGTAAATAACATTGTATAAATGTTTATGGAAAAGGACGTTTATAAATGTAAGTTATAGAACTTGTGATCAATTCCTTAAATTTTTTATTTATTATATTTCCAATATTTACATCGTCCATCCCAATCACTTGTCATATCAGCAATGTATTTAAAATACATAATATACATCCCCAAAATCTATAAATAGTTTTCCGTTTTTGTCGTGATGGATTCCCCTAAAGTAACCGTCCTTCTGTTATGTAAGTAGCTTTGCTAGGTTAATTTGAATACAATCTTAGTTTAGCTTTTATAAGAGGTTTGCACAATGTTTTATCATACGGACAAGTTAAAAAGAAATATACATCATGTAATCGATAATCTTTATCCCCTGGATAGCCATTAAAGTGTGAATAATCTATCCCTACGATTATTAAATGTTACCTACCGACAATTAACGGAAAACACCTTTTGGCGGTAGTGGTCGTTAACGAAATAACCTTTTGACGGCAGTGGTTATTAACGGAAACACCTTTTGACGGTAGTGGTTATTAACAGAAAACACCTTTTGACGGTGGTGGTTATTAACGGAAAACACCTTTTGACGGTAGGCCTAGTGGTTATTAACGCAATAACCTTTTGACGGTAGTGGTTATTAACGGAAACACCTTTTGTCGGTAGTGGTTATTAACGGAAAACATCTTTTGACGGTAGTGGTTATTAACGGAAAACACCTTTTGACGGTAAGCCTAGTGGTTATTAACGCAATAACCTTTTGACGGTAAGCCTAGTGGTTATTAACGCAATAACCTTTTGACGGTAGTGGTTATTAACGGAAACACCTTTTGACGGTAGGCCTAGTGGTTATTAACGCAATAACCTTTTGACGGTAGTGGTAATTAACGGAAACACCTTTTGACGGTAGTGGTTATTAACGGAAACACCTTTTGACGGTAGCGGTTATTATCGAAAACACCTTTTGACGGTGGAGGTTATTAACGGAAACACCTTTTGACGGTAGTGGTTATTAACGGAAACACCTTTTGACGGTAGTGGTTATTATCAAAAACATCTTTTGACGCTAGTGGTTATTACGAAATAACCTTTTGACGGTAGTGGTAATAACGAAAACACCTTTTGACGGTAGTGGTTATTAACGAATACACCTTTTGACAGTGGTGGTTATCAACGGAAAACCCCTTTTGACGGTAGCGGTTATACATTTTAAACAGCTTTCTTCAACATTTTGTAAACTAAATTCATTGCATATCTGCGTTTATCTTTAAATCCCTCATTAACAGATAATCAAGCTTACCATTATATCCATGTCTAAATATTAGATTTATTTTTTTCTTAAACATTGAGTAACAGGAAAGTAAACACTGCACCACAATGTACGTAGTGATCCTCGACTTGGTGTCGAGCCCGGGATCCCCTGTCGCTCGCCGCAGTTCCCTCTAGTACGAAGCTATTGTCAGAAGGTATACATCAGTAGTGCCAGCCTGTCACATTTAGATGATAATATGTTCATTCTCTTATCCACACCCTATTATTGAACTATTGCTACCCACACCCCCAGCCACTAAGTCACCTCGAAGCTCGTCACTTATCCCGAATTTGGGCTACCATACAGTCAAACGTAATTATGTCCCAATACGTTTTTATAATATTTGTTACAGCTATTTCAACTTTAGAAGTGTCGATTTAGTACAACTCGAGAGATAACTTTAATAGACACCAGCGTGTCTGACAACCATTACCCTCTGGCCTATAACGAAACCCATACCGCACATATTGCTTTTCAATGACTTTCAGTGTGTAGTATTTGTTCGTAACGAACTTTCTTAAGACTGTATCAACACATTAATGTATTAAGTGCCATGTTCTAAAGATATACAATTCTTTTCATTACTCTGTACAGGTGACACTCTGCACACAACTCTGTACACAAATCTCAGATCAATTGAGTAGTTATACCCCCCCATTTATTAAACGCTTCCCTCGATTTTGATTTTGTTATTAGTAATTGCCCCTATTTCATTTTTTCAACAATTCGCCGGGTTTCAGGATTTTTTTAATGAGAATTTTCAGGTTTTTTTTTATATCTTTCTTCATTGGTGAGCTGATCCGCTGCTTTACCAAGTTGATTTGTCAAAATTTGTCATACGGATAAAAACACTATATTACCTGTTGTTGTGCTCCTATTGCTGGTCAGTGAAGGGCATTGTGGGAAGGGTTGTTACCAACATCAAACTAAGACGCTTTTGACACGCGCAACATGTACTGCTAAACACCTAACCCGACGTCGGCCAATTAAATGTCTAACTCGTATTGATACTGACCCTGACTGAACGTGATCGGCTGATAAAGGTCGATAAACTAGATACAGCCTATTGATCGACTTCATACACGACCATTATAATTGCCAGTAATTGTAACATAATTGCGATCATTATAAAGAATTTGAAACTCCAGAGAGATTACGGGATTTCATAACTGGAAAAAACGAACTTGAGCTATCGTAATATTTGGCAGGTTCATAAAGAAAGATGGCAGGTGCACTTTTACTTTAAAAAAAATAGCACCACTCCATCTAGCAGTATCGTCTTTACACAAAGACAGCTAATCTGGTAAAATGACGGAGGATTGTTGATGTCCGCCCTATATAACGAGGCTAGATTTCTGGGTATTGTTTGAAACAATTTACCATAATTTGATCATTTATATTTTCGTTATTTAAAAACTGAATATCTTCGGGGTAGTTTATGACATGCCGTGATAATAAAACATTGATATGAAACTGACGATATAAATTGCACCAACTGACCTTTCTCCGTACATTGGCGAATCTACCGGCCCCGGGGACGCGGTCCGATCACTCAGGACCGACCCCCGTCTTGACTCCGCTTTGTCAGCGGACGACCCTGTTCGTGGTTCACGCCCAATTTTGGAAACGGTGACAGTGACTTCCTCCGGAGAATCCGGAAGGGAGGGATATATGTGAACCGTCCGATAGTAAGTGTCCCCTTCCCTGATATCCCCTAAGGACCCGGACACACGCATGGACGGACCGGTCAGCGTTCCGTCCTTTAGGGACACGCGCTTCTTCAGATGATCCCCGGTCTTTTTACCGGCATTTCCAGGAAGCAATGAATTCCTTCGACTCATGATAACGGTACAAAATTTTCACACATATAAAGGAAAATTGATCATAGTCCGGTCTTCCTTAAAACTTTCCTACATACTTGTAAGAAAACAGGCATCAACCGTTAGAACACATCTGGAGGAATTCCCTAAACCAGATATACGGCACTGTTGAACTAGCGATATCCGAAGTGGTATCCGAAGTCAACATCAAGTATCAGAAGAATCCCTGTGGAGCTATTTTACTGAACGCCTGAGTACATAATGGACAGGCCAGTGTTTGCACGAGCTGGGGTAAACATTTACTTTCACACGACCGAGGTTCTACTGTGCTGGTGATCAGTCGTGATGGTAAGACGTCTCCAAGACACACGGCGAGATGTCCCTATCCTGCTGTCACTATCGGATGTGCTTTATTATGTTTGGATAAAGGATTAATCCAGTAAACTTTATATTTCACGGACCGCACGCCTTAGTATCTTAGTCACTTAGTACTAGATCATTTATTCATACACAACTTTAACAATTAGCCTAGAAGCCGTTTACCACCTTGTTGGTACCCGTGCCGTGGAAACAGATTTTCAGGTACACCGACTGGGTCCGATTTCCCTGAATTCTTCAGATGTAATAGGACTCATTAAATCACAAGCTTGTTAACTAAAAAGCCAGTTCCAAGCAGAGTGTCACAATCAAAACTGTTAAATACTGATATCTGTTAAGTCAGTTTACTCTAATTCCGTACGAATTACATCCCCATTCCGTGAGCGGCGAGACCGTACGATGATGACTTGTGAGATGAGTTGGGACCCGTCTGTAGTTTACCAGGCCCGTCTCGCTAAAAGCACCATTAACATACCCGGATTAGCCTTGGTGGAGAAGATAGCAAATTCACGCTAATTATCTTTACATTTAGATAGCTACATACGATTTAAAACGACATTCCATATTTTTGTGACACCGGACACGCTGTGAGACACTTTACGATATAGTTTTTCGTCAATTAAACCCCGAGATCGATTTCAAAAGTTCTTGCACACCGCCATTATGTAGTAAGTGTTTACCCAATATCTCAGACAAACTGGAACTCCGTTATACATTATCATGTACGGTGATTGGCGTGTAGGTAAATATATATCCGTGGATCTGTTCCATGTACACTGTTATGTACCACGGAGGCACACACACCTATTCCCCAAGGATTTTTTTCCGACGAAGTTTCCTTACGGTCCAAAGCAGCGAGACCGAGTCAATTCCTCGGGCTTGTTTTATGTCCCCAGTTCACGCGGCGGTGTTAATTTTATTATCCAACACGGAAATTATCGACACAAACTTATACTGATTATCAATTGCAAAATTGTTTGTCCAGTTGAATGAAATTCAATTGATTTTACCTTGTGGCGTACACCGTGCTTGTCGGGTATGACCCGGGGTACCGTTCAGTTCATTATAAAATACATTCCAAGGTTTTTTAATGACATTTCAATGTGGTTTTATAAATCTATTAATTCCATAGTTACTCTTCACACTTGTATCTATGATACATGTTTTACAGTGTCGGCCATAGACTGTGCCGCCCAATACATAGCGTCCTGATCAATACAGATAGCCCGATTATTGATTTCGATAAACGGGTATGTAAATAATTTAAAACTAGAAGTATTTTTGAATTAGATATTTCGATTTTAAAACCATTATCCACATGTTTGTGGTCGATCAAATAACATCATATTAAAAACTAATGTTCCATGTAGGAAATATCATATTAAATGCTAATTTAAAATAATCGAAATCGAATCAAGTACGGACTTGATTCATCTCAATTAAAATGAAACTCGCGACCTACGTCATCGAAATTTGTTTAGTTTAACGTTGACCTATTAACAATCCCAAGTTGTAAACAAACGTTCTAAACAAGCCTCCAAATACTTAAACAAATGTCCCAAAATGAGGAAAAGGGTGTGCGTAAGGAGGGGGCGGGGGTTTGATCGAGAAAAACTCCAACATGTAGAGATTGTAAGCAAAAACGCTATGAAAATGCTATATCATGAAAACAAAAACATCATGACTAACACCATATTATGTAAACAAAAATGTCATGAAAACGTCATCTTATGTAAACAAAAATGTCATCAACGCCATATTATGTAAACAAAAACGTCATGAAAACGCCATATTATGTAACCAAAAAACACCATTAAAATGCCATCTTATGTAAACAAAAACGTCATCAACGCCATATTATGTAAACAAAAACGTCATGAAAAACACTATACTATGTTGACAAAAACGTCATGAAAACACCTTATCATGTAAACAAAAACGTCATGAAAACGCCATACTATGTAAACAAAAACTTCATGAAAACGCCATACTATGTAAACAAAAACTTCATGAAAACGCCATACTATGTAAACAAAAACGTCATGTAAACGCCATATCATGTAAACAAAAACGTCATGAAAACGCTATATTATATAAATAAAAAAACATCATGAAAACGCCATACTATATAAACAAAAACATCATAAAAACGCCATATTATGTAAACAAAAACGTCATATCATGTAAGCAATTTAAACATAAACGCCATAATACAGAAATCGCTGTAAACAGAAGGTCTGAATATTTAGCTGCGATACCATGCCCAAATCAGCCACACAATTTTTACTGTTATAGGAGATACAATCCATCAATGTGTGGGGTGGTAACACGGATTGCTAAAATAACATGTCACAACTCAAGAGCTCACACACACATACATGTGGTATATTTCGCCAGTGTATAACTCAGCATTTATTGTACTAACTGTCTATATCGTTAAACTTTGTAACGACAGATTACTATCACTCTAGTGAAATCTAAACTCATTTTATTCCCATTTATATTGAGGGTAAATACATGTAAGTGTTTCGATAAAAAACGATAGTGTTCGGCAGAGGCCTATAAATATATACCTGTAGTTATATACAGACACCTATGTTCAGTGAGGACACTGTAAAAAGAACCCGTGTAGAAATCGCCATGGAGTGGTTTGAACTGATATTTACGGATACGGATATGGAGATAGGCTTGACATTAAATCTAGTTACTTAATGAAGTAGAAAGCGCAAGAATGAAACTATACTGACGAACACACATCTGAGTACATCATGTTACAAAATATGAATTTCTAAAATATCGGTCAACTACATATACATCACTGTTAGCCTATACTTGTGACCGACACTGATAAAGCGGAGTAAATGTCAATATATAACGACTCCAATATCTACTAAATGTCGTTAGACGAGAAAGGATCAGTGTTTTTTTCCGACATGAAAGCGAACTGACTTCCGTATAATAACAATAAATCATCGGACTATCGATCCCGCCACACCAGGTAGGTCAGCATCCTCATCATTAGGACAGGTAGGTTTCTGTATTACATTACATCATGTCTAACAAGGTAATATTTAAGGAGCAATTAGGCTACGTGTTTCATCAAATCATATGAGACATCAAATACGTTTATTGTATTGTGAGAATTAAAGACAAATGAATTCCTACAGTATTATATGATTGTGATGAGAGAATAATAGATAATGTACAGATTCCAACTAAATATAAAAAAAAAAATTATATTGAAGAAAAAAAGATCCATACAGGTAAATGGAGTTTCAAACACCAGTAAAACAGAGCGTGTGTATTGTGAGTACAATAGTATGTACGTCACAATATAATGCATTTATTGATGTCCGTGTTAAGTAGGCTAAGATAAACGTATGCCACACACCATGGCGAATTAGTCCTGTACGAATTTCTACTGCTAACATTAATTGATGTGCCATTTAATGTTTCATTCTTTATTCATTTGCAGGTATCTTTCAAAATTTAATCACCGTTAAATAATATACGTTAAATCTACTGTATATTTTGTTCGCTCGAAAATAATTCTTCTGAAAAATAATGATTGCTCCCTCATAGCACCTATTTACGACTAGTAGTAAGATCGTATTACATTATATGCGCTACTACTGTCTAAATTTAGATATTTTGGCGGGAATATTTAAAGATATCCACAATACGTTCAAATCATTTATTTCAATATCCCACAGTAATCCGTTTTGGTATGTAGGTATTGTCACTAATTTAAAGTAATGCTTACTAGAATATGTTTAAGATGTTCGACTATTCAGAACACGTGGCCTTACCTAACTTGGTAAAAAAGAAAGTTTACTATACATACATATAATATGTGTGTGTATCTAAATATCCATTTTGCGTATCATTTGTAGCTTTTGACCAATCGGACTATAATAACATCACGTAGACTTACTTTACAGATTACTTTAAATAGATCGGGAGATGGAATTCTTTTTATACATGGTTACATGTCCTGTCACGTCCTTTGCTGTTCACAACGACAGTATAAAGGGAAGTAACTCCCGTGTATTTGTCTTGCTAACTCGGATATTGTCCTCCCTGCCAGGTGTTGTTTTTCTCTTTCCCCCACAGTTAACAACCAATGCAAAATCAAATGCCAAAGTTTAATATAAATCACAATAACATTCGCCACTAGTCATATCGATATACAATGTACATATAT
This sequence comes from Pecten maximus, assembly GCF_902652985.1. Classification (NCBI taxonomy): domain Eukaryota; kingdom Metazoa; phylum Mollusca; class Bivalvia; order Pectinida; family Pectinidae; genus Pecten; species Pecten maximus. Next base: position 30,223,811 of record NC_047019.1, read on the forward strand.
CTAAAGGATTATATCTGTTGTACACAAATCGTTTAAATGATCAGTAACAAGACCAGTAGGTTAGGGGTAAGTACTACAAACGTGATAACAGTACGAGAAAAATGGTAGATGAAAAAAGAAAGGAGGAAATTGTACGAAAAATAGAAATTAAAACAGTCATAGTCACAGTAATGAGTTTTTATAATTGTATAATTATGAAATATGAGAAAATTAATTATAGAATGTATAATGAAGATAAAACAAGAGAATTAATGAACCATCAAGTAGTCTTTTTCTTTTCTCCCATTCTTTATCTAACTTCCGTAAATTACCTCATTAATAACTCACTTCAAAACGTCGATAATTGTTTCATTATTAAAATCATCATATTGTCATTTAGAAGACAAACGGTCTGTTTCTGGGTGTAGTATTACATTTGAAATATTTAATATCACCAACAGTATGTGTGGGTTATACGTAACACACGGGATTTTATACCATTGTATCTAGAGAGGGCACTGATGCCTTGGCATTAGTTGTCTGATTACACAAGAAACTAGAATTGTAAGTCAATGGCTAGATAATACCCCCGCTGCTCATTTTGACCAAACAGAAACCTCTATTATGTTTCCATAGTAACGGTTATGAAAACTCTCCATTAATAATTCACATCACTTGACATGGCATTGATGGCAAAGATACCTGTATGCACATCTTTACACGGTTCTTAACATTCCTGTGTAGTTTCATTGAAAATGGTTAAAAGTAGTCTGGACAAGAAATGTCCCATCATATGGGTAACGTGACGAGTTTTAAAAAATCAATGAATTCTTTTTACTAAAACCTCACCCCCAACAATGAACCGATTGCATAGTTACCTGATACAACAACACCATCAACAATCACTTAGTGGCCAATCTTTACAGTTATGGCAGGCTTAAAAGTCCAGGTAAAGCTATATATAAACAATGTTTAGGACACTCTATACAGCTATAGGAGACCATACACATTGTATTACAGATATAATTATTTAGATTTAACACACCATAGCGACACCCTGGTCGATGTCAATTTAAAGTAGACAGAATGGTCTAGCTCCCCATATAACACGACCACTATCCTACAATGATAGCTGGTATTATAATAAACAACCATTAAGTACTTATTTTAGTGTAACATGTATTGTAATAAACAACCACTAAGTACTATTTTAGTATAACGTGTATTGTAATAAACAACCACTAAGTACTATTTTAGTATAACATGTATTGTAATAAACAACCACTAAGTACTGTTTTAGTATAACATGTATTGTAATAAACAACCACTAAGTACTATTTTAGTATAACGTGTATTGTAATAAACAACCACTAAGTACTGTTTTAGTATAACATGTATTGTAATAAACAACCACTAAGTACTATTTTAGTATAACATGTATTGTAATAAACAACCACTAAGTATTTTAGTATAACATGTATTGTAATAAACAACCACTAAGTATTTTAGTATAACATGTATTGTAATAAACAACCACTAAGTACTGTTTTAGTATAACATGTATTGTAATAAACAACCACTAAGTACTGTTTTAGTATAACATGTATTGTAATAAACAACCACTAAGTATTTAAGTGTAACGTGTATTGTAATAAACAATCACTAAGTACTGTTTTAGTATAACATGTATTGTAATAAACAACCACTAAGTACTGTTTTAGTATAACATGTATTGTAATAAACAACCACTAAGTACTGTTTTAGTATAACATGTATTGTAATAAACAACCACTAAGTACTGTTTTAGTATAACATGTATTGTAATAAACAACCACTAAGTATTTAAGTGTAACGTGTATTGTAATAAACAATCACTAAGTACTATTTTAGTATAACATGTACCACTAGGCCACCGCGTATTGTAATAAACAACCACTAAAAACTATTTTAGTTTAACATGTATTGTAATAAACAACCACTAGGTGTTTAAGTGTAACGTGTATTGTAATAAACAACCATTAAGTATTTTAGTATAACGTGTAATATAATAAACAATCACGAAGTATTTTAGTATAACGTGTATTGTATTACAGAGAATTAAAGGCCTCGACCTTTGTTATATTTATCGTCTAATGTGCCTTACATTATTGTCGAATACGTAAAGCCCCTCATTCAAGTCGTTAGTAATTGACGAATTAAGTTTCAACATAAAACATAAATATTAACAATGTCATCAACTTTAGCAATCATAAAATCATTAAAAAAAGAACAGTTTGAAGCTGCCAACCTATCTGTAGGAGGTCTGAGAGGATAAATGGATACACTCTCTACCTCTGACACCAGATAAGGTGTTATATCCGCTAGGTGGCGAGGTGTTATCCGATTGGACGTGTCGAGTAAATCAGAGTGGATGTAACTTAAACAAATATTTGTTTATATCAATATTGAGAATGTGTACTAGACAACAAAGGGGACGAGTGCCACCCACTTCAGTATCTATAAAACACATAAATGTAACATTTACACCAACTTAAATGTATAACAAACAAAACATTGTTTTAACGTCGATGCATCAGTTGACGATGGCGATAAATGTTGAAACAAACACGGAAAACAAGAGGTGATATCGACATAATAACGAAGGCATAACTCGAACTCGAAATCGATAAAACAAGGACAGAATATTAACAAAAAATGGAGATTTGTAGGGAGGAAAATACGACCAGGTGTTCCGGGAGAATAAGCGCCTACTGCTTCATCGAACTCAGAAACGCGTGTTGTCAAGGTCAAGCGTTTGGCACAATTGATAATGAGTGACCTCAGATCTCATATCATGGAAGGAGCTCATGTCAAGGTAGGAGGTCAATGAAAAGCACTCAAGGTAAACGGAGTTATAATAATAATGATGATAAGAACAAAAAAACATCGGTCCTAATGTACTGTACATTACATTTTGTGGAAACAGAAAGAGAACGCCGACAGGTAGATAAAACTCTAAATCAATACATTAACGACAATAAAAAAGGTTTACACAGATACCACTGAAGGAGTTGAGTAAACATATAAGTATCTGAAACTAGAAATGTTGTTATATTCTACCGATAAACAACAATAGTACTAATGTCTAAGGAATGTAAATGCGAATTCAGAATCAAGTTTACTCTAATACTTGATAGCCCTTCGTATATAATGCCATGCCGATAGCCTGTCTATATAATCTTTCATATCCTCTCCATGACTAATGTCCTAAAAGAAACAGATGAATCCCCACACCAGTGTGCTGTTTAACACAAATAGAAATACTGCCTAACGTTCTAGAGTTCTTTGGAAGCAGATTGGTACTATTACAACTAGAATTTATAAAGATGTGATATAACGCCTAAAGAGTTGTAATTAGTCCTACTTTGAAGAATACTAAAAGCAACTTGCCATAGAAGGATTGGCCAGACTGGACTTATCACCATGGAAATCGCCAGATCGGCAATATCACCAAGGACATGGCCAGATCGGCAATATCACCAATGACATGGCCAGATCGGCAATATCACCAAGGACATGGCCAGATCGGCAATATCACCAAGGACATGGCCAGACCGGAAATACCACCAAGGACATGGCCAGATCGGCAATATCACCAAGGACATGGCCAGATCGGCAATATCACCAAGGACATGGCCATACCAGAAATATCATCACGGACATGGCCAGATCGGCAATATCACCAAGGACATGGCCATACCAGAAATATCATCACGGACATGGCCAGACCGGAAATACCACCAAGGACATTGTCAGGCCAGAAAAAATCACCATAGACAAAGTACGAGCGTGTAATACAGAGAGTTTCGAAAGGAGTTTAAAACCATGACAGACTTACTTTGACACCGTGTTTGTGAGTTAGAAGGAATTTGGAAGCTATCAAAATGACACAGTTTCGAAAACGGTCTAATGCTTACATTCAAACTGTTCTTAAAATTGTGCCGTCTTTTCTTCCCTACTTCACCCAATCTGTATCTTTGTCCTATTAATCCGAAAATCTTGTGCTTGGACTATACCATTTCTCTTATTCACGAACTCAGTTATGCACTGTTACTACGGCATTCATTAATTATATTTGACTACGAAAACTTTAGACAACTCTTTGCCAGACAGAGCCAGAACACTGTCTTTCGTCTTCCATTTAATAAAATTGAGTGAACAATATTTGGTTTTGACATCCAACAACTGATTATGACAAATCCTCATGTGCTTATTCTTGTATTCTATTGATGATTTCCCATTTCATCATAATTTTCATCATTTGCATTTAATGCTTTTAAAATGGTCGATTCCAAACCTCCCCCTTACCTGGAAGACCTGCCCGACGCCGGCCGTCCCGAAAGGGGTCGCCCGGACAATGGGCGACCAGACGAGGGCCTGTAAACAGACCCACCCCCAGAGGATGCCTGCGAGGAAGAACGGGATTTGTCCGACCCAGCATCGTCCCCCTGGAACTTTACACTGCGGATACTATTGGAACTCCTAGTGTTACTCCGGGACAAGTTAGCCTGTTTTCGCGTTCCTGCAGACATTGGAACGAGTCAACTACAAGAGATGTCTTTATGTATTAGTAACGTTTCTTCCATCGGCTAGTCACCTGTTGTTTGAAAACTCACTATAGTCATGGACAGCAGCTTCTTACATATAATTCCGATAAGCTATATAATCCATGATGACACAAAATCTCGAAAGAAGAGTGGAACTTATGCACTTAATGACTGTATATTTCCATCATCAGGACAGAATGTTCATAGAAAATCCAGGACACAGATACAGAAGTTCCCGGGAACTGTCCTTCCTGTGTACGGTGATCAGTCATTTGGTAGGTGTGAAAAAGGATGAAAACTAACAACAATTAACGGCAGATACCGAACTGATAGGTAATGTTTACCCCAGGATCTCTTCAGTGAGAATCCAGACTAACATTCCATCGCGGTACTACACGGATCATATTGTACGTTATCATTAGTGGACACATTATCTAAATCCATTTTCATCAATATGATTGAAATGACTGAGATACGCGAACTCATTATAACGAAAACCCGGCGATAACACGACCACTCAGACTGAGGTGTATGGTAACATGTCCTGGCCCTGTTTTGATAATAAACCGTCAATTTTACAGCCCTGTGGACTGCCAATCTTGGTGATTTACAATAAACAAACATCACAGTGATGTGTGCTTACTTCTCTACTAATCCACCCTAAGCCCTTCACCATACACCTGTCCTGTAACCAACAGGTATACATGTCACCATCCTTTGTGTAATATTGTCTCTAAAATCACCAAAGTGAAAACCTGAAGGTTCTGATGATGTCGCAGTAGGTTGTGTGGTTATGGAGCCTACACAGCGTCAGGTTGCTACCCAAGTGAGGATAGCCTGACAGGGAGTTACGCTCCATTGTGTTGTATAGATCTGTCCCTGATTATCGGGATGTAACTCAGTAAAATATCGAAGCTTTTCACTAAAATTGAATTATTAAACAGGCTTGTGTATACTCTCAGTAGTAAGACATAAATACCGCTAATGAAATATGAATTGTATATGATAGACTACAACAACAGATATACACCGGTCTGTTCTTACCTGTCTCTCAACATATTCCATGGATGTTTAAATCTAATTAATGTCCTTGTCTCGTATCTGGAATCTAGCCTGACAAATAAAGCCGGGCATCACGACCAAACCTGTTAGGATTTCAACACTTTGGTAAACACTCGTTAATAGGTTTTGTTTTATCCCCAGTAAATCTCGATACATCTCTATTGATTTCAACTCAATCCATTTCACTTTTATTTGATCCCATTTCACTGTTTGTATCCATGGTGGTCACACAATGTAAATAAAATACATTATCAAAATAACACGGATTTCTCTGGCTGAACCCATTATGTATATTTGGTTACAGACTACGCTCAATGAAGCATTAAAACAAAGTCTGAATTAGGATGGGAAGCATGCTTGTCATTATAGTGTACGGTGTATGGGTCTCTATATGACGTCATTATAGTGTACGGTATATGGGTCTCTATATGACGTCATTATAATGTACGTTGTATGGGTCTCTATATGACGTCATTATAGTGTACGGTGTATGGGTCTCTATATGACGTCATTATAGTGTACGGTGTATGGGTCTCTATATGACGTCATTATAGTGTACGGTGTATGGGTTTCTATATGATGTCATTATAGTGTACGGTATATGGGTTTCAATATGACGTCATTATAGTGTACGGTATATGGGTCTCTATATGACATCATTATAGTGTACGGTGTATGGGTTTCTATATGACGTCATTATAGTGTACGGTATATGGGTTTCAATATGACGTCATTATAGTGTACGGTGTATGGGTCTCTATATGACGTCATTACAGTGTACGTTGTATGGGTCTCTATATGACGTCATTATAGTGTACGGTGTATGAGTCTATATGACGTCATTATAGTGTACGGTGTATGGGTCTCTATATGACGTCATTATAATGTACGGTGTATGTGTCTCTATATGACGTCATTATAGTGTACGGCGTATGGGTCTCTATATGACGTCATTATAGTGTACGGCGTATGGGTCTCTATATGACGTCATTATAGTGTACGGTGTATGGTCTCTATATGACGTCATTATAGTGTACGGTATATGAGTCTATATATGACGTCATTATAGTGTACGGTGTATGGGTCTCTATATGACGTCATTATATTGTACGTGTATGGGTCTCTATATGACGTCATTAGAGTGTACGGTGTATGGTCTCTATATGACGTCATTATAGTGTACGGTGTATGGGTCTCCATATGATGGTAAGCAGGCTTGTCATTATAGTGTACGGTGTTGGTCGCTAGTTTGATGCCGACAATAAAATATTATTGAAATAATATTTCTTTCACAAATATCGAATTTTTGCTTACTTAGAAAAATCACACAATATTGATAATGCTCTTAACATAGAAACCAACTCGGTATTAGGTCTACTATTGCATGCATATGATACTGTTTTTCAAGTGAGACTTCTCCAGACACGTAAGCAATATCAACCAGTCTTATAACATTTTATCTACACCAATGGCAGTACTTTGAAGTTGAAGATAACCACATTAATCAATCATAAACAATTTCAACCAGGCCAAAAGTATCGATAGGTTTTACAAAGAGCAAAATATTTTTCTCATGTAAATTAATAATTTTAAATTAAACATAAAACATGAGAGTCTGAACTAGGTGTCGGAATGTCAAGGTAAATCTGAGATGCCGCAAATCATACCTAACTAGGTTTTCTGTGAGGATGTCTACCTAACTAGGTTTTCTGTGAGGATGTCTATATCGATCCTAGACAGTAAGTCCTACTACTAGTCTGAGGATGTCTACCTAACTAGGTTTTCTGTGAGGATGTCTATATCGATCCTAGACAGTAAGTCCTACCTAACTAGGTTTTCTGTGAGGATGTCTACATCGATCCTAGACAGTAAGTCCTATCTAACTAGGTTTTCTGTGAGGATGTCTACATCGATCCTAGACAGTAAGTCCTACCTAACTAGGTTTTCTGTGAGGATGTCTATCTAACTAGGTTTTCTGTGAGGATGTCTATCTAACTAGGTTTTCAGTGAGGATGTCTATATCGATCCTAGACAGTAAGTCCTACCTAACTAGGTTTTCTGTGAGGACGTCTACCTAACTAGGTTTTCTGTGAGGATGTCTACATCGATCCTAGACAGTAAGTCCTACCTAACTAGGTTTTCTGTGAGGACGTCTACCTAACTAGGTTTTCTGTGAGGATGTCTATATCGATCCTAGACAGTAAGTCCTACCTAACTAGGTTTTCTGTGAGGATGTCTACCTAACTAGGTTTTCTGTGAGGATGTCTATCTAACTAGGTTTTCTGTGAGGATGTCTACCTAACTAGGTTTTCTGTGAGGATGTCTATATCGATCCTAGACAGTAAGTCCTACCTAACTAGGTTTTCTGTGAGGATGTCTACCTAACTAGGTTTTCTGTGAGGATGTCTACCTAACTAGGTTTTCGGTGAGGATGTCTACCTAACTAGGTTTTCTGTGAGGATGTCTACATCGATCCTAGACAGTAAGTCCTTCCTAACTAGGTTTTCTGCGAGGATGTCTACCTAACTAGGTTTTCTGTGAGGATGTCTACCTAACTAGGTTTTCTGTGAGGATGTCTACCTAACTAGGTTTTCTGTCAAAATCTTCATTTATACATCTACATCGAGGTGATCAGGTCATGATTACTAATACCCACAGGGTACTAAACACAGGATAAGTGGTTTAATGGTGAGCAGGGCCCATCTACCCAGTGGATGATTAATGCACCATCCATCAAAGTTTTACCTTTAATTTACTAGTGAATTAAATTTCCATGATTTTCCGAGACAGCAGACGTTATATCTCCAGATTTCAAGTTCGATCATAAATACTTGACAATCGAGAGGAGTGTTGTGAATATATGGCGGCCATTAAATCTGCGATACAACGCTATTATTTATAGAGGCCAATACATTAGCATTTGTATCTATTATAGTGACCTTCTATATGTACAGATAAAAACAACGTGTAAATACATTGTGGTGACGTCATAAATGTCGTCAATCCATTGTCTCGGTAATTGGAAATTTATTTGACGAATGAGTTTATTTTCTCGTGAATTTGTGTGATATAGGAAACATATCACTAATGCAAATCAAATATAATTGAACTCACTTAGTAATTCAAATTCTTATCACACTGATACACGTGTAACATCCTCTATGATAAAATAAACTTAACAAAATCACTTTATATTGACACTGAGTATAGGTAAAATAATGTATTCTCTCACGTTTTTAGTATTAAAGCATGATTATGTTATAGCTTTGATCCATGAGGAGCAGCATGACATTGGATATTGTCGTGTTATTGGAAATAGGTAAAACATCTCAAATGTAATTCATTAAGTATGTAAAACATGTTTTTAAAAAGTTACATAAATCAGTTACTTAAAATATAGTGACATGAGTACAGAAAAGAATGCTATGGTTGTCCACTCAGTCACCATGAGGTAATTAAGTTTCCCCTCGTCCGACCATTCATGTGTTCTAGATAATAATGCATCAATACATATGCTAACAAGGTCTGTTATCAATCTGTTTTGCTGATTTAACAACACACACACAACACCCAGGGACGATTGGCTAGTTAATGTCAGTTCCCAATAATGTCGACCACGTTTGTTTCAAGAGAGATAATCACTATTTTGAAATCTCTAGGACAGCGATCAATAAAATTCATTGCCTTAATTTAATATGAAACCATACCGATGTATCGTTGTCCGCATGCATTTCAGTTCTGACTAGTAAGTTTGAGTTCTCGCTGAGAAGACATTTTTTTTATTTTACATCGTTTTCCATATCTGTAACTACCTGTTTGGTGTTATAATGTAACAGCACAGTATCTGTACCAGTTAAGGGATTACGAGCTGTCACTATCTAAGCCCTGACAACCCGTACTCGACGTTACCTTGTTACAAAGCCATGTAGACACATATGCATTGGAAGGTCTTAAAAAGACGACATGACGATATAATCCACTGGTCTGACAGAGCATTACTTGGGATTTGACAACGAATCAAATCCTAACAACTCAGGAAAGTTTCTTAGCTGTCAAAATATTTGTCTGTCGTCACCTGAAAAGATATCTTTAAGAAACTCGTTGATGGTTTGTTGTGAGTGACAGGTCAATTACATGTGTTATGTAAGATAGAGTAACCTACCTATATAGACATTAAACATTCAGAGCAGACAGCACGCCCTTACTATGTCGCTGTTAGTAATACTATGTTATATTATACATCACAATAAAATACTGGCTCTCTCGGTGATGTCCAGTACCACATTAATATCATCGGCATATTGTTGTGTAAATACCTTCCAGTATTTTGATTGGTTGAAATCTGTGGCCGTATAGATCACTGTTTAAAGATTGGTCTCGTTCGACTTCTGATTCTTCCTTTTTAGAAATGCATACGCGATGTTGGTATTCTCTGTCTCCTCAAATTTAATATATCCATCATTGATGTAGACTAGTACAAAATTGATGCTACTTATTTACCAACTGTCCGACCTGATTGGAATGGAACCATTCTACATATTCTACGCCTCATAAAATAATATAAAATTGTTAATGTGTCTTTTTGATTTCTGTATGCATACTTTACTACACTACTTGACTAATGGCTTGCTAAGATTACCGCGTGGATAACTGGTATAGAACTAGGTACTATAAAAGGCGTGACGATTGCTTATCGGCTTATCTTACTCTCATTGGTTAATCTCCTTTGAAAAAGAAAACGTGCCAAAGCTTGTTTTTTCTTTACAATGTTAAAAACAGCTACTTTCAGTTAAATAAATATTCACACATTGTAAATAACAACATAAAACGGAAACACAGCATCACTATTGTAGCAGATCATGGTTCATAAATTCACGACGAAAATAAGCATACACATTGTGACGGTATATTATATATTAATATTCCATGTCTAAATATGATTCTTAGTTTTTGTAGTATTGCATTTTTCAATGTGGATGTATTGCAAAAAGCATTATTGTTGATATGTCTTATATATAGAACAGATCGAGGTCACAATAAGAAAAAATAATGTTTTTGCATCTGTTAAGACCAATTTAGTTTATCAAAAGTTTCATGGTGGGATTCTCGAGGAGAATGTTAGAGAAAAAATCGTCATGGATTCCCGCACAAGCTAGGTTGGTACAAATAGACTTATTACATGTGTAAAATCAACCAGATGAGAGGGAACAAACACCCAAAACAGGTGTCGTTATTTACCAAAACACCCAATACAGATGTCGTTACCTACCAAAACACCCAATACATGTGTCGTTACCTACCAAAACACCCAATACAGGTGTCGTTACCTACCAAAACACCCAATACAGGTGTCGTTACCTACCGAAACACCCAATACATGTGTCGTTACTTACCAAAACACCCAATACAGGTGTCGTTACTTACCAAAACACCCAATACAGGTGTCGTTACTTTCCAAAACACCCAATACAGGTGTCGTTACCTACCAAAACACCCAATACAGGTGTTGTTACTTACCAAAACACCCAATACAGGTGTTGTTACTTACCAAAACACCCAATACAGGTGTCGTTACTTACCAAAACACCCATTACAGGTGTCGTTACCTACCAAAACACCCAATACAGGTGTCGTTACCTACCAAAACACCCAATACAGGTGTCGTTACTTACCAAAACACCCATACAGTATTTAGGACATCAATGTCCTTAGATGGTGGTACTATATTAAATACGAACTAGTCATTATATCAGCCCTCTGTAATTAATTATGCTGCTTCTTAAATAACACATTAAGTTGAACACGTACATCAATGAATTAGTTTCAGTACCAATCATATATGGGTGTAAACTTTAAGCTTTGTTTACTGTATTTCCGACTGTTCATTAGATAAAGTTACAGTTGAAGAAATGGAATCCCCTCAAACAAACTGACTACATCAACTTACCTTGAATTTTGAGATATTGTTCGCTCATTGATCGGTGCCAAGCTTTTCCCGCCCTTTTTACTCATATTTTCACAATTAATCCAATGAACATCAGATTCTAATGATAATCCAGTATCTTCATTTAAACGAAATCAATTGCAGAACCCAAAGTATGACAACACCTTGACCACAATGTTTACAGCTATAGAGAATTCATACTCAACAGTAACTCGAATTACTGGATTAAACGTCTTAGCTCTACAGCTCTGAAACGTCCACCGAAGGAATTAATGCTACAACATATTGATTGGAAATATAACGCTTTATGCTTGATCACTTAATCCGTATTTAATCAAAGAAGGAATTCCATTCATCACAGCTGACAGGTATTCTGCTGGCCTGTTCAGAACCAACGCTATGGGTGGTGATCTGGATTAGAAGCCTATATACATCGCACGTGCAGCATATACTACAAGAACATGGCTCCTACTTTAATTAATGTATACACGTCACTTGCTATTAGGACTCGTCGATTACTTTAATTGATGTACGTGCATCACGTGCTATAATGACACGTAATTAAAGCACATGTATCACGTGCTGTAACGACACGTCATTAATTTCAAACAATGTACGTGCATCACGTGGTATCAAGACATGTCACTGACTTTAATCACTGTACGTGCATAACGTGATATAATTGAATATGTAACATTTTAATAGTGTACGTGCATTACACGAGAAAGCTTCACTAAAGATATAAACTGAGTACGTATACGTACATCACAGTCGATCACCACCAATAAACAGTGACCTAGCAGTATGTGCGTTCATTTCACATATCAATTACTATTACAATAAACGGTGCACGTGTATTACCTATATTCCGTTGTTTAAATATTGCTTGAATACACTTATTGTCGACATGTAAGATCTGTAAACTGTGATAAGATTGAGTTGTTAATATGTCTATACATATCTTCATGTCTTCTTCTCCATATTTTGACATCATATCAAAATAAAACATTATTACAAAATAAGACATTACTTAAGAAATAATTAACGATGATTCGTGTATTGTTGCAGGATATCCAACGAGGACGAGGATATTTTGCAATTAAATTGATAACGAAGGCCACAGGCCTGAGTTATTAATCAAAATTGCAAAATATCCGAGTCCGAGTTGTATATCCTGCAACAATACACGAGTCAAAGTTGATTATTTCTATTCTAACATGTACTGTTTAGTTCTAATGTGCTAATGAATATTCAAAAGCTGACGTCAATCCCAAGCTAGTTGAAAGTCTGCTCTGGGTTGGGTGAAATTAACAATCTGGCAAATTTCTCCGTTGTAAAATACACGGTCTCCGACGTTCAAACGTTTTGGCGCCTCCATGTTTGTTTACAAATGCACGATTTTGGAGGGGAAAGATTGTAACAGCCGTGACTCACGAGCGTGTATTATTGACACCAGAGTGTATTACTGGCAACTAATACACGGTTTTAAACCAATCAAAACTTGCGTTGCAGAGCAAACGTGGTAGAATACAAAGTAAGACATTATTACAAAATAAAACATTATTACAAAATAAGATAATTAATGTATAGACAAACATACATTCTTCATTAAAGGGTAAAACAGTAACTCAACGTTGTACACAGTGTATTATACAATGTCAATAACTAAACGATGATAACATCTATCAAAACAAGAAAGATCGAGTTAATCTGGCAAATGTTTAATCAATAATAAATGTATCCTGGGCTAACAGTGAACTTTGCCTATAACAGGTATACTGTATATAGAAATCACCGTCCTACTAGTGTCATTTATAGATTTGTTTACATGTTTAAACATTGGGATTTGTTATAAATGGACATAATATTTCTGTATTCCTTCAAAGTCTAATCTAGTAATAATTTAAACACTTATCAAGTGGATGAACCAAAAATCAGTTTACTTTCATTTAGTTACATTAGACTACATCAAACCACTACAATCATTCTGAGAGCCTACTCAGCAGAGCCTGGATGTTGGCCAAGGAGCTTATATGTTACCCAATTCCTCCTCTGATATTGATTTGTATAAACCTGTTGGATTTGTGGAGGAATAAAAGCTAAACATATTTCGGATATAAAACTAAGTCATATTCCTAAGCCATCAACATGTCACCATATTGATAATTATTAGTAATTTGGGCGGTATAATTGATAAATAATTAGTGGGTAGGCTGGGGGACTAGAGTTGTGTGAGGCGTTTGTTGACAGAGCTATATTTTGTTTACCGTTTAGCTATAAAAGGAAACATTGTTTACTGACTGTTAAAGGTAAAGGCGAGTAATCTAGTAGTACTTCATTTAAACCATAAGATTTATCTCCCTTGGCTTGATCAACACCCAGTCATTGTGGTACCATTAATATAAGAAAATGGCCATCACGCTAATGACAGGTTGTCTACTAAAGACATTCCATACAGGTACCTTAGCGTTGATAGGTAAAACTGAGGCTCAGTTACTTCACTGAAACATGTAAACAGCCCATAACTCAGCAAAGAATGTAATTTATTCGCAAGACAAATAAGCTGCAGTAGGCCTAGCCAACATAAAATAGATTTTGTTATTTTGATGTGGTCTGGACAAATATGCAAACGAGTTCTTAGCAGCTTCTATTTTCATGTAAGAAAAATATAATGGAACGTTTAGAAACCTTCTTGGAAAGCAAAGCAACATTTCATTTAAAATATCGATCTCGTCTGCAACCTTTAATTGGATAATCGCTACGTGCATGTGGAACATAAATCAGCGACATTGTGGACAAGGGAGGTGACTATGTCTGGGGGGGGGGGGGGGGGGGGGGGGTGATAAAGGTTATACCACTATAGACAAGGGGGGGGCCAAATAAAGGTTATGCCACTATAGAAAAGGGGGGGGGGGTCAAATAAAGGTTATACCACTATAGACAAGGGGGGGGGGTCAAATAAGGGCAAATAATGGTTATACCACTATAGACAGGGGGGCAAATAAAGGTTATACCACTATAGACAAGGGGGGTGACTATGTCGTGGGGGGGGGGGGGGGGGGGGGCAAATAATGGTTATACCACTATAGACAAGGGGGTGGCAAATAATGGTTATACCACTATAGACAAAGGGGCGACTATATCGGGGGGGGGGGGCAAATTAAGGTTATACCACTATAGACAAAGGGGTGACTATGTCGGGGGGGGGGGGGGGTAAATAAAGGTTATGGTTATACCACTATAGACAAGGGGTGACTATGTCGGGGGGGAGGGGTGCAAATAAAAGTTTTACCACTTTAGACAAGGGAGGGGGTGACTATGTCTTGAGAGGGGCAAAGATGTTATACCACTATAGACAATGAAGGTGAATATTTCTGGGAATCACATAGAAGTTAAACCACTATGGGAAATGGCGGTGACTATGTCATGGGGCACATAGAGGTTATACCACTATGGACAAGGGAGGTGACTATGTCTGGGGACACAGAGAGGTTATACCACTATGGACAAGGGAGGTGACGATGTCTGGGGGGCACAGAGAGGTTATACCACTATGGACAAGGGAGGTGACGATGTCTGAGGGACACAGAGAGGTTATACCACTATGGACAAGGGAGGTGACGATGTCTGGGGGGCACAGAGAGGTTATACCACTATGGGAAATGGCGGTGATTATGTCATGGGGCACATAGAGGTTTTACCACTATGGACAAGGGAGGTGACGATGTCTGGGGGACACAGGGAGGTTATTCCACTATGGACAAGGGAGGTTAGATGGCTGGGGTCACAGAGAGGTTATTCCACTATGGACAAGGGAGGTTAGATGGCTGGGGGCACATAGAGGTTATACCACTATGGATAAGGGAGGTGACGATGGCTGGGGGCACATAGAGGTTATTCCACTATGGACAAGGGAGGTGACGATGGCTGGGGGACATAGAGGTTATACCACTATGGACAAGGGAGGTGACGATGTCTGGGGGACACAGAGAGGTTATACCACTATGGACAAGGGAGGTAAGATGGCTGGGGGACACAGAGAGGTTATTCCACTATGGACAAGGGAGGTGACGATGTCTGGGGGCACATAGAGGTTTTTATTGTATTGTATTACATTAGTTGTAACAAGTACGACTTCTGACGGTCAATTTGTTAAATTAAAAACTACAATACAGTATATACTGTTATGAACACTCAAATATATGTATATTATATTATTTTAATGTAGTATCTCTATACCATTAAGTTGGATAAGAAATAATTTAAATGAATCGTGAACCTTGAATCTTGAAACATCATGGCACAATTGCTCCAAGAAATGATGACAATGTATGGCCATTCACAAGCCTTAACACTTAAACCGCCCTGAAGGATGAGCTCTCGTTAATTGATTGGACAAGTATTATCATGTCATTTGTGTTTATGTTGTTAATATCGCCACTAAATATATACAAATACAGATTCAAAAATATTGTACACAACCGATCCTCTAAGGGAATATCCCACGTGTTTACATTTATAGCGCACACTAAGCAAAAACCATGGCATTCATAATTCGGAAAAGTTCATTTCATTTTTGCGTCCTGAAGAAAACGAGACCTGTGCGTAGTTCTTCTGTTGGAATTAGCACATAAATTCAATCTAATGGTGCAAAAACGTTTTAGATTTGTTATCAAAAGCGGGAAACAATTTTGACCGATGGAAGTGGTCTTAATGGGACATATACTGCCACTAGGGACAGTTAACATGATTATCGCCTTGCCACTAGCATCAATCATGCATGCTACATTAAAACATTAACAGTCATTATCATATCAAAAGTGTATACATCACACCGATACACAACAGGAAGGCACGTGACAAAAGTACCACGTGGTCACGTTCCACCCAAACCGTGACAGGGTACTGATTGGAACCATATCGATACAGGGTCTCCCGTAGGATAAACTAACATTACATTACACCGAAAAGTAATTTTGTTTTTACCGTTATGAAATCTCATTAGAGAAAATTGAGCCATTATGTCTTAACAACAAGAAAGGGAACGCATTTATCATAGCCATCAATAACACACATATCACAGATGGAAATGTTAGGGTTTTATCGCTCCAAACATGACATTCTAAATCTTCTCATCTCATGGAATTGGAGATCAAACAAAATATAAAATATACATACACCCGAGTCAATACACATGCCCTGAATGTTGATAATAATTAACAAAAATTGTTTATAGCAATACTATATGTAAAAGTGTCCACAAACACACCTGTCGCTTAACAATTACCATTGTGATATCGATAGCTTGGGTAGATGATATGATTACATTGTTACTTGAATGACGAATCAAAATCTATACGATTAAAAAGCTTGCCTTTATGCCGACACGATTACTGAAGTAACAGTTCTTTATTACAACATCATGAACAATGTATAAATAGTTCGGTTCACAGTGTATGGTCGTGATTAGAAAAAAATAAATAAATGAAAAAGCAGTCCATTTTATGTACCTAACCTGGAGTATCGAGAATTGCATCTACACGACATAAATGTCAGCGGCACTTTGACTACAGTTAACATGCCTTTACTTCTTTATCTACGGTTACTTGATTCCTATATAGACGTGTTCTATAACAGGATCGTATTGTAATACCTAATGTCCGCCAGTCTACGATCAGGCATGTTGTAGCAATTTGGGCATTCTTTCAGGTATTCCTTTAAATATGAATTAGGAAATGTTACACAGATTCAGCAAACGTTCGTGATACCGGAACAATACGTTTGTCGACACTTTTAGGTCTCTAAACGAGTTAAATTGATGCGTTATTAATTCATTTAGCATAAACCGTCGTAAGTGTAAAGGGTTGGAGGCAGAAAACAACCAAATTAACATACATTATGGTATACCGGTCAGTTATCGTCATACAAGAGGATATTTATCGTATTCCGTCTGATGACACAGACATAAAGATATCTGTATATGTTTGACAGCCTTATTTTTAGTCTACGAACAATACGTTCATGGAGACAACCCGATATATACCCCGTTTTGGCGATAAGGTCATAGGGATGATAATTGTTCCGATTTCATTTAAACTGATTAAAATGCAGATTAGTTTGAGGGGAAGAACATATCTTGCTTCAACAAGACTTCATATACTTGATGAACTTTTTGTGAAATGAAAGATGTCTTCAAAGACATTTTCTGGAGGAGTGTTATTTCATGATTAATGTCGATACCTGGCTGTATACCAGAGACCTTTTGTTAGTCCTCCAATATTAAATACAGTATCTGGTTGGGGCCATTGTCATGGCTGGTAATCTGTGTGCGAAGTATCCATCACAATAGGGCAATTTAAATTTTCCATTATTTTCTGTTACGTCTTTCACCTAAATTAACGGAATTTATACGACATGAATTAAACATGATGTCCATAGTATTTGATTGGAATCTAGTATACGAGCTATTTATACTAAAGTTAACTTACTGTTGTAGGCAATATAAATCAATTGATAAGAATTTTACATAACATTTACAATATCAGTTTCTGGTAAAATGCCTGCAATTTGAACTGCATGCATTTAACAAAGAAACATTTTTTACTATTGCAATTATGGTAGGCAGTAAGAACTGACGGTACGTAAGCTTAATATGGAATATGATCACATCATATGGATATATGAAGATATTAATACATCATGTATCCTAACACATGGACTAATCTAATGAACTGAGGACATATATACAGTCTAAATGACTTGTTCTAATATAACCGATTCTATAGGAGTATATGGGGGTGCTTCACTTTATGGCCACAGAAAACACGTATGTGCCAGAAGTAATATACCTCATCATTATCACTGAATTTACGACTTCTCGAGTGGCCGATACTATCACCTGTCGGACAATACAAGGTCAAACAATAGGTAGATGAAAGGACCTCAATCACTTTATATAGCTTTGTATGTCGATTGGTCGGTATTACATCTGTAGATTTGTGAAAACTGAGAACCACCACTAAAGCAAATACAAGTCGAAATAGGTATCTAAAGTCAGAACGGAGAGAATATCACATGACCCGCTAATCCTGAAACAGAGAAACATATACCTGTCAGGGAGTCTCCAGTGGGAACATTCTCACCCTCGGGTATTACACATCCTACGTTATGTATCTTAAACATATTGAGGTTTCTAAAAACAATGTTCACACGAACATGTTATATTAGTATTTTTATGGAGAGTTGTATAATTATGTACATTACGTCGTTTGATAAAACCGGCCAATTTCAATTCATAGGTGGTGTTAGATGTTTTCTGTTTATTTACAAGTCTAACAAGCTTGCCATGGCAATGATCCGTAGTGGGAATCATTTATAGATATATATGTACATATGTGTATACCACATTACCATGGCAACAGTATTATATTATCATATACAGACAGATATCATACAAGTCTTTCCTTTAAAGGATTTTAGACACAAAAACGTTAAAGTTGTCTATAGGTTGGTTTTCTGAAAAGCAGGTCAAATTACCCCCATACTGATACAGGGCACAACATGGGCCCATCTGGACAACTGACCTATATGCAAAAATTCATTCTGATAACGAGGTCGGTCAGCCTCCTACGTCACAGGTTCACTGCTGCCGAGACGACAGCTAAGCTGATAGTATAACTAACGTTATAAACACCCAAATGTGTGTCACATTAAATCACTATTTACACAATATCTACCACAACGGTTATGTAATGTGGGAATAATTTACATTAATATATTGGGTTACAACAGTGAATTGGTTAGCTGTACTCCAGTGATGATCCTGTTATTCATTAAACAACTGTATTCAATTCAACTTTATTCCATAACTTTTACAACTTATTGGATAAAATAGTATATAAAATTAATGGATAAAGGCATCCACTCTTACATGATTTATAATTCAATAAGCTACTTTGTCAGATTTGTTACAGGGAAACAGAGATATAATCATTAAAAATGAATATATTCTAATTAAAATCTTATAAAAAAATCTTTCTTTTAGTTTATTTGCTTAGTGATAAATATTTTCCTAAATTGTTAAGTTTTTTTTTGTATTTTCTACTTTGAATAACTGGATACGTTTAAACATACTAGGGTATTTAAAATGATATGTTTTAATCAAAGTAACACGAATGTCTGTGTAATATTTTCACCACACCAAATACATTTCCTTCATAACCTTCACAAAACATTCTTTAAGGAAATGGTCAAAAAAGGACGTTGTTTGAATACATTACTGTAAAATTGATCAGAACAGTAACCGATTTCTTCAAACATATACCCAAGACTGACAGTTCAAAGTTCCCGATTTAAATAAAGAATCCAAGGATCTTTAGTTTCCAACATGGCATCATAACATGCTTCGAGTAAAAAAATATCTGGAGGTTTTAATTTAAAAATTCTTGATTTAATATGTACAAAGGAAATCCTCAAAGTTCGATGTACAAAAAACCCATATATCGTCTTAGATAAAAAAAAAAAAAAATCAGCTCTGTGATTAGGTACAATCTAATTAAATTACATCAGGATGAGACAACAGTATTTCAAACTACTGCATTTTTATCAAATCTATATCTTGCATAATTAAGAAATGGATATTTGTATGTTAATATTACGTCAGGAAAGGGTAAAACATGTTCTTAAATGTGTATGAAATCTTATCAAATAATGCCAAAAATAAAATGGTTAACAAGGCCAGGAAAATTAATCACCGTAAAAGACTGCACAAGTGAGATCTTTTGTCACCTCACTGTATAGTAGACCAGATATGTATATATCGCATATGTGATATTTACATCTCTGAGTAGACCTATAGTGTATATGCCATTGTTTGATTTAAAAAAAAAAAAATGACATGGGATAATAGTAAATTACCATGGTTATGATATTGTCCGTTGGTCTACTATTTCGATTATACAATTACAGACATGAGGTGTGGAAAGAAAATCTAAACATGTAAGATGATAAAATCAGGACATTCACTGTCATTGCTTTCAATGTTTACAAAATAATATGGGGCTCTTTGAAGTTTCCCTCTATAAATGCATATAACGAGGCAGATACTAGCCAAGTGATATTGGTGAGGTGAACAAGATGACGCGTCGGACCACGTGACCACCTAGCTCATTAATTTTTTTCAGCCAGCAGCAATATCCCCCTACTGGCCTAGAATAGATAAACAGCTTTGTAAGGCGAGGTGGAAACCTGTGTCAGCCAACATTTATGGGGTCGGGCTAACAGAAAATGGAAAAATATCCTATGTGTCCAAAACCCTTTAAAATGTTATTTTGGATTTATTCTGGTGAGCTAGAACGATCAGCCTGAACCATCTACCTGCCTACCACCCAAGTGAATTTGAGATATCTTACTACTGATCCCTTATATATCCCTTACTATTTTGTTGTAGTCATTATGTTGCTGTTAAGATATGTATTGATGTAGAAGAATATGTAATGCGTTTTGAAAACACCGTAGTGTGTAACTAGCAAGCCAATAATCTGCTCTGTATTATTTTTGAAACAGGTGCGTATGATATAATACTCTGGTTCAGCGCTCCAACATTCCGTTAATTATTGTCACAAGAATGCTTGCCTTTGATTTACATTAATAAAGATAGCTTGTATAAAATAGTTATATATCACATACCCGTCATTACTGATATAAACCTATTGTACCTGACCAAGATATAACCTGATATAGCAAAGCCACCTTTGTACGAGCCGACACGCTTCGTCAACGTTCACGGAGCATTTAGTGAAGACAATGGATGGGGTCTGCCCGATTAAATTAGAGAGCTCAACGATATGACCCGTGGAAGGATCAACACCCGATACTGTCACTAGCCATGATTCTCAGGTCAACAAATATTGGTGTTTGCTGTCAGATCAGGTATGGAAATGTTATATAAAAAATATCGGTGCCTTTTCCACTGTAGTGATAGGCAATACAAAGCCAAAACATTACAATAAATAAAGTCACACTCTTGCCGAGTACAACTTCTACATGGTGAATATAGATATGATCACAATAACATTGATACATTCTACCATATAATTACAACTCATTCATCAAATAAGATTAGTAAATAATGTAGCGTACACTTTGTTGCAATATAAATTTCGATTTGGTCATTTATAGGTCATTTATATATTAAAACAAAATATAAAACTAATCGAATGTATTTAGGTATACAGCGAACACATCAAAAGAATGTCAACAACTGATTTAGTAGGAACAAGCACCTGTTAACACAACCTTACCTGAATATCCCGGCTAATTTGATAGCCTTAGCGCTTCTCGACGCACTTTTCAGAGCAGGGGAAGTGACCACATCTGTCATATTTGTAAGCTTTGATATTTTATCACTGTTTTTTTCCTGATAAGAAGTTAACTACTCCGTCGAAACGTTTCAATACTTTTTCACATAATTCACAGTTAATATCACTTTCTGTGATTAATACAAAGCCGTATTATCACTGTCAGCCATCAAGGCAGTAATTCAGAAACAACGAATAAAATTAAGTTCCAACTCCATCCGAATCTTCCAATTGTTGAAGAGTTAAGCTTCAAAAATATATAACTTGTTGATTAGAGAATGTTTCACATCCAATATTCCCTAATCATAGAGAATATATATACAATGATTCCATACCCATTTCACAGTTTGTAAAGGCCACAAAAGACTGGAACATGTTGGTGAGGCGGCTATAGTGTGTCGCCGTATGTAGATGAGTGCATGCCTCACTGTTTACACGCCGTTAACTCGCACCACCCGGGGTAGCAGGTCCAAACCAGATTGTAGGCGACATTTATGGATGTTGTCTTTAAACCCATTAGATATTATATATCACTGGAGGCTCTGTCAGAACCTTTACCGCTACAAGACAATACCTAATAAACAGGAGCACAAGACAGAATCAAGCATTTCTAAGTCGACATTAAGTATAGATGAGTATTCCAGATGTCTGCTAATCAGTGTTGTTGTGATAGTACAAAACGTCACCGGTCCCATTAACACCGCACCAATTAATGCCCAGCGATTGAAATATTAAGCTGTGTCCTAACGACTACGACTGATATAGACCTGGTGCATTAGATAACTCTACATAATGGACAGCAATCAAGAAACACTAGCGGGAGTCTGTGATTGTCGCCGGGCTAACAGACCTGATACGATGGTTATTAAATAACAGGATACGTTGCTATAGAGAAAACGGCGATTAACGAACGCCATCGCCGGTAACAGGTAACAGATTGATATGTTTGTAAATACAGGTAGTCAATAACTCAACCATTGTCTTTTTTACTGTCTTATTCTAACTTTCCATAGCAAAGTCGAAGATGCATTGTAAGATAAAACAGAAGTGCATTACTATTTCTGACACTATGACGATATGCCAGAGCAGCCATCCTGTAATATCTCTCCGTTTCGGTGCCGGGTTTACGGCTGTACTTGGTGAAATGATAAACGACATCGTGGATAATTGGGATTAATAATTTGTAATCAAACTGCCTATGGCTGATATTTTATATCAGAATTCAATAATTTCCCCCTAGTTAATTTTGCCCGCTAGAAAATAACAATATTCGTTCTCTACCAGTATCAATGAAACCTGTCGGTAGTAATTGACACATAATTCTTTCTTTCTGCGTTGCGTTGACGGAGACCGTTGACGGTTGAACTCTAAGTAGGGGTATATGTTTGACTAGCACTTCGACTGAGCAATATCCTTATGTACAGAGACCTAGATCCCATACTACATCGTATCCTTTAGATAAACAAATATCTTGTTCATACTTCATTATCACAGTTATACTTTAGGAATATACATAAACGATGGACTGACACACGAAAAGGATTTGCAGGTCTACTTCATTAGCGCTCATTTCCGGCTCATTAGTCCTCATTTCCGGTTCTTTTTTCAGGTGTTCATGTACAAATAAAGCAATGTCGTGGAAAAATAGGTCTTAAACTAGTGAAATCCTTCAAAGCTTCTCTTATGTATGTTTTTTATAGCTATATGGTGGCTTCTCACGTTTTACCTATCTCTTAATTTTGACTGACAGACTCATGTAGACTCTAAAAGTCGTAGATGATGTTGTGATTTTGTCCACTCCTTTTCTTTGCTTTCGCGGAAGCAACCAGTACGTCTGACCGACTTTGACTTCTGATGCATGACTTTTATCACCAATCCGCCATTCTTCAAAACAAACCAGTTTGCGCATGCGTGTATGACATATTTTCTGCGGCTAATTTACATATATATAATGGAGCACCGCATTTGAGATTCTCTGCACCCATTATCATTCAACATATTTTTGTAATAATTCATATGTTACGGAAACATGGAGGGTCTTTAAAACATGATTGTACATTTTCACATATCCATGTCTACCTCAAATTTCGATATGGCTCTCAAAAGTAAACAACAAACAAATTTGGACGAACTTTCACTTGGTCAATGAAAAGAATATCAAATAAAAACATATTTATACCATGTCTATTACAAATATTAAGATTTTATATTACCATAGGAAGCCAATTGAAAATACATATATCACTGCCTTTAGCTATCATATAGAACCAAACAAGTCTACTACACTATCTTTAGTACAAACACACATGGAATAAGGATGGCCATGTCCTTTATGTGACAAAAGCCGTAACAGACAACCAGTGTGATAAAACCATAGGTAGTAGAGTTAAATAGAAAAGTTCTATTTGTCATCTTTATAGAGTGGATTTGAAACAATATAGTTTGTTTTTTAAGATATCTGAAAATAGGATTGTTTATTTGTTTACTGAGCTTATCGACCAGAGAACAACCAGTGTCATTTTTAGGCAGAGTTCTTTGTAGTAATTGGTGGCTACCTAACTAGAATCATACGAAAGGCCCATCGACTGCCATCCACAGCAATCAAGGTATACTTAATAGTTTCCTGTCCAAGGACACAACCACATCATCTTAGACCGGCCCGTCTCTCAGCTTCCCGAGAAACACAAACTGACACCCAATTGAGTATTAAGATGATCAGTAGAATTTGCAACTTGAATACGCTTAAACATCATGCAATGGATGTTTGCCCGAACATTGATATAGGCCAAAGCTTAATGTTAGAACGTAATAATCATTTGTGTAGAGAGGGTAAAGTGTAGCGCCAGCTCTACTTCTGAAAATAGAGAAACAGGTAAACACTATTGTAAGTTACTATTATTCCGGTAGTTCATCACCATACATGCACGTAAGACATTGGTACATTAGCTTGTTATATTTCGGCTAGACTATGGTTATGTATTGCTCTTTGTTGTACCTAACGTACTAATTCACTGTCTGTAGATGACCCAGAACAATGCAGCACGCCTGGTTACCAGTACTGGACAGAGCACAACGCATCAGTACTTTATTTATTGTATTGACTACCTGTGCAATTCAGGTCACAAAAAACTGATGTAAACATGCTAGGCAATAAAGGGAACAGCTCCTCAGTATTTACAGGAACTTGTCATTCTCTACCAGCCGTCACGATTACTACGATCCTTATTATGCGTTCCGAACTATCGCACTGTGACATATGATAACCGATGCTTCGGAAAGGTAACATCCACTTTGTGGAATAGCTTAACGCCTGCTGCAAGGAAGGCACAAACTCAAACCAATTTCAAAAATGAGATTAAAGCTCAACTGTTTACGTCTGCTTTTTAGACTCTAAATCAAAGTTCTTGTATATGTTATATTTGTTCTGTACACAGTATAACCTTTTAAATACTATCATATCATGCAATGTGAAGCGAACTAGAATAATTTTGCAAGTTAGATAGTGCGCTAAATAAACGTTGTATTACTATTTGTTTATATAGGGGAATCAGGTAGTGTTGACTGCATATAATAAACATGAAGTGGTTACAGGATAATGATAAACTGCATTTAATCGTCTTTTCTAACTAGTTGTATACTGATTTTATAGACGATTGTGACCATACCAACCTTTGCCGCTGAGGCAGTATAACGCTGTTCAATAACGCAGCTTTCAGGGGGTTGATAGCAAATGCTGCCGGCATCGTCATCCGACGATTAGGTAGCGATCTCTTTAAATCAGCCATAGTTAGAAAGTCCCTCTATAACATTCCCAGCACAGACTCGGCCATCTTTGGTAATTATCTATAAGGTATCACATTCACAACACAGGTTTTGCTGTTCATTACTGAATTACCACCATTGAAAAATAATTCCAAATTGAGAACAATAAAACAATGCCATATTTTGTGTCACAATACATGGTCCTCAATGTTTATAATGCTTTATCATATACCAAAACGCGACTAAACCTTATAGCCCTAGCGAAATCAGACAGAACCCAACGCGTGTAACGAAGCGTTGACTAAATATTTGCTTAGCTACATTTGTTGTGATTTCAGAAAGAAAACGGGTTTGTTATCTTCAATATGAACAAAACACACCACTCAAAAAAGAGACGAAATTGAAACATATACAATCCCCAGTATCAATATTGATAAGATCTCGGTAAGTGTGAACTGCCCTATGGTCACTGTATAGGTAACACTAATGTTAATGGCCAAGCCGTAACACGCAGGTTAACTTGAAGAGTCACCTATTATCCAGTGTTTTCATTTGGGCTACTAGTGGGCACGAACGAGGTAGCGTGTAACCTTTTAACTAATTACAAACTTTAATGATCAGCTTACGGAGTTGATAAGTTCACCGAATTCTTATTGGTATTTGTGTTTAAATGACGGTTTTTGACAAATTTTACATATGTTACGTATTTCTATGAATTGCTAGTACTTTGTAAACATCCGACATATGAAAATAGATACATGTAGTTACTTTCAGTCAATGTCATTAGTCCAATTGATATCCATAGGAAAAGTGGCGGCATTATTAATGTGAAAATGCTGAAAATCCTTCTTCCGATTTTTCTTTGTTTGGAGTGTTAAAAAAACACTATTATATAAAACCTGCTTAAATTTATCGAAAGATAAGTTATAATATTATCTACAAAAAGAACATCCCGTTTAGTCAAGAACAAAAGCTTGATGTTTGTAACTAGGGAGATACGAGAAATCGCTCTATATTAGTGCAACTTAAAATACTGTGATCAGCTGTCTCCATGACCGATAGCCTACTCATCTATGTAATATGTATATATAAATCAAAACATCTTTTATAGCAAAATATCACGATAGTTTGAAGTGGCTATCTAATTCAACAGTTTATATATCGCTTAGTGTGAAGTTTCTTTGATGTAAAAGTTACATAATATCGTCATATTTTAAAAGTCATAACGTAATATAACTTTTAAATTCTAATTCATAGTCATTATGGAAATTGATATCGTTGATCTTTAGTCACTGTTCATACAGTATTTCCTTATACTTTCCGTAGCACTTTGTTGACAATATTATTCAACTGACCTGATTAATCCCCGGTTTCCTAGCAATTACATACACAAAACGTCCTACATGTTATGAATGTTTTAAATAAAACATACTATCGCCAATCAGTTATTTGAAATATAATAGTAAACTATTTGGTTTTTTTTCAAATAAGAATATTTCTCATACTCGAAACTAAATAGAAATAAGAATGAATTATGTCTCGTTCGTATATATGAATATAGTATCTTTAAACGTAATACAATAATAGAATTATAAAGAATATTTCATCTAGAAGGTGATATAGGAATGGGGGAAAAGAACAGGACAAAGTAAAGGGAGGCAATTCGAACATAAACACCATAATCCTCACAGGAAAATAGAGGTAAACCCAAAGAAACCAAACATTAAAGTCGCTACCCCGCCTTGTAACTGGAAAAGTAACCATGTATTTATATTACAATGCTATACACTTTGTACCTGGTATATGGCATATAACGAATGTTGCAGTTTCCTCACAGATCAACAGCATACCGCATAAGTAAAGATAATTTTGAATGAAGTTTATTTCACATTGTATTATGTATTAGTTATAAGGTATATTAGAAAAGTTATTCCTACGCTAAAAAAAGAAGCCGATGATAACTTATCATCCGCTGGTCACCCAGTTAAAATCATTACAAACAATGTAGTTAATATAAATATGAACATATTTGTAAAAATAGTCTTCACTTATCCAGTATAATAGGGTTGTCCTTACTTTTGCATCACGATGGCTCCTCCCCCTGAATTGTGAACTACAAAATGGAGCAAGTCTGTTAGTAGTAAAGAAGAATAGTTTTATAACTAACAAGTCTCTGATGAGCTCAACAAATAATACGGGGGCACCTCGATTTGCCTTAAACCTCTAAGAAATCATTTTGGGTCATTTTTATCAAAAACCTACTGAAGTATTTATCTCATCGGTGAATTATAGAATTTGACTTAATCAACGTTCCTTTACTTGAGGAAATCTTCATTTTCTATAGGAACGCATTATTATATTTAAGAAAGCAATCTTAGTGAAGTAACTTTCCTTAATTCTAATACTGCTTTCCTATTGTCATCTTTAATTATATCTCCCCAAGTTAAGGAACGTTGATGAAAACGCCCTAATCTAGTACGATATAAGTACTACCGCAGCATTCAACTTGGCTTGCAATAAATTAAAATGGTCACCAAATGCAATTCAAATATGGACAGATAATAAATCTATTTCAATGAATATTATATTTAATTAAGCTTTAAATAAAACAAATCAGAATATCGTTTATAAATTCGCCCTGATCACATCTGGATCTGATTGGCTTGGTTTTCATGTTTTGGGTGTTTAATTTCCTAGAAGACAGGACAGTTTGAAAATCTGTATAATGTCAAATTAAGAACGTAATATTTCCGACTGTAACAAAGGTTAAAGTAATATTCTAATAATATACACCTTAACACGTGCTACATCACCGACTGTATCAAATATCTAAGTAATTTTGTAATAATATACACCTTAACACGTGCTACATCACCGACTGTATCAAATATCTAAGTAATTTTGTAATAATATACACCTTAACACGTGCTACATTCACCGACTGTATCAAATATCTAAGTAATATTATAATAATATACACCTTAACACGTGCTACATTTCAAAAGATTTGAACATTTCTCTGCCCACTGAGCCAATATATGATAAAGTTATTTGTGCATGGAGCATATTAACACCAACTATTGTTTTGAGATTTGAATATGATATGATAATTATAATGAAAAATAATGCACAATTGTAGTACATATACTCAAGTCAGGGAACTTAAGCCACATTTTTATCAACTTAGTCTATTATAATATATCATTGGTTTGTTTTTGTTTAACGTCCTATTAACAGCCAGGGTCATTTAAGGACGTGCCAGGTTTTGAAGGTGGAGGAAAGCCGGAGTACCCGGAGAAAAACCACCGGCCTACGGTCAGTACCTGGCAACTGCCCCACATCATAGTATATTAATGTAACTATAATATACCTACGTCTAAAACTCGACTTTGGTGCTAGTCATCAGTTTTAAACTCTGACATTATTATGGGGTAGTCTTTCCCTCTTTTTCATTAAACTGAGACGCGGTTTTCACCTACCTTACAACAGACATCATTTGTATCGTTTGGACTGAAGCCTTTCGCATTAGCGAAGTCTTTCTGGAGGATGGCCGAGACATTATAGCCAGTATGTTGATCTACTCCCTATAACACTGTACAATAATCATCCTTGAGATTATATCCAGAACAATATAATTCCCTGCTGGTTACACGTAGATGTAATAAGACTAGATGATACTAATTCGGTCGCTACTCCTCACACACAGGCATTAACCGAGAAGTAAATAGTTTACGTTATTTCAAAGACATGAATATGCTAATCTTGTCGTATCAGAGTAAATCGAAGGTGGTCACCAAAACAAAATGTACAATTTACTTAAACGCCGGCTACAACAAAAGACCCGTTAACATAATTGTATTAGGAGCATTCGCCTGTTTTCATTTTGGTATAAACGCACATTCAGTTAAGTTTGTATAGAACGACAAAGGTTAAAATAACTATACAATTTTAGTTAATGTGAAGGCGGTACAATAGAGCGATTGATTCCTGGCCCTATGACTGACCATATGTCAGGTGGCTCTATTGACTAGAGAGGAAAGGATACTACAACGGAATCGATTGTCAAAAATCAACGGGAGATAATTGGTAGGTATGATATTGGAAAGAGTTGTCACTGAACCCATTCAATATGATAGTATTACTATTCAACATAATTTGATGTCTTCACATGAACCTGAATACACGACTAGAACACGTGTAGTGTGGTAGCTTTGTGTTGACAGTACATGAGATATAACAGACTTGTTGGACTGACGAATTTTGGTATTACTAAACAGTGTGCTGCTATTCACTAGGGTACAAATTATAAGCTAAAGTTTTTTAAAGTTTAACAGAGATAACAGGTAATGTAAATACAATTTCTTTATCTTCTGTATATCTTTATATTATTAATACATTCATACACTTTAAAAAGCATCTGAAGTAAGAAATCAATACAACTCATGTGAAAGTTCTTTTGAAATACATTTCTGAAATCAACACTGCAAAGCATATTTGGCAGTATATCCAATTGCTCGGGATATAAAGTAAATGACTATATCTTGCATTTTGGGTTGTAACAATTGGTCAATAAACTAAATATTCTTAACATTTTGACATCAAGACTTTATCATGATATATTCTATTACAGTAAGATATTTTAAAGTTGATGTTCCATTTCCTTTACGTCATTAATTTGAAATGAGTATATCTACGTACAAAAATTATGTGACCGACCTGGCCGTGTGTATACGTATACTAACGACTGATCTTAACGGGAAGTGTATGTCCTCTAGTTTACACAATACATAAACAAACTTTTTTTGTAAACAACTGCTCTGGGTTATAATACAGATGAGTATTACTCTATAGATAAAGACCCGTACAAAGTGCTAGGAGAATCAGACGAGGTGTTTCAAAGGGCAAGCGTCTTCAGCATCATTGACGACTTCTCCCAGACAGATCTAGGTCAAATCCGGGCTAAGTCAACATCTCAAATAAGAAGTAGGGGTGACAACTGAAACACTAGGCATACCAGTAAGTACCAAACACGTCAGATACCGGGCAACAATACTCATAACATAGCCCATAACCATCCATATTATCAAAATCAATAAAACTAATCAAAATAATCCATGTCCTGGTGTTTACATGAAGGTGTAGGTTTATGTGGCCGATGTCTGACATGGGTGGTATTTTGGTTTACTTAACGGTTTAGAGTTTAACAAAACAGTATGCCATCCACCTCTAATTACTTATAATTGTTGTTTATATATGTGTCGAACCACTAGCTGCTGGCTATTTTCCCAAATATCTGGGTAACGATGTACATAGTCTATACCCTGTACATTTTATACTTAGTGATAACATACAGTGACACTTTTACAAGGTTATGATACATAATTTTATATAGATCTTAGCCTTAGTTGGTAAGGACCATTAACGTATTTTAACATTGAGTAACTCCCTTTGCAATGACTGATCACAGGAAACTGTAAACCAGGTATATATAGTTAGTAGAAAATAAGAAAATATTCAACATTTGTATCTAAAAATCAAAATCTACCACCAGCACCAATATATCAAATCAAGCTTACATGAGGACACCCGAGGTGACGCTGCCTCGAAGTTTGGCCATCCTCGCTGCTGATGACATCCTTCGAGGTGTCGTCTTCGAGCTATCCGCAGAGGTTGGCGGAGAGGGGAAAATCACCCCCGACATAGCTGATTTCTTAACCTTAGTCTATCAACAGCTCAATAGTTTACAGTAGATACAATACACACATGTTGAGGTTGTAATTCACAACTCCAAACACTCTTATAGAAGCAGTCCATGTGGCTGGCACCACGGTCCGTTATAATGTAGATATCCGATATCATGTATGATGTGACCTACTCCCAGATATCCTTCACATGATCTCTCCTTAACACTGAAGATGGTAACAGGTAACCGTATGATTCTCATCATCCCTAGGTACTGGGGTGTCGGAACCATATGTCATCGGTAACTGTGTAACTACCTTTAAGTAAACATGGTACCTCAGTCACCTCGTGATCATAACTAGTACAAAGGACACAACATTGATGTTTTCAAGGTATGTACGGTCAATATCCAAACTATTGAAATCCCCAAGGTAATAAACTGATCTGGGTATACCTTTCTAACATCCCTTTTATGTCCAATATTGAAAATCAATGCAGACAATGAAAGGGTTTGTTAGATTATTTACTTTACAGCTGAACGTCCCTGTCCATACATTTAAGTGGGAGTTCCTGGCCATCTATAAATAACGACGTTAATGTCCTTTCATTACAATAGGAGTTCCTAATAATCCATGTCCATACATTAGTGTGCCGATCCCGGTCCATACGTTAATGTGCCGGTCACTGTCTATACATTAATAGTCCGATCCCTATCCATACATTAATAGTCCGATCCCTGTCCATACATTAAAAGCCCGATCCCTGTCCATACATTAAAAGCCCGATCCCTATCCATACATTAATAGTCCGATCCCTGTCCATACATTAAAAGCCCGATCTCTGTCCATACATTAATAGTCCGATCCCTATCCATACATTAATAGTCCGATCCCTGTCCATACATTAATAGTCCGATCCCTGTCCATACATTAAAAGTCCGTTCCCTGTCCATAAATTAATAGTCCGATCCCTATCCATACATTAATAGTCCGATCGCTGTCCATTAATTAAAAGTCCGATCTCTATCCATACATTAATAGTCCGATCCCTGTCCATACATTCATAGTCTGATCCCTGTCCATACATTAATATCCCGATCCCTGTCCATACATTAATAGTCCGATCCCTGTCCATAAATTAATAGTCCGATCTCTATCCATACATTAAAAGTCCGATCCCTGTCCATACATTAATAGTCCGATCCCTGTCCATACATTAATAGTCCGATCTCTGTCCATACATTAATAGTCTGATCCCTGTCCATACATTAATAGTCCGATCCCTGTCCATACATTAAAAGTCCGATCCCTGTTCATACATTAATAGTCCGATCCCTGTCCATACATTAATAGTCCGATCCCTGTCCATACATTAATAGTCCGATCCCTGTCCATACATTCATAGTCCGATCCTTGTCCATACATTAAAAGTCCGATCCCTGTTCATACATTGATAGTCCGATCCCTGTCCATACATTAATAGTCCGATCCCTGTCCATACATTCATAGTCCGATCCCTGTCCATACATTAAAAGTCCGATCCCTGTCCATACATTAATAGCCCGATCTCTGTCCATACATTAATAGTCCGATCCCTGTCCATACATTCATAGTCCGATCCCTGTCCATAAATTAATAGTCCGATCCCGGTCCATACATTCATAGTCCGATCGCTGTCCATACACTAATAGTCCGATCCCTGTCCATACATTAATAGTCCGATCCCTGTCCATACATTAATAGTCCGATCCCTGTCCATACATTAATAGTCCGATCCCTGTCCATACATTAATAGTCCGATCTCTGTCCATACATTAATAGTCCGATCCCTGTCCATACATTAATAGTCCGATCCCTGTCCATACATTAATAGTCCGATCCCTGTCCATACATTAATAGTCCGATCCCTGTCCATACATTCATAGTCCGATCCCTGTCCATACATTCATAGTCCGATCCCTGTCCATACATTCATAGTCCGATCCCTGTCCATACATTAATAGTCCGATCCCTGTCCATACATTAATGTGAGAGTTACTGTTCATTTATTGATATGGATAATAAAACATAATAGAAACTGTTTCAAGCAAAAATGTTTTCGGTATTGACATCACAGTGCGTTGCGCTATAATTGACATCACATGAGCTCTGTGCGATGGAATTGACAATATGTGATTTGAATGATGGTATTGTCATCACAAGACTTCACATCGCTTTCTGTGACAGAACTGGCATCACAGGACTTTCTGTGCCAGAATTTGCATCACAGGACTTTCTGTGCCAGAATTTGCATCACAGGACTTTCTGTGACAGAATTGACACAACAGGACTTTCTGTTACAGAATTGACACCACATGACTTTCTGTGACAGAATTGACACCACAGGACTTTCCTTGACAGAATTGGCATCACAGGGTTTTCCTTGACAGAATTGGCATCACAGGGTTTTGTATAACGTTATTGTCAACATCACAGTACTTTTTGTGACAGAATTGACACCACAGGACTTTCTGTGACAGAATTGGCATCACAGGGTTCTGTATAGCTTTATTGACAACAGCACAGTACTTTTTGTGACAGAATTGACAGCACAAAACTTGTATGATATAATTTTCACCAGTCCTTAGATGTGATTGATGTCACATGACTTCCTTGAGTAGTATTGTGTATCAACATTTTTAACAAATCAAACAATAGCACTACAGTTTAACTCATGACTTATTCCATTAGACTAGAGTAGTTTTGGGTTTTGATGATAAATAGGATTGAGACATATATTGATTTATTTCGTAATAAGCAGAAAATAATATCAAGGCGAAAGTTTTACTGTATAATAATCGAGGTGCTAAACATATGACATTTTACATATACAATAAACAATACAATTGAAATCTGCATCTGGTACGATATATCTAAGGTACATAGCAAATCAGTTATCGATCTTATCTTTGTAGATTTAAGAGTTTAAAATTCCTCCTTTACTATCGTTTAAAACTCTACGCGAGATACACTATAATAATATTCATTCAGCGACAAAATGTTAATCAACAGTACATTCATAGTAAAGAAACACTACAAAGAACTAATAGACAGGTAGTCTACACCATGGACATATCCACACGACAAGCTAACAGTGACAGAGTTGTTACCAGAGGACCAGCTTCCTATTGTCATAACTATTGGGCGACAGTTTCTGTAAATCAGGCAGTGATTATTGGACTTTGGCAGGGTATCTTTTTATGTATCCTTGTAGTTTACTGGGAAAGTTAAGAAAATAATGCATGTAAATATTCAGTGCTGAAAATGTGTATCCACATAAAACATCCTAGCATTTTATTCAGATTTCCCAATCATCGATATATATCATTGGAGCCGTTTTTTCAGGGAGTTTGGATGTGGTGTAACGGTTATCGTCTCAGGCATTTATCGACTAGGCGACTCGCTAACATAAAAGGCCACGGTTTGATGTTTAAGCTGGGTGTGATCGTAAAGTAGCTGTTGGTGTCATTTAGCATGCCCCCTAAACTGTCCATTAACGGCCTGCTACCTGTATGTGTGACCTGACACTGCCCAGCATACGTTACCCAACACCACCCCTACCTGATAACAGGACAGGGGGATCTTCTAATTAAGGAAACCAAACAGCGGTCGGTAGCGAGGGAAAACAAACCACACAAATCAATATCATAGCAGGAATAATCTCCCTAATGACTCTCTATACCTGGAAGATATCGGACATTGATATGTAAAACGGGAGGCAAGTCTTTATCACTGTATCGCCTCGGGTTAAATGAAATAGAGAAGTAAATACAGAATTTCTATTTACATTGTATATTTCTGAACCGAGTCAAACATTTTTTTTAATTTAACGGGAAAAGGCTTGAATGGATTAAAAAAAATATACACATTTTCACTACACGTCTCCTCTGGAAACAGTTTTGAAAACATATTTTTTAACCTGAAAAAGTATACAGAATGTAGCATTTCCGTTTAAAATGACATGGTTGCTACGTGACTGAAGGGTCACCAGTTCGAGTACTGGCACGGGCGCTGTGTTGTATCATTCTGTCATGTTACAGTCGACTCAGCTTTAAATGACGGGCATGGCAAGAAATGTCGTGTGTAAGCTGTTGACGCCGAAATGGCAGCTCCGGTTGTATGCTCCCAAGGGAGTTGAGAGAGACATTGGCAGGTTGCTAAAGGCCGAATTACCACGGATGATAACGTGTGAACCGCTTTGAAACGGCTATGTTGTTGTGATAAAGCGGTATAATTATATAACTCCAAATTATTAATTATAATAGAATACAGTATACAACATTATAGTATAGCGATAGTATACATCACTATGGTGTAGGTGATAGTATATAATATATAAAGCCAGTCATATAGAAATTTTGGCAGGTTCATCGAAAACATGAATGTTGTGATTAGAGTATAAAGTGCGACACTAATAAAACAGCTTATAGTACAACACCCCCAGCGTATTATGGCAGTGCCTTTGTTATACAGGTGCTATAAGCATGCATAATTGATACCAGATCGCCTTACTAACCTATTGTTGGGGTACAACCATATGTTCTGTTTTAGAGGGTAGGCATGTCAGATAGCAATCAGATTGCTTTGTTAATAGTAAGTAGTACAGCAATATTGTACAAGAAATTTTCAAAAATACTCTAAAACTCTTTTTCGGTTATGGGGGTATATGATACACGTAAGTACATGCTCTTTTGGTAGTTGAAAATGAAAATAAAAATGTGTTTAGCGGTAGTAGAACAGAGTTTTCTCGTGGTTTAGTACAATGTCCATGTCAGTATCGGGTATCATACGATACAACACCAAAACTACACAGACATGTTTAACACTTGACATTGAGTCGGGATAATGTGTTGTCTCCATTCACAAAATCCGTTAATCCTTAGATTACAGTTAATACTTTTATATATTTTAATGATTTGGCTTATAGTTAAGTCTTTTGTCGTCCTATTTATAAAATATTAATATTGTTCGATAAGTTCTCTTGACTTACCACTCTGTACATCTGTATATATAAGTATACAATCAAAGTTTAGCTTTAATAATCTATAAACAGTCCGACATGTAACGTAAACGATACCTGCTGTAATATTTTGTGTATCTGATATGTCTATATCAAATTAGATCTACTTACAATACAGACGACCTCCTTCTTTGTCCAGTGATGTCCCCGGGGGTTTTAAGGGATCCCTTCCTGCTCCCATCCCCGCCTGTAGTGGACCCCCTCCTCATGAGGGAATCTGAGACACCTTGGCACCAAGACCAGTGCTACACCTTTCCAAAACCTTGTGGTTTGTGGTAAGACCCGACAGGCTCAGATTTTTGGCGTGGCCGGAGTCCTGTTTAATCCCCGTGTGTTGGTTTGGTAGGACGAAATGCCACCATAACCTGACTGGGCGATCGACTGATCACAGATTACTACTTCAATACTCATAAGGACTTAAGGTGTCTTACTTTACTGGCCGTTCAATATCAGAGTATAAACTTTTCCATTTATGTTCTTATATGAACAACAATAATCCGTATCGTTCAGTATACATCTGTTTAGTATCCTCGTAACACATACTTAGTAGTAAATCACTGTGTATGATAAAATATATATCCGTTAACCTATGGAAGAGTAAATCAATTCTGGTGTTATTACAGTCGTAATCCTTGCTATAAAATCTTCACTGTTGCTAACCTGTTGTCATAAACGGGTCAAACTTTGACTCACTGTGTATACCTCTTAATTTTTGTGGTTTGTGTCTAACAAACATGAGGTGATAAATCTTATAAATCTGTATTATTGAACTGATCACCAGGAACCTCCAAGGTCGTGTAAGATTGCATGAAGTATAATAAAGATCTCATCAGGTGTGAAATGAGTTCGGAGGAATCATTTTCCGAACACATGGGGAGATATCCTGCTTGAAATCACACTAATGGCGTGTCACATTCGCAGCAATAGCATCTGATTTGTACACACTTTTTATCATTAGGGATAATAAAGCATATAACTAGGATGTATCTCGACATTCTATTCCTTTTTTCTGAATGTCCTTCAGACACCTTTTCTGTTAGCGGACTTCTCAGACTAATGGAGTGCAGCAGTATAAAGCGATTACAATATGTTGCAATGCTTTGTTCAAACAGGTCTTCAGAGTAGTGAATTGGATAGACATTTCACGGAAGACGGAGCAGGAAGATTAGTGGAAAGTTTCTTACAAGTCATATCATATGTGGCACGTCGTGATGACACGCACGTGTATCGATTGGACACCGGGACAGACACCACATCTTCCAAATATGGAATAAGGAATAATCGCCAATGACGGAATTAAGCTCCTCGGCTTTGTCAATGGTCCTTCAAAGATATTCTCGAAATTATAAAGTGAACTGTTTATCGACCAAGAACACACAACTTATCGCAAGTTAAAATCGTGTCAGACACGAATAGAATGCTAAACTCGACATGCCATCTAACACGGCCCACCTGAGTCCACCTAACACAGTAAACCAGGGATTGAACACTCACCGCTATCCTAGCAGCAGATGGGTCGTCACTTAATGTAAACAAAGAAAGTATATTTATTGTTAAAATCCTACTATCTGTGTGTGTTTAAACGACGTTCGTAGCCACAAAAGTCAGTGAAACACGGATAATGAAAATTGTTTATTCATCGTACGTTTTGACGCGCGTACGGTAAAATTTGAAAATGAAACAGAATTATGGTCTAACAAGTTGTTTTTTCCTAACGTAATAGCGTATGTACTTTGTCTTTACTGTTTCTAACAAATTGAATCTCTGATAAAAATGTAATTCATTTTTACTTGCGAAAAGTGTCTTGGAACATTTCGAAACTTGTTATAAAGACATTTTATCGCTCTCATCGAGATGTCGTAATAAAAGATAGTATATCAAAATTAATCAAATCCATGGAAGGTAGTGATGTGATTCACTTTAATTTATTACCAACGAAGCAATAAAAGTCCAAATCAGTTATATAGCTTTGAGCATGATATTAAATCGTAATTTGTTTGCACAGAAAAAAACCTACACTTACACGAATGCATTTTAAATTTGCTGATAAAAATTCTTTAATTAATTTGTGATTCTTCAATTGAACACATTCCGTTGCTATCATATGCACCTGCATGTACCGCCTCGACGTCGGTATGTATAGAATCTAATGTTTCCTGGTAGATGTCTGATTGAGCTACTATCACAAAACCATCAAGCAACCTTCTTAAGTCTGCCTTACATATCTCTCCTCTCAAATCACGCCTTATATATATATATCCTGCCAAATACTGCCTTGTATATCTCTCCTCTCAAACAATGCCTGATCTTTTTCTCCTCTCAAACCATGCCTGTATATCTCTCCTCTCAAACAATGCCTTGTATATCTCTCCTGTCAAACCCCGCTTTACATAGCTCTCCTCTTAAATCCCGCTTTACATATGTCCTTTCAAACCCTGCCTTGAATTTCTCTCCTTTAAACCCTGCCTTGTATTTCTCTCCTCTCAAACAATGCCTTATCTTTCTCTCCTCTCAAACTATGCCCTGTATATCTCTCCTCTCAAACAATGCCTTGTATATCTCTCCTCTCAAACAATGCCTTACATATATTCCAACCGACTTAATACAAATGCATTCTCATTAATTTTATTTCTTCGTGCAACATTACGATGGATCACAGTTTCACTATTTCGTTTCTTTAAATTAGTTTAAGCATTTAGTAATGAAAATTTAGTTTTTCATGTAAATTAATTTTCGTTCTTGCAGCACAATTGTATGTAAATAAGGAAACTTT
Source organism: Pecten maximus (assembly GCF_902652985.1). Classification (NCBI taxonomy): domain Eukaryota; kingdom Metazoa; phylum Mollusca; class Bivalvia; order Pectinida; family Pectinidae; genus Pecten; species Pecten maximus. Next base: position 30,263,015 of record NC_047019.1, read on the forward strand.
TTCTCGTAGAATTAATATTAAATATAGATTGATCGTAAAGCTGACTAGTATTAAACCAAATAAATCACAGGTGATTCTTTTGAAATCGCAATAACTTTATCAACAAAGACGAGCTATTTATGTGTTTTGTCATCTTCCGTGTTTTAAAATTCATTTCAATCCTCATGTACATGTATATACATGAACATACATGAAATGTTGGTCATCTTCGTGTTTAAATTATGTCTACGTAAATACAATTATATCATAGATACAGTGTACTCATTTATGTAATCATTGACCGAAACAAAGATATCCCAAAACATACAATAACGTTCAGTGAAAAGGTTAAATGATGCGATATATGTAGAGTAAGGGAGACAATTCAAAAATAGCCAAATCCCATGCATTGAATTTAACCATTGTAGAGCAATGTTATGGTAGCATGCATTAGTTAAGTAACGTTGAAGTTATCGAAATGTAGTTAGGATTAGGTGAAACATAATATTATGGTATACCATAGAGTCCAAGCATGTGAAGATGCATATTCATAAAAAGCGAGAAAATGTTAATTTCATTGCAAATGTTCCGTCATGCAATATAAATCATTACCAGGCGTTTAAGTTAATTTCCCTTTGATCAAAATCAAGCCATTTCTGTATTCTTTTAATTAATTTCAGCCAGGAATTGATTAATTATTAAAGGAAAATAAATAATAGATAAGCGCATTGATAGTATATAAACATGCTAGCAATTAACGACAACAAAGCAGGGTATCGCCGAAATGTACAATATCAGCTTACTTACAGTGCTGACATCCTGTTCGAGAGAAATTAAGGGGAGATAAATAGTACATGTTTGGCAGAAAAATGTATATATTTAGTGATTATTGAAGTGCTACACGTTAATATGTGCTGCTAGACAAATAAACTGGTCGTTATATTTGTAAAAACGTATGTGATGACCAATCACAAGACTGTTACATTTATGTAATGATATTAAGGTTAAGTGATCATTACTAATTAACCGTTCTGTTACAATCTGTTACGTTGTCGTATGATAGTTTGATTGCTAGGTCCTTGTTTCATCAACGTTCCTTAACTTAAGGAGATTTCATAAATCAACACTACTATCCATAGAAAAGCAGTATAGGATATAAGGAAAGAAATTAAAGTTGAGACACCTTCCTCAAATCATAAAATGATTTAAGTTTAAGGAATGTATTAAGTTACAGAAGGTTGATGAAACTGGGACCAGCCATTGATATGGAAATGAATATTTCGATCCAGGTAAGGACTACTTATATTTTGGTCTTGCTGAGGACGCCGAGGAACTTTCCAAACGCCTTGCTATTTTCACCAGTGCCATCCTGACTGCCCTTCTTCTTTCCCTTCTCCGATCGTGGACCCTGGTCGACTTCCTTCATCTCCCTTACTGTCCTCGCTATAACAGAAACAGGTGTATATTGGTAAATTGTCAACGATAACGGAAAGTAATATAATATAGTATCATCTTATGTTAATTATAATTATGTGATGACCAACAAACTTTCATATAAATATTGGTGTTTTACTACCAAATGTATACATTTACACATTATGTGGAAACCATAAATGTTCTGTCTGTGGCTCCCGTCACAACATAACTATCAAATGTATCTATCACTAAGGGCTTGATCATGTTTACCGCGTCACAATGATGGTCGCAACCTATTGTCACACACAAACAATTGTTCAAGATATGACACAAGTAAAATGCCCTGTCTTTTGAAAACACTATTCAGTATGAATAAAAAATTCCCGATCTTCATTGTAAACACAGTTAATTAGTACGCCTACGTGAAACGCAAGATTCAAAACCATGAGACATAAAGGTAAACAGTAAGATTTGTATGTATAAAGTGTGATTCATCAAAGCCTCTGTAATAATTTGTCGTCCTCTGTAATAATAGCATCTACTAGTCTGCTTCAAATCGATAGAGACAGAATACCCAAATGGTGTGCTACACGCAAAGAAGTGTAACTGTCTGAACCGGCATAGGACTTGTATATCATATTGAAATAGACACGGCTGAACATTCCTAAATTCTATAGAAATATAACTGATGTTAGGAACCAGAAACCAGCTAAAAATGCTATATCATGTCACAATCACATGATTGAAGTATTGACTAGATATACTGTACATCAAAAACATCGGGCTCTTATCACAGAGATGGGACAAGAGGGTTCTTTATCCTTTCTGCAGGGCTTCGACATCAAGAAACTTAACATTGGTTTTGTCCACCTGCTATAAAATGGTCGTGAAATTGGCTTCCGGTCGATGGATTACGCTATTTACCATCGAGAAGATATCTAAGATTGTTATTAGTATGTACCTAATGGCGAAACATTTATAGAACTACAAAACTCATTAACGACACATCCTAAATATTGACCTTCCTATGAGAATTTCAAGGTCATCCAAACCCTGTAGAAAATACTAATACGTATAAGAAGCTTTGATGTAATGGTGACAGACACCCGATCCGTTTGATCCCGCTCAAGTCCATGTCACATCTAAACAGAATAAAAAGACAATCGGAGGATCTAACGGAGGAGATTATCTCAATAATTCAGAGATCTTTGTCAGTGGGCCATCTTACTTGCGCGATGTTTCTTGTAGTTGTATCTATAAATAGTAGCAATACCGTTTTACAGTCGCTGTCATGACGATGTTCACACACGGTGGTCACGTGTTGAAAACAATAGGTTTATCATGTTATAGACAAAAGCAACAACGCTGTTGTTTAACAAAATGTTGTGAAAACCCATAAACGTTAATAAGGCCAAATAAAACGCCACATCTATGACAGAATGTACAATAAAACCAACGGAATCTTTGAGACACCATATATATTTAGATTGGGTGTAATTAACGCGAAAATCAATTTGGTTAATTTTGGACAATGAGTAATTTTAAAAGACCATGCCATAAGGATATTATATTAGACTAAAATTCAGGATTGAAGGCAAAACTCTTAACACTAAAATAAACCACTTAATCTGAAATAAATGTGTACGAAGGGCGCCGAAGACTATTCCTTCTAATATGAATATAGTTATAGATATACTAGTATGTCCAGCGGATACTCTAGAAGAAGTTCCTGTGTGAAAATACAACTGAATCATACCTAACCTTCCTCAATACCTGACACAACACAAGTACTGTAATATACATTATATATTAACTAACTGGCGAAGGTTGCCATTTCTTATGAAAATGAAGTGTTAGATGTGTATTATTGATTGCAACTACAGGAATTCATGTTAATGTGTTAATAAAGCAGAAAGCCATCAGAGGTGAGATAGATATTTCCTCGCTAAGCACACGAAGAACTAGGCGGTTAAGTGATTGTAATAAAATAACGTTACACAGACAACCTTACACGAGAAGGACAAAACGTTTGTACTTTTCAATTAGTCTCATTATCGCATAGCATTCCCATTTTAAAGATTCATCTTCCAATGAGAGACACATTAAAAGTTTATAACTGGAGGGGAAGTACGTGTCGCTTTAATGTAACATCAGACTATCTTGTCATTACTGTCGTGAATGGCAGAATTTCAGATATATACAGTATATAAAATGGATATTTAAGGAAAATTCGGGCCAATTCTAGTGCCTGTGTATAAAGTGTTTATGCACGAGTAAAGACGAGGAAAGTAATAGGCAAAGGGAACAACAGTCATTAATGTCGTCGTCGTGTTCGTATTTTAATTTATATGGCTATAACGGCTTTTTGTTGTTGTTGTTGTTGTTGTTTGTTGTTTTTTTTTTTTTTTTTTTTTCTATTTTAATATCGTCAATGTTAATTTCTTCTGGGACAACATATTTATATGAAAAAAAAATATAATCGACACATGGCATAATCATCTATAAAGTACCCATATAAAGTGCACGAGTTTGCTCAGCAGAGACGCGCAACTTTGGAGAAATAAGTCAAATGTATTTTAAGACGGACATTAGGGATCTGACAACTTTTTCAATACAATATAAGTGATTGTTTAAAACACATTTCTGACGATTTCACCACAAGGTGACTGACCCCACTAGTAGACTCTCAAAATAGATTTATTCTGGCATTGTTTACATGAAATACTTATTATAAAGAATTACCCTTCTGACAAAAATTGTGTGTTCGTCACGCTGAAACATAATTAAACTGGTTTATACAGAAGTAGCCAGCTTACGAACACTTTACAGGGATGAGGTAGTCACATAAAGGACTCCGTCGCCAGGTTTGTTGAAACTCGATACTTGTATCGGATCACACTGTGACAAAATCATAGGAATTCTGGCCAGGTATTCAATAGTTTTTGATATGTGGAATGTTTAATCACTTTAGAAAATGGTATCGACACTTGTGGTATGATTAATTTGTTTACAGTCGTGTCCACGCCAGTGTCCATTATACACGCCGTCGGGGCACTATCTGCTGATAGTTATAAGTTCGATGGGCGTGATACCACCAGCTGACAGCAATTACTTCTACAAAACACTTATCGATCTCCGGACTACCGATCACTACAATTCTCCTAGGTAGCCTTTAGCTGTGTCCGGACTAAAATCACTGTACAGAAGACGTGTGAAGAGTGCCTTTAAATGTGAATTTAGTAATGGATGCAGCGTATGGCGCATGAAGAATACGACATATGATTCTCGGACTACGCTAAACGTGTAGAAATCAAGAATGGGCGTTAAAAAAAAATCAAACGCGACCTATGATGGATTTAGGAAAACGGACCTCGTATTAAGATTGCATTATAGTCGCCTATCATTTTTTATATGTAAATGCGTATTAAATGTTGTAGTGTAATGTCTGAAACATGTCGTGTCGATCATAAAATACACGTTTGCCAGTAGTGTTTAAGGGCCTCAATGCCACTTTTATAGAACTCCTTTTCTTAGCTGTTCAGAAAGTCGTCCACTGCATGTATGACGTCATCATCGCACTGAAAATGGGTGCCTTAAATAGTTGTTTTTAGCTTTGGAAATAGATGAAAGTCTGATAAAGCGAGATCAGGTGAATAAGGGGGATGTTCAATCAATTTAAAGCCACAATCGTGAATGACAACCAATGCAATGACAGACTTGTGAACAGAAGCATTGTCCTGTTGAAATAACACACCTTTAGTGAGCTTTCCGCGGCGCTTAGGTTTAATATTTTACCCGTAACTGTCTCAGAAGTGAAGTATAGTATGTGCCATTGATTGTTTGTCCCTTTTGGAGATAATCTATCAGCAGAATACCATCTGCATCCCAGAAAAGTGATGCCATTACCTCCCCAGCTGGTGGAACAGTCTTTGCCTTCTTTTAGGGGGAGAGCGAGGGTGCTTCCATTGTTCCGATTGATGTTTGGCATCTGGGGTAAAATGATAGATCCGTGTTACATCCATAGTGACAAATATATGAAAAAAAGTTGGCAGGATCTTCCTCAAAAAGGTTCAGATTAGCACGTGATAATGTGCGTCTGGTGTGCTTCTAATCAACTGTCAGAAGTTATGGTACTCTTGTGAACAGGAGCATTGTCCTGATGGAATAACATACCTTAAGTGATATAAACAAACCAGATGAGACCAGTCCTTGGGTACACGGCCCTATATAGTAAGAGAATAGTAGGACAAAAACATCCGTGAGTACCTCCTTCAATACGAGGCTCACAACATATCAATCGTCCCTCGTAACTTTTTTGATATTGTGAGAACTTCAGAGACATAAAGTGAGTTTGGCGCTTTGCCTTCTTGTTTTGTTCTTGAACAAACTTGTTAAATTCGCTGTGTTGACTTTATGATATCAAAAACGCCTACTGTAACTCGTTGAATATGAGACTATTAAGAGTTGCAAAGTCGATATTGATGAACATTAGGGCGAAATAATTACACCTATAGCCAAACACTTGGGTTTTTTGTTTCCATTACTTTATACAGTGAGAATCTTCTCAATACTTAATGCCTTACTCGACATGTCCTTGTTTTCGGGCCTAGTGGGAGCGCTCGTCTAAATGAGAATGGCTATCGGTGGTTCTGTACACAGATAGGAGATAAACGAAAGTCGTTTAAGTTGGTATTCGTTCACTTTCTTCGACAGTTATCTTTAAATGGATGGAGGTAATCAGTGATAGTTTTCAGTATGAGACCGGGCGGAGTGTCGTGTAACTGTGTCCAGGTTTTAGAAACATTTCCTCCGTGCTAGTGTCGTATGTAGTTTCAATATCCAGCAATGACTATTTAGAGTAACCCAGCTTAAGCTCAACAGAGATAATCCTGCGACAACAGGTTTATACGTACTCGTGAAATGTTTGTGCGTGACATTATGGTGACTACTTCCCCATTTCATCAAATCAATGATTTGTCGCTTGTTTTAGTATTAAGATTGACAATTTAGTTTTGTTTCATTTCCATTTTATCATTTTAGTAGTTTTTGAGAGATACTGTTGATCTCCATGTCCCATCCTGTGTTTGAGAGAAGTACTCTGGGCCAACATCTAGATATCTTAGCCTGCCTTAGTTGCATACACTGGTCCAATATATGAATGCCCCCTGCGTTGGCGAGAGACATTATGGGCGTTATCTAGATGGCCTTCCTTCAGTTTGCGTGAGATAATCTGCGCCAATATCTGAGATGGTATATGAGTTGGCGAGAGATAGTATTGGCCAATATTAAGGCGTTACACCCTGGAGTGACAAGAGAAACTCATGACCTTGTCTGCCCTCGGGTGATTAGAGACTCCATATGCATGTACATATCTAGATGTTAACCTCCTCGTTGACATGATACACCTCGGACCAATTTGGGGTGCAATGCTCTGAGCTGGCAAGAGTCAATATCCATATGCAGATGGTCTGAGTTGTAACGATTTAAATCTGACAAAGGAGTCGTGCAATATTAAAGTAAATGTTAAGCAATGTTTTACTGTAGAGATATTGTGTTATCGCTGTTTGGAGAAGACGAGGCACAAACAAAGAACCAATGTATTTTATAACCAATCAACATATCTGGCGTCACGCTTCACCACTCACAAAATCTGCCTCCCTTATATCAGAACTGACTGGATGTTATCTTGGCAACAACCAATTTATTGTCGTCATATTTGATCAACACGAATAATTAATTGATAAATGTTTAACCCAGACAAGAATTATAAGATAAATCGATGTTTCACAACACATTTTGTTCCTGTTTATATTTTCATATCCTCTCCGGAGAAACAGACATAAAAAACAAGTCGCCTGCTGATCGAATTAATCAGCAAGTCAAATAGACATGTTATTTCATGACAAAACACCAAATTAAGCAAACTTCAGTCATACTGGTCAGTATGCATAGTTATATGGCACCATACGTAGTGTGTTTGCCTGGTTAGTGAGTAGCCTCCCCTTATGGTACATTTACTGGGTTTGAAAGACAAACTAATACCGAGTAGCCCGGGCACCAAGCTACATTACAGAATGTTGTGTAAGTTCATCAACGAGATGTGAACAGTTAGTACGCAAGGAAAAATAGTCCAATTTGTTGTTATCCTGCATTTCTTGAACTCTACGTTGATGTGTCTGTTAAATATGGCAATTATTGGTAACCATACACCTGTCATATCCCGGAAGAGCACAATTGAATGTGTTATTAGGTGTATATATGAATGACACATACAAATCTAAACGACAAAAAAAATCATTTAGAAAACAATAACAGAGAAAATGTAAACAAAGCAACATACATGTACGTATGTTTTAATGAGGACCAGAATAAGTATACCATAATTCCTCCATATAAACCTTTATTGATTTACCCCTTTTTTCATACCAAACATTGTTTATATCTTAGCAGAGTGTGGGAACAGTTTGTATTCGATCATACCATATATCAATATGTCGGCTTTTCAAACAAGTTTCGATTATAAGCCTCTGAGGAAATCGCTCTCCATCACTGCATCATTACACCTAACGAGCACATTTCTGCTGACTCCCGTCACATACGTGTCCATTGTTTATGGTTGACCTTCAGACACGTTCGTCCTTGGCCATACTCTGAAGAGGGTTTGAGAGTCCACTCGATCACATAGAATAGCGTGTCTGAACACTCGAGACGGCAGCCATTACCAGGGTACACGAGAATCTTGATAATATTTGGGGTTAAGGTTGAACGTGAGCAGTGATGTCCGACATCAATTTACAGATTTGATACTTATTGTCTTCGCGAAGTTAGTGTTTGGCCAGCAGTCAAACGTCTGTTTATTCTAAATTCCTAACCATATAATAGTCTAACACGATAACCTCATACATATACCCGTCCGTCATCTAGCAGTATTTATGTCATATGGATTTGCCTCCTTGCTTTCCAAGTTATTCTCTACTGTTACATACAACAATGGTGATGTTTAGTGTCTTAAGTAACATTTTATGAGATATGACTTACAGATGCTGAGATTGATGCAGTTGATGTGATTATTTTGGCCTTTACATGTGGGAGATTTACTCATGCAGATATTTCTTTTTGGCGCTGTAGTTGGTAAAACTGGCTGAAGTGACGAAATATTCGGCTACTCCTAACTGGGTTAAATCTTTATAATATACATATCGATTGTTGGACTTTTGGTTCTGCGTCAAATAGGAGCAAATGTGTTAATGCTTTGATAGTTTACACTTGTAATAAATAAGTTATTGTAAGTACAATATAGACTTCCGTGTCCTGATAAAATCGGTAGGTAACGTGCCATTAAGTGAACAAAGGTTTCAGTCGATATTTATAAAAGCAGTCAGCAGACGGGACGTTCTATTTCGGTGAAGAGAAGGAAAATATTTGGCTGAAATAATCGAAAACGCAAAAATGAAATGATAACCAGTATCTATAGCAATTTGAGGGCTGTGGTTTGCTTTCATTGAAGCTTTAAAATGTGATCGCGTGCATGTTAAAGATGTGATGATTATCTGATTATGTTTCATTCGTCATTTACGCTGTATAATGGGGGATATAATCAGATTTTAAGATTTTATCATTTTAAAACAATTAATTCAAATTGAGAGTTAAATAGAGTAGAGCATAAAAATGAATAAAACGGCATCACACAGTTGTTAAGTCCTTCAAGGACTCGTCAGTGATGTAAGGGACATCACACATCTATTTCGTCCTTCTAACAGGTCGTCAGTGATGTTAGGGACATCACACAGCTATTTCGTCCTTCTATGAGCTCGTCAGTGATGTTAGGGACATCACACAGCTGTTTCGTCCTTCTAGGAGCTCGTCAGTGATGTTAGGGACATCACACAGCTGTTTCGTCCTTCTAGGAGCTCGTCAGTGATGTTAGGGACATCACACAGCTATTTCGTCCTTCTAGGAGCTCGTCAGTGATGTTAGGGACATCACACAGCTAGTTCGTCCTTCTAGGACTAGTCAGTGATGTTAGGGACATCACACGCCTATTTCGTCCTTCTAGGAGCTCGTCAGTGATGTTAGGGACATCACACAGCTATTTCGTCCTTCTATGAGCTCGTCAGTGATGTTAGTGACATCACACAGCTATTTCGTCCTTCTAGGAGCTCGTCGGTGATGTTAGGGACATCACACAGCTGTTTCGTCCTTCTAGGAGCTCGTCAGTGAAGAGCCAGAAGTGTTGATACTAGGAAGTGGCGGCGTTAACTCCAAATAGGTTAAAGAAATGTCAAAATCTAAAGCGGAGGTGAAATGGCCCCTATTTCAATATATTTTCTAATTTCCAATATCATGTTTCAAAGGAACGTCCGACACGTGTGTATGGATTACAAAACAAGCACCATTATCGCAAAATGTATCGAATCTATATTGGTGAGCCAATATGACCCGACTCATGACAATTTAGAACAGCAGGAAAGGGTTCCTACTTGACACGTCAATAAAGAGTTACAATAAATTCAAACCAATACAAACCAATACTTGGGGTTGGTATGTACCCTATGAGATAACTCTCGGTCATCCTATTGACTCCCAATCACTGATTACGTCAGCTCACCTTTAATGACGGACAGGTCAACACTTGTCCGGACAGTTAATAAGACGCACATGTCCAAAATGTATTTAACATTGTACTTCAGTAAGTGTCAATGACGTGTGCCTAACAGAGGTAATGGACGTGTCAACAGCCCAAGTGGCGTTTTCAATCTATTAAATATTTGTGCAAAATATAAATGAAGGACATATATATTCTAAAATTCAAACTTAAATCGGTTTTACAACTATCACAATATTTAAGAGAGCTAGCTTGTGACTTTCAGTGAGCAAAGTACATATTTGTAAAGGTAGCTCAGGCTTAAAACAAACACGATGAAATAATATGTTTCCAGAGTCGATTACGGTGTGTGTACTCTGAAGGATTTTGACATGTATTGAGAAGACAGGGTATTGTTATTTGTAGTCGATATCGGTTTGGTTTGTCTATCTACGACACTTAAGAAATATTAACGCAATCCAAGGATTGTCATTGGAAACAATTTAACACCGCCATAACAGACGGGGTTCACCTTAATATAAACCCTAAGGTGTGGTACTGGGAAATCTAAAATTACACTGTTTAACTAGTCTATAACACTAAATCATTCAAATCTCTCAAACAAAAAAAAGTGAAATATCTAATATAGTTTATTGACATTAATCAGAACAGATATTGGTGTTTCGCGTGAAATAAAAGGTGGATAATGTGAACCGATTTAAATGACATATTGATAACAATATTTTTTTTTTCATTTTGTTTAAGATAAGTCTCCCACGAGTGATGTTCCCCGTCGGGAACTACGGTTTTAAAAGTCTGGTTTGCTAACGAATATTTCCTTGTTGGATAAACGGGAGAGTATATATATATATATAGTACTTGTAAGTGGTCGGAAATATGGAAGCTGGGAATATGACCCTGATGTTCACAAGATAGAAACAGTAGGCATTTAGTTTTGCAGATGATTTGGAAACAATTTAATTTTAAACTTTTTTCGAGCTTGCTGTTAAGCTAGTGCGGTAGATTTCGCCCGGGTATGACGGACTATTTGATATGATAACCAATCGCCCATCCTTTCATTAGGTCGAGTAGGCTACCTGTACAAACACCGATTTGTTTATACCCACTATCAGTTATACCAGCATGTAATAACAGTTTCTATACAGCCACAACACTACTTACTTGTCGCCGACTCTGTCATTTAAAACTGTAACCTGTATCAATTTAACCTTTATAGACGAAAGTGAGTACAGAGCACTTATTCAATATTTGTCTTAGTTTAAATGGCTCACACAAAGGGAGAACCAGTCAGATTCCATTCACTTCTTTTTTTCTTTTCGTTTGTCATTTTAACTGCCACGTGATTAATTACGTTAAGGATGTTATCCGCGAAAGTCGCGCACTTTTTAACACCCTGGGTGTAAGTGTCACAATAGTACAACATTTTAGCCAATTTCTTTAAATCGTTTCACAATCTGTACTGTTCCATTGTTAGCGAAACGCGTTTAGACGGACACTCAATAAACTTTATCGTATACTTGATAAAGTAGACCAATAATGGGCCTATATCTAATTCTTAGATAAATACGTGGATATTGACAAGCATTGAAACCAAAGACAACGATGGTTAAAAGTGTTTACAATGTTTCTCAAAATCTTATTAGGATCTGGTTTTAAATACTGAGAATACATTTTTTAACACTACAGACGCTTCAGTCACGTTCTCATTATCCGTTTTGCTTTTTCTATTATCGTTGTCAATATTAATTTATTATTATCTTCAACTTTTAAATATTGTCATTTAAAACGCTGGACATTTGTGATTTTTTTTTATAATTTAAGGATACATTATATTTTCTTTGGTCTTTAATTAATATCATTTATATTTTGAAAGAGCTTTTAATAGTAATTTCGGAATTTAGAACAAAACCAATTAAAGAGCAATAGAAAAGAGACTTTACAAACATGTTACAGAGCGAGAGTTCGGAGGGATTTTTTTATCATATCTTTAGGATTACGAATATTGGATTATATCGTTTTGCAATCAATTACACGAGTTTTAAATGCACCTCCGAGTCCTGGCGCCAGCTGTGCAGACTTAATTCCCAAATTTTTACGGATTAACTTTCCCACTATCGATGAATGGACAGATTAATTGTATACAGATTGATACTTTGATTATCCCTGAACAAGTGCGGTGATATATTAAACCTAAAGCTGCGTTGGAGTCACGGTTTCTGACTTAATGGTATATAAAACATGACGTTTAATATGTTTATGTTTTAACATGAATCATAATACTATTAGCTATCCCAACAGGCATCGCTACCCAAATTGCAATGACCTTCCCCTTGTGTTCAGACAAGGAACGATACGAGATATCGCCGCACTCATTGTTTTGTTTCTTAAATAAAGATCAGTTTGTTACATATTTTTTACGCTAGCAGTCATGTATACTGAACTGTCGCTTTCTTTAGTTAGAGGTTAGAGGTCAAGTGTGGACTAAAATTGCTCACTAACACCAGTTATGTCACAAATCCCAGATTTACAAGTGCTTATAAAATGGTATGCTGTTTAACATCGTCAACAAAGATATTTCCGTTAAGGTGTAAAACAAGTTTCCGAAACAATCGAAGTCTGAATAATACACGTTATAACATTGAATTACTAGCAGCATTCTAAAATCATGATTATATTGTACTGTAGTGGTACAACTAATCTCACTGTTGTGTTTTCACTTATCAAATTCCTGACGTCGTGTTTGTGATGATATGTTATATAAATGGTAGATAGCTATCAGGTGTCCGATACTGTCCAGTACGTGAGGCTGAGAACCGGTCCATAGCGGGCACCTGTTTTTGTTTGTTGTCACATTACCTTAGGGACATTTGATCTGGCCCTTAGCGATCGTAATCATTATATTGACAATACGTTTAGCAATTATCACTTCTTAATTGATTTGGTGTCTCTAATCATTTTGTTTCCGTGATCCAGACTGCTCACATAGTAAGGACGTTAGTATCTTATGGGCCGATAGGTCCTTGGTATAAATTGAACTTGAACTTGAACTTGAGAGTCAGCGACAGTAACAGGGTACCGTCTATTGTCTTTTAAGTGTAAATATATCATCAGTTCAGTTTGTTTCGTTACATTGTCCCGCCCCAGTACTTGGGCCAATAACCGACATCCCAATAGTATACAACATCAACACACTTTGGTATTTCCCAAAATATTCTTTGTGGACCGTATTCAATTAGGTTTTTATTTTTATTTTATGTTTCTGAATAAAAACAGAAAAGTCATAATTACTCAATATCTGTATCAATGACTACCTTATACAACACATGTCTACCTATCACCGAAATTTACCCCAATCCATTGCCTGAACTACCAGCACATCAAATGTCAAACTCTACTCTCATGACCCACCTACCATTAAAACCTAGGTTATTCAGTTTTTCTTTGACATTTCGGTAATGTAAATTTTAAGATGAGTTATACTTACGCAGCCTTTTTCAGAATGGCACTTCCAATAGCACGTTTAAAAGCCATGGTAACGGTCACTCACTGTCCAGAATCAGAAGTTCAGTATAAAACACACATCCATGAAGTGGACACAAGGTTGGAGTGGTCACTTACTAATATATATATATATATATATATATATAATTACGGACAATCGGAAACTGATTTATAGCAACTCCCGTCGCATTCCATTCTCTACTGAAATAACGTTTTGCAATAGTTCCGTCTAACGACTCTTACTGACCACAGGTCAGGGTTAAAACGACACGGTTACATCTATCTCACCACAATGGATTCTCGTACACCCTCAACAATTCACCGTAAGTAGGCTGGCCGTTTCCATTGGCTATCGTAGTGCCCATTGATCTAGCTCGATTAAGTGTATAGGACTTGATTGCCGTACCGAGATCGATTGTCGTACCAGCTCTCACCTGTGGACACCTTCGTCAAACGTCAGTACATTACAGTACTCACTACCGTAAGGCACAAATCACGGACGCTTGATTTTATGAGACATTTAATTATTTGAATTAAATTAAAAATGTCGTTCAACCATATTCTAAATTTATGGACTTTTTCTTGATGATGACGGACGGGTCTATTTTGTAAATAATTGCATACGGAAAATTAAAGTTGATAATTAATAATTAATTAAATACTACAAATATCTTACATTTGAATTATACAATTTCCAGTTGAATGTAAGTTTTTCATTAACCGATAACTCGCTAGCGTCGTCATAGTATGATAAAGCTATAATTTATATAAAGTACAGTACTATTAACTTATCACTATTCCAAGCGTTAGCCGAATCATCTTTGATATATATTTGACTTTTTCCATTGACAATTAAACTATACTAGGTTTGTAAATACGTAAATTTGTTAAATTTATGAAGGGCTAGACTCCCGAGATAGTCCTTGTATTACCCCAGTAAACAGAGTAAAACTCTCTTTAAAACATGTCAAATCTTGAGAATGGGTCTATACCATATGTCTTCCATCCGAGCACAGGGGCATGTCTTGTCTTACATTAAAAAATAGCCAGAAATACCTATATATAAAGTCTTTATATATAAATATTTCTGGCTATTTTTTAATTTAAGACTAGACATGCCCCTGTGATCCCAGCAGACTACATATATATATCTACGTTACACACTTGGCGTGACCTTGAAGCCAATTGTGTAAATAGCACGTTTATAACGGTTTTTTGTTGTACATGTAATTGGCGTACACACATTTGAAACAAAACTTTACTATCATGACATTTGTATTGAAACTAGTAATATATTTAAATAGCCTTGATATCTCCGTTTCATAAGCCACAAGTCTCATACCTTTTAGGATCGTGTAGTTAATGTTTAGCTTCTAGGGCATCTTCAAAAATAGGTCAAGATCATTTACCCGATAAAGAAAAAGAACGAAAATTAGTTGTATCATTCGGTAAATTCTAGAAAAAGCCTTTAATTTTCCATCCTTGACATTGAAAACATGCAGATTTGTTTAACTTTATTAATTTTACACATTTCGGATAACGATAACTAGTCGATCTGTAGTTTTGCAATGGGCTCCATTTACTTATTAATTTGATAGCGATCTACAAGAGGCATGCTATACACGCCACTGTTATTAGTACTCTAGAAAATGCTAGCGTATATAGAATAGACCAGGCCCCTGTCTCTAGAATGTTTCAGACTAGGGGAGATAAACAAATCGTAAAGACACTTTACGGGGATTTATCGTCATTAGACTCCTAGTCCGAATTATTCTGGCGTTCTATCGACAATTTTTTAAAATATCAGTCTGGTATTGGTGAACCGTTACTCGACGCCAGACCGATATGAAAAAAAGTTGATAAAACGTCTTAATACTTAGGACTACAACTATTCTAACAAGTGTCTGATGATACAGCTGAATCTAAAATCACTATGAATAGTGAAAAAAACTCAGATCTCTCTTAAACAAAAATAAATGAAATATTTAAAATAGTTTATTCACGTTAATCAGAACAAGTATTGTTGTTTCGCGTGAAATCAAAGTGGTAATATGAAGCGATTAAATTGACAACTTGGTAAATTTCTTTTTCAATTCGCACGAAATAAAAGTCTCTCACGAGTTAGCTGTCACGTAGTGACTCAAATATATCCGACCGCAAGGAATCACTTTAAAAGCCTGGTTTGATATTAACGATCTTCCACGGTATAACAAGTGTTAATTAAATTAAAAAAAGAGGAACTGTGACAAGACCCTTATACGTATTTTTAAATGTGATCCAGTGGAAACAATTTCATACTGTCAGGTTTTAAGCTTTCACGCAATAAAACTGCGAGTCTAAATTATGTTCGAAGATATATATATAAAACAAAACAAACTTGAGCCCAATGGCTTGGTCGATGAGTCACGTTAGGTTATTTCAAACAAAGCATGAAGCAGCCAAATATCATGAATTGCAATCTTTGTGAGCAGACCCTAATGTTGAAGATTTGGTTTCAGTAAAATTTTAAAGCATTCATTAATTCTACTAAATTTGTCATTTCAGACACGACTATTAATATCATCTGAACGAGTTCGATACCCAAATAATCTTCTAATGCAATTGTTTTTATATGTACGGTTAATAGTTATTCGATTTTCACAAATGGAAGCATATAAATTACAGAAGGCTGCAGAGAATCCTGGTCGATATAAAGCTGGTGCGAGCTGCTTTAAAAAAAACTATAATGTTTATCCGATACCAATTAAACGTCTGGGCGGGAGAATGAAGAACCCTCCCAAAGTGCTTTAACTACAACAAAGGATGTCATACGTACGGGAGGTGAAAAATGTCACACAAATATTATGTTGGGGATCTCTATATCAGACAATACAATTCGGTTTTTTAGTTGAAAATGCTCTTTGTCTTAACCTTAAAGTTACGGTCATTTATCTATTGCGACTTTGATAAACCAAATGCTTGTTAACATTGCTAAGGAAGCGACATTATTTAACCGATGACGTCACCCCTTCCTTTGAATGCGATGATAAAGTATTTTAGACGTGTTGTTGAGATTTTCTTTATATTCTGGTAAAGAGATCCCCTATAACATACCATTCCCTATTCTATAATAGGGAATGGTATCAGAGAACGATTTGGCCGAACAATGCGAATTTTAGAACATTTCTCCTCCTGAACACTGGCAGAGATCTTGAAGGAGCATCTGATGAAAGCTGCACTGTGGTTCTGCGAGTACTGGCCTCTAAAGATTTTCTCAAGTCATTTGCGTGATATCGATGTACATAAATGACCACCAGTCCATCATGGAATAATATCCACTATCCAATATACAAATAGACATCAAAGATCGTCGGAATTGATCACCACCATTACCTCATCATTCCAGTTCTTCACTTGTTCTCAACACTATTTCATATGATGCCAAACATAAGGAAACAAGTATCTTTAAGTTGCCAGTAATAGGTTAAAATATAAATGTGTTGAGCTATTAACTCGCTACACCCTTCTGCATGTGCAAGGTCAACCACGAATAATTCTATAAATTGTCGAGTCTATATGTTCCCGAATGGAATCTCGAAATAAGACGAAACGCATAAGAGCTTCGGTCTAGTTCTGTTCTTCGTCAAAAATATTGTGGCTAGATAATATCGCACCAGATTCCCATAGTGAGGTATTGTATTAGTTACGTGTTGGTCATGCTAGTTACCAACACAGCACAAACGCATTCGGTATGACCATGTTACTGATGAGCAATAGATTATAGTAAGGCTTTCGACTCCATAGATAGATATAAGCTATGGTATAAAATTTCTAAACTTGGTGTCAGGGGCAAGCTTTTAAATGTGATTAAATCGATGTATAATAAGATTAAATCATGTGTAACTGTAGATAGGAAACTATCAGATTTTTTTGACAACAAAACCGGGGTCTTACAAGGGGAAATGGTCTCCCCGATTTTATTCAGTATGTTTGTAAACGACTGTGAGATGGAATTTCTAAATAGTGGTGTTCAACCTTTAGAGTTACAAGAGTTATCGCTCTGTTTCCTAATATATGCCGACATGGTGCTTCTCCCGGAAAGTGTAGGTCTCCAACCCATGTTAGATGAATTGTTGCTGTACACTAGGTGGTCGCTTCAAGTAAATGTAAAAAAAAAAAACCAAAAAACACTAAAATAGTTCTTTTCAGAAAATCTTCTGTATTACAGGAAAACGAAACAAGGCCGTATGATGGTGCCAAACTCGAGTGCGTAAATTCTTTCTCGTATTTAGGGGTTGAACTTAACTACAATGAAACTTTCAAAGTAACACAGTTCTAAACAGTTGGCTTCACAGTGTAGGAAAGCACTTTTTTTCTCTTAAAATCATATAATTCAATATATTAATTTTGTGTACCTTGCTGTCTCTTTTTGACTCATACGTTGGCAATGTAGCCAACTATGCGTGCGAGGTGTGGGGTTTCACAAAGCGCCCGATATCGAACAGAATCACTTAGACTTTTGTAAAAATATTTTAGTTCGTAAATCTAGTCTACACCAAACGCAATGATCTATTCTGAACTTGGTAGATTTCCTCTTCTCATTTTGCGCAAAATACGAATCTTCAAGTACTGGTGTAAATTGTTGAGGTCTAGTAACTGTATATTAAGTGCATGTTATCAAGATATGTACATAGGCTGCGAATCAAACCCACATTGTAAAAATTGAGTGGCTTCAGTTAAACAGGAACTATGTGAACCTTTTTGGCCTTAGTAAAACAACGGTTATTTGACATTTTTAGCAAAAAATTGTGAGTCTTTCTTTTTAACCTCGTCCAAATGCACATTGTATCAACATATTATTGACCATGTATGTCTGCAACCTTACTAAAGTAAGCCTTTTTCTGTTAACTATAAAAAGGCAATTGTCAAAATACGTTTGTCTTCACATAAACTGTAATTGAAACTGGACGGCATAGACAAATTCCTCACAATTTAAGATTTTGTCCTTTCTGTAGAAATGACATAGAAGATGGGAGGGCGGGCTCTACCCGAGCCGACTTGTATACTCTCAAGATTAATAAAGAATTGAAATGTCAATTGTGGGTATCGAGTACAGAGATGTTCATAGTTCAGTCTACCATTGTAAGCTTCTAGAGGTGTATTTTGGTAATGTGTACCTGGAACACGTCAGACACACCACTGGACGTATGGATTCTTAGGTACCGAAGAAAGCATGGCAGCGAGAGAGAATTCTCCAAGGTCATCACCAGAGAATTTTTTTTCGCTTTTCTTTATAGCGATTACCTCTTCCGAATTTAAATCCACATTTAACGAATGTTGCCAAGGAGTTGAATTCATCTCCTTTCTTAACTCGTCAAAGTTGCTGCCAAATCAGTTTTCTTAGTGAATGGCAGTCAATACTTCTTCATATTTGAGAAAGAGTCCATATTAGTACTGTGTAGAACACATTTTCATAATCGGCAACTGGACTCGGATGCTATGGACGACCTCACGTGTGCGTGTTTTGAAAGGCTGTTATGTTTGGTGTATTCGGCTAACCACTGACCCATTTAGTTCTCTTTGCTAACCCATGACCATCTGAATTCAATGTATTTAATGTTTGCATATTTTACAATGAATTCGTTCCAAGCGTCAACAAGCTCCCGATCTCATTGCAAGTACCGATTCTACATTTACAAGTCCCCCCCTTGAGCTTGGAATTCAGGTCGGACATCGAGATAGCACGGAAACAAATATGCATCAAGTTCAACCGAAAATGTTATAAAGAGATATCTTTAATTACTAATTGGTCCCAAATGATGACCAATGGAAGTTAGTTCAGAATTGAGACATCAATTATGGGATAGATCTAGTCTTAATTTGTGACTATTAATCCGTAACCAAAATGTATCGACGTAAACAAATAAATTTCCTTTATTTTGTAGACATACGGCAATGGGCGAAACTATCATCTTACTTAATAGAGGTGTCCGTTTTGATAATTAAATACGAGCAAAATCTCGTGGCGAATCGCGCCTCGATGCAGATTTACAAGTCACCCAGCTCTTCCTAGATAACTTATTGCTTATGAATAATCGATTGCATTCTACCTTCTGTTATTATCTTGAAACGACCATTATTAACGGATACACGGCCGTGCTATGGTCTATCCAAGGTCTTGTGCATCCCCGTAATTGGAAATAGACTCCATCTCTCTCATATCAAAAATATCTAGTTACTTCTCGTTGAAAGGACAAACACCACTGTCTGCTGGCTTTCCCCAATCAATTATTGTAGGATATTTGAACTATCCAATGGTAATTTAATTGCAGACAAGTTGCATTAAGTGGTAAGTTACAATTCTTAAAATCAATTCTAGTTGACCGAGTTTCCCCCGTCTTAATGGAGAAAATCGCCAATTCTAGTTACTTGTGCAACCTTTTGGACAGAACTCAAGGTTATTAACAATTGACAAAGTTTACTGCCTGGTAACATATTATATATAAAGAGTTAACACTAGACAAATACATCAATGCCATCCAACTCAATCCACCTACCTGCAAATTGTCCCAAGTATGTTTGCATCCCAAAGGAGAACGCATCCCCTCTCAAGCAGGTGTCGACGTTAAAGGTCAGTTGAGCAGAGTCTTGTATGTGGATTTACCCAGTTTCCATTTTTAAAAACGTTTTATAAATTTCACATCGTCGGATACCAACGGTTGATTGCACTACGCTCGCTACTCTTATCACCCATGGGTCCATAAGAGTAGCGAGCGTAGTTTCGATGACGTCACCCAATAAATAGAAACCTATCAACATAACCCCTTTAAAAATAAGAACTCGTGGATGGCAAGTGTAGCGTATAGCGAGAATCCGACGCCGTTTTTGCAGTATTCTGAATGGAACCAATAGCTGTGGTTACTATATTTCTTCGTGTCAAGGTAAATAGGTCTATGTGGCGAAATTCGCCTCCTGTCCGTATAGGTATTGTTTTAAGTTGAACACAACCGAAAAATTTTCATAAGAAAACACAAGATTTAAGGAAAACATCTTAGTCAAGGGAACGTTCCTTAAATTCTGTAATGCCTTCTTCGGAAAGTTGAAATGAGGTTCCTAGCCAATGACTCGGGAGTTCCTTAGTTTTGTTAGTTGCCTTCACAAGACATTCGCATGTTGTGCAATGAATTCTGGGAGATACCATTTCCATATAAAACAGCAAACGCTTTGTTGTGGTATAGTGTTTTATTTTTTCAATTGGAGTATAAAATAATTGACAGAAAACCGATTTTTCTTCTCGATGAAATCTTCTCTGGACTTACCTTTTTTTTCGCCACAGCTTCGGTGTAGTCTGGATCCAGCGATTGCTTCTAATTTTGTTTCCAAATATTACAAAACCAAAACATTTGGTGTGCAATTTTAAGCTAAAATTTCAAAACAAAATTTGCAATATTTTTTTTCTCAATTTACCAAGGGTAAGTTGAATTTTTAGATTTGTAAAGACGCATGTCAAAATGGTTTTTATTATTAATATTACTACCGATATTTAACCTCCAACAATCGGCCAATCTTGGACGGTCTTGTCAGGATACCTGTTGAAGACAATACATGGGATTAAATACACCATCCCATTTTTGTATTTGCTAATTAATCCGGAACTTAGTCCCTCGCAATAACCAATTGACAGTCAGAATATCTTCTTTCGATGAGATTTCGCCAATTATTGTTCGGGTCTACCATATTCGCAATAATTAGCACTTTGTTTCAGCATGTGAAAGCCCATACCCCTTGCTTTACAACACCGACTAGATAAATAACCAAAGATTACTCGTGTTTGAAATATCAAGATGTTCCTACTTGAGCGCTAATTAGTGCGAATAAGGTAGTCAAAGAAATGTGATCGATCCGCATCTAGTCTTTCCGAACTCATTGCTCTAGTGGCGTAACTTTTTGTGGACAAGTTTTTATTCTTTAAGTCAAAAGGCTCTCTTCGGCAGAATGCAGTAAAAGCAATGTGTAAACGTTCTCATTTCATCAAAATGAATGCCTCCTGGAATTTTGTAACTTCACAGTAAAATTTGACTTCACTTCCTTGTAAAATTTGATATTTTCCTTCACTTGTCGATAAAACAGTAGTCGCAACCAATTTTCAAACAAATTTGCATCCTTTTGCAATAAAAGTAATGAGAGACTTTTTAAAGTATTATGCATTTCCTCATGTTGACGAACATCTCACTTTTGAAAAAAATTGAGAAACAATAAAATGTCACTTATGAATTGAATATTACACGATTGTTGAAATGCAACAAAAACTTAACTGTAACCTCTGTACTTCTATACTCTGGCTCAATGTGTTCGAGAACCTAATCATTTTTACCGATTGTTCAATACAGCATTTTTTAAAGTTATTTTGATAAAAGGGGAGGTGATTAAAGTTATTTTGATAAAAGGGGTGGCGATAGTTTTAATCTTTGTACGACTGCATCTATTTTGTGTTATCAAGTGCACTCTTCCGACTCGGAGTGATCTCATGTAAATAGGACACCATCAACCAGTAACAATCTATCAATTATAGAAACATTTATGGCAAAATGTGAATGAAAAGCTATTGGTTACATGCCATTTATGAAACCTTCATGAAAATCTAATACTTGTTCCTACTACAGAAAAGTGTCCACAAAAAAACAAACTAACAAGGAGGCATTTAGTCCTAAATTTGAGTACAAGTTTCCGGTTTGGAGAGCCAGAATATAGTCATACAATTTGTGACATGTATCAAAGTCAACATGGCCTGGCCTTGACAGATCTCCCATACATATGCAACTCGATATCATGTGCCAACCATTTATGAAATTATATTGAAGAAAATTAAAGGTTTATGTTTTTATGCTCTGAACCGGAGTCTTTTCATCAGCAATTTCTTTCATTCAGACATAATACTCTGTTGTTGAATCAGTTGGGAGAAAACAGCTCGATATCAAGAATTTTCAGCAAAATTTAAATGGTTTAAATGTTTTTACACCAAATTCCTTGTCAAAACCATGAATATTTCAAACATAAATGATCAAAAACAGACACTAACTTATACTCGGCTGCTATTCGGATGAAGAAACCCTAAAATATTTTTTTTGTTTTTGTTTAACAAGTTTTTCGAGGAATTATTCTTTCCTCATTTTTTGTTTTGATATCACAAAGCCAAATGTGTTGTTCTTTTCGTGTGCCTGAATATCAAGTTGCCAGGTGAAGGCCGCCCTATGACCACATTACCTGTCAGAAGTCAAGTCCACTGTGATGTTGTTGGGTGGCCCAGACTGAGTGCAGCACACTGGTCAGTGGGGTCAGCCTTTCAGATCCCTGGACGGGAGAAACAGGCTGAGGGAACCTATATGCAGCAAAGTTTGTTCGACTTCGCCAAACATTCAGTTCCAAACCATGTGCCAAAACTAAACTAATTTGTTAAATTATCAAAACCATGAGAACTGCTTGTATTACTTTTCGATCGATTTGATGCAGCTATATCAAAATATGTTCTGAAAAAGATTTTTTGCGGCGCATTTTTCAAAGATTTTTTCTTGAGACTTCATATTGATTTTACTATCAATTTCAGTGTTTTTTTTTTGTTTTTGGTGGCGCATTTCTTTTCTTTTTTTTTTGACAGGAAGAGAGAAAAAAAGAAAAAGAGAATATGTTAGTATGCAAAAAGATGGGAGAATGCATACATGTAAATAAATGGGGTAAACAATACAAATGCGAACAATTCATCTGAAAAGTATTATGTTAAAAATGATGAAATTTTCTTTTCACTTAATATACTAATCACCAGCATTTGTGAAAATTGATTTTGATCCTAATCAGCTCAATAATTTGTAGATAATTCTTTCAAAACCATTTAAACCAAAATCAACGAAACATAACATTTTCAATTAAACATGCTAGGCTTTGATGTTAGCAATAAAGAAACCCTTGCCAATCTGTAGCCAGTGTTCAAAACATTATTTTTGCTTTCACGTCCCATGCTTGAACAGCTTCAAATTTTGGGTGCTATTGATGGAAAAGGGTTTCACAATTAACACAACCAGAAATGCAGAGCACTTTTTGTCAACATTATCTCCAAATCCATTTGCTTAGGTCATTTTTTGTTTAGCTTGCATGTTCTGGTTAATTAGTGGGAGGAAAAAAGTGTGTAAAATTGAAGGGTCATTTTTTTCATGATTGGCCAAAGAAAACAACATCCTTGCAACCATTAGCCATTATGGCAGCCTGCAGATAAATAAAATTGATCAAAGTCCATTTTTTTGAGTATTATTTTTTCCACTCAAATTTTGAACAAATCGGCCGAGCCAATAATAAAAGTATTACATTTTAATGATGAATTATGATGAAGGATAACTACAATGACACAGACCAAGAACACAAAAATTTAAAAAAAACAAACACGATCATTCAATTAATTTTCCATGAAAATATTGTCAATGATTTGAATTACTTTCCACAACTATATTTTTGTAGAAACTATGGTCCTTTTTAAAAATATTGATTTAAAAAATTTCATGATGATGAACTGCTGCATACTGGCATGCCAGTTAAATAGAGGTTGTATTTTAACCTCAAGTATCCTTTTCAGAATGATTAGCCTGCCACAGATTCCTTGGTTCCAAGATGTCTGTATAGAAATCAATTTAATCATGTCTACATGATCGTTGTCTTTTGATGGCAGATGCCAAATATAATCCCAAAGATAATCCTTCTCCAAAGGCAGAATTTTTGTGCATTGAAAGATTTTTTTGGCAATTTTCTTGTCATTCCTACAGGGACACAGTAATTTTACACCACTTAACAAAGAACTGAAAATAATTATTAAAGGTTGATTGCTCAACCCCAATTTTGCCCATATGAATCCTGGTACCACTGTGCATCATTGTATCCTCCACCATAACCGCCAGATTGATCAAGAGGCTGCTGTGCGATGGGCTGGGCTCCCCAATTATCCTGTGTATTGCGTCTTTTCGTTTGGGCTTGTCCTATTTCGTTTCCTGCTTTTCTCTTTCCTCCTCGGAACTGTGGAACTGGCTTTGGTGGGGGTCCACCTCGGCCCCGCATCGCTCCCCTAGGCCCTCGCATAGCTCCTCTTGCTCCCCGAGGAATCATGCCTCCTCTAGGACCACCACCCCGTGGGGGGCCGCCTCCTCGACCTCGCATTGGCTGCGGCAAACAATACATGTATTTATATCAACATTAAAGGTTTGCTTTGACAGAATGGTAGAAACATACAATACAAGCATAACATTTAAAATCAGAAACAACCAACATTTATAGAGTAAGTTGAAGAGCTCATTAACAGATTCTGTACAACAATTTTCTCTTTTGGATCCATCTTGTACATTTATTTCTAACCATAATGAAGTGCAACGAAACTCGAAGAAGACCAAGATATATGAAGCAGGAAACAAATGAAGAATACACCAATGAAGTATTGAAATGAAAACTAATACAAATTTTTGACAGAAGAGAGACTTACTGGTGGAGGTCCCCCTCGCCCTCCACGTCCACGAGGTCCAGGATGGTAACCATAGTCGTAAAATTCATCGTAACCATAGTAATCATCATAGTAATCTGAAAAACATATCAATTCATCACATTTCTAAACACTAAATAACTTCAAAACCCAAGTAATCTGAAAAGCAGACACTAGTTCGATAAAGTTTTTAAAACAGTAAATAATGATGCAAACACAGCAACCTGAAAAATGAATACACCAATTCACATGAACTAGTGCATTTTAAAGCAAAGAACAACTTGTATAGTCATATAGTTGTATTCCAACTCACCATAAGGCCTGGCTGGCATGGGTGGACCTGGACGCCTCATTCCTCCCCTTGGGTGCATGGGTGGCCTCATTGGTGGACCCCAGTAGTCGTCGTATCTGTATATCATTACATGTAAAATAAATGTCAATCAAAAACAGTTATCAACATACCAACTGGTCTAAAAACTAAAAATATCACAAACTGGCAATATAACCAAGTACCGTATGTGGGAGATGACCTGTAATATAATATGTCAAGATAAGATATCTTACCCAAAGGGACCACCTCTTCCGACAGCCATGTACATCTGTCGTCTTTCCTGTTCACGTTTCCTCTGTTCTTTCTTTTTATTCTCAGTTGGTGGCTTCGCCATGGAGACTTCAATTTCTTGTTTGCCCAATTTCTGCAATTAAAGTGAAAAATTTAATCTAAACTACTCTGTTGCAGCATACTGAAATCAAGAAAACCCAAGAAAACCATACCATACATATTTGTCCTATACCGATAACTCATTATAAACCAATGACAACATTAAATGTTTTAAGTCATATCCTAAATACAAATGGGTGCTTGTGACATCAAGTATCAGGAATGATTTTCACCTCCAACACCTGTGGTTTTGTCCTTGGGCAAGTTTGTTTGCTTGCTTGGTTTATTGCCCTGTGATCAGCTCTTCATCCACTAGATCTGGATGGCATGTGACAGACTTCCCTTATGTTGTACAGTGAGGTAGTTACCAACTACTACCAGGAGAACTGCCTCAAAATAACCCTGGCTATTCACCGAGCAATTAACCTAACAAACCAACCTTTTGTGATCATTCAAAACAAATCTGTCAAAATGTTAGATTCTCCTTTTACATTAAACAAATTCATAATAAAAAAGGTTGAATTTGGATTTTTTAATCTGTTTTTAAATCTTCTACATTTCTACAGTTAGAGAAACTATAGAATTTGCAAAGTTTTAAAGTTTTATCTTCACAACTGGCAGCCAACCCTGCAACTGACAATGCTGAGCAGGACCTGTGTTGTGATATCATTGGAAAATAGCAGGATTTTTTCTCCCTAAGTTTGGGATGGGGCCTTTTTGCCTCATTTCGGGAAGAAAATTGAATTGGGAAAGCGTTTTTCAGGAGTAAACTGCTAATTTTGGGTATTTGGCCTAAATAGGAAATAATTTCAATTGGCAATGGGCCCATAATCGGCCCTAAAAAGCCCTCAGAAAAAGCCTTGAATACGGTAGCTGCATTATGAACTTGTTCAATTTGTCAAATACTATTAAGTTAGAAGACCATTAAAACACCATTTAAAATATGTTCACTTCCTCAACCAGCCATCCAGGAAATTTACATATGGAGGAACTGCCGGGAGGTTCATCAAAACCAGTATTAAAACTACTTCCTATTGTTAATTACACATGCAGCAAAATTCCAACAGTTTTTCATGTGATGTTACCTAGCTGCGATAACGTAGCTATGGACGATGAACGGACAATTTCCGACAAATGGTCGTTTCGTTCTAGATGTTACCATGATAGAAACTTATAATTTTAAACCTAAGGCAGAGTTCATGTTGAATTTGAAATATTTCTTGGAAATTAAAAACATGATTAATGTTTTAAACTTTTCGAATGGATGCTTGTAGCTAAACCAATATTTTTCACCAGAAAACAAAATCTACATGATTTCATATGTAATACTAAAATTTCCGTCCTTCAATCTTTAAAATGATTCCTATTCTAAATAATGCAAAACCTTTTTTATTCCTAAGTTAAATAGGAACTATTTTCTAAATTTAAACCAATAACTGTTTTTAAATCTTCTACATATCTACAGCTAGAGAAACTATAGAATTTGCAAAGTTTTAAAGTTTTGTCTTCACAACTGGCAGCCAACCCTGCAACCGACAATGCTGAGCAGGACCTGAGTTGTGATATCATTGAACAATAGTGTAGTTGCATTATGAACTTGTTCAATTTGTCCAATACTTCTACTGTATTCTGTAAGTTAGGAGATCATTAAAACACCATCTAAAATATGTCGACTTCTTCAACCAGCCATCCAGGAAATGTATATAGGGAGGAACTGCCTGGAGGTTTATCAAAACCAGAATTAAAACTACTTCCTAATGATAATTACAAATGCAGCATAATTAAACACTTTTCCCCAGTGATGTTACCATGATAGCAACTTATAAATTTTGAAACCTGAGGCAGAGTGCATGTTGAGTTTGAAATATTTCTTGGAAATTAAAAACATGATTAACATTTTAATCTTTTCAAATGGATGCTTGGTAGCTAAACCAGTATTTTTCAACAGAAATAAAATCTAGATTGATTTCATACTATTAAAAATTTCTTTCTTCAATCTTTAAAAAGAAATTATTCTATTCTAAATAATGCCAAACTTTTTTTGATTCCAAAGTTAAATGGGAAACTATTTTCTAAATTTAAACCAATAACTGTTTTTAAATCTTCTACATTTCTAAAGCTAGAGAAACTATAGAATTTGTGAAGTTTTAAATATTTATCTTCACAACTGGCAGCCAACCCTGCAACTGACAATGCTGAGCAGGACCTGTGTTGTGATGTGTAACATGAGTATCACCCACCT
Source organism: Pecten maximus (assembly GCF_902652985.1). Taxonomy (NCBI): domain Eukaryota; kingdom Metazoa; phylum Mollusca; class Bivalvia; order Pectinida; family Pectinidae; genus Pecten; species Pecten maximus. The sequence continues at coordinate 30,290,910 of NC_047019.1, forward strand.
GTCCGTTCATGGCTTCCTGAGCTTTCATGGCATCCTCTCTTTCCTCATAGTGGATAAATCCATAATCCTTGATCTTTTTGGCACGTTCAATCTTGCCATATTCACCAAATTTTTCTTTGAGAAGTTCCTCAGTGACATCACTGGTTAGATTTCGCACATACAACACTTTCACCTGAAAATATGAAAAAAAAATATAAATAACTATGACGGCATTACTTATACATAAGATAAAGCAAACTGAAACAACGGTCTACAAATAACTTACTCCAGAATGACACACTATCTGTCAATATAACTGGTATCATGTTCTTTTTTCCACTTAAACACAAATGATATTTCTGACTCAAGAATACAGATTTAAGCAAAGTATCACAATATAGATCATATTTAAGATAGCAATATTTCAACATCAACATGTAACCCCCCCCCCCCCTCCTAAAATAAAATTGACAATGTTCAGTGTTTACTGTCTAACAATTTGCAACAGTCACAAATGTAATTCTAATTCTTAATTTCCTTATATTAACAACAACACTTCCAACTAAAACAGCCATAATTCAGTATTCCATGACGTATGGAACTGCACGTTCCCGAACAAAAGAATTTCTTCACTACCTTTGCCATTGTATTGTCATCTGGTTCATCAATAGGATCTGCCCAGTCTACAATGATATCACAGCCCCACACTTTGATTCTGCCAGAAGCCAACTTCCTTCTTGCTGTAGATGCAGATTTATGAGAATCGTATTCCAGAAAGGCAAATCCTCGGTTCTTTTGATTTTCCTTTTCAGCAGATCTGTATATGATAACCTGAGACAAACCCTCTATGAAAAAAAACAAAAATCATTTGTTATAGTTGCAGTAAATAATCTACAGTATTCCTCACCACAACACATGATGAGGACCTCCTTGTTTGTCATAGAGGAGCTAACAATGCAAGCGATTCATTATCACTGTCCCATGTAATCAAAGCTGCAATTTCTCCAGCACAAAGTAGCAAATGTGGAAAAGGCATTTAATTTTAATACCTCTTCAGTATGCAAACTTTATAGATTTGTCAACTATATTTTCCAAGTGGGTGAGAAATTATTTATAAGACCAGACACCTGATTGTTTTCCAATGCTTCTCTCAAGTTTCAGTACCAGGCCCAGAAGATTTTGAACGTGGAAACTTTCAATACATAACAATGAAACTCAAAGCCTAGACATACCTGTCTTTTTTGAGAATTCTTCAAATATTTCATCCCGCGTCTTGCTTTTCGGTATGTTTCCAACAAAAAGTCTCTGGTTGGCGACGGAAATGTTTACTTTAATGTGCTTCCCATCTTTAATAGCATGGTTTTCAAGCTGTGGAAAATAGAAATATTTAAATGTTGATTCATCACACAATAACAGAATCAACTGAAAATCAACCATTTTATATTGAAGCTCAATAAATATGCATATTTTTCATTATTGCAAGACTTTTCCATTAAACTTTCTGAAAGCATGCAAGTTTCATTTCATTTACCTTGCTTACAGCTTCCTGAGCTCCAGATTTTTCACAGTATGTCACAAAACAGTAGCCCCTGTTGAATCCAGTCATTGGATCCATCATGAGACGCAGGTCCCATATTCTTCCACATTCTTCAAACAGTGGGATAAGTTCATCTTCAAAGACATCTTTAGGAATCTTCCCCACAAAGACCTTAAGTAGATAAAAAAAAATTGGGTTATGTTTTTGTTTATTATCATAACTGTTCATTTTTTAGTTGTTTTTTTTATAAACCAACAACTGTAAATCTGCATAACTTGGAAAAGATGGCAACAATACCCCAAAGTACGGCTTTATTTCTCCAAAGAATTTAGCAGATGAAAGTCAACAAATCTGACAAAATGGCAAAATTTTATTTTTTAACAAAAGTTTTCAATACAAATAATTTCTAATGAAGAATATTATTAAAAAATAAAATTAAGCTGTTAAATAGATTAAGAAAATACTGAAAATATGTAGTTTTTCTGCATTTTAATATGAATATTGGGTTAATTATCTGACATACCCAGAAGAGTGTCATTTTACCTGAATTTATAAAGTTTTTTACAGAGGAAACTGTTCCTTGTTGATAATTGACAATTACAATTCATATTACCTCGTGTCCAGGTCCTGGTGGCGTGTCATCTGTATCAGGAGGGGGGCCACCATATTTTCTTTGCCCTGTAGTCACATCTAAAGAGTAGCCCGTCCTGTCCAAGATTTCCTACAAAAACAAAATAATGCATTGATATTGTATTGAAAGTTATTCTTTGAATTATTATACATGTTGAACATAATAAAGAATTATGCAAATTTGCAGTAACATTTATCAATATGCCTGCTGTTGGTGTGAAATCCTGTCTGTGCCAATTTTATAGTCAGCCATTTAAGTTCATAACTTCCTACTACAATAATAACATAGTCCTTTCATTTCTGGTTACCATCAAATATATCCAACTTGCTCACTGCCATCTTATTATTTTTTTTACTGTAGCTGTTGTCTTACCCCCAAATATTCCGAAACATTTTAACGATGTCAACACCTTACTTTTAATTTTTGTTCATCGGGTCCTTTTGCTGTAGCTGCTGATGATCCCTGTTTTTTGTTCTGACGATAAGTTTTCATCATTCCACATAAAAATGCACTTTTGTTTGTTACATGTTCTAAACAACTTTCACTGAACTGTTTCAGAACTGCAACACCATCATCAGGGTTGAATTCTTTCAGAGCATCCAGCGCTCTTTCATCAAGTTCGTCATGGTCAAGTTTATCTATTCAAAAAAAGAAAGAAAAAAATATGTATCCAATTAGCAAAGGAAATAAATTTTTTTTGGCCAAAAATATTGTCTTAAAAAAATAAATAAAAACTCAAAATGTAAATACTTTAAAGTGCTATGATTCTTTCGAAACAAAACTTTTGTCGCGTTTGACAATGATTTCAATAATTTGACTATACCAGTTAAACAATATCAACTTGTATTTTTTCCCCCAATTAACTAATCCCAAAAAGTAAATAAGGTTTTAAATACCAATTTGTTTACAACATACCTTGGTTGCACATTTTTTGGAGTTCATCAGCAACTTTAACATTAATTCCATAGTCTAAAAGTTTCTGATGGTTTTTTTGGTTTTCACTTTTTGATCCATTGGTGTCCATTTCATCTGCCAAAAGTTGTTCCTCTGCCGCTTGATCCATTTCTTCTATTCCATTTTGAGCCATCGGATTTCTAAAAATAAAACATGATCTAGTTGAAAATTCTGGCGACAAATTACTGGTGCTACAAGCCAGTAACGTTTATACTGATATTTGATCATGTTACAGCTGAATTTCACTCTCAAGATACTTGCATGTATTTTGTTATAATTAATATTTGATATGGTTGAAACATTACGCCTTCAGTATGGTTCAGTATGCATTTTGATGCTAACACATGTACAAGTTCAATTATTTTTCCTGTTCAATATTTCAGTATGCAGTGAAATAATTAGAAATGACTTAAAAATAGTTCAACTTTTTTCTCCCATTCCATTCGGTAATCATTCAGAAACTTGCTTCTATATAATTTCGGTTTACCATCACATAATGCAATAGCCACCCTGTATGCAATTTACCACCCATCATGCATAAACGATAGTTTAAAGCTGCTATACTGTAGACCAAACCTAAGAAAAATGCTGCAGTTCAAATACACAGCAGTATAACATTTCACCTCTATCTGATAAGTGGACTAACCAGCAGTTTCACTATTCCAAACTTGCACAACAATGTTAAGAGGTTTAACACAAGAAACAACGGGCATTATCACACACTATTATAGACATCGGATAATACATTCCTACAAACAACAAATGTTAAACGAGTTTTATAAGGAAAAAAAACTTGTATCATAGTGTTCGAAATGTAATATTTTATTTGCTAACGTTCAAAATAAGGTAGACTCACTAACGATGGCATCCTGGCAAAACACATGTGACATGAGCCAATCATGTGTCCATTTGTTTGCAAAATTTGCAGGCATTAGGCCTATTTCACCAACATATAAAAAGTAATTCTTAAATAGTGGTATATTTTCCTATTTCAAGTTTTCACTACGTATAGTAAATTCTGCCACCCCTCCCTGAGCAGTACTGACGGTGTCTGGATAGCATGTAAATTATCTGGCAGCCCCGCCCACTTCCCTCGGAAAATGGCAATGCCAATGGCTGTATGGCGCGTCATGTTAATCAATGGCGGATCTGCGTGGGTTGGAGTACATACAAAGGGAGATGTTACTGACATAACTGTTCCTTCTACCAGCGTCTACTATGAAAAAAACACTTTCCACATCAAAGATGTTGGCATTCTGTTGGCAATCTAACTGTTTGATATTTCTGCAAAAGTATTTCCTTTCTGTTTCAAACATAAAATGACGATGTCTGGCCGGCCCGTGGACCGACATAATGATGACACTCAAAAGATATAAATCGTGACCAAGATCATCGTGAGTTGTAATATTAGATAAATGTCGCTCGTTGTAATAACAAGTTGACCAGTAGGGACTGGTTATAAATAGCTTTGATCTACCTAAACTAAATTTAGCAGGTGCGCGTGGCTTCATATTTTTTCATTATCAGCACGTGCATCCTTCCGAATCTGTTCATTTCAGCTATTTTCCGATCAATATTCGAAAGATGAAATAAGAATAATTAAATAATGTACATACCTTTTTGAACAGGGATGCCAAAAATAAACGTTTTTAGGTTCAAATTCCTGAACCTCACCGCCTAAATAGACATTAGCGACAAGAAAGAATGAAAATTGGGGTTTACATATTTGAAAACATGGTTATACCCTCGAACCTTATTAAAATAAAAACAATCATTTGTCTCTTTCTTTCTTTTTTTCATTTTTGAAAATATACTAATATCTATTTGAATTAATAATCACATTTTCAAAATGCTTATATCAATTTTGATAATTGAGTTTTTCATAGCGCATTCACCGGATGTGATAAAATTATTTGTAAACAAAAGTCAATCGGATATCTTCGGACATTCCCGGTCAAGAGCGGAAAGGCACGAAGACTTCGATTGACAAAGAAAAAGACCAATCGGAAAACCACTCGGGTCTTTCAACCATAGAACGCTATCTTGTTTGTCTTCAACGAGTTCAACATCAAACTTTATTCTTTTGCACAATATTGATGTAAGTAAATGGATTATGCTTTTAAAATTTTACACGATCCAAGTTCTGCATGGTTTTTAGGGTAGATCATTTTCAAAAGGACAAGTTGTTTCCCGTTCAATGATGAAAGTTTTGCTTAAAATGACATTAGACTATTTTTTTTATTATTATCATTGATTCAATTTGATTCAAACATATTTTATTGTCAAAACGTACAAAGGGATTGGGCACAAGTTTTTGCAACTTATCAACGCCCTTTCCCAAAACAAATACAAAATTACAATATTTGACAAAATAAAGACTAAAGGTCACTAATTCAATATTTTTGTAACATCTTTGTAACATTGCTCTCCGATTTGTCAAAAGGCAGGACGTACAGAACAAACAAATATCATGCATTTTAAAATCTATTACTTGTTTTTATAAACTTGTGTACATTTCGGAATATGATTAAATTAATGTCTACAGGCAGATGAACATTTCCACATAGGAGTAACTGTAAGTTTATAGCTGCATCTATATCTACATTTCGAAGACTAAGAAAAAGTAATTGCCTCTGTATATCATAATTTGGACACTCAAAGAAAAAATGAAAGGCATTTTCACAGGGGTTACCACAAATACATTCAGCATTTTCTACCAGGTTAAAACGAAATTTATAAGTCATATTTGAGAGAACTGTTTTGATACCTTAATTTGGTAGGATTACATTAATTTTCCTATCACCAAAACCATAATAACTGGGAGGTTTTAATGTATTTATATCTGGTGTAATAGCATTTTTGAAAATGCTCAAGCTAGGAGAAGATCTAATATTATGATCTAGTTCGTTCCATAGACGAAGAGTTGAAGGTAAAAAGGATGAATTTGTATTGGAAAGCCTATAGTTAGGAAAAACAAAATTATTTCTATTTCTCAATGCATAAGGGGTGTTTTGACTGATTGAGGCACTAGAATATTTAAAAAAATCTGGAGTTGTATTATTTTTCATCTTATACAGTAATTGTAGATTTCTTCTATTACGTCTATCCGAAAGTGCCTCTAAACCCGTTTCAATGTATAAAGAATTGCTACTAGCATATGAAGGTAAACCATGGCCAGTTATAATACGTGCCGCTTCACGCTGGATCTTTTCTAATAAATTTGATTCTAACACATTACACCCATCCCATAAGTCACACGCATATTCCAAAACCGGTAAGATAAATGTTTTATATATATTCTTATTAATGTATCACGTTTAAGCATGTATTTCAATTTTCTCAGAGCATTGAGCTTTTTAAGAACAGACGTATAAGTATTTTCAATATGGTCACTCCATTTATCTTTCGAATTGAAAGTGACGCCCAAATGTCTATGGTTATTACTAAAGTTTAAGAACTCGTTTTCAAATTCCAATTCAATGACTTCTTCTAAATTGTTCGAGTTCGAAATAAAAATTACTTCCGTTTTACGTGGATTAAAATCTACCAGCCATCTCTTTGCCCATTATTATCATTAGTCAGTTAGACACACTTGTATTACAAGAGTTCTAACATTAGTCAGTTAGACGCACTTGTATTACAAGAGTTCTCACATTAGTCAGTTAGACACACGTGTATTACAAGGGTTCTGACATTAGTCAGTTAGACACACGTGTATTACAAGAGTTCTCACATTAGTCAGTTAGACACACGTGTATTACAAGAGTTCTCACATTAGTCAGTTAGACACACGTGTATTACAAGAGTTCTAACATTAGTCAGTTAGACACACGTGTATTACAAGAGTTCTCACATTAGTCAGTTAGACACACGTGTATTACAAGAGTTCTCACATTAGTCAGTTAGACACACGTGTATTACAAGAGTTCTCACATTAGTCAGTTAGACACACGTGAAGAGTTCTAACATTAGTCAGTTAGACACACGTGTATTACAAGAGTTCTCACATTAGTCAGTTAGACACACGTGTATTACAAGAGTTCTCACATTAGTCAGTTAGACACACGTGTATTACAAGAGTTCTCACATGAAAAGCAAACTTACAAATGATGGAACAAAACAAATCTACACTCTTCGGATTTTTTTCTACTTTTTTTTTCTAGCATCTGAGAGCACACGAACGTACATTACCTATAGAAACTTATTAAACTAGCTGTCGTTTTTGTCAGATTAGGGTACATACAATATTAGTTTGGAATGTATAAATTTCTAATTTGGCATAAATTCATAATTACAAACAAATAAATAATGATACTCATCACCAACACCACAAGAACACAAAGGACAAATTCGTCCATTACGAGGTATACCATACCTATCGTCCCGTTTCTATGGGCAAGTGCAAATTTGATGTACGGAACTATATTTTTTCGTTCTCTTACATTCAATTTAATATAATTACCTTCAATTTGAAATTTTGACTTAAACATTGAGTACACCATTTCTTCTAGATGACACATCGATCCACATCATTAAACCATTTCTGAATAAATTGGCATTGAAGCCTTTAAATTCTAAATTATCTTTAGTTAATGTACAAGTTTCCTGCAAAATCCATGAAGAGTTTAAAGCTTTCATATTATTTATCTATCTAAAACTCGTGTTTTCATTTTCGTACAAGTGGTAAATTAATCTATAAATATTGTTGCACAACTTTGTAGAAGAAATTAAATTATACCAGAACACATCAATTCTACATTCAATATCTACCTAGTTCACCATAGACCATAAAATTTGGGCAGCTTCAGGCCCGATAGTGATATTGGTCGTCATTTGATGCGGACGTATTCGCCACGTACCTAACATATAATTATATGTTCAACATCCGATAATCATCATAAAATCCAGAGCTTGATACTATAACTAAAGCTGTAATTTGCTTGTTCAATTTCATACATTTAGATTAGACGACATTCCGAGCGCTGCCTACAAATTGAAGCTGATCTTAAACTATGTTTCAACTAGTTGCGATAACGTAGCTCTGGACGAGGGACGGATGTATCAATTGACCACAATATTCTTTTGGTCCCGGATATGACGCGACAGGTGGCGTTACTGGTCAAGATGAAGTATGTGGTCAATGTAGCGGTAAATGCAAAATGCAGAAATGCAGTTAAAAACGAAACAAAGTTAAGATTGAATGTGAGCTGAATGTAAGCTTTTCAAATGACACATTGATAAAATTATATTCCTGATTCAAATGCAGTCTTATTATCAACAAAAATTATTCAAACTGATATAATTTTGTTATCAGTGCTGAAACGCATTAGTTCGTTGATTGATTTCACCAGCAGTTTTACATTATAACAGAGACGTATCGATATACAAGTCTCTGATTATAACACCAGCATTAAAACTATGCCGTTTATTTTTTAAAGATATTTCTTGTTTCTTATTAATACCAACCAGAAGCAGACGCCTGTGTATTGACGTTAGTGTTGCAAAACAATGAACCCCGAAAATTCTACAATGAGTGGTTGTTGTGTAACTTTGCAATACTATTCGGTATAATTGAACATTGTTTATGTATATTAGCAATTTATCCGTCTACCATCACGTCTGAAAACCTTCAATTCGCACAATCCAATACATGTATTATACATCCATTGTTCTTTTCTGTTTATGCAAGTCATGCGAAGAAAGTGCATCTTACTTTGTGTAATGATTATGTTTCAGAATCAGCTCCAAATCTGTTGAAATATCAGCATAATTTAATCTTGTAAAGAAATTTACCTAGACATTTGTATCAAAGATGTAGATTTGAATGGATTTCTTCGTCTTGTTCGTTTAGGAGTTTACCATTTATTGTCGTAATGTGCAGGTTTGTGAATTAAGTATTGATGATAGGTACCAGAATCATAAACATGGATGTAAAATGTGAATCAAATCAGGCTTACTATCGGTCTTATGGGACCGGCTTCACATAGTGACCGCCTTATACTCCGAATGTCCTATACTCCGAAAGCCAGATAGTCCGAAAATAGGTAATAGTGTAACGTGGATAAATGGTCATATACATATATGAATGGTTTCCCATTTAATAAAAACATGTGTATCACGAGTATGACAGAGTATATACACAAAACAATGAAATTAAAACCCGAAAGAAATAAGTATGCCGAACAATTTTAGACGTCGTGTCCTTACAACGTTAATCTTCACAATTTTGAACGGACTGTTCAACGCAATTTTAACGTTTTCTAAAAAAGAACTGTCTCAAAGTGACCTATGCATAAAATGAAAATTGATATCAAGCAAAACAACCACATTTTTTATGCGATACGTTGAATTAAGGAGTGATGATAATGTGGCGTTGTCGAGCTACGAAGTTGTTGTTAAAATTGACGTCCGATCAGATGTATTTAAAAGCAATGATTATCTGTATCTGCCGGAATATGTTGATTTTTTTCGCGCCAAGTCTTTATCTATTTCAAGCATTTGACATTGAATATGTAATAAAATAATTATCGATTTAAGATAAGATAGAAAAAAAAGTAACAATTTCGAGTAATGCCGACATAAAACTATTTCTCAACATTACTACACAACATGTTTTAATATTAACCTATTTTCGGACTATTGGGCCTTCAGACAAATTATTCGTTCTATATGTCTGTGTGACCCAGTTTGAAACCCCATTTAGAATGTTGGGGATTTTAGACCCAATTTCGCACCTTTCCAAACCAGGCAATAAATGTCACCAACGTTTTGAAGAACCTACCTTTTATTATCGCATCTTCGTTGCATACTCCCGGTCAGCGGGATGCAAGAAAGCTATATTCTTCCTACAGGAATTTTATATATATTTTTTTTGCGATGGAGCGAAAACGGTCTCATCTAGGAATAGTACGATTTTCGTTAAGTCCTTCTGCTCTGTACTCTTCACACATCCCCGGCTGTCGATAACGCAGTTCGTATAAAGAGTTCAGTTTCGCTGTTTCTTGATAATTCAATTTCTCGTTGCCATTATTTTCAGCAGGAAAAAAATACTGGGGTGATTTCAACGCAACTTAAATGCTGTGGTCTCCTGATGTACCTGGCTCAGTCTTAGAGCGCCGACCAACTGATCCGAGGTGCGTGGTTCTCTAGCAGTAACGGTTCATTTTTCTCAAGAAGCCGAGAAACGGAGAGTCTGTCCTGTTGTGGTTGTATCCTTGGGAAAGAAACTATATCCCAATTACTCTGGATGGCATGCGACGGGCCTCTCGAATGTTGTTCAGCGGAGTGGTCACCAACTACTTCAAGGCAATATATCTTATGGACAGGTTTTGGCACAAAAACTCGCTATTTAAAGGCTTCAAAGTCCATTTAACTATACATTGATTGCATTTATGAAGTGCCCACCAAAATGCCTACAAAGAATACAAGACTTCGGTATGAATCGCATATAACAACCAGATTTTCTCACCTACATTGCATGTTATTAAGGCCTACAGTAAACGGAATCAGGTGGATATTGGTTCTATTAAGTCCGACCTAAAGTCACTTGCAGTGATCCATAGTAAGAACAGAAGATAATTCCGTGAATTAATCACCAGTAGAATATTGGTCAAATGTAGATCAGAGCACAGGTGATTGCATATAAAATGCTTTTTTTTTTTTTTTTTTTTAGATAAGGTAATATCAAACGTGAATTTTAAAAACTTGACTATGGTAGGGATTTAAGATTTTAAAATTAACATTTTACATGCAAGGGCCTGTGGATCAGTGACCTACATATGATAAACACCGCCTAACCTAGGCCATGCCTGTGGATCAGAGTGACCTACATACAATAAACACCGCCTGACCTAGGCCACACCTGTGGATCAGATTAACCTACATACAATAAACACCGCCTGACCTAGGTCATGCCTGTGGATCAGTGACCTTTATACGATAAACACCGCCTAACCTAGGCCATGCCTGTGGATCAGTGACCTACATACAATAAACACCGCCTAACCTAGTCCACACCTGTGGATCAGTGACCTACATACAATAAACACCGCCTGACCTAGGCCACACCTGTGGATCAGATTAACATACATACAATAAACACCGCCTGACCTAGGCCATGCCTGTGGATCAGTGACCTACATACGATAAACATCGCCTGACCTAGGCCACGCCTGTGGATCAGATTAACCTACATACAATAAACAACATTGCCTATCCTAGGCCATGCCTGTGGATCAGTGACCTATATACGATAAACACCGCCTAACCTAGGCCATGCCTGTGGATCAGTGACCTATATACAATAAACACCGCCTAACCTAGGCCATGCCTGTGGATCAGTGACCTACATACAATAAACACCGCCTAACCTAGGCCATGCCTGTGGATCAGTGACCTACATACAATAAACACCGCCTAACCTAGTCCAGACCTGTAGATCAGAGTGACCTACATACAATAAACACCGCCTAACCTAGTCCACACCTGTGGATCAGAGTGACCTATATACAATACCGCCTAACCTAGGCCACGGCTGTGGATCAGATTAACCTACATACGATACACACCGCCTAACCTAGGCCATGCCTGTGGATCTGTGACCTACATATGATAAACAACATGCCCAAACTAGGCCAACTAAAATTGCTCACAATTTCAGATTTTGTCCTTTTTGTAAAAATGACATAGAATATGCAAACAATTTTATTTTAAAATGTCCCTCCTTTAACGATCTTAGAATAAAATATATAAAGCCACACTATCGGGTTGATCCCATCAATGTTAAAAAAAATAAAGTAATCTGCGCACGTTTTTATACCACTGTCCACACGTTTACTACGCTCTACTCTGATGGCTTCTAGAAACTAGTAGTTTGCTCCATACATCCCATTTAACTTAATTGAACCATGCGATATATATATTGATGCATTTTATGTCATAAGAAAATAGATTGCTCTACCCGTGCTGACTTTTAATTGTATTCTATGAAATTGTATATGTATCATGTCATTGATGTATACTCTCAAGATTAATAAGAGAAAACAATTATTCTACGCGCTAGCCTATTCTCAAATGTTAATCAAAGGCCAAAACAGGTCTCTGTGACCTACTTATGGTACACGTCACACCACCTCAACATGGTGAATTAATGTCATATAAGATAGAGCCAAGATAAGTTGAAATGTAGAGAGACCCCACCCCGATAGTAAATAGAAACACAAAATCAATTAAATTCCAAATGACACCCTGTAACAAATTTCAACTGACAAAAATACTTCATGGCTGCTGTCAGCTATTTTTTTTTTTTGATTAGTCTTTAACTGAATATGCACTAGGGACCATTTAGAGAAACCTATGAATAATAGTTCTTCTGGACGGACAACACCGCCAACGCCTTTATAACTCATATCATAAATCTAGATCTACCGGACGGACAACACCGCCAACGCCTTTAATACTCATATCATAAATCTAGATCTACCGGACGGACAACACAGCCAACGCCTTTTAGTACTCATATCATAAATCTAGATCTACCGGACGGACAACACAGCCAACGCCTTTTAATACTCATATCATAAATCTAGATCTACCGGATGGACAACACCACAAACGCCTTTGAATAGTCCCATCATAAATCTAAAATGGCTCTTTAAAACCAAATGAAAATTTCAACTCTTTGCTTGTGATGTGTCACTACATGTATATATATAGATGGAAATCTGAAATTGAAAGTTTCACATACGACTTTAAAGCAAAGGAATCAAAATAAATAGGAAACTCGGCCATGATGCATGACAGATTGATATTATGCAGCAGGAAAAGGTTTAAAACTCCAGAGTGCCTTGTTCATTAGTGTAATAAAGACAAAATTCTCAAACATAAAAGTGTCCGCTTTTATTCATGATTGATGATGAAGGATGACAACAATGACACAGACCAAGAACACAAAATGACAACAACAAAAGATTTCAAACATTCGATTGTCTACAAAACAAAAGGTCACATTTTGATGTCAACTCCCACAATGAATGAATTAAAAATTCTAATCATTAAAAATGTTCCTGTGGTGATCATGAACTGCTGCCGCATGCTGGATGCCAGCTACTTATGTGGTTAATCCCTGGCCCCGAACATCGGTCTGAATGAATTGAATGGACTGCCAAGTTCCGTGGTACTCTTTGGTCAGACCTCCACGAATGGGGAAACAAGGCATGTGAGTCCACACAGATGGCAGATACGATCTACCGACCCGGGTTCAATTGTAAATTGCAAATTCATCCAAATATCTCGGGAACTTTGCATGACAATATGAACTTCCTGAACAATTTCATTCAATCGTATTGAACACACTAGTTTTACACCACTGAACAAGAACTTAAGATAATTTAGTGGCTGCTAAGCTATCTGCTCAACCCCAATTTTGCCCATATGAGTCCTGGTACCATTCTGTGTCATTGTAGTCCCCACCATAACCACCCGATTGATCAAGAGGCTGCTGTGCGATAGGCTGGGCTCCCCAGTTATCCTGTGTATTGCGACGTTTTGTTTGCGATTGTCCCATTTCATTTCCTGCTTTTCTTTTTCCTCCTCTAAACGGAGGCTGTGGGGGTCCACCAGCACCACCACGACCCCGCATCATCCCCCTAGGCCCTCGCATAGCTCCTCTTGCTCCCCGAGGAATCATGCCTCCTCTAGGACCACCACCCCGTGGGGGGCCGCCTCCTCGACCTCGCATTGGCTGCGGCAAACAATACATGTATTTATATCAACATTAAAGGTTTGCTTTGACAGGATGGAAGAGGCAGTTTAAACATGTAAAATCAATAAATCTGGCAAGATTTCCACTAGTGCAACCATGTTATTTCTCCTGTGAATCCGTGAAGATATAATGGAAAATGGTTCAAAATATCATCAATATCGCATGAATTCACAAAGAAGTAACCGAAGTAATGGTATACACAATGAAGATATTACCCAATTTCAACACAATACAAATGTTTGAAAAGTCTAAAATAAATTTGTAAATCTTATTAACTTGTTTTAAATCTTTTTCTCAAATATTAATTTAATTTGTTGGCAAATTTTAAGTTTCAAGATCAATACTACCAGTTAACTTTGCTCTTTGTATATTTATAAATATATATGATGAACCAAATCTCGAATTTTATTGTCAAACTTCATAATTTTCAAAATCAATTATTCATTATAACCAGTTAACTATTCTTTGTACAGTAACATAAACGCAATTAACCAAATCTCAATTTTTCAAATTTTTCCTTTTCCCAAATGCGAGATACAGCGTGGATAAGGAACTTACTGGTTGACCTCCACGATTACCACGTCCGCCTCTTGGGCCTTGTTGGTAGCCATAGTCGTAGAAGTCATCATAGCCGTAGTAATCATCATAGTAATCTACAAAACATAACAGCAAACATCAGGCTTTGCTTCAGCATGGAAGTTTATAGGAATCCGAGAGGATATGGTAAAAGGTTTGTGACTTCAGTTAGGATTAATCATTATTAAATGTTGAAATCAAAGTAGTAATGTGCAGGTCACTAATTCTTCTCTGTTGAGAATCTGGGCAAACACAACTTCCTAATTTTTGGGGGTGGAGACAGAAAAGCAACACCTTAAATTTGCTTCTTTTCCATAGTGTTGTTATGATAATTTGGTCTAGTTAAGGCTTGGTTTATTATTTTTAATTCAGAACCTTTGTAGAGATTTTCAAGGCTAATCCACTGATTAAACTTTGAAATGCATGGAAATTCAAACTCACCGTAACCCCTGGGAGGCATGGGTGGACCTGGACGCCTCATTCCTCCCCTTGGGTGCATGGGTGGCCTCATTGGCGGACCCCAGTAGTCATCATACCTGTCATATAATAGATTTTATATCAGAATTGCAAAGCCGTATATCTAACCTGTTGAAGGTCTCCGGGTTTGTTTAACAGGAATCATCAAAAGAAGTGATTTAACTCATACAGGTGAATATCTATGGGATACTCCAGTAAAATACAAATAAATGAAACTATATCTATGGTTGGTGCTGGAGAACATGCAGACTATTTAATAGTACAGTTTGAATTAAATCACGTTGATGGCTGTCTGTGCTATGACACTCTATCAATTGCATTTACATATTATAATCGCTAATTGCGAAATTATAATTAAGCATTTTTGTAACTTGTGCGGAACTGCTTTTAAACAAAGAAGCAATCTAGACTGCACATACATTATCCTTTCTTTAACCCTACCAATTGAATTTACAATATTACGATGTTATTGTAAGTTAATTATCTTGTGATCAAACTTCGTGATTAGGCACATTGCATGCATGTGAGAAGAACATAAAAAAGTCTCTCAATTGAGTGTTTGTTTGATGGGGAATGCTCTGAAAAGTGTCTAGTTAACTTGGGCACAATCACAACAGATGTAACAACTTTGGCAGACAAATATTCTTTGCGGCTAGATAGATACTGTACACGTATAGTTAATAACTTACAAATGATGAAGATGCCTTGCTGAAACATTTTTTTTTTATTTGCTAAAGAAAACAAGAGCTGTTGTAGAACAGCATAGCTTGTCTTGCAAATGTTTGTCAATAAATAACAAATAATGACCAAAACATGTCCCCCAAAAAAACTCTTCAAGTTCAACTCCGGGAGGGGATAGTATAACCCTGCAGGGACCCGAATACCAAATATTAATATGCCTTACAACACATGCAACAAAATGTTGGTATCAGAAAACCAATACTGATGCTGAGATGACAAATTAGCTCTCCCTCTTCTTCAAGAACAGCTACTTTAGCAACTTTTGCCATTAAGAGAATTTTTTTGCCAAGAGTGTGGATGGTCCCTGTTTGATAAACTAGGAGTCCTATTGTTGGGTAGATATTTTACTGAAATAACCCCGACATATTTTTCATGCAATTTTGGTTTTTCTTCAATAAGTTAAACATACTTACAGCAAAGAAAATTAAGACAGTCTAAAAGCATGTTCCACCCGGCCCCTCAAGTTATTAGTCCAGGTAAATTTGTACCTTTGATGATTACACATGTCAGCCATTGCAAAGATTACAAGATTGTTTTGTATTTGATATTTGCTAGATTTTCCTTGTCTGAGGTTAACATTGCAGGATTCCCTTACCCGTAATAGCCACCTCTTCCCATGGCCATAAACATATGTCTTCTCTCTTGGTCTCGCTTTCTGTGTTCCTTCTTCTTGTTCTCTGTGGGTGGCTTGGCCATAGACACTTCTATTTCAAGCTTTCCAAATTTCTGCAAGTACAGTATTAAACATTTTCATATTATTCTTTTCTTGTTTATTTCATAACTGGAACTGACAAACAGTTCAATCCAACCATGAGAAAGTCTCAAATAAGTAACAGCTTTTAATATCTTATCTGACTAAGCAGATCTTCATATAACTAATATATTGTTTTGTTCTAGACAATCTGTTAAATGATCCCCCCCTCTTTTCTTTCAAAAACCATTGTCTTACCTGGCCATTCATGGCTTCCTGAGCTGTAACGGCATCCTCTCTTTCCTCGTAGTGGATAAATCCGTAATCCTTGATTTTTTTGACACGTTCAATTTTGCCAAATTCACCAAATCTTTCCTTGAGTAGTTCTTCTGTGACATCACTGGAGATATTTCTTACATACAGTACTTTCACCTACAACATAATTAAATATTCCTCTGTTTAAAATTTTTATGTAAAAATAAGTCTAAGCAATTATGATGCTAGCTGCATTAGACAGTAAACCTGAAGATTGTACAGGATCATTCATACCAGATCTGTGAAACATTTACAATACAATACACATATTCTTCCATTCCAGCTTCTAATGGCTAAATACATTTCCTCTAACAAAAGTCAGTGAATTGACAAACAAGTCCCTAGTTGCAAATCACATGACCGTCTAGTAATCAAGAAATGTCTTTGATAATGACAACAGGAATGGAGCTAGCATTGGCAATATATCAGATATGGAACAAAATGTTCTAACAGAATTGGTAACAAACATATTGAAATGTAAATGAAGCAGTCTTTCAACTGCTGGTCAGATGCAGATCTCAATGATGTAGCTCAACAATTTGATAACTCTTGGACTTCACAGGTCGGTATAAAGAGAAAGTTCCGAGGAAGGAAACCTAGGCTATAGTATCCCCGGACTAATAAAGAGGAAGTTCCGATTTGTTTATTAACCGACTATCCGTTGGTTTTAGACAACAGATTTTACCCATTAAGTGATTATGGTTTTCAATTAATTTGACATCAATAGTAATACTGGTCTCATAACAGTACAAATCTCTCAAATAACATGCTGGTGTAGCGCACCTTCGCCATGGTCTCATCATCTGGTTCATCAATAGGATCGGCCCAGTCTACGACAATGGCGGACCCCCACACCTTGATCCTGCCAGAGGCTAGGCGTCTCCTTGCAAGAGAGGCAGATTTATGAGAATCAAATTCCAGGAAGGCAAATCCTCGGTTCTTTTGATTTTCCTTTTCAGCAGATCTGTATATGATGACATCTGTGAGACCCTCTGAAAAAAAAAAATGTTTTTTAAATATTTTACATATACAGTATAACCTGTCTAAACTGGATGACTCTGGGACCAGACTATTTGACTGATTTGTACAAGTGTCTGATTTATAGAGATTAGTAATACATCTGATTAATGGGTTTTTACTTAAATTTAAAACAAAGAAAATGTACACACTAGCTATTCATTTATCTACTACTACAGAAGAAAACTGCCATTTCATGATCTGGATGGTTTATTTACAAGTGCATAAGGTTTTTCAAGTCTGATACAGATCAAGGTTTTTTTTAAGTCCGATACAGATCGGAAATACCAATCTTTTCATTCACTGCAAACAAGAATAACAGATTTTAATGTAGCTGCAAGAACATATCTTGGCTATGTCCATGTCAGAACTTGCAGTGTATGAATTGGTAATGCTGCATTGTCAGTATTTTTTCCACAAGAATTTTACCATCTTATTAGTCACTGACCAAATTGTTTTCCTTGTCACCCGAGGAGGGCAAGTCAGCTCAGTTTCTATCACTACCCCACAAGGCACACGCAACATGTGAAATGTTTATATATTCTGAGTTGTCCTCAGTATCAATAACTGTACACCAAAAGGCATGTGTGTGCTTTATTTTCCAAGAATATATTTGAAAAGTATTTACAATATGTGACGATAATACTTCCGTAGTGGTAAAATAACAGGAAAATCACAACAGTGGGCATTTCTATCGTGATGTGGTTGTTACCCAGAATAATCGATAATGGTGAAAGTCTTTGAAGTGTTTGTTTAAATTGTTGCTAGGTGAGAAAACTTGATGGCCGGTTTAAGCAGGCCGATTTTAGAAATATCCTTAAACCGTGGTCAGTAAAACATTGATGGTTTTAAGAATACACAGGTTCCGGAATATACAAGATAAAACTACTATAATTTAATAGGGAAAATGTCAGGACCAATAAAGCAGGAATAGACAGGGACCATTTATACTGCAACACAGTTTCTTTTTTACTTGAATCTTTAACATACCGTTTTCTTGGCCCAGGCATTGGGAAAAGGAGTTCTTAACCATCCCTCCCCTCTCTTTTTATTTTAAGTCTTCTTTGAATTTTGATTTTAATATCGGTGAGTTACAAAAAGTGGAAACCTCTGCCATACTATCATCTATTCTACCATGCCATTTAAGTTCCATACCAGTTTTGCTTGAGAATTCCTCAAATATCTCCTCTCGTGACTTGTTCTTAGGAATGCTACCAACAAACAATCTCTGGTTGGCAACAGAAATGTTCACTTTGATGTGTTTTCCTTCTTTAATTGCATGGTTGTCAAGCTACAAGAGAAAAACAGTTGGCATTATTGAATTTATAACATTGATCTTTTGAACTCAAACTTCTAGGAATTGACTATTAAATAGAATCTTCCCTTATAGTTGACCAGTTCGAGAAATCTCCAATGGGTTGTATTCTTGGTTTGGTTAGAAAATCAAAAATATCACCCTGCAGTTGGAGATTTCTTTGTCACATCTTTAAGGTAGGGAATAATGTTCTCCCATCATACTATTTTATTTACACAGGGACCAGTTGTTCTCAAGTAAAATGGGACACATTTCTGTGATGGGGGTAACTCAAGTAAAACGGGAGACACTTCATGGAATGATAAAATATGTAATCAACTCTGCTAAATAAGAAATATTAAATTCATTAAGGTCACCTTGTTGACAGCTTCCTGAGCTCCGGTTTTTTCACAGTATGTCACAAAGCAGTAGCCCCTGTTGAATCCAGTCATTGGATCCATCATGAGACGCAGGTCCCATATTCTTCCACTTTCTTCAAACAGAGGTATAAGTTCGTCTTCAAAGACATCTTTAGGGATTTTTCCAACAAAGATCTGAAATAAAACATAAATAGTCCATTCAATTCAATTGCTTCTTTTGATTTTTGAATACTTCAGCAATTGTATTATTAATGAAAATGTCCAATCGGCATTCTTCAAAATATTCTTATATCTTTTTAAAATTGTTTAAATGAAGCATTACAAATTCAAACACAAATTTATGTAGTTCTCCAAACATTAGGAGAGTAAATAACACCAACCATCTTCTTTAACAAACAAAAATTAAATCTCACCTCATGCCCAGATCCAGGTGGAGTTGCATTTTCTTCAGAACCAGGAGGGGGTCCACCATACTTTCTTTGTCCGGTGGTCACATCTAATGAATACCCCGTCCTGGCCAAAATTTCCTAAAAATCAAACCAATATATGAGTTTTGTTTTCGACAATTGCTCCTTTTTAAGCAGAATCAAAAAAAATTCCTGTCTATTTGGCAGTTTTATAACATTCCTACCTACAACCATGATGAAAAGTTCTGCTTAACACTGCAGGAACCACAAGTGATTAGAAATAAATATCCTAATATCACAAAATAAGTTTCAGGAGTTACAGAGCGGAATCAATACTGAAAAGCTTAGGAACGGAACTGTATACTAATTGGGGCATGAGTGACATTTAATTTTGAGAGGGGTGAAATTTTCCAGATACCAGAGTAATCTGATCTTTCAATTACATTCTAGAACATCTTTAATTTCCTGTATTATACCAGGCAATTTCTAATTGATTCTTTTTTCCTTTCAGTATCAAATTTCATGGTATTCATTAATTTGTTCTCTGCCAAAGCAAGTATATATACATAAATATATATGGGTCAAAGAAGTAATATAAACAGTAATTTTCCGGATAACACTGGATCCTTGCAAAGGTTTGTCTAATGGATACAAATTACTTGAAATGTTTATAGGGGGCAAGAAGGAATTCAAACAGTGTGGACAATGGAAAATGTTAAATTTTGAGGCAATCCGCTCCTTTATCAAGACACAAAGTATACAATGATATTTAAACAGTACTAGAAAATACAATAAGATACAGTAAGAGTATTTATTTCAGGTAGTAGTTGAAACAAAAAACCGAGTTTTGAAATATTACAGTTAATTTAATTGACCCTTTTTGGCCCCCGCCCATCAGCCCAGGGGGTCAGTCGGGGCCAATGTGTGCAAACCAGCAAGCTGTCATCCCATGCTGATAATGTTAACAAAGTTAGAATGAATTCCAATAGAAATCAAACAAATGATTAGTGCTGGGTCGCTATATTATACCATCATTACCACCCCTAATAATGAACAATAGCATTATGTCATAAATTCGGTTTCATGTAACGCAACTATGGCATAAATGTAATCGCCTGAAGAGAGCTGCACAACTTAAAATATTAGCGATTATAAAATGGAATTTCAGTTCCAATGTTAACAAATATGATAAGTCCTACTTTTAATTTTTGTTCATCTGGTCCTTTTGCTGTTGCTGCTGATGATCCTTGCTTTTTATTCTGGCGATAAGTTTTCATCATACCACATAAAAATGCACTTTTGTTGGCGACATGTTCCAGACAAGTCTCACTGAACTGTTTCAGAACTGCAACACCATCATCTGGGTTGAATTCTTTAAGAGCATCCAGCGCTCTTTCATCAAGTTCACTGTGGTTAAGCTTGCCTGAAATTAGATTTATTAAAGTCATTTGTTTTTCTTGCATTAATTTAACAATGCAATCATTCATAAAAGTAAAAATTTGGGACTTGTTGCTAATTTCTCATAGCTGTTATCAAGATGATAAACTTGTAATAGAAAATCTGTTTGCAAATCTCCAAATCTTGACAATCGATTACAAAATCTCCTTCAATAGATTAATTGGTTCAGCAATATGTTCAACAGAACTTACTTTTCAGCTATTTTTCACTGCTTTACCATATATCCAGTGTTTTACATGTGTAACAAATCTTAGCATTTCATAGACCAGAATAATACTAAACTATGAACAAGTACAGAAGTGTGAATCCAGAAATTGTTCCAGTAATATCAGGTCATTTTCAATGAATTTATAACTCATGAGTGGAATAAGATATTAGACACATAAAACACTTTGAAAACATGATCTGAATGTATAATTTACATGAACTACAGATGCAATATTTTTGCCTTATTTTTTTTTTGCCTTTGTCAAAATTCTGGATTTAGTGATACTGTTGTCACCACCTACAACTCTACATATTAGATTGTATTTTCATTTTATCAAAATATTGGTCAAATAAGATCTGGAAGTTACAGTTTGAGAAGGGTCATTCTATGAAAATGGAGGAGCTATTTGTAAGCAAGGGTACTGGTTTATTTGGTTTAAGTTTATTTCATAATTAAAACATAAACAAACCTGATTCATAAATGTTCAGAACTTCATCAGCGATTTTTGCATTAATTCCATAATCTAATAGTTTTTGGTGATTTTCAAGGTTTTCTTGTTTAGGTTCTTTGGGTTCCATGTTGTCTGCCAAAAGTCTATCTTCAGTGGCCTGGTCTATTCCATTTTGTGCCATCTGATTCTGAAAAAAAAATTTAAGAAATGAAAAAAATGCATATAAAAAACAAAAACAGTGTTTCTTTTCTTTTAAATCTGTGGACATAAAAATGTACTACATGGAATGCAAGATGTCTATATATTCAAAAGGAACACTATATGGAACAGTGAATGAAATAGTTCCAAATAGAAGGCAGTGGGAGAATAATGAAATGCAGTTCATGAACAGCAGCAAATATTTCTAACACGATTTCTCCCAAACTTAAGAATCTGTTGCAGGTGGTATTTGAAATTTAATTTGGTTAACAACAACAGACAGCATTAATTAATTGTAGAGTAAATAATCACAAAACAGTTTGCTCAAGTGCAATAAAAACATTCATGAAAATTATTTAACTGCACCATTTTTTGCCAAATGAACTGTCATATGAAAACTCAATTCGGAACAAAATCATGGCCGGATACACATGGCAGTAGTATTTCATAGGTCGACAGGTGCGCTTTGTGAAAAACTAAACCAACAACTTTGTCACGTGACCTAATTTGTCCAATGAGAGCGTCTATATTGTATAACGTGAACCCAACAACACAAGAAAACAATGGAGAAAATGATGCAGAATTGCTGTATTTTAAACATTTACACAAATGGCAATCGTGTGGTACGAGACATATTGTACCACGATGTACAGTTATACTGAAACCAGATGCTATTCTGTTTGGTATACCACAAGCGCTCAATCCGCTCCTTCACTGCGAAAGCCATGCGGGTCGATGACGCATAAAATTGCAAATGGCGGACCGGTTAGCAAAACATGTGCTAGAGGCATGGTTCTGTATTTTTTAACATTTAGCTCACGTGATAGAATTTTCATGTTCAATTTACTAATCTAATAAAAAATATCAAAAAGCATATTCCCAAATACATGATTAGAACGCTTAGTAAAACGGGCTAAGTGGATCTTCAAATCGATTAGCAGGTGCGCTTGATGTCCCGCGTTCTTACTCCATGTGTTTTTTACATTAACTGAAAAAAATGGCATATATCTCTTGATATAGCCAATATATCAGTGAAAAATTTAGTATCAAATTACGATCGTATGGAAGAATATACGTACCTTTTTGACAATAAAGCCGAAAATTGTTTTTTCGAGGTTCAAATTCCTGAACCTCACCCGCCTAAAGACTCATTCGGGAGTTCTCGGATGGTATACATACGTTGCACTCGAGTACGAACATGCCTAATTAGGGGGTACTTGGTTTGCGTTTTATGAAAAAGTCTCGATGTCATGAACAAGTGTATGAACTAATTGGAATGATTTATTTTTTTTCCTGAATTTAATGGCGTAATTTTTAACGAAATAAGACTATTTATGAACACTTCAAATGAGTCACTAGTATATTGAATGATCAATAGTCTAACTACCGTATTCATAATTAAGCATCAGAAAGAATATTGACTTCAATTCACAGATTCATATTATAATTCTACATCTGGTTCAGTATTTACTTGGAAAACCTTTACGTTTTACATATTTTAAATACTCGACTTTATTTAAGGTATCTATTTAGTTTAAACTCATGTCTTAATGTCTTTTGTATTATATGCAAGCATTTCTGTTGAAATAAACAGATGAAAAAACAGTCTTATGCTAGTTTAATCTTAATTCTGTAACTGCACCTTATGATTGCTGCATTATCTTCTAATTCCATGTATATATTCTGCTTTCATAAGACAGGAATGGCCAGGACAACAGTTGAGGCAAGGATCTATGGGCATTCAACAAAAATGGGCGTCAAAAGTCACCAATGACACACCAAGCTAGGCCTATAGTAAAGTCCATGTGGTCTGCGGAGTCAATACTAATGTGATAGGATATACAGGATATTAGGATATAGACGTCACTAATCTATAATTACTACAGGAATCTACATCATACTGGGGAGAGGGACTATATCTATCCATGAAATATAACCAACGGACCATTCCCATTGCCATTTCCAAACATTCCATACAGGACCAGGCAAAAAATATCAAATAATTAAAGTAAGAAAAAGCAATGCTAGCACCAACTGCGATCGAGAACTCATGAAATGGAACAATGGTGATTTAAACATCATATGTATATCTCTAGCCACCAACGGTTTTATTCAGTCGACAACCTTACCATCAACACGCACCGCATAATGTTCATTTACATATATATGTACCATGGTGACACAACAACTAGACAAAGAAAAAGAATAATTCATATAGCAGCCAAAATCCAATCAAAATAAGGAATTATCACCCTCTAAGAAATCAGATTGTCAATGACATGACTACCCGAGATGCCTCGTGCAAAACAAGTAGTTGAGCCAGATCCCTATTAGGGACTTAGAGTCGACCCTGTTACTGTCAAAAGCAACACGAGAATGCATGATAAACCTTCTGATAACAATCACCAACCGGTGATAGAACAACCCAGACCGTCAACACCTTCAGGATCACCAACCGGTGATAGAACAATCTAGACCATCAACACGTTCTGGATCACCAACCCACCAACGACTCGGTCCAACACATATATCAACTATTTACATCCGGGGCTCGCTCTAACCAAGCCAAACTGAGCACAGGCATTTGTGAACTGAGTCGTCTTTGATGCATAGATAGTCTTACGTTTAGGATATAACCTCCAGATCTACTGACTAACCGGAAAAAGCTAAATATCTATAATCTGTTTCTAACAGTCTTCACTTAAACCATGTCTTCTTAGAAATTAAGGACCTCAATAGCCAGGTTAGGCAGGTTCTCTTTTTTTTTTTTGCTAATTCCTCGCATAAATTGTGGATCATAAGAGGACGGGTGTCAAGGAGGCACCGACGGCCAGGGTCATATGAGGACGGGTGTCAAGGAGACATCAACAGCCTGGGTCATATGAGGACGGGTGTCAAGGAGACACCAACGGACAAAGTCATATGATGACGGGTGTCAAGGAGACACCAACCTCCAGGGTCATATGAGGACGGATGTCAAGGAGACATCAACAGCCTGGGTCATATGAGGACGGGTGTCAAGCGAAACAAAACACTAAACGAAAGGACAGCATGGAAAGAAAACGATAGCAGATCTATTTTGGTCTCACCGGAGAACAGGACAACAGAACATTCCACAACGAACAGTTCGGCAAGTAAATCTACGGAACCCAGAGATCCGCACAGTTCTTAAAGAAAGCAAATTCCGCACGCAGATCCAATTATGCTTTGTCGAGCGATATGAATCCGCCGCTATCGGAAAACACTAAAACTTTTCGAAAAGTAGGATGGAAAAGCCCGAGTGTTTTTTTCGATTGTACAAATCCATTATGGCGGGCATTTTCGACAGTCTATAAAGATACTCTCACAAATTCTCATATTTCTCAATGTAATGCCGACTGCCCCAATTCTCTTTCTTTCTCAAAACCATGTCAGAATTAATAGAATATCACTCGCGGTCTGACCTTGTTCTTCTAAATCATCTCTATATACTTTTAGGTCCAACCTTCACTCTCTCAAATATAGAAATGTTTTTTCTGTGTCCCTGCACACACTATACCACTACATATTGATAAATCTTCAGCTGGATGTCAAATTAACAGGTAGAAGATATGACACAAGATTACCTACACTAATTTAAGAAAGAAAAGTAGCTATGACCAAGCGCCAGGTAAAACAATGAAGCGCTGTACAGGCGCACTGAACATTAACGAGACAGAAGACTGGAAGCAGAAAACGCTGGTCACACTAGACTAAGAAAAAAAACTACAAATTCCTTGCAAGAATTAATGTTATAAGCAATTATCTATGTTCCTTTTTAAACAGAAAGAGAAAACAATTTCAAAATTTATTTTTGAACGGGAGTTGAAATTAAGAAACAATTTGGATGACGTTTGAACACTTCATTATTTCCATTCATATATATCTTGCTAGTTCTTCATGGACTTTTGTAAGATTGCATAACCATAAAACATTAATTTCAAACAATGCATGTTATTACAATATTTTTAGTGTCCATTTAAGATATTAAAAAACATGAAATTGAAATAGCTATTTATATAGTTTTTGTTAAAAAATGCTTGTCAAATTATGCTTGCCAACATTTGACAATAGTATATTCCACGAGCTCTTGTTATTGCAGCCGATCGAATACGCCAATTTGAACAATGGACCGAGGTGCTCCGAATATATAATGAATTATAATCTCTAAACAAAAATTAATATGAATTCTTTGCGATAAGGCAAGTTCAGAATTATAAATTTATCTTCATTTGTGTATATTTCTATAAGTTTATATAATTTCATTAATTTTCAAACAAAGTAAGTGGTAATTAACGGCAAAATTATTTGTTGCAAAACGAAACCGGAAGTTATATATGTAAACAACATTCGGCCGACACAGCCAGGCAGCAGGTGCTTGTTCACATCAGTTGAACATCATCATGGACTATCCTTTTGTATTGTTTGTCATCTTTACCTGTTCGTATAACATAATCAAAGCTGATCTGACAAAAGCACCAGGGCACTTGAAACCATTCGGACATGGAAGACCGATTGTTGAAGTAGAGGAAACGGACATAACACCGGACCCTGCAAGCTTTTGGAAAACTAATGTTTATGCTCTTAAACCACTGAAAATGAAAGGAGCTGCTTCAATATCACCTGCATTTACAAAATGGACAGACGATTATTTCCTGTCACTCGACATGTCGAATGAAGATACTGTGACAGTCGAAACTGTGAAAAAGGAAAGCAGACAACAAAAAATCTTGCAATTGGATTTTCAGCAGTTTGTGAAAGAATACAACAATTCCGAGATTTATATGGTTAACTCAGTACCACAGGCGATATGGTATATATTTTATGCAAGAGCTAGTTTGTCGATGTTACAATATTGTCTTTTAGTCAATATCTTTGTGAAGTATCGAACTTGTTACTATGAGAGGCTACTGAATGGCCAATATACAATCTGATTAACACATTATCATTATACTGTAATGGGAGAGGAATGCAATGGCCAGACCGGGACTCAGACCTGGAACCTCCAAACTATAGACAGACGTTGTAACCATATGACCTGGTCACCAGTGGTCCTCTCTGTCCAGTTCTGCTACAATACACTACATCTTTATAATGTGTTTAATGATTTGTATTTATGATTTGGCTGATTTATTATCTGATGTTACTGTGCCTACAAGGTGCCTGTCACAAGTTTCTTGCCTTGTAATCTTCTAATACTGTTGGTGTACGATCCTAGCTGTCAACATTTTTTCTTCTGTTGCTATAACTAAGAGATAGAAATACTTAACATTTAATTTACCAATAAGAAAGTAATCTGTATATAATTTAAATATGTTTCAGTCACGATGTAGTTTTACCCTGTCCAATACAGTGTCAGTATCTGGCTGAAAAAGGACTTGTTGAGGCGGTGAGTCTACATACTTATCTAATAGTTATCTTTGCTTCTATAAATGGTAATTAGTATTTAATGTTAAGGTAAATTTGAAGAGGCTGTGAACAAGAGTAAAAGTCAGATTTTTAAGATTTAGAGGTAACCAGTACAGTTATTGCATTATAATTACACATAGCCTTACTAGCATAGAGCATGTTCAAATGATCACATTTTACCGTATCTGTATAGAGGTTTAGGCCCACTAACTTTATACCCTGTAGAAGGTGTTATTGAGTCTCCTGTGTTGTTTGGTTCTATGACATTGTTAATGAAGAGAGCAGAACTGGACTAGGCTGATCACTGGCTTAGTTGGTTACAGTGTTCTTGAGGTTAGCAGTCCTAGGTTCGAATCCCAGTCTAAATATCACATCTTTATTCTTGTGTTATAGATCATTATGACATTCTATATTAACAGCTGATGTG
The DNA here is from genome assembly GCF_902652985.1 of Pecten maximus. Taxonomy (NCBI): domain Eukaryota; kingdom Metazoa; phylum Mollusca; class Bivalvia; order Pectinida; family Pectinidae; genus Pecten; species Pecten maximus. Next base: position 30,318,840 of record NC_047019.1, read on the forward strand.
GTACAGTAGTGGCGGCACCAACTCTGTCGTACATACAGACTCTGTAGACAACATCAATTGTCTGTACCGTGGCAAAAAGGAGTTCATCCTGGTAGATCCCAGCAAGTATGGAGATAAGGTAAATATGTAGGACTGGAAGAACAAAGAACACAGCACATCTTCCCTTTTTATCTGTAAGGAAATGTTTAACAAATTGATATATCATTACCAATCTTTGGCCTGTGGTGTTAATGGTTGCTTTTAAATGATTTTATACCTAATTTTCACAGAACATGTAGGTGATAAAAGGTGGTCAATATTAACCTCAATGTTACATTGAAATCAATCTGCGTAAATGACTGTAAAATGATTTTTAGATGAATCATTGTCATATCAAATGTTGTGACCTGAAGCCTTTTACCAGTATTTTATGACTTCAGATCATTTTACTGTTATTGGCAGGTGGACCTTGACAGACCTGAGGGTTCTTACTCTGCAGTGGATGTAGACAGGTAGGTCACATGACCTAAGGGGTTTCCACTCTGCAGTGGATGTAGACAGGTAGGTCACATGACCTGAGGGTTCTTACTCTGCAGTGGATGTAGACAGGTAGGTCACATGACTGGAGAGGTCCTACTCTGCAGTGGATGTAGACAGGTAGGTCACATGACCTGAGGGGTTCTTACTCTGCAATTGAGGTAGACAGGTAGGTCACATGACTGGAGAGGTCCTACTCTGCAGTGGATGTAGACAGGAAGGTCACATGACCTGAATGTTCCTACTCTGCAATTGATGTAGACAGGTAGGTCACATGACTGGAGAGGTCCTACTCTGCAGTGGATGTAGACAGGAAGGTCACATGACCTGAATGTTCCTACTCTGCAATTGATGTAGACAGGTAGGTCACATGACTCTGAAGATTGGACAGGTAGTTCACATGACCTGAGGGTTTCTATACCACAATTTCACTGTTGATGAAGATAGGTAGGTTAACTGACCTGCTGGTTTCTATTCCACAGTTGATGAAGACTGGTGGGTCTCTAGCCTGATTTTCCTCTGGCCCTGAAATTTTGCCAGCATAAAGCAAGGGTCTATACAGATGTAATAGAACACTGATATGGGACTAAATGGGTGTTTAATGGTTAATAAATATCTCTTTTATCCATATATGTCAGGTAGGTGTCATGTCATGCCCAATTTTATTATGTTTGCACCAAAATCTTAGCGACACCAAACAGTGTCTGAGAATTCCACGTTTTCATATGGTAGTGTGCTCTGGCCCTACACCAGACATGGTATCAGGGCTAGAGGAAACGCAGGCTAGTAGGTCACATGACCTGCAGGTTAGACAGGTAGGTCACATGACCTGAAGGTTCGTATTCTGCAGTGGATCATGTAGACAAGTAGGTGGTATGGTTCTGTGCTGCCATCACATGATCTGTCTTACATTCCTGTACTGCCATCACATGATCTGTCTTACATTCCTGTGCTGCCATCACATGATCTGTCTTACATTCCTGTACTGCCATCACATGATCTGTCTTACATTCCTGTACTGCCATCACATGATCTGTCTTACATTCCTATACTGCCATCACATGATCTGTCTTACATTCCTGTACTGCCATCACATGATCTGTCTTACATTCCTGTACTGCCATCACATGATCTGTCTTACATTCCTGTACTGCCATCACATGATCTGTCTTACATTCCTGTACTGCCATCTCATGATATGTCTTACATTCTTGTACTGCCATCATATGATCTGTCTTACATTCCTGTACTGCCATCACATGATCTGTCTTACATTCCTGTACTGCCATCACATGATCTGTCTTACATTCCTGTACTGCCATCACATGATCTGTCTTACATTCCTGTACTGCCATCACATGATCTGTCTTACATTCCTGTGTTTAGATGAATCTCCTTTACAGTCCTCATTACTGCATCCTTCAGTGTACACATTAACGCTTAACAAGCTTGGTATCAAAGTTTGTATACTAGAGGTTTCAGTGATTACTTGTATTACAGAGTGGACTACACAGCATACCCAGGACTGGCAGAGGTGGACTACATCCACGTTAGTATGGAACCCGGCGACTGTCTCTATATACCATACAGGTGGTGAGTTATGTCAATATATTTTGGGGAGGGGGAATTGATTTTGATAGTTACTACTGACTTAATACATCGTTTATACTGCTTTCAAGTGTCCAGGATATGTTTAGCGATTTGAGATTGTTCTTGCTGATTTGTACTTGTTTTTAAAAACTGAGATGAAAATAAATTGTTTGTTCAGGATTCACCAGGTACGTTCCTATGGCAACAATCTGGCTGTGAACATTTGGTGGAACCATCACATAGCACCAGAGGTCAACCTTGACCTTTGTAACGCCGAGTGTGACCATCAGATGACATTAAATCATCTAGAATTTAGAGGATTTGGAGAAATGACAAGTGTGGATGGTATCAGGTGTGTTAAAAGCTGTTTGTTTCTGATGGAATTGTGTATTATATTAATATTTCAGACTATCTGGCTGTAATATCTATCAGACTATCTATCAGGTATTACATATGGTATGTACCCTACCGTACCTGTATTATATATCATAGTTATCCTACCGTACCTGTATTATTTATCGTAGTTACCCTATTGTACCTGTATTATATATCATAGTTACCCTACCGCAACTGTATTATATATCGTAGTTACCCTACCTTACCTGTATTATATATCGTAGTTACCCTACCATACCTGTATTATATATCATAGTTACCCTACCGTACCTGTATTATATATCGTAGTTACCCTACCGTACCTGTATTATATATCGTAGTTACCCTACCGTACCGGTATTATATATCATAGTTACCCTAACGTACCTGTATTATATATGATAGTTACCCTACCATACCTGTATTATATATCATAGTTACCCTACCGTACCTGTATTATATATCATAGTTACCCTACCGTACCTGTATTATATATCATAGTTACCCTACCGTACCTGTATTATATATCATAGTTACCCTAACGTACCTGTATTATATATCATAGTTACCCTACCGCACCTGTATTATATATCATAGTTACCCTACCTTACCTGTTTTATATATCGTAGTTACCCTACCGTACCTGTATTATATATCATAGTTACCCTACCGTACCTGTATTATATATCATAGTTACCCTACCGTACCTGTATTATATATCGTAGTTACCCTACCATACCTGTATTATATATCGTAGTTACCCTACCGTACCTGTATTATATATCGTAGTTACCCTACCGTACCTGTATTATATATCGTAGTTACCCTACCGTACCTGTATTATATATCGTAGTTACCCTACCGTACCTGTATTATATATCGTAGTTACCCTACCGTACCTGTATTATACATCATAGTAACCCTACAGTACCTGTATTATATATCATAGTTATCCTACCGTACCTGTATTATATATCATAGTTACCCTACCGTACCTGTATTATATATCATAGTTACCCTACCGTACCTGTATTATATATCTTAGTTACCCTATCTTACCTGTATTATATATGGTAGTTACCCTACCGTACCTGTATTATATATCGTAGTTATCCTACCGTACCTGTATTATATATGGTAGTTACCCTACCGTACCTGTATTATATATCGTAATTACCCTACCGTTCCTGTATTATATATCATAGTTACCCTACCGTACCTGTATTATATATCATAGTTACCCTACCGTACCTGTATTATATATCATAGTTACCCTACCGTACCTGTATTATATATCGTAGTTACCCTATCTTACGGGGCCGCGGTGGCCGAGTGGTTAAGGTGTCCCGACACTTTAACACTAGCCTTCCACCTCTGGGTTGCGAGTTCGAAACCTACATGGGGCAGTTGCCAGGTACTGGCCGTAGGCCGGTGGTTTTTCTCCGGGTACTCCGGCTTTCCTCCACCTCCAAAACCTGGCACGTCCTTAAATGACCCTGGCTGTTAATAGGACGTTAAACAAAAACAAACCAAACCCTATCGTACCTGTATTATATATCATAGTTACCCTACCATACCTGTATTATATATCGTAGTTATCCTACCGTACCTGTATTATATATGGTAGTTACCCTACCGTACCTGTATTATATATCGTAGTTACCCTACTGTACCTGTATTATATATCATAGTTACCCTACCGTACCTGTATAATATATCATAGTTACCCTACCGTACCTGTATTATATATCATAGTTACCCTACCGTACCTGTATTACATATCATAGTTACCCTACTGTACCTGTATTATATATCGTAGTTACCCTACCGTACCTGTATTATATATCATAGTTACCCTACCGTACCTGTATTATATATCGTTGTTCTTCTTTGATCTTTATTGATGGATATGTCTTTGGAAATGAGTAACTACTAGCTGTAAGTCATTTCACCATTCAAATTCAGTTATTAATTGTTTCTTTGTACTCCGATATTTACATAACTGTACTTTTTGTATTTTCAGGGATCACTTTGAATCATTTTTAGGAATATCTAGTCGAATTTCTTTCAAAAGATTCCAAAGAGCTTTACTTGGGGTAAGTATTTTGTAAATATGATGTAATTGGTTGCTTAGTTTCTGAGATTTACCTTTTTGCAATGTTTAAAATCCTTGGCACTTTAGTGAGTCAACATTGAGTACATTAAACTCATTAACGGGAAGGTTCACATAGAGTGTTCTGTTTAGAATAGAAATTGTGTACTCCATGGTGTGGAGGTCATTTATCTATATTGTACTTTTAAATAGGTATAGTATTGTATGCTGTATATATTTACAGTTCCTAACAGTGAGGTTGTACTGTACACTGTATATATTTACTGTCCCTAACATTGAGGTTATACTGTACACTGTATATATTTACCTAACAGTGAGGTTGTACTGTACACTGTATATATTTACAGTCCCTAACAGTGAGGTTGTACTGTACACTGTATATATTTACAGTCCCTAACAGTGAGGTTGTACTGTACACTGTATATATTTACAGTCCCTAACAGTGAGGTTGTACTGTACACTGTATATATTTACCTAACAGTGAGGTTGTACTGTACACTGTATATATTTACAGTCCCTAACAGTGAGGTTGTACTGTACACTGTATATATTTACAGTCCCTAACAGTGAGGTTGTACTGTACACTGTATATATTTACAGTCCCTAACAGTGAGGTTGTACTGTACACTGTATATATTTACCTAACAGTGAGGTTGTACTGTACACTGTATATATTTACAGTTCCTAACAGTGAGGTTGTACTGTACACTGTATATATTTACCTAACAGTGAGGTTGTACTGTACACTGTATATATTTACAGTCCCTAACAGTGAGGTTGTACTGTACACTGTATATATTTACAGTCCCTAACAGTGAGGTTGTACTGTACACTTTATATATTTACCTAACAGTGAGGTTGTACTGTACACTATATATATTTACCTAACAGTGAGGTTGTACTGTACACTGTATATATTTACAGTCCCTAACAGTGAGGTTGTACTGTACACTGTATATATTTACCTAACAGTGAGGTTGTACTGTACACTATATATATTTACAGTCCCTAACAGTGAGGTTGTACTGTACACTGTATATATTTACAGTCCCTAACAGTAAGGTTGTACTGTACACTGTATATATTTACCTAACAGTGAGGTTGTACTGTACACTGTATATATTTACAGTCCCTAACAGTGAGGTTGTACTGTACACTGTATATATTTACTGTCCCTAACAGTGAGGTTGTACTGTACACTGTATATATTTACAGTCCCTAACAGTGAGGTTGTACTGTACACTGTATATATTTACAGTCCCTAACAGTGAGGTTGTACTGTACACTGTATATATTTACAGTCCCTAACAGTGAGGTTGTACTGTACACTGTATATATTTACAGTCCCTAACAGTGAGGTTGTACTGTACACTGTATATATTTACAGTCCCTAACAGTGAGGTTGTACTGTACACTGTATATATTTACAGTCCCTAACAGTGAGGTTGTACTGTACACTGTATATATTTACAGTCCCTAACAGTGAGGTTGTACTGTACACTGTATATATTTACTGTCCCTAACAGTGAGGTTGTATACACTGTATATATTTACAGTCCCTAACAGTGAGGTTGTACTGTACACTGTATATATTTACCTAACAGTGAGGTTGTACTGTACACTGTATATATTTACAGTCCCTAACAGTGAGGTTGTACTGTACACTGTATATATTTACAGTCCCTAACAGTGAGGTTGTACTGTACACTGTATATATTTACAGTCCCTAACAGTGAGGTTGTACTGTACACTGTATATATTTACCTAACAGTGAGGTTGTACTGTACACTGTATATATTTACCTAACAGTGAGGTTGTACTGTACACTGTATATATTTACCTAACAGTGAGGTTGTACTGTACACTGTATATATTTACAGTCCCTAACAGTGAGGTTGTACTGTACACTGTATATATTTACCTAACAGTGAGGTTGTACTGTACACTGTATATATTTACAGTCCCTAACAGTGAGGTTGTACTGTACACTGTATATATTTACAGTCCCTAACAGTGAGGTTGTACTGTACACTGTATATATTTACCTAACAGTGAGGTTGTACTGTACACTGTATATATTTACAGTCCCTAACAGTGAGGTTGTACTGTACACTGTATATATTTACAGTCCCTAACAGTGAGGTTGTACTGTACACTATATATATTTACTGTCCCTAACAGTGAGGTTGTACTGTACACTGTATATATTTACAGTCCCTAACAGTAAGGTTGTACTGTACACTGTATATATTTACCTAACAGTGAGGTTGTACTGTACACTGTATATATTTACAGTCCCTAACAGTGAGGTTGTACTGTACACTGTATATATTTACTGTCCCTAACAGTGAGGTTGTACTGTACACTGTATATATTTACAGTCCCTAACAGTGAGGTTGTACTGTACACTGTATATATTTACAGTCCCTAACAGTGAGGTTGTACTGTACACTGTATATATTTACCTAACAGTGAGGTTGTACTGTACACTGTATATATTTACAGTCCCTAACACTAAACAGTGAGGTTGTACTGTACACTATATATATTTACCTAACAGTGAGGTTGTACTGTACACTGTATATATTTACAGTCCCTAACAGTGAGGTTGTACTGTACACTGTATATATTTACAGTCCCTAACAGTGAGGTTGTACTGTACACTGTATATATTTACAGTCCCTAACAGTGAGGTTGTACTGTACACTGTATATATTTACAGTCCCTAACAGTGAGGTTGTACTATACACTGTATATATTTACCTAACAGTGAGGATGTACTGTACACTGTATATATTTACAGTCCCTAACAGTGAGGTTGTACTGTACACTGTATATATTTACAGTCCCTAACAGTGAGGTTGTACTGTACACTGTATATATTTACCTAACAGTGAGGTTGTACTGTACACTGTATATATTTACAGTCCCTAACAGTGAGATTGTACTGTACACTGTATATATTTACAGTCCCTAACAGTGAGGTTGTACTGTACACTATATATATTTACTGTCCCTAACAGTGAGGTTGTACTGTACACTGTATATATTTACAGTCCCTAACAGTGAGGTTGTACTGTACACTGTATATATTTACAGTCCCTAACAGTGAGGTTGTACTGTACACTGTATATATTTACAGTCCCTAACAGTGAGGTTGTACTGTACACTGTATATATTTACCTAACAGTGAGGTTGTACTGTACACTATATATATTTACAGTCCCTAACAGTGAGGTTGTACTGTACACTGTATATATTTACCTAACAGTGAGGTTGTACTGTACACTGTATATATCTACCTAACAGTGAGGTTGTACTGTACACTGTATATATTTACAGTCCCTAACAGTGAGGTTGTACTGTACACTGTATATATTTACAGTCCCTAACAGTGAGGTTGTACTGTACACTGTATATATTTACAGTCCCTAACAGTGAGGTTGTACTGTACACTGTATATATTTACAGTCCCTAACAGTGGGGTGTCCTGTACCTGTATCTACTTTACCTAACAGTGAAGGTTGTACTGTACACTGTATATATTACCTAACAGTTGAGGTTGTAACTGTACACTGTATATATTTACCTAACAGTGAGGTTTGTACTGTACACTGTATATATTACAGTCCCTAACAGTGAGGTTGTACTGTACACTGTATATATTTACAGTCCCTAACAGTGAGGTTGTACTGTACACTGTATATATTTACCTAACAGTGAGGTTGTACTGTACACTATATATATTTACAGTCCCTAACAGTGAGGTTGTACTGTACACTTTATATTTACCTAACAGTGAGGTTGTACTGTACACTGGTATATATTTACCTAACAGTGAGGTTGTACTGTACACTGTATATATTTACAGTCCCTAACAGTGAGGTTGTACTGTACACTATATATATTACAGTCCCTAACAGTGCATGAGGTTGTACTGTACACTGTATATATTTACCTAACAGTGAGGTTGTACTGTACACTATATATATTTACAGTTCCTAACAGTGAGGTTGTACTGTACACTGTATATATTTACCTAACAGTGAGGTTGTACTGTACACTATATATATTTACAGTCCCTAACAGTGAGGTTGTACTGTACACTGTATATATTTACAGTCCCTAACAGTGAGGTTGTACTGTACACTGTATATATTTACAGTCCCTAACAGTGAGGTTGTACTGTACACTGTATATATTTACAGTCCCTAACAGTGAGGTTGTACTGTACACTATATATATTTACAGTCCCTAACAGTGAGGTTGTACTGTACACTGTATATATTTACAGTCCCTAACAGTGAGGTTGTACTGTACACTGTATATATTTACCTAACAGTGAGGTTGTACTGTACACTATATATATTTACCTAACAGTGGGGTTGTACTGTACACTGTATATATTTACAGTCCCTAACAGTGAGGTTGTACTGTACACTGTATATATTTACAGTCCCTAACAGTGAGGTTGTACTGTACACTGTATATATTTACAGTCCCTAACAGTGGGGTTGTACTGTACACTGTATATATTTACAGTTCCTAACAGTGAGGTTGTACTGTACACTGTATATATTTACCTAACAGTGAGGTTGTACTGTACACTGTATGTATTTACAGTCCCTAACAGTGAGGTTGTACTGTACACTGTATATATTTACAGTCCCTAACAGTGAGGTTGTATACACTGTATATATTTACAGTCCCTAACAGTGAGGTTGTACTGTACACTGTATATATTTACCTAACAGTGAGGTTGTACTGTACACTGTATATATTTACAGTCCCTAACAGTGAGGTTGTACTGTACACTGTATATATTTACAGTCCCTAACAGTGAGGTTGTACTGTGCACTGTATATATTTACAGTCCCTAACAGTGAGGTTGTACTGTACACTGTATATATTTACCTAACAGTAAGGTTGTACTGTACACTGTATATATTTACAGTCCCTAACAGTGAGGTTGTACTGTACACTGTATATATTTACAGTCCCTAACAGTGAGGTTGTACTGTACACTGTATATATTTACAGTCCTAACAGTGAGGTACTGTACACTGTATATATCTACCTAACAGTGAGGTTGTACTGTACACTGTATATATTTACCTAACAGTGAGGTTGTACTGTACACTGTATATATTTACCTAACAGTGAGGTTGTACTGTACACTGTATATATTTACATTTACCTAACAGTGAGGTTGTACTGTACACTATATATATTTACATTTACCTAACAGTGAGGTTGTACTGTACACTATATATATTTACAGTCCCTAACAGTGAGGTTGTACTGTACACTATATATATTTACAGTCCCTAACAGTGAGGTTGTACTGTACACTGTATATATTTACCTAACAGTGAGGTTGTACTGTACACTGTATATATTTACAGTCCCTAACAGTGAGGTTGTACTGTACACTGTATATATTTACTGTCCCTAACAGTGAGGTTGTACTGTACACTGTATATATTTACAGTCCCTAACAGTGAGGTTGTACTGTACACTGTATATATTTTCAGTCCCTAACAGTGAGGTTGTACTGTACACTATATATATTTACATTTACCTAACAGTGAGGTTGTACTGTACACTATATATATTTACAGTCCCTAACAGTAAGGTTGTACTGTACACTGTATATATTTACAGTCCTAACAGTGAGGTACTGTACACTGTATATATCTACCTAACAGTGAGGTTGTACTGTACACTGTATATATTTACCTAACAGTGAGGTTGTACTGTACACTGTATATATTACCTAACAGTGAGGTTGTACTGTACACTGTATATATTTACATTACCTAACAGTGAGGTTGTACTGTACACTGTATATATTTACAGTCCCTAACAGTGAGGTTGTACTGTACACTGTATATATTTACAGTCCCTAACAGTGAGGTTGTACTGTACACTATATATATTTACAGTCCCTAACAGTGAGGTTGTACTGTACACTGTATATATTTACCTAACAGTGAGGTTGTACTGTACACTGTATATATTTACAGTCCCTAACAGTGAGGTTGTACTGTACACTGTATATATTTACTGTCCCTAACAGTGAGGTTGTACTGTACACTGTATATATTTACAGTCCCTAACAGTGAGGTTGTACTGTACACTGTATATATTTTCAGTCCCTAACAGTGAGGTTGTACTGTACACTATATATATTTACATTTACCTAACAGTGAGGTTGTACTGTACACTATATATATTTACAGTCCCTAACAGTGAGGTTGTACTGTACACAGTATATATTTACCTAACAGTGAGGTTGTACTGTACACTGTATATATTTACCTAACAGTGAGGTTGTACTGTACACTGTATATATTTACCTAACAGTGAGGTTGTACTGTACACTGTATATATTTATCTAACAGTGAGGTTGTACTGTACACTATATATATTTACATTTACCTAACAGTGAGGTTGTACTGTACACTATATATATTTACAGTCCCTAACAGTGAGGTTGTACTGTACACTATATATATTTACAGTCCCTAACAGTGAGGTTGTACTGTACACTGTATATATTTACAGTCCCTAACAGTGAGGTTGTACTGTACACTGTATATATTTACCTAACAGTGAGGTTGTACTATACACTGTATATATTTACCTAACAGTGAGGTTGTACTGTACACTATATATATTTACATTTACCTAACAGTGAGGTTGTACTGTACACTATATATATTTACAGTCCCTAACAGTGAGGTTGTACTGTACACTGTATATATTTACAGTCCCTAACAGTGAGGTTGTACTGTACACTATATATATTTACAGTCCCTAACAGTGAGGTTGTACTGTACACTGTATATATTTACCTAACAGTGAGGTTGTACTGTACACTGTATATATTTACAGTCCCTAACAGTGAGGTTGTACTGTACACAGTATATATTTACCTAACAGTGAGGTTGTACTGTACACTGTATATATTTACCTAACAGTGAGGTTGTACTCTACACTGTATACATTTACCTAACAGTGAGGTTGTACTGTACAATGTATATATTTACAGTCCCTAACAGTGAGGTTGTACTGTACACTGTATATATTTACTGTCCCTAACAGTGAGGTTGTACTATACACTGTATATATTTACCTAACAGTAAGGTTGTACTGTACACTGTATATATTTACCTAACAGTGAGGTTGTACTATACACTGTATATATTTACCTAACAGTAAGGTTGTACTGTACACTGTATATATTTACAGTCCCTAACAGTGAGGTTGTACTGTACACTATATATATTTACTGTCCCTAACAGTGAGGTTGTACTATACACTGTATATATTTACTGTCCCTAACAGTGAGGTTGTACTATACACTGTATATATTTACCTAACAGTAAGGTTGTACTGTACACTGTATATATTTACCTAACAGTGAGGTTGTACTATACACTGTATATATTTACCTAACAGTAAGGTTGTACTGTACACTGTATATATTTACAGTCCCTAACAGTGAGGTTGTACTGTACACTATATATATTTACAGTCCCTAACAGTGAGGTTGTACTGTACACTATATATATTTACTGTCCCTAACAGTGAGGTTGTACTATACACTGTATATATTTACCTAACAGTAAGGTTGTACTGTACACTGTATATATTTACTGTCCCTACCAGTGTCGTTTAGCTGTTGTTATAAAATTATCACCTGTCGTTTGAATTTACAGGAAGATATTGAGATGTTAAAGGAGAGAAATGCTGGGGATGAATATCTGTTGTACCTGAGACAGGTGAGTTTACTAATGAATATAAAACAGTATCAGTTGTATACCTTGATAGTTAAACTTTGTTGATTAGTCCCCTACCAGTGAAACCCCATTGTCTATAACAAACTTTGTTTATAATTAGTCTCCTACCAGTAACCAGGGGGACCATATTAAACATTGCTTACTTTACAACAGTAAAAATTTGTTTATTTAACAACAATTAAACATTGTTTATTTAACAACAATTAAACTTGTTTCTTCAACAGCAATTAAACTTTATTTATATGAGGAGACCAATCAATGGTCACATTAAAGTGACCTCAAACTGAACATCATTGTTGAGTATTTACTGTGTTGACGGGAGTATTTACTATGTTGACGGGAGTATTTACTATGCTGACGGGAGTATTTAATATGTTGACGGAAGTATTTAATATGTTGACGGGAGTATTTACTGTGTTGACGGGAGTATTTACTATGTTGGCGGGAGTATTTACTATGTTGACGGGAGTATTTACTATGTTGACGGGAGTATTTAATATGTTGACAGGAGTATTTACCATGTTGACGGGAGTATTTACTATGTTGACGGGAGTATTTACTGTGTTGACTGGAGTATTTACTATGTTGACGGGAGTATTTACTATGTTGACTGGAGTATTTACCATGTTGACGGGAGTATTTACTGTGTTGACTGGAGTATTTACTATGTTGACAGGAGTATTTACTATGTTGACTGGAGTATTTACTGTGTTGACTGGAGTATTTACCATGTTGACGGGAGTATTTACTGTGTTGACTGGAGTATTTACTATGTTGACGGGAGTATTTACCATGTTGACGGGAGTATTTACCATATTGACGGGAGTATTTACTATGTTGACGGGAGTATTTACCATGTTGACGGGAGTATTTACTGTGTTGACGGGAGTATTTACTATGTTGACGGGAGTATTTACTATGTTGACGGGAGTATTTACCGTGTTGACGGGAGTATTTACTATGTTGATGTGAGTATTTACTATGTTGATGGGAGTATTTACTATGTTGACGTGAGTATTTACTATGTTGACGTGAGTATTTACTATGTTGATGGGAGTATTTACTATGTTGACGGGAGTATTTACCATGTTGACTGGAGTATTTACTATGTTGACAGGAGTATTTACTATGTTGACTGGAGTATTTACTGTGTTGACTGGAGTATTTACTATGTTGACGGGAGTATTTACTATGTTGACAGGAGTATTTACTATGTTGATGGGAGTATTTACTATGTTGACGGGAGTATTTACTATGTTGACGGGAGTATTTACTTTGTTGACTGGAGTATTTACAATGTTGACTGGAGTATTTACTATGTTGACGGGAGTATTTACTATATTGACGGGAGTATTTACTATGTTGACGGGAGTATTTACTATGTTGACGGGAGTATTTACTATGTTGACTGGAGTATTTACTGTGTTGACGGGAGTATTTACTATGTTGACGGGAGTATTTACTATGTTGACAGGAGTATTTACTATGTTGATGGGAGTATTTACTATGGTGACGGGAGTATTTACTATGTTGACTGGAGTATTTACTAGGTTGACTGGAGTATTTACTATGTTGACTGGAGTATTTACTATGTTGACGGGAGTATTTACTGTGTTGACTGGAGTATTTACTGTGTTGACAGGAGTATTAACTATGTTGACGGGAGTATTTACTATGTTGACGGGAGTATTAACTATGTTGACTGGAGTATTTACTATGTTGACGGGAGTATTTACTATGTTTTGATGGGAGTATTTACTATGTTGACGGGAGTATTTACTGTGTTGACGGGAGTATTTACTGTGTTGACGGGAGTATTTACTATGTTGACTGGAGTATTTACTAGGTTGACGGGTGTATTTACTATGTTGAAGGGAGTATTTACTAGGTTGACTGGAGTATTTACTAGGTTGACGGGAGTATTTACTATGTTGACGGGAGTATTTACTATGTTGACTGGAGTATTTACTATGTTGACGGGAGTATTTACTGTGTTGACGGGAGTATTTACTATGTTGACGGGAGTATTTACTATGTTGACGGGAGTATTTACTAGGTTGACGGGAGTATTTACTATGTTGACTGTTGACCTAGGTTGAGTTATTCACATCATATTTCCTTTATTGTAGATATTCTCGTTAATGGATGACAATTCTGACGATATATTGACCAAACAAGAGGTGAAGGCTACACCACCAGAGGTCTGTAATGCCCTGTCTCCATAGCAACTTGTCTGTCATATGTTCAATGTTTTCACTCACATAACCCATTGTGATATCTTACCAGTGCCCATTGTAGTATGTTCTAGCCTGTTTTAGCATGTTTTTAAAATCAAATTATGTTAGGATTTTTAAAAGTTTTTTGTTTTTGTTTTTACAGAACTGGACTCGGATCCAAAAAGTCATGAGGGAAATGGAGAGTTATTTGGACAGGACACTTGGTGTTGCAGACGATAACCATCATGATGAACTGTAATAGGTACAATGGCTTTAGTAACCCATAGCAACAATGTAACATGAACTACAACAATCCAGTTAAAATGTTATTGTGGTTATTAGCTCAAGTCAAGGCTGTTAAAGGCTCAAAGCAGTATGAAATGATGCCAGAATTGTTGTACACTGTATTTTAGAATTTCTGATTTTGTTTCTGTTATAATGTCCGACCATCACTTAGTTTGTCAAACTAATGAGGTAACAAACAATACCCGCACACAAGAACAAATACTGCATACCTGGTAATGTTCGCTCTCGTTTAATTTTCGCCATTTGTTCATCCTTTGCAGATAGGGCGAATTTAAG
This sequence comes from Pecten maximus, assembly GCF_902652985.1. NCBI lineage: Eukaryota > Metazoa > Mollusca > Bivalvia > Pectinida > Pectinidae > Pecten > Pecten maximus. Next base: position 30,334,037 of record NC_047019.1, read on the forward strand.
ATGAAGGCGAACATTTCAAGCTGAATTGTACCGATTTATAAACCATAGTACATGGGCCAAGTGTAGTTATCATTAGCTTATCATTTCCAATTTAAAAACGATGCATTTAAGTAAGATATTTTAAAAATTCGGTCATTTCTTTTTTAAATTATGTAGTCTGGTCATGATAAAAATGAAATAGAGATTGGCATCAAATTCCTGCCATGGAAAAGATTAATTTTATGAGTTCACTGTCGCTTAATTGTGGCTTCCTTTTATGTACATGTATTTACATGTGAACAAGAGAAAACACTGGTCAGTCATTAGTCATGACACGCGGACGCGGTGAACTTACAATTGATCGTGTTTGCTTAAAATCACCCATGCATACCCGATACTACTTGAATCAGTAGGGACTAAAAGAAAATCTGAGCACAGGTAAACGTTATTTCACACCTGATTACATTTCACATCTCATGCTGGTAAGACCATTGGGAAACTTGATAAGTCCCGAGTGTAACTGTATAGAAAATTCCAAATGGAATTATTCGATTTTACAAACGAGGAAAAGTATACCGGTATTTCTTGAAAACCATTTAGGGCGAATTTAAAACAAGGCGAATATGTTTTGTACTTTTTATGTTTTTATAACTCTGCACTACAAAAAGATGGAATAGTTTTGATATCTATGCTTTCATTGTATCAAGAATTAGTCTAGGCTCGAAATGATGTTATATGTAGAAATCCCAATATCCATTCCATAAAAATATTTTATGAAACTCTCTGCAGCTTTGTTGGTAAAATTAAAAAAAACAACTCTTTAAGATCCTTTATATTTTGTAATATTTTAAAAACTAGTTATTAATACTGAATTGTTAACATTTTACTAAATGATCCTAGGCTTCCATGAGAACAGGGCTGGTATATTTATTGATACCGTTGATATATTCTTGTAAAATTTTTGATATTCTGTTCATTCTAAAAGTGTGGCCAAACATCAGCACTGTTTTAGAGTTCCTACTAAACAAAGTGACTCAAATGTATTTAAATGATGATGTGGATCTTTTCATTAATTTTGATTATATAGATATTTTTACAAAGATGAATTCATATTTTTTACCTGATTTAATCTGCCATAATCATATGGGAAAATTGCAGAAATTTTCCCAGTATTTGATGGGTACTAGGGAGACTGCGGGGATGAATATTGTTGAGAATTATTTGATGGGTGTTATGTAGGGATAATTTTGAGATATGGATGTTGTGGAGAATTATTTGATGGGTGTTATGTAGGGATAATGTAGAGATATGGGTGTTATGTAGGACGAATGGAGAGATATGGATGTTGTGGAGAATTATTTGATGGGTGTTATGTAGGACAAATGGAGAGATATGGGTGTTAAAGAGAATTATTTGATGGATGTTATGTAGGGATAATGGAGAGATATGACTGTTATGGAGAATTATTTGATGGGTGTTATTTAGGGATAATGGAAAGATATGGGTGTTGTAGAAATTTATTTATCCAATACATATATGTATTACTATGAAATATATAGTATTAAGATCATCTGATGTCTGTGATATCTCCTTTCATGCGTTAAGTTTTCCTGTATAAAAAATGTGTGCTGCCAAACCATATAGTACTATCAGTACATATACAGTACTGATACTCGGCCATTCAGGACTGATACTCGGCCATTCAGGGTGTATGTTCTAAGGGTGTCAGTGTTTTTTGAACACTTGCCAAATAGTTCTACAAAAAGTGTTTGTATTGACACCCCACCATACAAGGTGTTTTGTGTTAAGGGTGCCACTATAAGTAATCACTAACCCAATAGAGAGCTACAAACAGTGTATTCTGTATCCTAGGTGTGTCAGTATTGTAAGGGTGTCACTATTTTACCCAATAAAGTTTTACAAAATGTTTCTATTAACACCTGCTATACAAGGTGTTGGTTTTGTAAAAGTGTCACTTTTTGTCACTACAAGAGGTATTTCTCATACGATCTTGAAATCCAGCAAACTTTTTTTTGATAAATCATTTGATTATCAACACATTATTTATCCTAAAATGGGCCCATGGGGTCAAAATATAAACTGGCTTAAAATAGGTTTGGGCTTATTGCAGGACAATGAGTTTATTATCAGGCATGGACCTATTGCTGGATAGATAATATACAATTATTGACTACATGTATGTTGCCTTAAATTGAAACTAGATTTGTCTGTTTTTGTATTGTGTACCAGAATAGATCACCTTCTGTTTTTGTGTCACCTGCAAAAGCAGGAGACATGTAGGGTTCACAATGTCGGCATCAGCGTCATATGCATAAGATGTTTCCGTGCGATAACTGAACTCTCCTTGGGCTGATGAAACCCAAACTTCATACAGGCCTTCCTTACCAAAAGGGCTTACATAGGATTGCTTTTCAGACCTGAAGGTCAAAGTTCAAGTTCACTGTTACTAAGAATAGAAAATTATTTTCCCTGCCATAACTCAAGTTTGCTTGGGATTGCATTTCAGGTCAGGAGGTTAAATGTCAAAGTCACTGTTACTATATATAGAATATGTGTTTCCATGTGATAAATCAAGTTTCCTTGGGCTGATCAAGCTGAAACTTAATACTGACCTTCCTTACCAAAGGGGCTTACATGGGACTACTTTTCGGGTCAAAGGTCAAGGTCACTGTTACTAAAAATTGAAATTTGTTTCTGTGCCATAACTCTAGGTTGCTTCGAATTCCATTTCAGGTCCCAGAGGTTAAATGTCAAAAGTCACTGCTGCTATAAATAGAATATGTGTTTCCGTGCGATAACTCAAGTTCCTTTGAGCTAATCAAATTCAAACTTTATGCAGATCTTCCTTACCAAAAGTGCTTGATTGGGATTGCTTTTCAGGTCCAAAGGCCAAAGGTCTAAGGTCACTATTACTAAAAATAGTAAATTTGTTTCCTTGTGATAACTCTTGTAATCGCCTAACTTTCTGTACAGGCGACACATCAACTTCCATGGAGTTCTTGTTGTATTGTGTACCTTTATCTAATATTGCGTGAAAATCAAACACAGGAAATGAAGAAAATGTTCAATTTTATATACAGTGTACTATTTTATAATACAATTTAATTTGTTTGGTATATCTTTTTTTCCTCTTATAAACTTGATTTAAGTTTTAATTAAGAAATATTGTTGATGTATAACTTTTTCTTATAAACTACATCACAATATATATACATTAATGTAGATGTTCAGTTTGGTGTATTACACTAACGATGAAGATTTTATATACATCAATATAGATGTTCAGTTTGGTGTATAACACTGCTAATGAAGATTTTATATACCGCTTTGGTGTATTATACTGCTAATGAAGATTTTATATACCGCTTTGGTGTACTACACTAACGATGAAGATTTTATATACCGCTTTGGTGTATTACACTGCTAATTAATGTAGATGTTCAGTTTGGTGTATTACACTAACGATGAAGATTTTATATACATTAATGTAGATGTACGCTTTGGTGTATTACACCAACGATGAAGATTTTATATACATCAATATAGATGTACGCTTTGGTGTATTACACTAACGATGAAGATTTTATATACATCAATGTAGATGTACGCTTTGGTGTATTACACCAACGATGAAGATTTTATATACATCAATATAGATGTACGCTTTGGTGTATTACACAAACGATGAAGATTTTATATACATCAATATAGATGTACGCTTTGGTGTATTACACTAACGATGAAGATTTTATATACATCAATGTAGATGTTCAGTTTGGTGTATTACACAAACGATGAAGATTTTATATACATCAATGTAGATGTTCAGTTTGGTGTATTGCACTAACGATGAAGATTTTATATACATTAATGTAGATGTTCATTTTGGTGTATTACACTTATGATGAAGATTTTATATACATTGATGTAGATGTTCAGTTTGGTGTATTACACTAACGATGAAGATTTTATATACATCAATGTAGATGTTCAGTTTGGTGTATTACACTAACGATGAAGACTTTATTTTCATTAATGTAGATGTTCAGTTTGGAGTATTTATTAATTAAGTGAAAATCATGTTCTCTAGTTTTAGTCTTTGTATATATTATGTATGCTTTTAACGAACCCAAACATAATGCTGTGTTCCTCCATAGGCGCCTGCTTCTGGTTAGTATTGATAGAAAAAAATATTAGACCCTGCTCCTACTATATCAACAAGGTGTAACACTCGAAGATCTACGATGCATCGACTGTGGAACAGAAATAGACCAGATAGGTCTACAGCTCAATAAACAATACTAACTATAATTGTTGACCAATCAGGTCTACTTCCGTTCCACAGTAGATGTATTGTAGATCTTCAAGTGTTACACCTTGTTGATATAGTAGGAGTAGGGTCTAATATTTTTTCTAGAAGCAGGTACCTGTGGTTCCTCCTAGATAATGTCACATTGTCACAAGTGTAACTCGGACCATACCTTTCTTCATCAGACCATGTTGCATGGTATCATACCTGTGTGATTTTATGAGACCACTGTTGTCATTACATTATACATATGTGAATTTACCAAGTTTTGATGACAAAATATATTCAGGATTCAATAAAACTATTTTAAGATGTTTTTGAATTTTACTTCATTTGTAAAAAAAAAACACCCTACACACAAAGGTTTACAGCGGTTATTGATTATACAGGAAACAATATCATTTACCTATGGAAAAACAAAGTAAACAGATTCTGTATATTCACATGGTTTATTTATGTCATTGTACCACTTGTACACAAGTAAACATCAGCCACTCTGTCATAACATTACCATGACAACCAACCAAACAATGTAATTACCATGACAACCAACCAAACATTGTACATTACCATGACTACCAACCAAACAATGTACATTATTATGACAACCAATCATAAAATGTACATTACCATGACAATCATCATACAGTGTACATTACCATGACAACCAATCATTCAATGTACATTACTATGACAACCGATCATACAATGTACATTACTATGACAACCAATCATACAATGTACATTACCATGACAACCAATCATACAATGTACATTACCATGACAACCAATCATACAATGTACATTACCATGACAACCAATCATACAATGTACATTACCATGACAACCAATCATACAATGTACATTACCATGACAACCGATCAAAGAAAGTACATAACCATATAAACAAATTGTTATATATACATTACAATGTAAATCTAATTACACACTTACCCTTAACCATGACAACCAATCTTATGCTGACATAACATGCAGAATGAGGTGTTACCATGATTACAGCATAATGTATTACCATGGTCACCAATCACGATAATTACCATGGCAACATTCAACAAACAGTATTGTAAAAGAGGAAAGAGAATGTCTTCTTTTTGACTGGTGGGAATTTCCTCTAAACCTTGTGTTACGATATCTGCATGAGAGTCAAAGGTCATTGGTATTTCATTAAACAACATGAGCTAAGGGGTTTGTATTGCTGTCAGGAGCAATGACCTTGTGGCCGGGGGAAGTGTAAAAGTACCTTATTATCTCAGGCTAGGAGGAATTGCCCTTTAGTTTAGTGGTTAGGTGTCTCCTTATGGAGTGAGAGATTGCCAATACAATTTACTAATTGCAATTCCATTGTGGATAAGAATTTTTTTATTACTCCTTTCTATTACAAACTTACCTTTTATATGCTGAACTATTGTACTCTCACACAGTACCATGGCAATGTAACATTACACAGTACCATGGTGATGTAACATTACATAGTACCATGGTGATGTAACATTACACAGTATCATGGCGATGTAACATTACACAGTACCATGGTGATGTAACACTACACAGTACCATGGTGATGTAACATTGTATGATGATGTAACATTACACAGTACCATGGTGATGTAACATTACACAGTACCATAGCGATGTAACATTACACAGTACCATGGCGATGTAACATTACACAGTACCATGGTGATGTAACATTACACAGGACTACATTGTACACGTTCGTTAAGCTAGGTAGCACTTTACGCCTACAAAAACATCCACTGGTAGTCCTAGCAGTGTCCTGGCTACATTAGGATGTAATAAAGGGTATTCTGATCCAGACTATACAGACTGTTGTAGAGGGTCGACAAGGTACTGTACATCCTTTAAATCCTAGGTTGTATGCATATTTCTTACTTACACAATAAAAGTTCTGGATTTCCTGCCAAAGTGTGTTGATAATGAAATTTTAATAGAAGGTTTTTCAGACTGGATATCATACCCAGAATTTCAGAGGGTTAACCTCCAAAGGGAAAATTCCCCTCTCCTACATTCATGGGCATTTGAGAGCAATTATCTCCGGCTCCCTGTTTAGAAATAAACAAATACACACTAGACAGGATACCTTTCTGAAAACATCAAAAAACAGTGATTTAGCTTACTATATACTGACAAACTGATAACTGACTCAGCCTTTTTGGTCTGCATGGTTACATCATGACAAAACTTTTACAGCCTTCCATCACCTTGACACCTGTCACCTAAGCCAAGCATTTAAGAATCATGTTGATACCTGTCAACTAACACAACTGTTGTTCATGTTAACACACTAACAAATCCTACTGACTGAGCACACACTATTGCAGAAATATCAAACAATAAACGTAGGTATACTCTTAACTATAAAAACATTTGTCTTTAGGAAATCCAAACAATAACACATATAGTTTTAAGTGTGTGTAGCACTGTATGCATGCATATAGTGACAGATATAATGTATCAAGTGACACATTTTATATACAATGTTAAAGTGACACATCAGATATACAATGTGTAAAGTGACACATCAGATATACAATGTGTATAGTGACACATCAGATATACAATGTGTAAAGTGACACATCAGATATACAATGTGTATAGTGACACATCAGATATACAATGTGTAAAGTGACACATCAGATATACAATGTATATAGTGACACATCATATATACAATGTGTATAGTGACACATCATATATACAATGTGTATAGTGACACATCATATATACAATGTGTATAGTGACACACCAGATATACAATGTATAATGACACATCAGATATACAATGTATAGTGACACATCAGATATACAATGTGTATATAAAGTGACACATCAGATATACAATATGTATAGTGACACATCAGATATACAATGTGTATAGTGACACATCAGATATACAATGTGTATAGTGACACATCAGATATACAATGTATAGTGACACATCAGATATACAATGTATAGTGACACATCAGATATACAATGTGTATATAAAGTGACACATCAGATATACAATATGTATAGTGACACATCAGATATACAATGTGTATAGTGACACATCAGATATACAATGTATAGTGACACACCAGATATACAATGTGTATAGTGACACATCAGATATACAATGTATAGTGACACATCAGATATACAATGTATAGTGACACATCAGATATACAATGTATAGTGACACATCAGATATACAATGTGTATAGTGACACATCAGATATACAATGTGTATAGTGACACATCAGATATACAATGTATATAGTGACACATCAGATATACAATGTGTATAGTGACACATCAGATATACAATGTATAGTGACACATCAGATATACAATGTGTATAGTGACACATCAGATATACAATGTATAGTGACACATCATATATACAATGTATAGTGACACATCATATATACATTGTAAAGTGACACATCAGATATACAATGTATAGTGACACATCAGATATACATTGTATAGTGACACATCAGATATACAATGTATAGTGACACATCAGATATACATTGTAAAGTGACACATCATATATACAATGTAAAGTGACACATCAGATATACAATGAACATGTAACCTATGTATATATATATATACATCTGGTGTACACATGTACATTGATCTCAGTGTATATTTTAGGTATTTAGGAAATTAGGTTATATCCACTGAATAAACATTCACTATTTTATAAATACATTTTGTATTGATCTTCTCGAGAGAGACTACAGATACAACAGTCACAAGTGACTGGTCGACTACAATACTGAAATGTTATCCTCTCTACCATCAACACATGCAGTTGTCCAGCCATCCCTTGTTATACCACCTACAGCTGTCACATAATTCTAGTTCAGAGAAAAGCTCAACATAACAGACAAGATGCAACAGTCAAGATACAGGAGATGTCATCACTTGGCCTAGAAATCCAACAAACAACTTATTGGTATATATTGTCAGCAGGGCATGTAAACCACAGTCTTAGATATCACTAGTGTTTAGACCAATGATTTAACCCGACTATTAAAGAAAGAAAAAATCAATGATGATATATTTATTGCAGAAAGTTTCAGCTGAAGAAATTCAATAAAAGGGAGGTAATTAGGTTGAGTATAAATATGAAGGGAATATAATTAAGTGATGCTTGGTTTTGTAATAGTGAGTAAAATCACATTTCATATTAGGGACATGAATGTACAAATGATCCATCAACATTTACTAAAATATCATGACACTTTCAACATCAATACTACATCATGGTCAGCTACAACATGTACATATCCCACATTCAAATTGCATCATAAAAATCAGCATTTATTACAAATAGTTGTGTGATCAATCAATGAGAAAAATAACCATTTCCCAGTCCGCTGTCTTTTGTTAACCAGGGGCAGCTCATATATTACAACACTCAATTCTCTGAATAACTTTGTGAAAATGACTTAATTCTAAAACTGAAATAAATGAAATTTTAATGAAACAATGCATGATGCTGCCACTGGCTTCCTAAAGAAGTACAATAGGCCCAAGGGGCCTGTGGTTTAAAGAAGATAGTATAAAAATTGACAAAATGGACCGAGGCAAGATACGGAGAACAGCTTACATGTATGCTGCAAATATGTGTAGCATGATGTTCTCAAATGGTGTTCAAATGGTGTTACAAATGGTGTTACAAATGGTTTTACAAATGACTGGGTGATTCTATGTACAGTAGGCATGTTGTTGGGTTTCTGAAACATCCATTCTAGGAAAATAATTAGACTGTGGTGATTAATGTTTCAAAAATGTATAATGATCTGGTATAAACTCTATATTGTTGTTATTAATTTTCAGGAAACAAAGTAAAGACAAAGTAGACATGATGGTTATAAATGTCTTCATTGAGGAGAAAATCTGTAATAGCATACACAATCAACTGTTATAAACTTATTAAGTTTATAATAACTAACGAAAGGATTCTGTTAATTAGTTTTATCATCTTTCATCACAAACAAAATTCCATACAGATACTTAAAAATTAACATGTACCTAAATGATGACTCAAATCTAATGGAAAATTATACATCTTTTATTCTTTGAATCAATGTTTTACTAGGTACAGTAAAAACATAATTTGCCCCATGTTATTAAGGGATCTAGACCCAACATTTATTGCTGCTGATAACTGTGTAGGATTTAGTTATATCTTGGTTCAGATTTCTAACTGTGTCTAATTTCCTATCATTGTTTCAGTCACTGTGTGACTACTTTGGTTTAGTTTCACACACACATATTAAGATGTTGCTTTATTAAGGAGCAGGATAGGTTGATCAGGTACAGCAGTTAAACGTTGTGGTACTGTAAAGTTCACCTAGTATTATAGGTGTTGATTAGATAACTATTGGGCTGGGAGCTATCGGAGAGGAAGTCCATGTTAAACTCCAGAAAACACCACACAGTTGTCAGGTATCATGTCCCATTAACACTAATGTCATTATGCTTTTATTTTCTTGTTGTTGGAGAAAATTCAATTTGATCACTAACAATTACGTAAATGGAGATCCTGTAAGGTATTGTTAGGACACAATAGTTCATATCTTATTGGGAAGTGCAAAAAATTGGTATTTCATGGGTAACATCAGAATTTGACTTAAACCAATTGTGTCGTTTATTTTCACATACATTGACTCATCTACATTGACCCAGTTTAATCTCACTGAGACATTGACTCATTATTGACCCATTTTAATCTTACTGAGACATTGACTCATTATTGACCCATTTTAATCTTACTGAGACATTGACTCATTATTGACCCAATTTTAAAATCTTACTGAGACATTGACTCATTATTGACCCAGTTTAATCTTATTGAGACATTGACTCATTATTGACCCAGTTTAATCTTACTGAGACATTGACTCATTTTTGACCCAGTTTAATCTTACTGAGACATTGACCCATTATTGACCCAATTTTAAAATCTTACTGAGACATTGACTCATTATTGACCCAGTTTAATCTTATTGAGACATTGACTCATTATTGACCCAGTTTAATCTTATTGAGACATTGACTCATTATTGACCCAGTTTAATCTTACTGAGACATTGACTCATTATTGACCCAATTTTAAAATCTTACTGAGACATTGACTCATTATTGACCCAGTTTAATCTTACTGAGACATTGACTCATTATTGACCCAGTTTAATCTTACGGAGACATCGACTCATTATTGACCCAGTTTAATCTTACTGAGACATCGACTCATTATTGACCCAGTTTTAAAATCTTACTGAGACATTGACTCATTATTGACCCAGTTTTAAAATCTTACTGAGACATTGACTCATTATTGACCCAGTTTAATCTTACTGAGACATTGACTCATTATTGAACCAATTTATTCTTATTGAGACATTGACTCATTAGTAACCCAGTTTAATTTTACAGACACAATGACTCATTACTGACCCACAATTACAGAAACATTGAATCACTATTGAGTCAGTTAAACATTGCCTCATTATTGAGGATTAGTTTAACCCTTTAAGCCCTGATGATGCATTAATGCATCACCGGGCCGGGGCCGAATGATGCATTAATGCATCACCGTGCCGGGGCCGAATGATGCATTAATGCATCACGGAAGTAGATTTTTTTCTGCATTTTTTTGAAGTGATGATACAGCGATTTAAATAATCATGACTGATTCTTACTTGAATGAGATAATGTTTGGCAATAAATCATGAAATTAGCAATACGTAACACAACTTTAGATGTCTAAATTTACGTATAATGTCCAACTTGTTTTAAACTTCTGCTCTCGAGAACTTCCGGTCAGACGGGAGCGAGTAAACAACTGATTCCCGAAAAAATATATAACGAATCTAGTTTTTTGTCCTGTGTAATAAAGCTGGGAATGTTCAGGACAGTTTGCAATATGTATTTATATTGACGTTTTGTACAAATGGTTAACATTTTCGTGAATTAAAAACACAGAAACAACGATACGTTTGATTAATTAAATGAACCACTGGTGTATCACGTCAGCGGCGCGGCAGTGTCTGCCAACTCGCTAGCTTTTATGATCAAATCTCCACCATCTATCAAAGACACGGTTCCAAAACTACTTGCATGGTTTTATATGTATGTTTCATTTTATTTCTGTTGATACTTTATCGGGAAAACTAGCTAATAATTCGGATTTTTAACACAAACAGAAGACCGAGTATTCTAATTTTAGTAACACAGATCATGATCACATGACCATATCTTATCCAAGATGGCTCTATAAACACACACGTGAGTAACGTCGATTGATACGTATTCACGATTTGGTTTATATTTAATTGCGTGATTTTTTAAAAGATTTTGAACTTGTAATTCATATCGTTTTTTACATTCTCGTTACAATCATGGAAAAGTATTATATCTACCAATAAAGTAGCGATCTTTGTTGTCATGTAGTTATTTTGCGTGCTGTCAAAATCTGAAAATGTCTACGGCTTCGATTATTTTGAGAGAAGGCTACGACATATTTTTACATCAAGGGGAAACACTAGGTCCTTGACTTAAGATAAGGAGTCAGTGGATTATCTGACAGTTTTAAGCCGAGATTGCCAGCATCCCTAATTTCCCGAGTCAATGGACCAAAAATTTCCCGAGTCAATGGACCAAAAATTCTGAATGATATTCCATAAATGAAGAGTGTGTTGACATGTCCAATATGTAGTTAAACTATATACAGAAAACAGAAAACTTTAAAGTTAAATGTTGACAATGCTGGGGCCTCTGCCAGCAGATCAGTAACACCAACCTCTCGCTTCGTGACTTTGTTGCAGGCGAGACAAAAACTGAATAAAACCTGACAGTTCTCTCTCTCAAAAAAAGAAAAAGAAAAAAAACCCTTATTGAAAAAGTCACAAAATATTCAACCATACATGACCAAATGGTTCATTGAATGATATTGGCCCCTACAAAACTACAGTTAAGAAATGTCAATTTATAAACCATGAGTTTATAATGGCAGTGATGACACTAGATAGAAATACTAAATGATCCAAAATGTCATTTGACCAACTCAGAATGAAAATGGCTTAAAATGAGAATTAGAAATCATGAATATTTTGTGATATTGCCGTGTATTTTTCAATGAAATATAAAGTGTACATAATAAGATACAAAAAGAAATGATTTTTCAAAGTTGAATGGTATATTCACACTTAATATGATCAGCAATCTTTCTCAGATTCATATTTTTTTTTTTGACTTAAAATAGACTAATTTCTTAAAATCTAAAGTATGAAATACACAGAGATGATGAAGGGGTGTAAATCCCTTTGTGACACAAAAGACAATTTTTTATGAGAAAATTCATATTTACATATCCTGTACAAGATTTTTTGTATTTCAAAAATTGACATAGGTGATAGTTTTAAATGTTTTTATACAGCATTCATACCAAACTTTGTCTTCACCTTTTGTACAGCATTCATACCAAACTTTGTCCTCACCTTTTATACAGCATTCATACCAAACTTTGTCCTCACCTTTAATACAGCATTCATACCAAACTTTGTCTTCACCTTTTATACAGCATTCATACCAAACTTTGTCCTCACCTTTTATACAGCATTCATACCAAACTTTGTCTTCACCTTTTATACAGCATTCATACCAAACTTTGTCCTCACCTTTTATACAGCATTCATACCAAACTTTGTCTTCACCTTTTGTACAGCATTCATACCAAACTTTGTCCTCACCTTTTGTACAGCATTCATACCAAACTCTATATTCACCTTTTATACAGCATTCATACCAAACTTTGTCTTCACCTTTTGTACAGCATTCATACCAAACTTTGTCTTCACCTTTTATACAGCATTCATACCAAACTTTGTCTTCACCTTTTGTACAGCATTCATACCAAACTTTGTCCTCACCTTTTGTACAGCATTCATACCAAACTCTATATTCACCTTTTATACAGCATTCATACCAAACTTTGTCTTCACCTTTTGTACAGCATTCATACCAAACTTTGTCTTCACCTTTTATACAGCATTCATACCAAACTTTGTCTTCACCTTTTATACAGCATTCATACCAAACTTTGTCTTCACCTTTTATACAGCATTCATACCAAACTTTGTCTTCACCTTTTATACAGCATTCATACCAAACTTTGTCTTCACCTTTTATACAGCATTCATACCAAACTTTGTCTTCACCTTTTATACAGCATTCATACCAAACTCTATAGTCACCTTTTGTACAGCATTCATACCAAACTTTGTATTCACCTTTTATACAGCATTCATACCAAACTCTATAGTCACCTTTTGTACAGCATTCATACCAAACTTTGTCTTCACCTTTTATACAGCATTCATACCAAACTTTGTCTTCACCTTTTATACAGCATTCATACCAAACTCTATAGTCACCTTTTGTACAGCATTCATACCAAACTTTGTCTTCACCTTTTATACAGCATTCATACCAAACTTTGTCCTCACCTTTTATACAGCATTCATACCAAACTTTGTCTTCACCTTTTATACAGCATTCATACCAAACTTTGTCTTCACTTTTTATACAGCATTCATACCAAACTTTGTCTTCACTTTTTATACAGCATTCATACCTAACTTTGTCCTCACCTTTTGTACAGCATTCATACCAAACTTTGTCCTCACCTTTTGTACAGCATTCATACCAAACTTTGTCCTCACCTTTTGTACAGCATTCATACCAAACTCTATAGTCACCTTTTGTACAGCATTCATACCAAACTCTATAGTCACCTTTTATACAGCATTCATACCAAACTTTGTCCTCACCTTTTATACAGCATTCATACCAAACTTTGTCTTCACCTTTTGTACAGCATTCATACCAAACTTTGTCCTCACCTTTTATACAGCATTCATACCAAACTCTATAGTCACCTTTTATACAGCATTCATACAAAATTTTAAAACAAATTAATTATTTAATAATGTTTTGCAATCCGTTATCGTTTACTGCTTTCTGCACATCTTAGAATATTAAATCTTTAAAAAAAAAAACAAAATAAAACAAACAAATATGGCAAATGCAATTTGAGAAAATAATAATAATAAATTAATTTGAAGACTGGCAGTAAATCGAGTGACGACTGGCAGTAAATCAAGTGAAGACTGGCAGTAAATCAAGTGAAGACTGGCAGTAAATCGAGTGACGACTGGCAGTAAATCGAGTGACGACTGGCAGTAAATCAAGTGAAGACTGGCAGTAAATCCAGTGAATACTGGCTGTTGATCAATAGTCCTTCCAGTCTTCTTCCAGGTGCATTCAAGCAGCAGCAAAATATTCACTGATTGATCAAGGTCACACTGACCATTGACCAAGGTCACACTGACCACTGACGAAGGCCACATTGACCATTGACCATGCAAGGTCACACTCACCACATTTATGATACAATGAGGTGCCCTTTATAGGCAAGTTTCTACAGAAATAAAACAATTATAAAAAAGAACCATCTGTTTATTTGATTTTATTCCTTAGTTCCCATCAGAGATAACTATACATGCAGAGGCGTATTTTAAGTACGTCAGTATGTTTCAGCTGCTACACTTTGGAAACCTATCTACAAGAGGTCTTCAGTACTAAGTAAATCAGAAACCTATGAACAATATACACATATTCTTGATATAGGCTTCACAGTGGACCAAAGCCTTTAGATAGAAGACCGAGGGCCAGCACTAGATACATATACAATGTATATACATGTAGTTTTAACATACAGAACAGGATGGATGGATGAGATATGTAAAGATGAGCACTAAGATGGTGAAGTGGAGGACAAACTACCCAGCACATGTACACACTATATACAGCCTCGACCAACACCATTCTGTAATCACTCACACAATGTTTAAACTATCAAATATACACAACCAAAAAAAAAAAAAATAAATAAACAAAAACATCTATATACAATTTTGTACAGATAATAATAATAACAATAATTCTTTGCAGATATATTAATTACAGGAATATATCACAGAAATTAGTAACTGTTTGAAAATTCTAATTCTGACTCAGAATGATGATATTTGTATCATAATGGAAGGGATTACAATTTCCACAGCTGCAGAGTCTGTGAATACCCCTACATAAATACTGAATGATCCCAAAAATGGAAAAAAAAGCTTGGAATACCAACCCCCCTTGGGACAGTTACATTAATTACTATCTATTTGGGGGACAATTACATTAATTACAATCTATTTGCGTTGTATTTGGTTTGATGTATAAAAATAAGCTTTTGCTACACTATGGACACCTTCTGTATTCGAGGAGCACGATTACTAGTCCGATTGGCATTTGAAAAGTTAGGAGTCTGATTTGGGGTACCACCTTGTACGGGGGTCCCAGGATTAACGGGAGTCCCTGGTGTACCAGAGTTGGATGATTTTGATATTTGATTGGTTGTATGACTGGGCGTTTGATGTGGTGATGTTACTATTGTCGTACGCCCATCATTTTGGTCCATTGTTAAAAGACGGTCTGTTGTATTACACGAGGAAGCTGCAGCCACATACCGCACTTCCACATGGTCATTCGCCGGAGGTTTACGATCTGGTCGAAATTTACGACGATGGTAGAGTCCACAAATGACTAGAATGATGCAAAAAAATGATGAAATAGAGGCTCCTATGGCGATGTGGAGAATTTCAAACTTGCCGACGGCAGGACCTGTGAAGACAAAAATAAGATGTTAAAGTAATTATCAAGTGTATCTGTGATGGCCAGCGTCTGACAGTTACATCAACCTGTCATTACAATTACGTCATATAAATTAGTAAGTTATCACATGACGTCATGACGCCACACTTCATTCACCGCCAAAGGGTTTATGTACAACACAAACTACTGCCTGTTATAACTAGTGTTTAGCAGACGAAGTCCATCTCTGGCAATGCCCCTCTTCATTAAATTACTAGAATTCTACACACAGATGCTTTCTATAGCAAATGAAGCCTGGCACCAATAAAAGCTATACTTACATCCAATTAGTGGGGAGACGGACGAATTAAGTGACACTATATGATCAACCATCATGTCTAATTCACTAAGCTGTTACTACTAGGTGAACATTTCACACAGATCAATCAACCATAATGTTCATATGTTTTCTTTATATATATTTTCTATAGAAATTGAGGCTACCAGAACCTACCAGTTAGTAACTCTAGTGTCTCTATCAGTTAGTAACTCTGTACCTACCAGTTAGTAACTCTAGTGTCTCTATCAGTTAGTAGCTCTGTACCTATCAGTTAGTAACTCTGTACCTACCAGTTAGTAACTCTGTACCTATCAGTTAGTAACTCTGTGTCTATCAGTTAGTAACTCTGTGTCTATCAGTAAGTAACTCTGTGTCCATCAGTTAGTAACTCTGTGTCTATCAGTAAGTAACTCTGTGTCTATCAGTTAGTAACTCTGTGTCTATCAGTTAGTAACTCTGTGTCTATCAGTTAGTAACTCTGTACCTAACAGTTAGTAACTCTGTGTCTATCAGTTAGTAACTCTGTGTCTATCAGTTAGTAACTCTGTGCCTATCAGTTAGTGACTCTGTACCTATCAGTTAGTAACTCTGTGCCTATCAGTTAGTAACTCTGTGTCTATCAGTTAGTAACTCTGTGTCTATCAGTTAGTAACTCTGTATCTATCAGTTAGTAACTCTGTACCTATCAGTTAGTAACTCTGTATCTATCAGTTAGTAACTCTGTGTCTATCAGTTAGTAACTCTGTACCTACCAGTTAGTAACTCTGTGTCTATCAGTTAGTAACTCTGTGTCTATCAGTAAGTAACTCTGTGTCTATCAGTAAGTAACTCTGTGTCTATCAGTTAGTAACTCTGTGCCTATCAGTTAGTAACTCTGTGTCTATCAGTTAGTAACTATGTACCTATCAGTTAGTAACTATGTACCTATCAGTAAGTAACTCTGTACCTATCAGTTAGTAACTCTGTACCTATCAGTTAGTAACTCTGTACCTATCAGTTAGTAACTCTGTACCTATCAGTTTGTAACTCTGTACCTACCAGTTAGTAACTCTGTACCTATCAGTTAGTAACTCTGTACCTATCAGTTAGTAACTCTGTACCTATCAGTTAGTAACTCTGTACCCACCAGTTAGTAACTCTGTCTCTATCAGTTAGTAACTCTGTGTCTATCAGTTAGTAACTCTGTACCTATCAGTTAGTAGCTCTGTACCTATCAGTTAGTAACTCTGTGTCTATCGGTTAGTAACTCTGTACCTATCAGTTAGTAACTCTGTACCTATCAGGTAGTAACTCTGTACCTACCAGTTAGTAACTCTGTACCTATCAGTTAGTAACTCTGTACCTATCAGTTAGTAACTCTGTACCTATCAGTTTGTAACTCTGTACCTACCAGTTAGTAACTCTGTACCTATCAGTTAGTAACTCTGTACCTATCAGTTAGTAACTCTGTACCTATCAGTTAGTAACTCTGTACCCACCAGTTAGTAACTCTGTACCTATCAGTTAGTAACTCTGTGTCTATCAGTTAGTAACTCTGTACCCACCAGTTAGTAACTCTGTATCTACCAGTTAGTAACTCTGTACCTATCAGTTAGTAACTCTGTGTCTATCAGTTAGTAACTCTGTGTCTATCAGTTAGTAATTCTGTACTCACCAGTTAGTAACTTTGTACCTATCAGTTAGTAACTCTGTGTCTATCAGTTAGTAACTCTGTACCTATCAGTTAGTAACTCTGTGTCTATCAGTTAGTAACTCTGTACCTATCAGTAAGTAACCCTGTGCCTATCAGTTAGTAACTCTGTACCTATCAGTTAGTAACTCTGTACCTATCAGTTTGTAACTCTGTACCTACCAGTTAGTAACTCTGTACCTATCAGTTAGTAACTCTGTACCTATCAGTTAGTAACTCTGTACCTATCAGTTAGTAACTCTGTACCCACCAGTTAGTAACTCTGTCTCTATCAGTTAGTAACTATGTGTCTATCAGTTAGTAACTCTGTACCCACCAGTTAGTAACTCTGTATCTACCAGTTAGTAACTCTGTACCTATCAGTTAGTAACTCTGTATCTATCAGTTAGTAACTCTGTGTCTATCAGTTAGTAACTCTGTACCTACCAGTTAGTAACTCTGTGTCTATCAGTTAGTAACTCTGTGTCTATCAGTAAGTAACTCTGTGTCTATCAGTAAGTAACTCTGTGTCTATCAGTTAGTAACTCTGTGCCTATCAGTTAGTAACTCTGTGTCTATCAGTTAGTAACTATGTACCTATCAGTTAGTAACTATGTACCTATCAGTTAGTAACTCTGTGCCTATCAGTTAGTAACTCTGTGTCTATCAGTTAGTAACTCTGTACCTATCAGTTAGTAACTCTGTACCTATCAGTTAGTAACTCTGTACCTACCAGGTAGTAACTCTGTACCTACCAGTTAGTAACTCTGTGTCTATCAGTTAGTAACTCTGTGTCTATCAGTTAGTAACTCTGTACCTATCAGTTAGTAACTCTGTGTCTATCAGTTAGTAACTCTGTACCTATCAGTTAGTAGCTCTGTACCTATCAGTTAGTAACTCTGTGTCTATCGGTTAGTAACTCTGTACCTATCAGTTAGTAACTCTGTACCTATCAGGTAGTAACTCTGTACCTACCAGTTAGTAACTCTGTACCTATCAGTTAGTAACTCTGTACCTATCAGTTAGTAACTCTGTACCTATCAGTTAGTAACTCTGTACCTATCAGTTTGTAACTCTGTACCTACCAGTTAGTAACTCTGTACCTATCAGTTAGTAACTCTGTACCTATCAGTTAGTAACTCTGTACCTATCAGTTAGTAACTCTGTACCCACCAGTTAGTAACTCTGTCTCTATCAGTTAGTAACTATGTGTCTATCAGTTAGTAACTCTGTACCCACCAGTTAGTAACTCTGTATCTACCAGTTAGTAACTCTGTACCTATCAGTTAGTAACTCTGTGTCTATCAGTTAGTAACTCTGTGTCTATCAGTTAGTAATTCTGTACTCACCAGTTAGTAACTTTGTACCTATCAGTTAGTAACTCTGTGTCTATCAGTTAGTAACTCTGTACCTATCAGTTAGTAACTCTGTGTCTATCAGTTAGTAACTCTGTACCTATCAGTAAGTAACCCTGTGCCTATCAGTTAGTAACTCTGTACCCACAAGTTAGTAACTCCGTGCCTATCAGTTAGTAACTCTGTACCCACCAGTTAGTAACTCCGTGCCTACCAAATAGTAACTCTGTAACTACAAGTTATTATTTCTGTAACTACACGAAAATACACTGCAACTACAAGTATTAACTCTGTGCCTACCTGTTGATAACTCTAACTACAAATTAGTAATTAAACAAAACCTACTAGTTAATGATTCAGATCTTCAGCTACAAGTTAATAGGTAAAGGCTCAGTCAGATTGACTGTTGGGACTGTGTAGTCTAAAATCTCAATTATACACTGCTACAGGATTCCCACCTGGGTCATATACGTTACAGTTTATTTTGAATTTTTGGAGTCAGGAAACCTGCAGCTGCAATATGGCCTTTGAATAAATGCAAGATCACTGTATAGTCAATGTATGATCCCCGCAGAACGGTTCTAGAGTATGACTACAATATGACTGCTTATAATGCTGTGTTTTAATCCTCCGGCCCGTAATGTATTGAGATACACTGTACAGTGACCCCTTCGACCTGTAACCTATTGAGATACACTGTACAGTGACCCCTCTGACCTGTAACGTATTGAGATACACTGTAAAGTGACCCTTCCGACCTGTAACGTATTCAGATACACTGTACAGAGACCCCTCCGACCTATAACCTATTGAGATACACTATACAGTGACCAAGTGGCTACAGCAGATCTTCTGTGGTTGCCGACAATTGTATCCTAGCTCTAGGGCAAATGTGACCAATTGAGGTATAACTATTCACTTAGAAATAAGTTTTTCCGTAATTAAAAGTTAGTAACTCTTTAATTATAAGTTAGTAACCTTGCAATTACCAGTTAATGAATAATTCTGTGAATACACTTTAATTCAATGACTATTTGTGTACAAGTTAACAAATTTGAATTTTGTCATCAAGTGATAAGACTTGTTTTTTTTTTATTCGACTACACTCAGATTTTCTTTAAATAATTAAAGCACTTAAAAGTATCTGAGATGAACAAAGTATATCTTTTACAAACAAACAAATCTCTGATGAACACAGGCTTCGTTAGCACAAATCCTTTTTATGACTTGAAATCTCTTAAGATATACATGAAACAGATCTCTTGCACACAAATGATTAATTTCTCACATGCACACATAAAAAAGTCTTTTCTCAACAGAAACACACAGCACAAATTCCTCATCGACACACACATAAAACATGACACACATAAAACAAATATTTTATGGACATAAATGAAAAAAGTTTCTTAAGAAAGACAGACAAACTAAAAAACAAATCTCTCAAGACAGACATAAAACAAATCTTTCAATAGACAAACATAAACAAATTTTCTCATGACTGATATGAAACAAAATTCTCAATACCGACATCAAACAAATCTCCCAAGACTGACATCAAACAAATCTCTCAAGAGTGACATCAAACAAATCTCCCAAGACTGACATCAAACAAATCTCTCAAGAGTGACATAAAACAAATTTCTAAAAACTAACATCAAACAAATCTCTCAAGACAGATGTAAACTCTCTTATAGACAATCATAAATCTTTTTGACAAACATAGAATAAATCTTTCAAGACAGACAGACATTAAAAATAACTCTCTCAAGACAGACAAACATAAAATATATCTTTCAATACAGACTGGCAAACATAAAACGAATCTCTTAAGACTCACTTAAAACAAGACTTTTATAGATACACAGATTTCTCAGGACAGACAGACATAACACAACCCAAAGAAAACAGTAATAAGAAACTAGCATACTTAATATAACAGGCCTTACGGTGACATAGAGACTAGCAGTGGATTGACAAATTGAATTGGTGACGGCCTTCAGACTAATCTCTATCCCCCGGATATCTGGCGTGTGAAACTCCTGTCAGTTAGGGTGTCCATCCATATGATTTACATCCTCATTTCTGAGTGATTGAAGATGCAGGTTATTTCATATTTCAAGGTCAAATGCATTTGTCCCCAAGACAGCTATAATCTGGATCTAATCTATATAACAGAATATTGTTACTTCCCTTGTCTCTAGCCTAGGGGACTGCAAACAAATCTTGCTTCCAAAAAAGTCAGCTTACAGACCTAACCTTGGCCTTTGGTAGCCCTGTAAGACCCTTAGCGACCCCTAACTTTCTTTACACATTGAAACATCATGTTGTTGTAGAGATATTGTGTCTGTAGTAGAGGGAAGATTATAGCAATGTATTCTATTCCTGTAACATCTCAGGAGGAATGCCACCATATATGTAGATAATTCACTAAAATCAGGCTTGATTTCCCATGTAAGATATCAAAGTGAATCCACCTGTCACGATTTGATCACGACTCAGACATTTTACCAGTAACACTAGCTGTAGGGATACCTAATAAGATCAGTCCACCAGCTACCTACTGTACACATATGGGGTGCTGGGTTTTGTATTCTACTAAAGCAAAATAAATTTGGATTTCAACAGATGATCAACTCAGCAGCTGCCACTATTCCAACCAGTTTATAAATTCAATATTTTCTCAGGATTGTTGTTTCAAGGTGAGAGATGAACAACAATGTTTTATTCCCTGAATTGAACTGATTCACTATTGCTTAACCTTATTTATTCTGTAATATTTGAAGCCCAGTAGACCAACATATAAAACTGGATTCAGTGTAGGTGGTGGGCTAAATTTAGGACAAAGAGACAGTGTTTATTAACATTTATATTAAACAGCAATAACCATGGTATGTTTTAACTATATGCTTTGGCTTAATGCTGGAGAAAAACATCAGATAAAAGTGATACATTATTGTCCTGCTTTAAATGATACATAATCATCATAATCGAGGATTACAAATGATAAAAAGAGATCCCAGAGGGATCTTGGCGCCCACCATTGAATGATCTTTATAGATTCCATGTCAGATTGATCTTCTCTTTATTTTTCCCTTCCTCTTACTAATCTGTGTAAATTGAGAAACATCCCTCCAGTACTTTTTAAACAAGGGGAACCTATATATGAAATTTGAGATTTAGCGATAATGGCTGTCTGTCGGCCATGTTGCTTTCAGATTGGTCCCAAAATGCAATATGAGGGACCAAGGGGAACCTACATATGAAATTTGAGAAAGATCCCTTCAGTACCCAGTAAAATAGCGATAACAAACTTCAATTGTCAAAATCCATGTTGGCCAAGTTGTTTTCTGATTGGTTCCAAAATGCAATATGCATAACTACAGACCAAGGGGAACCTACATATGAAACTTCAGAAAGATCCCTTCAGTACCTTCTGAGAAATAGCGATAACAAACTTCAATGGTCATAATCCAAGATGGCTGCCTGTCGGCCATGTTGTTTTCTGATCAATCCCAAGGTGCAATATGCACAACTTGGGATCAAGGGGAATCTATATATGAAATTTGAGAAAGATCCCTTCAGTACTTTCCGAGAAATAGCGATAACAAACTTCAATTGTCAAAATCAAAGATGGCTGGCTGTTGTTTTTCGCTTGGTCCCAAAATGCAATATGCATAACTACGGACCCACATACAGAATTTCAGAAAGATCCCTTCAGTACTTTCTCAGAAATAGCTATAACAAGAATTGTTTACGGACGGACGGACGACGGACTACGGACGCAGGGCGATTTGAATAGTGCATCATCTAATGATGGTGGGCTAAAAAATCATGGTAACGGCAATTACAAATGATACAAATCATCTTAATAGATGATTACAAATGATACAAAATCATCATATTAGACGATTACAAATGATACAAAATCATGATAATCGAGGAATACAAATGATACAAAATCATGATAATCGAGGAATACAAATGATAATAAATCATGGTGATGGACGATTACAAATGATACAAAATCATCATAATTGAGGAAAACATTTTCTATAAATATATTATATATAAGTGTAAGTACTACATACATGTATATGGAATACATAGGTACTACACATATTATTATTGTTATACACTATAGAATGGAGTGTTAGTCTCTAACATAAAATGGTATACACCAGACTGGAGTGTTAGTCTCTAACATAAAATGGTATACACCAGACTGGAGTGGTAGTCTCTAACTTAAAACGGTATACACCAG
Organism: Pecten maximus; assembly: GCF_902652985.1. Lineage (NCBI taxonomy): Eukaryota > Metazoa > Mollusca > Bivalvia > Pectinida > Pectinidae > Pecten > Pecten maximus. The sequence goes on from NC_047019.1 coordinate 30,357,722, forward strand.
ACTGGAGTGTTAGTCTGTGACATAAAATGGTATACACCAGACTGGAGTGTTAGTCTCTAACATAAAATGGTATATACCAGACTGGAGTGTTAGTCTCTAACTTAAAACGGTATACACCAGACTGGAGTGTTAGTCTGTGACATAAAATGGTATACACCAGACTGGAGTGTTAGTCTCTAACATAAAATGGTATACACCGGACTGGAGTGTTAGTCTCTAACATAAAATGGTATACACCAGACTGGAGTGTTAGTCTCTAACATAAAACGGTATACACCAGACTGGAGTGTTAGTCTCTACCATAAAATGGTATACACCAGACTGGAGTGTTAGTCTCTAACATAAAATGGTATACACCAGACTGGAGTGTTAGTCTCTAACATAAAATGGTATACACCAGACTGGAGTGTTAGTCTGTGACATAAAATGGTATACACCAGACTGGAGTGTTAGTCTCTAACATAAAATGGTATACACCAGACTGGAGTGTTAGTCTCTAACATAAAATGGTATACGCCAGACTGGAGTGTTAGTCTCTAACATAAAATGGTATACACCAGACTGGAGTGTTAGTCCCTAACATAAAATGGTATACACATGACTGGAGTGTTAGTCTCTAACATAAAATGGTATACACCAGACTGGAGTGTTAGTCTCTAACATAAAATGGTATACACCAGACTGAAGTGTTAGTCTCTGACATAAAATGGTATACACCAGACTGTAGTGTTAGTCTCCGACATAAAACAGTATATACCAGACTGGAGTGTTAATCTCTAACATAAAACGGTATACACCAGACTGGAGTGTTAGTCTCTAACATAAAATGGTATACACCAGACTGGAGTGTTAGTCTCCGACATAAAATGGTATACACCAGACTGTAGTGTTAGTCTCCGACATAAAACGGTATACACCAGACTGGAGTGTTAGTCTCCGACATAAAATGGTATACACCAGACTGTAGTGTTAGTCTCCGACATAAAACGGTATACACCAGACTGGAGTGTTAATCTCTAACATAAAATGGTATACACCAGACTGGAGTGTTAGTCTCTAACATAAAATGGTATACACCAGACTGGAGTGTTAGTCTCTAACATAAAATGGTATACACCAGACTGGAGTGTTAGTCTCCGATATAAAACGGTATACACCAGACTTGTATATATAATATACACCAGAGGTTAGGTTGTTATCTGATAGTAGAACTACTGGAGAGACGAGGACAGACATAGGATGGACAGTGGACAGACTGCCCACACAGACGTCAGACAGACTACCCACACAGACGTCAGACAGACTACCTACCGGACGACGACGCCTGTTCCTCAGTCTCTGGGATACCTGGTAATACCAATAATCATTTACCTGTGTGTACATAATGAAGTCTAGCCACTTAGAGTTAACTCCTAGAGTTAGGGTTGAACTTTATCATGGCATTGTGAAATATGCTTTAAATACACTCAATAGCTTTTGGACAATGTAACAAATTATAATGGTCTGTCAATCCACAGGGGATGCAGTGTTTGTTAAGAACCATTTTAAATTTTTTTATCTATGATGTAGGAATCAATAGTGATAACTGAAGTGAGGCACTAACAGAGTCACCCTACCCCCAGGGACTGATCCCTATCTACACGTATCGTATCAGCAGGGCCACCCATACCCTGGGGACCAGACCTTTGTCTGAACTTATTTTTTACCCAATCAGCATTTTCCTCTTAAACAACATATGGTATGTATCCAACATGTTGGATAACTTTATTTTGCTGTATGTTGTTGATTTATGATTTTTGATGCTATTAGGTAGAGCAAAGGAAGCCCTCAGAGAGAAGTATCTGTAGCACTGACAAACTTAGTCAGTCATGCAGTTCAAAGTCCTTTTCTTGATGTGCAACACAGTTAAGGATGTTAACTCACTACACCAAAGAATATAGTAATATGGTCAAGATAAAAAGAAGAGTAAAATTCCTTATAAAAAAAAAAAAAAACTGCAACCCCTAAAAAAATCATGGAACTTATCTCATGATTATTGAAACCGTCATTAAACTGTGGTAGCCATCTTACCAACATTGAAACCGTCATTAAACTGTGGTAGACATCTTACCACCATTGAAACCCTCATTAAACTGTGGTAGACATCTTACAACCATTGAAACCCTCATTAAACTGTGGTAGCCATCTTACAACCATTGAAATCCTCATTAAATGTGGTAGCCATCTTACCACCATCAAAACCCTCATTAAACTGTGGTAGCCATCTTACAACCATTGAAACCCTCATTAAACTGTGGTAGCCATCTTACCACCATTGAAACCCTCATTAAACTGTGGTAGCCATCTTACCACCATTGAAACCCTCATTAAACTGTGGTAGCCATCTTACCACCATTGAAACCCTCATCAAACTGTGGTAGCCATCTTACCACCATTGAAACTCTCATTAAACTGTGGTAGCCATCTTACCACCATTGAAACCCTCATTAAACTGTGGTAGACATCTTACCACCATTGAAACCCTCATCAAACTGTGGTAGCCATCTTACCACCATTGAAACCCTCATTAAACTGTGGTAGCCATGCATCTTACAACCATTGAAACCCTCATTAAACTGTGGTAGCCATCTTACCACCATTGAAACCCTCATCAAACTGTGGTAACCATCTTACCACCATTGAATTCCTTATTAAACTGTGGTAGATATCTTACCACCATTGAAACCCTCATCAAACTGTGGTAGCCATCTTACCACCATTGAAACCCTCATTAAACTGTGGTAGCTATCTTACCACCATTGAAACCCTTATTAAATGTGGTAGCCATCTTACTACCATTGAAACCCTCATCAAACTGTGGTAACCATCTTACCACCATTGAATTCCTTATTAAACTGTGGTAGATATCTTACCACCATTGAAACCCTTATTAAATGTGGTAGCCATCTTACTACCATTGAAACCCTCATCAAACTGTGGTAGCCATCTTACGACCATTGAATTCCTTATTAAACTGTGGTAGATATCTTACCACCATCGTAACTATCATTAAACTGTGGTAGCCATCTTACCACCATTGAAACCGTCATTAAACTGTGGTAGCCATCTTACCACCATTGAAACCCTCATTAAACTGTGGTAGATATCTTACAACCATCAAAATCCTCATTAAACTGTGGTAGCCATCTTACCACCATTGAAACCCTCATTAAACTGTGGTAGCCATCTTACTACCATTGAAACCGTCATTAAACTGTGGTAGCCATCTTACTACCATTGAAACCCTCATCAAACTGTGGTAGCCATCTTACCACAATTGAAACCCTCATTAAACTGTGGTAGCCATCTTACCACCATTGAAACCCTCATTAAACTGTGGTAGCCATCTTACCACCATTGAAACCCTCATTGAACTGTGGTAGCTATCTTACCACCATTGAAACCCTCATCAAACTGTGGTAGCCATCTTACCACCATTGAATTCCTTATTAAACTGTGGTAGCCATCTTACCACCATTGAAATCCTCATTAAACTGTGGTAGCCATCTTACCACCATTGAATTCCTTATTAAACTGTGGTAGATATCTTACCACCATTGAAACCCTCATCAAACTGTGGTAGCCATCTTACCACCATTGAAACCCTCATTAAACTGTGGTAGCTATCTTACCACCATTGAAACCCTTATTAAATGTGGTAGCCATCTTACTACCATTGAAACCCTCATCAAACTGTGGTAGCCATCTTACGACCATTGAATTCCTTATTAAACTGTGGTAGATATCTTACCACCATCGTAACTATCATTAAACTGTGGTAGCCATCTTACCACCATTGAAACCGTCATTAAACTGTGGTAGCCATCTTACCACCATTGAAACCCTCATTAAACTGTGGTAGATATCTTACAACCATCAAAATCCTCATTAAACTGTGGTAGCCATCTTACCACCATTGAAACCCTCATCAAACTGTGGTAGCCATCTTACGACCATTGAAACCCTCATCAAACTGTGGTAGCCATCTTACCACCATTGAAACCCTCATTAAACTGTGGTAGCCATCTTACCACCATTGAAACCTTCATTAAACTGTGGTAGCCATCTTACCACCATTGAAACCTTCATTAAACTGTGGTAGCCATCTTACCACCATTGAAACCCTCATTAAACTGTGGTAGCCATCTTACAACCATCAAAACCCTCATTAAACTGTGGTAGCCATCTTACCACCATCAAAACCCTCATTGAACTGTGGTAGCCATCTTACGACCATTGAAACCCTCATTGAACTGTGGTAGCCATCTTACGACCATTGAAACCCTCATTAAACTGTGGTAGCCATCTTACGACCATTGAAACCGTCATTAAACTGTGGTAGCCATCTTACGACCATTGAAACCGTCATTAAACTGTGGTAGCCATCTTACCACCATTGAAACCCTCATTAAACTGTGGTAGCCATCTTACGACCATTGAAACCGTCATTAAACTGTGGTAGATATCTTACCACCATTGAAACCCTCATTAAACTGTGGTAGCCATCTTACGACCATTGAAACCCTCATTTAACTGTGGTAGCCATCTTACCACCATTGAAACCCTCATTAAACTGTGGTAGCCATCTTACGACCATTGAAACCGTCATTAAACTGTGGTAGCCATCTTACCACCATTGAAACCGTCATTAAACTGTGGTAGCCATCTTACGACCATTGAAACCGTCATTAAACTGTGGTAGCCATCATACCACCATTGAAACTCTCAATAAACTGTGGTAGCCATCTTACCACCATTGAAACTCTCAATAAACTGTGGTAGCCATCTTACCACCATTGAAACCCTCATTAAACTGTGGTAGCCATCTTACCACCATTGAAACTCTCATTAAACTGTGGTAGCCATCTTACCACCATTGAAACCCTCATTAAACTGTGGTAGCCATCTTACAACCATTGAAACCCTAAATAAACTGTGGTAGCCATCTTACTACCATTGAAACCCTCATTAAACTGTGGTAGCCATCTTACCACCATTGAAACCGTCATTAAACTGTGGTAGACATCTTACCACCATTGAAACCCTCATTAAACTGTGGTAGCCATCTTACCACCATTGAAACCCTCATTAAACTGTGGTAGCCATCTTACGACCATTGAAACCGTCATTAAACTGTGGTAGCCATCTTACGACCATTGAAACCGTCATTAAACTGTGGTAGCCATCTTACCACCATTGAAACCATCATTAAATGTGGTAGCCATCTTACCACCATTGAAACCCTCATTAAACTGTGGTAGCCATCTTACTACCATTGAAACCCTCATTAAACTGTGGTAGCCATCTTACCACCATTGAAACCCTCATTAAACTGTGGTAGCCATCTTACCACCATCAAAACCCTCATTAAACTGTGGTAGCCATCTTACCACCATTGAAACCCTCATTAAACTGTGGTAGCCATCTTACCACCATTGAAATCCTCATTAAACTGTGGTAGATATCTTACCACCATTGAAACCCTCATTAAACTGTGGTAGCCATCTTACCACCATTGAAACCCTCATTAAACTGTGGTAGCCATCTTACGACCATCAAAACCCTCATCAAACTGTGGTAGCCATCTTACCACCATTGAAACCCTCATTAAACTGTGGTAGCCATCTTACGACCATTGAAACCCTCATTAAACTGTGGTAGCCATCTTAACACCATTGAAACCCTCATTAAACTGTGGTAGCCATCTTACCACCATTGAAACCCTCATTAAACTGTGGTAGCCATCTTACCACCATTGAAACCCTCACTAAACTGTGGTAGCCATCTTACCACCATTGAAACCCTCATTAAACTGTGGTAGCCATCTTACCACCATTGAAACCCTCATTAAACTGTGGTAGCCATCTTACCACCATTGAAACCCTCACTAAACTGTGGTAGCCATCTTACCACCATTGAAACCCTCATTAAACTGTGGTAGCCATCTTACCACCATTGAAACCCTCATTAAACTGTGGTAGCCATCTTACCACCATTGAAATCCTCATTAAACTGTGGTAGCCATCTTACCACCATTGAAACCCTCATTAAACTGTGGTAACCATCTTACCACCATTGAATTCCTTATTAAACTGTGGTAGATATCTTACCACCATTGAAACCCTCATCAAACTGTGGTAGCCATCTTACCACCATTGAAACCCTCATTAAACTGTGGTAGCCATCTTACCACCATTGAAACCCTCATTAAACTGTGGTAGCTATCTTACAACCATTGAAACCCTCATTAATCTGTGGTAGCTATCTTACAACCATTGAAACCTTCATTAAACTGTGGTAGCCATCTTACCACCATTGAAACCCTCATTAAACTGTGGTAGCCATCTTACCACCATTGAAACCCTCATTAAACTGTGGTAGCCATCTTACCACCATTGAAACCCTCATTAAACTGTGGTAGCCATCTTACCACCATTGAAACCCTCATCAAACTGTGGTAGCCATCTTACCACCATTGAAACCCTCATCAAACTGTGATAGATATCTTACCACCATTGAAACCTTCATTAAACTGTGGTAGCCATCTTACCACCATTGAAACCCTCATTAAACTGTGGTAGCCATCTTACCACCATTGAAACCTTCATTAAACTGTGGTAGCCATCTTACTACCATTGAAACCGTCATTGAACTGTGGTAGCCATCTTACCACCATTGAAACCGTCATTGAACTGTGGTAGCTATCTTACCACCATTGAAACCCTCATTAAACCAAGATGGTCCGATGGAAGAGTGATCTTTTCTCCTCTCCTCCTCTTTCCTTCTTCCTCTTAATCATTTGTTAACAAGTGGAACCTTCTTATGAAGTCCAAGAAAGATTAAGAACTTTCTGAGAAATATTGATATTTCAACTGTCAACATCCAAGATGGCTATCTGTCTGCCATTTTGAATTTCAGATCACACTCAAAATCACATGGGCACAACTAAGGACTAAGAGGAACCTACTTGTTCACTTGTGTGGAATATCCTTCTGATAATTCCCAAGAAGTAGTGATAACAATCTTGTTGCAACCTCTGGAAGGTCAAACCCCTCTCTAAAATATGTATTCATTTACTCATGATCCAAACCGACTCTGAATCTATACTATGGTTCATATTCTATAAATCATTGCACACAGGCCTGCTCGAGATCAAACCAAGTTCATAGTCAAATAACTGTAATGTAATATTTCTTGTTAAAAGTACAAAAAATAAAATCCTTTCCAGATCTTGAAAAAGTTTTTACTGCAAAATACAAATTTCAGTTGAATGATAATTCTTGATTTTCTATAATAGTTATTGAATATTTCAGCTTTTAATTTCACAGATTCAATAAATGAATTAAAACATGTTTAGAAGACACTAATTAAATTTGTCTCAATTTTAACTGAATTTAAAAATCCTAAACGTAGTTAGTTTTGATTACAGAATGATATTAGAAAATTGGACATGATTGCCTGCTGTACAACCAATGATTTATGTCGAATATGATAACGATGAACATATGATGACTCTGCCATCGCCTGGTGGGCTATGAGCAATGCCGAGATTAAGGATCTGACAGGCGGCAGGATCGCTCCATCACTTCAATTAGACAAGCTAGTGTCAGAGATAAAAAATTCTCCAGCAATTCTCCAAGTAAAACCTCCTTGTAGAATTAGTCTTCTGGTGCAGCAGAACTTAAATGTCCATCACGGTTTTTAACAGCTTTCTCTTTAATTTGCAAAACAAAATATATGGGAAACGAAAAAACGTCACAACAAATTACCCTGTCTGGCGATAAATTTCAGATGATGCCACTTCCACCAGTTTGTAATGATAAATGAAGATGCAAACACCAACAAAGAACCTTGTTAACATCATTCCTTCATGATGAGAAATAAAACACAACAGATCTCTTCTGTGGATGAGTACTAGTGGAAGTCATATTCTTGAACGATACAAAATTTGTATGCCACTCATTTCCGTCTACCTTACATTAAATGAATAATCTGGGTGTTCAAAGTCCTTATTCTACCTATCTAGATAAATATAATCTTCTTTTTATCTCAGTATCTTGTCTCTCTCTTATTTCTCTCTCTCTCTCTCTCTCTCTCTCCCCTGTCTGTATCCTGTCTCTCCATCATAAAAGGATGTCTCCTTGAATTCTATATCCTGTCGAGATCTCCCTTTCAAGGTCAAATTTCTATTTCACTTAAAGTTAAAATTGTCTTTCCCAAGGTCAAAATAAATGTTCTCTCCCTTAAAGTCTGTCTCTCACACAGTCAACATCTTGTCTCTTCAGTTAATATTTTGTTTTTCTTGAAAGGCAGCAAAACATCTTTTGCAATTACCCAGTTTACTAAAATACCATGTAGACTCAAATATCCAGTTGTTTAACAATGCCGACTATTTTCTCAAGCACATCTCAAAGTCCTTAACAGAGAAACATTTGGACATATACAATCTTAAATGGATTATAACTAGCTATTGATACTGTTAACTCTGTCATAAATCATGGCATTCATTGCATCATATACTTACATCCAGTTGTCTCATCAGAGTTATCTCCCCCTCCACAATTTTTCATCTTGTTACACTTCATATCTGCTCCGATACAGTACCTATTTTTGCTGCACATAAATCCATAGCAGGTTCCTGGGAAGGTAAAATATAGACAGGACATCACACTAGATCTCGGACAATTCATGTTACAAAGTTATAAAACCAAGGAAATAATTTTTGCTATCATTAAATAGCCTATTTTACCGTTGTACTTTATTTTCTATACATGATAATCTGTAACATCACACACCAGTCTGTAGCCACAGGCACGTGCAAATGCATGATTTTTATTCACACTATCATCTTTCGTACAAAGTGAAAATGTCAATCATCATCAATACTAAGAAAAAACTTTGCCCAACAGCATATCTTCAATTCTATTAGTTTAGTTCTCAATATTTACAATTAACTGAAGCAAACTGTTCCAAGATGTCCCCAAATGGGAGAAAACACATTCTCCCTGATCCAGTATATGGATACAAGGAGACTTACAAGAGAGCCAATGTTCAGAAAGTTTTTCCAGATAGTCGCCCGATATGTTAGTTTATAAAAAAAATCATTCTAGAAGCAGTTTTGAAGAAGAGTCAATACGATTTGGTTTTATTCAGTAACCAGAAAATGTCTGTAAGACATAAATGCCCCCACTGTCACTTGACACCCAGAAACACAGTTTGGTGAGGATCGCATGAGCAGTTCCTGAGATTAGCTAGTTACATTGCATTGGCACGGAACAGGACGGGATGGACAGGGTAAACACTCTATGCCCCCCCCCCATTCCCCCATTCCCCATTCCAAGTGAGGCAGTGTCAAAGCAGACATAAGGAAGAAGAAAGTTGTTGAGGAAGGATAGAAATGATAAAATCCCAAATATAATCATTTTTTACGATCATGCAATGGGGGCATCAGGTAAAATTCTTGCCCTCCTTGGACAGCACTTTGTGTCAGTTAAATAGAAAGTGTTTATAAATTACCAGCTTTTCCATATCAATGACATCACCAGAACATGTGCTCAGCTTTTCCATATCAATGACATCACCAGAACATGTGCTCAATCTTGTAGAGCAAGTCACCAATCAATATACCAAACAATAATCAAGAATAATCATTGATATAATTTCCAGTGCCTTTGTTGGTGACTTAACAGTGATACAGCTATATCATATTCAATTTTGCCTTAACTGTTAATTAGTAATTAAAAAGGAAATTCCTATGCTGACCTTATGAATTTTTGTGAGGCAAAATCAAGAATGCTAAAAATAGCTATCTTAACATATTTGCAATGAGATGACAAAAGAAGGACAGTCATGTCAAGACAGATACAATACAAAGATGAAATAGAAATATAGAAAAAAATAGGCATTACAAATGTTCAAAGTACTGACCAAGAGGACAAACCAAGTAATGTACAGGACGTAAGGGCAGGAAAAAAAGCTGGACTGAAAAAAGGAAAAAGGAGGAGAGGACAGAATAGAGGAGTGAAGACAAGGGAACAGGACAAAAGGAAAGGAAGATGAGATAGGATTATAAAGGAGAAGACAGGAGTGTAGGCATGAAAACAGGACAAGAGGAAAGGAAGAGGAGACAAGATTATAAAGGATAAGACAGGAGTGTAGGCATGGAAACAGGACAAGAGGAAAGGAAGAGGAGACAAGATTATAAAGGATAAGACAGGAGTGTAGGCATGGAAACAGGACAAGAGAAAAGGAAGAGGAGACAAGATTATAAAGGATAAGACAGGAGTGTAGGCATGGAAACAGGGCAAGAGGAAAGGAAGAGGAGACAAGATTATAAAGGATAAGACAGGAGTGTAGGCATGGAAACAGGACAAGAGAAAAGGAAGAGGAGACAAGATTATAAAGGATAAGACAGGAGTGTAGGCATGGAAACAGGACAAGAGAAAAGGAAGAGGAGACAAGATTATAAAGGAGAAGACAGGAGTGTAGGCATGGAAACAGGACAAGAGGAAAGGAGGAGGACACAAGATTATAAAGGAGAAGACAAAACAACAAGAAGAGAACATCATAGACAGAACGAAAGAAAAAGAGATGGCTGAAAGAAGAGGATAACACAAGAGAAGATGAACAGGATAAGAGAAGAGGATTAGGCCAAAGGACAGAACAAGAGATGATTGAGAGAAGAGGACTAGGCCAAAGGACAGAACAAGAGATGATTGAGAGAAGAGGACTAGGCCAAAGGACAGAACAAGAGATGATTGAGAGAAGAGGACTAGGCCAAAGGACAGAACAATAGATGATTGAGAGAAGAGCTCTGGACAAATGTTGAGAAAACAAGACAAGAGGAGAAGAATATAACTATATTGAATACTCACCACCTGAATCAGAATGGACTTCCGTCCAGCTTATTTCAAATCCTTTTCCTCCTAAAGATTTACCAGATGTAAGAAATCTAAAATATAAGATGTTTGATCATCAGTAAACTGAAAGGTTTTAACCTGGAAATCATATTGTCAAAAGATCTTAATGCATACAATATATAAATTTATTGAAAAACAAACTATTAACATTGACCTATGTTCATTTGAATTGAGGGAAAAAAGAGAAAATATAAAATCAGAACTATCCTGTTCAAATCAACAATCTCTAAGTACATTCCAGAAAAATCTACATGTATCCCTATGTTAAGCTGTGTTAAGAAACTCCCATATGGGACAATATGGACTTCCAAAACGCGGTCTGGGAGCACAGATTGTAGTAAAGAGTAATTGAATGAGACTGAAGGATATTACACACGGAGTTTGAATAAGACTCAAGGATATTACACACGGAGTTTGAATGAGACTGAAGGATATTACACACGGAGTTTGAATGAGACTCAAGGATATTACACACAGAGTTTGAATGAGACTCAAGGATATTACACACAGAGTTTGAATGAGACTCAAGGATATTACACACAGAGTTTGAATGAGACTCAAGGATATTACACACGGAGTTTGAATGAGACTGAAGGATATTACACACGGAGTTTGAATAAGACTCAAGGATATTACACACGGAGTTTGAATGAGACTGAAGGATATTACATACGGAGTTTGAATGAGACTCAAGGATATTACACACAGAGTTTGGTTTGAATGAGACTCAAGGATATTACACACGGAGTTTGAATGAGACTCAAGGATATTACACACGGAGTTAGAATGAGACTGAAGGATATTACACACAGAGTTTGGATGAGATTGAAGGATATTACACAGAGTTTGAATAAGACTCAAGGATATTACACACGGAGTTTGAATGAGACTCAAGGATATTACACACAGAGTTTGAATGAGACTGAAGGATATTACACATGGAGTTTTGATTCATTACTTAACTCTAATTCCATTGTGTCATCTTGAGACAAAAATGTAGTTTTGTCATTTAGTGTCCCACAGAGTTCTAATGGCGGAGAACTAGATCCATTATGTAACTTCATTACTGCATCCTGACAGCCTATGCCAGCTCCGACCCCTAAAAAGTTGAGCAAGATGGTTGATTGAGAAAAAAAACTAAAAATTCTTTGTGAATTATTCCATATCTTCCAAAAGGAAGAATTCTTAGTAGATGGCAGAAGTGAAATCATCTCATTGATAAATTAATCAAAACAAAAATTGCACTCTTTGTTGATTTCTATTAATTATCAATATTGGCTTGTTTTACTTGGTTTCTTTCTCTAACTTACATAATATTTAATATGATCTTAACTGAAAAATCACACAACTTATTAACATACTTACAACCTATACCTGATGTCCTGCCCTCTAGCCGAAACATGTAGAAATGCACCATTATCTTGTTGCTTTTCCGTTTTGCACGTATAGTCCATTTACAATATACTCGGTTGGTATACTTGGCCGGAGATCCAGGACTTTTTAGTATTCCCCCTCCCCCGGAGCTGATAATGCTCCGTCCACAGTCTGAAATAAGTAAAAGTATATCTAAACAATTTTAACAAAATTTCAAAAAAATTGACAAACTTGATAAAAATGACTTAAAGATATATATACAGCAAGGTGGCCAGTATAGTTTAAATTGTGAATAATTTACTATATGTACATGTAGGTTTAACTATATAGAGTGATGAATGCCAGTTTAGCTTTATCAGCTAACATAGTAATAACACAAATCTTACGTGAATGCATCTGGTTATCTTTCAGATACTCAAAATGAGCTTGGAATTTAGAGTTGCCTCCCTTGTCCTGAGCATGGTAGACTATCTCCATATTTTGTTGGCCAATAATTGGTGCTGGATACCGCTGACCACAATATCTATTTAATAATCTTCTGGACTTTCCAGTCCCAACATATATTTCCAGATAATCTGTATTTAAACATCTGAAAAGAAAAATGTAACTTTCCATTGAAATTATTCAATCTTGATATATCGTACAAATCAACAGTGTAATTGTATCAACATTAATTGGTATGACAGAGGCCATTAACTTGTATACCTGGCAGCAAATATGGTATATGAAGGTCAAATAAAAGTGAAAGGTCAAATTTTGAATGCAATAGTAATCAGATGCAACAAATATAAACATTCAAAAATATACCTTAATTATTCTACTGTCACTATGTGACAATTTTTATCAACTTGAATTAATCAATGTTGTTGGCCTGGATTAAAGCATACTTTATCAACTTGAATTAATCAATGTTGTTGGCCTGGATTAAAGCATACAAGATGTTTTAATAGTGGAGGAATTTGGAGTACATTGACCAGGCAGGTGAGATGACCTCTTATCTTCTCATCAAGGTGAAAGTTGAGTGCAATATCCAGTAAGGCACTTGACCACATAAAATTCTTATCGGTATGAGAACGGTTATTTCATGGTGACATACTTACGATGAATTATAACTTCCCAGAGAAAATGTGTCGAATGATATAAGGAGCTTTTCCGTGGCCTCCGGACGGAATATATAGTTACACTGTTGGCACTTTGGGCTGCTCCATGAATGTCGCGGAGAATTAAATGCCCCAAATTTTTTTTTATTTTTACTGTCATATACAAATATACATTGGTTTGGATCTGGCTGGTCTCCGGGAATACCACAATCTGTAGAAACAGAAACAGGGACAAAATCAGGATCTGGGTACCAAAGGAATACCACAATCTGTAGGAACAGAAACAGGGACAAAATTAGGATCTGGTTACACAAGGGATACCACAATCTGTAGGAACAGAAACAGGGACAAAATTAGGATCCGGGTACCAAAGGAATACCACAATCTGTAGGAACAGAAACAGGGACAAAATCAGGATCTGGTTACCAAAGGAATACCACAATCTGTAGGAACAGAAACAGGGACAAAATCAGGATCTGGGTACCAAAGGAATACCACAATCTGTAGGAACAGAAACAGGGACAAAATTAGGATCTGGTTACACAAGGAATACCACAATCTGTAGGAACAGAAACAGGGACAAAATTAGGATCTGGGTACCAAAGGAATACCACAATCTGTAGGAACAGAAACAGGGACAAAATCAGGATCTGGTTACACAAGGAATACCACAATCTGTAGAAACAGAAACAGGGACAAAATCAGGATCTGGGTACCAAAGGAATACCACAATCTGTAGGAACAGAAACAGGGACAAAATGAAGATCTGGGTACCAAAGGAATACCACAATCTGTAGGAACAGGACAAAATCAGGATCTGGGTACACAAGGAATACCACAATCTGTAGAAACAGAAACAGGGACAAAATCAGGATCTGGGTACACAAGGAATATCGCAATCTATAGGAACACGACAAAATCAGGATCTGGGTACACAAGGAATATCACAATCTATAGGACCAGGACAAAATCAGGATCTGGGTACCAAAGGAATATCACAATCTATAGGAACAGGACAAAATCAGGATCTGGGTACCAAAGGAATACCACAATCTATAGGAACACGACAAAATCAGGATCTGGTACACAAGGAATACCACAATCTATAGGAACAGAAACAGGGACAAAATTAGGATCTGGGTACCAAAGGAATATCACAATCTATAGGAACACGACAAAATCAGGATCTGGTACACAAGGAATATCACAATCTGTAGGACCAGGATAAAATCAGGATCTGGGTACACAAGGAATATCACAATTTATAGGAACAGGACAAAATCAGGATCTGGTACACAAGGAATACCACAATCTATAGGAACACGACAAAATCAGGATCTGGGTACACAAGGAATATCACAATCTATAGGAACACGACAAAATCAGGATCTGGTACACAAGGAATACCACAATCTATAGGAACACGACAAAATCAGGATCTGGGTACACAAGGAATACCACAATCTGTAGGAACAGGACAAAATCAGGATCTGGGTACACAAGGAATACCATAATCTATAGGAACACGACAAAATCAGGATCAGCAAATATAGTACAATATGTGAGCTCTCGATCCCCTCTCGTGTTTCTGATTATCATATATATCCATATACCTAATTACAATTTAAACCTGAAAAACAATCTTACATTATTTCCATTATACTGAAAACCTGCCCCTTCAAAAATATATGTCAATTATTTCACACAACATTTCAATTCTCACAGTGAGCATCCATTTTAGGACAAAACTTACACTTTGAAATATATTGATTTTCATTTGACAATTTCCAAGTTGAAAAATCTTTACATCTTTCATTAGTAAAAACCTTTTTATATTCTTTAAAAAAATATCTGCTGTGATTTAAATTAGCAATGACTTTGGAAAAACAAATCTACAATAATTAACCAACAATACTGGAAACCTCGAGCACAAGACGACAGAAGCTGGTGGTGGGATTTACCTGGTACACCGTACTAACAATGACATTGAAGGTTTGATGTGCTTCACTGCTAAACTAGCAATGACCTTGAATGTTTGCTGTGCTTTCCTGCGTAACTAACAATGACCTTGAATGTTTGATTTGCTTCACCGCTAAACTAGCAATGACCTTGAATGTTTGATGTGCTTTCCTGCGTAATTAACAATGACCTTGAATGTTTGCTGTGCTTTCCTGCGTAACTAACAATGACCTTGAATGTTTGCTGTGCTTTCCTGCTAAACTAACAATGACCTTGAATGTTTGATGTGCCTCACTGCTAAACTAACAATGACCTTGAATTCACATAATGTTTAGTGTCGCCTCGTACAGGGAACAATGAAGTAATATTTTTTGACCAGAAATAATTATTTCAAGTTTAGTGGTTCTTCAAACAGAAAACAATGATGCATTTCTTTTTACTAGGAGTAATTGTTTTGAGTTTAATGTTCTCTAGAACAGAAAGCGATCATGCAATCCTTTTTACCAGAAGTAATTGTTTTATAAATCTATTAATTATGTGCCTGCTCCCTATGAGGAAGCTGTGGTGCCATGTAGGGAGTAGTGTTATAACTACAGTGGGTTCTGGTGGTACCGACATGTCTCAATATCAAAACTGTCATACAATCCCCACCTGGGAAAACATTTTGGTATAAGCAAGAGTTTCCCTGACAATGCTGCATATAACAAAAATATTCACATCATTGTCTTCCTTGTGTAAAAACATGCTGACAATTATTGACAAATCGTATCTCCATATTCTTGAATACCTTTTGTTGAAAGACTTATTTCAAACCACTATGTATAAAATACAGGATTAAATAGCACATTAACTAGCTGAGGTAAATCTTAATGGTTGATAAAGAGGGAACAGACAGACAGATTTTTATATGCGTGGTGTTTTCATATGCTTGGTTAAACCTTTTGTATAATTAAATCATTTTGGTGTTCAAGGAAACAATTAAATGTTTAAAATGTTTCAAAATGATTGAAATCATGCCAAACATTTCCTCACTTTAAAATACGTTACAGAACTTGTAAACATATTGGGATAGCAGTTCCTTCAAGTGGCAGTGCAAAAACTGAGAAGGAGTTCCGAAATGTTAAGTTGGAAAATTGTGACAAGTTGGAATAAAAAACATAGTATTTCTTTCTGGGGTCTGAATGGCATTGGAGATCTTTTTTTAACAAACTTGACACAACACTGCAGCTGTTTCTTCAAAAGGCAGCATAGCAAACAGGGAGAATGATGTGGATTAGGAGTTGGAAGTGGATTCGGGTTTACTTACACAGGACAGGTGCATAACTTGATTACCTGTATTTTTTCACCACTGTTTATAGACCCCTTAGTTATTATTGACTTGTACACCAAGGAAATCCTACATTAACCGATATAAAATATACCACAACACAGCACATAAGATTTCATTAATATGGAATTAATACTCTTGATTTAATAGAAATATAAAAGACCATGGTCAATTGCTGACAATGGCAGAAAAAGTTAGGCACATTTATGTTGAAGCTTGGACAAAACTGAATACAGCTGACTGGCAGAACTCACAATGGTGATGTTATGACATGGACAAAATGTGCTGAAAAGCTCATTGTATTTTTGACAAAATGTGCTGACAAACTTGCTGTCACACAGACAAAATGTATTGGCAACTTGCTGTTGCACGGACAAATTGAGTTGACAAACTCACTTTCACACAGACAAAATGTGCTGACAAACTTGCTGTCACACAGACAAATGTGTTGACAGACTCACTTTTGTAGACAAAATGTGTTGACAAATTTGCTGTCACAAAGACAAAATGTGTTGACAAACTTGCTGTCACACAGACAAAAGGTGTTGACAAACTCACTTTCATACAGACAAAATGTGTTGACAAACTTGCTGTCACACAGACAAAATGTATTGACCAAATTGCTGCCATAGACAAAATGTGTTGACAAACTCACTTTCGTATGGACAAAATGTGTTGTCAAACTTGCTGTCACACAGACAAAATATGATGTCAAAATCGCTGCCATAGACAAAATGTGCTGACAAACTCACTGTCACAAAGACAAAATCTCTGTCATACAGACAATATATTCTGAAAAGCTCACTGTAACAGACAAACTATGCTTAACAAACCCATTGTCACACAGACAATCTGTGCTGACAAACTCACTGTCACATAGACAAAATGTTTTGACAAAATTGCTGTCACACAAACAAAAATGTGTTGACAAAACTACTGTCACACAGACAAAATGTGCTGAAAAATTCACTGTCACACAGACAAAATGTGCTGACAAACTCACTGTCACATAGACAAAACGTGCTGACAAACTCATCACAAAGTATTTAAACAAATGCCAAGTAGGCCAACAAGGCCATAGCAGCAATGAGACTAAAACAAAAGTAAAGCAAACAAATCTCTGAAAAGGTTAACCTCACCTGGGGAGGTAATTTACTCTAACTGCGGGCACACCTATTCCCAAACCTAATGATATACAGGGTTGACTACCTGTCACGGCTATAAAATCAACAACATATATGATCTACTCACTACCAAGCTTTCTCACACAACATCAATATAAAGTGATGCAGTTATGCAGAGAGCTTGGATATACTACAAGACAATGCTCATACAGTCACCCAACATCATACAGTTAACATTACCCAGGAGTCAACACAACCACAATTACAATACCTACTAGCCTTCATCACTCACCTGGTTCTTTTTTTATTTAATGTGAAAATTGACTCTAATGACAATGAAAGTTGCTGAAGGTCATTTTTGTTTGAATAATCTTAAAGAATATCCAGCAAGCTACATGCCAAATGTACTCTAGCTCTCCTGCTTCTTTAGAAGTAATACAAAAATTAAAGTTCTTTTATTTATTTTAACATTTCAAAAGAAACTATGTGATGACTGACTCTTAACACAATGAAAGTTGGTCAAGGTCATTAGTTTGAACAAACTTCATGACTACCCAAGCAAGCTACATGTCAAATGTGATCTAGTTGTAAAATTAATATGAATTTTGAATTCTGTGAGAATGAATAATTGTTCACAAGATTAATCTAAAGTCAAATATGTTGGTCTCAGCAGACCGTAGGAAATGCTGCTCAATTTTTCAATAATGTTGGTCAAGTTAAACCTTAATCCCACCGAAACTAGACCACATATGACTCTAGGTCACATGGTTCTTTATAAGTTGTTGCCAAGAAGTTTTAGTACATTTCATCACTTTGATTCTTATTAACAGTGAGTAAAATGAACTTTTGAAGAATATGTATAGGCCCTGTACCTGCCCTTCCACTAAGATAAGGACCAAGTCGTGGAATAAGGCCTTTCGGTTGTGCCAAAAAGGCTGTTAAAGGGAAAGATGAATAGATGACGGACAAAGTACCATCTCATATACTCACAGGCATTTTGTTTCAGGTGAGCTAAAAACATTGTCTGAGCTTAATTAATAGCTAAAAGAAAAACAATGACATTTCGAAAATTGAAAAAAGATAAACGACGATTCCTGCAAATAAAGTAATTGGTTTCTATAAATAACATTAGTTTTCTTTTAGAATGTGTTGTGTTTCAAGTAATTGTTGTAGTTCTATATATAAATAACAACAGATGACCATCTAGAAATAACATTGATATGTTTTGGTACCATAAATAGAAAATATCGTAGTATTTAAGGGTAAACGTGCCTTTCTGGTGGTTTTATCAAAGGATAAAGTTCAGTATGGTATTGATATTTGGAATGGACCACAAATAACACAGTATTCATTTACAAACTTATTTTTCCCATTTTCTATACAGAACGGAATGTTATGTAAAGAAACCGTAAATAAAACACTCAGCAGCCTGTCGGTCATGCAGAAAGATGTTACCTGCTGGGAAAAAAAATGTAATAACTGGAAAAGACAGCTTGGCTTGAAAACAACGTGCATTCGACAGGTCTACCTGGACATAAGCTATAATTATAAACCAAGGTAAAAGGAGTAATGCAAACAACACTTCCCTTTAGTGGAGGGCAGATCAGTAGGTTTTGATTGGTCTGAAACAAAAGCAATAGAGCAGATATTTTACTCTGGCACTACCACTAAAGTACTGGAAATCAACTCAACAAAATCGTCAAAATGTTCAATCTATATACAAAGTTGAGATGCTGGTGAAGGCTATTACTAGGAGCAGCAGGCTTTCACAGGGTTGACTAATAAGGGTATATAATATATATATGTGTGTGTGATTAAGCAGGTTTAACTAGACGCACAGAAAATCATAAATAAAAGAGAGAAAATATGGTCACCTGATATAGACAGTACATAAACCCTACTTAACTGTCACTCCCCGATCCCTTCACCTGATCTGACAATTTGTACACATGTACATACATACTCTAATATTTCCATTCATTTATCTGTTCATATTCAAAAATGTGTGTTATTTTAAAAGAATTAGATAAATTTGGTATAAACATATTCTGTCAAACATACTAGATTCCATGTGTATAATCTCTCTGTATTATACAAATCTATTAAACAATTAAGTGATGTTTTACCAAAACACCATGGTAATTAACTATCAATTTTGTGTGAACACCTTGGGAACCATAATCACCATGGAAACTACCAGTTTTACCAGAACACCATGAAAGTTTCCCTCTGTAATTCATGAGAAATAGCGGTATAACAAGCTTCAAAAGTATAAATCCAAAATGGTGGCTGGTGGCCATCTTGAAAACCGCTCAAATTCAAAATTTATGTGATAACATACCAGTATGTGCAAAATTAACACAGGACTGGTTCAAACTAGATTTGCTTGTAATCCACTCAGGTATCAAGGAGGAGTAGTGTTTTAAAGCAATATTGCAGCAAAGTTCCCCTTTTGAGGCCCAGCCCCTCTGTCCCCAGGGGTTGAACCAGTCTCATTTATATAAATTATGATTACCCCAATGATGTTTCAGACAAAATTTGGTTGAAATCTGCATTGGCATTCATGAGGAGTAGTGATAGGAAAGTAAAGGTTTACACATATGACACACAACGATGGACGAAACACGATAGCTAAAGGTCATCCTGACCCTTCAGGTCAGATGACCTAATAATGGATTAACTTCCTTGCCATTCCTTCTGGACATGAAATGAAAAGATGGCAAAACCATTACAGTAAATGTTTTTAGCTAGTTCATATTTTTATCATGCATGGTTGATAATTTATTTTTTAATTATATTACTACATTTACCCTATTTTTATCATGCATGGTTGATAATTTATTTTTTAATTATATTACTACATTTACCCTATCAAGTAAAACACAGGACACCCATTACCATAAATCTAGCTCCAATATCTGTAAAATGTCCAATGTTCTTTGTTAGGACAATCAAATTCCTGGATGGGCTTTAACAATTAGGCAATGAAGCATAATCTGTAATCAGGTGTAATCACCTACATCATATAAATCCTTCATTTTCCTATTTATTACAATTATTCCATTCTCAAATTTCTAAATACAATTTCTAAATACATTGTATTTAGATAAAATATCGAACCCCTCCTCCCCTTCTGCTTTTTCCCCTGAATGCTGTCAAACATCACAAATATTATATCACGCAGTTAAATGTTTTAAGACTTTAAACCTGTACATGATCAGTAATGTAAAGCAGAATCTGAAGTACCAAGAACACTGAATCACCAAATACAGCAATACATCAAATGCAATTTTTTCTCAATAAACATTTTAAAAAATACAGGAGTCTTATGGGCAAGTGGTAATTGCTGACACAGGGAAGTTTATGGTTGTGTGAGTGGGTATTACTACGGCAGTGTCTAACACAGGACTAGATGTCTATCACTGACACATACATTTAATTCATAGAAGTTCAAACCAGACATTCATCATACAATCTGTGACAGAAAAATAAGCGAAAAAGTTTAAACAATTTGATAAAAATAGACCAGAAAAACAAAGAAAGTTAGTGGCAAAAGGAGACTGAGTTCTGATGCCGGAGACATCATTTTTATCTACCATAATCACAAGCCAGGATACAGGAGTCAAAAGCAATGTGTAATCTTTACAAATCTTTGGTGTCATTTTCCCTACCAAGACTCCTCCTGCTGAACAAAGTCCTCCATGTTAGTTGCCAATGGTGGCATTTGTTTGCCGTCTGTACTGAGCTATATCTGCATGTGGACCACTACAGTAAGGGGTGACTTATATAACGGAAATCTTCTGTACTGAGCTATATCTGTGGACCACTACAGTAAGGGATGACTAACGGAAATCTTCTGTACTGAGCTATCTGTAGACCACTACAGTAAGGGATGACTAACGGAAATCTTCTGTACTGAGCTATCTGTGGACCACTACAGTAAGGGATGACTAACGGAAATCTTCTGTACTGAGCTATCTGTGGACCACTACAGTAAGGGATGACTAACGGAAATCTTCTGTACTGAGCTATATCTGTGGACCACTACAGTAAGGGATGACTAACGGAAATCTTCTGTACTGAGCTATCTGTGGACCACTACAGTAAGGGATGACTAACGGAAATCTTCTGTACTGAGCTATCTGTGGACCACTACAGTAAGGGATGACTAACGGAAATCTTCTGTACTGAGCTATCTGTGGACCACTACAGTAAGGGATGACTAACGGAAATCTTCTATACTGAGCTATCTGTGGACCACTACAGTAAGGGATGACTAACGGAAATCTTCTGTACTGAGCTATCTGTGGACCACTACAGTAAGGGATGACTAACGGAAATCTTCTGTACTGAGCTATCTGTGGACCACTACAGTAAGGGATGACTAACGGAAATCTTCTGTACTGAACTGTATCTGTGGACCACTAGAGTTAAGGGATGACTAACAGAAATCTTCTATACTGAGCTATCTGTGGACCACTACAGTAAGGGATGACTAACGGAAATCTTCTGTACTTAGCTATATCTGTGGACCACTACAGTAAGGGATGACTAACGGAAATCTTCTGTACTGAGCTATCTGTGGACCACTACAGTAAGGGATGACTAACGGAAATCTTCTGTACTGAGCTATCTGTGGACCACTACAGTAAGGGATGACTAACGGAAATCTTCTGTACTGAACTGTATCTGTGGACCACTAGAGTTAAGGGATGACTAACAGAAATCTTCTATACTGAGCTATCTGTGGACCACTACAGTAAGGGATGACTAACGGAAATCTTCTGTACTGAGCTATCTGTGGACCACTACAGTAAGGGATGACTAACGGAAATCTTCTGTACTGAACTGTATCTGTGGACCACTAGAGTTAAGGGATGACTAACAGAAATCTTCTATACTGAGCTATCTGTGGACCACTACAGTAAGGGATGACTAACGGAAATCTTCTGTACTGAGCTATCTGTGGACCACTACAGTAAGGGATGACTAACGGAAATCTTCTGTACTGAGCTATCTGTGGACCACTACGGTAAGGGATGACTAACGGAAATCTTCTGTACTGAGCTATCTGTGGACCACTACAGTAAGGGATGACTAACGGAAATCTTCTGTACTGAACTGTATCTGTGGACCACTAGAGTTAAGGGATGACTAACAGAAATCTTCTATACTGAGCTATCTGTGGACCACTACAGTAAGGGATGACTAACGGAAATCTTCTGTACTTAGCTATATCTGTGGACCACTACAGTAAGGGATGACTAACGGAAATCTTCTGTACTGAGCTATCTGTGGACCACTACAGTAAGGGATGACTAACGGAAATCTTCTGTACTGAGCTATCTGTGGACCACTACAGTAAGGGATGACTAACGGAAATCTTCTGTACTCAGCTATATCTGTGGACCACTACAGTAAGGGATGACTAACGGAAATCTTCTGTACTGAGCTATCCGTGGACCACTACAGTAAGGGATGACTAACGGAAATCTTCTGTACTGAGCTATCCGTGGACCACTACAGTAAGGGATGACTAATGGAAATCTTCTGTACTCAGCTATATCTGTGGACCACTACAGTAAGGGATGACTAACGGAAATCTTCTGTACTGAGCTATCCGTGGACCACTACAGTAAGGGATGACTAACGGGAAATCTTCTGTACTGAGCTATCTGTGGACCACTACAGCAAGGGATGACTAACGGAAATCTTCTGTACTGAGCTATATCTGTGGACCACTACAGTAAGGGATGACTAACAGAAATCTTCTGTACTGAGCTATCTGTGGACCACTACAGTAAGGGATGACTAACGGAAATCTTCTATACTGAGCTATATCCGTGGACCACTACAGTAAGGGATGACTAACGGGAAATCTTCTGTACTGAGCTATATCTGTGGACCACTACAGTAAGGGATGACTAACGGAAATCTTCTATACTGAGCTATATCCGTGGACCACTACAGTAAGGGATGACTAACGGGAAATCTTCTGTACTGAGCTATCTGTGGACCACTACAGTAAGGGATGACTAACGGAAATTTTCTGTACTGAGCTATATCTGTGGACCACTACAGTAAGGGATGACTAACGGAAATCTTTTGTACTGAGCTATCTGTGGACCACTACAGTAAGGGATGACTTACTGAAATCTTCTGTACTGAGCTATGCGTGGACCACTACAGTAAGGGATGACTAACGGAAATCTTCTGTACTGAGCTATCTGTGGACCACTACAGTAAGGGATGACTAAGGGAAAACTTTATGACGGTTCTGAGCTCACAGATATATGAGTAGCATGCAGGCAGCTTTTATTTTTCAAGTGTTAATTTCAATACCTCTACATGTACCTCTATATATGGTAATGCTACTCCAGAGGTCAAACCAACTGGATTAGATATGCAATTAACCTCTTTTCCAACACATTGAAATGCCTCAGAATATACATTATAGGTACAGCGTACAACAGTGTTAACAGATACTTTGTTAACAGAAACTGTGCAATCATAAATCTATGTGTGTTCACATATAAATACAAACCTGTATATTTACATATAAACACACACCTGTATATTTACATATAAATACACACCTGTATGTTTACATATAAATACACACCTGTATATTTACATATAAATACACACCTGTATGTTTACATATAAATACACACCTGTATGTTCCCATATAAACACACACCTGTATATTTACATATAAATACACACCTGTATGTTTACATATAAATACACACCTGTATATTTACATATAAATACACACCTGTATGTTCACATATAAATACACACCTGTATGTTTACATATAAATGCATACCTGTATGTTTACATATAAATACACACCTGTATGTTCACATATAAATACACACCTGTATGTTCCCACATAAACACACACCTGTATATTTACATATAAATACACACCTGTATGTTTACATATAAATACACACCTGTATATTTACATATAAATACACACCTGCATGTTCACATATAAATACACACCTGTATGTTTACATATAAATGCACACCTGTATGTTTACATATAAATACACACCTGTATGTTCACATATAAATACACACCTGTATGTTCACATATCAACACACACCTGTATGTTCACATATAAACACACACCTGTATGTTCACATATAAACACACACCTGTATGTTCACATATAAACACACACCTGTATGTTCACATATAAACACACACCTGTATGTTCACATCTCAACACACACCTGTATGTTCACATATGAATGCACACCTGTATGTTCCCATATAAACACACACCTGTATGTTCACATAAGAATGCACACCTGTATGTTCACATATGAATGCACACCTGTATGTTCACATATGAATGCACACCTGTATGTTCACATATAAACACACACCTGTATGTTCACATATAAACACACACCTGTATGTTCACATATAAACACACACCTGTATGTTCACATATAAATACACACCTGTATGTTCACATATAAATACACACCTGTATGTTCACATATAAACACACACCTGTATGTTCACATATAAACACACACCTGTACGTTCACATATAAATGCACACCTGTGTAGTAGAACAGTTTCTATTAGTTATCTCAGCATTCCTGGTTGGTAACCAAAATAAAGATGACAGTTAAAAATACAGAAATACAAAACCACTTTAAGTCATTACTGGTGTATAACATAGAAAAGACAACCAAAAATAAACATCATAAAATGACTGAGTGATTGGCACCAGATGTGACAGGCGTGTTATAAATCCCACAACATTAAGTGGAACTACAATGAACGTGTCCATCAACTGTAAACATCAATCAAACCAGCTATATAACAGTGGATAGTGTGCTGCCAGAGAGCTATTCAAGAGAACAAAAGGTAGGTCTTATTCAAAATTCAAAATATTATCATATGAACTTCTACCTGCAAGTAGAATTTAAAAATCAAAACAATAAATTAGGAAATCAAAATGCATGTCCACAACATCTAACATTCATAGCATACAGTGAAACATTACAAACAAAATCAAAAACAGGAATCAATAGAACTAACGAAGTGCACGAGAAGTCTTCAATCTATTATCACCGGCTTACCTATGATGAACTCAAAATTTGCCGAGAATCCTCTTTTGGCGTAGGCCCCATGGGTGTCCAATGTAAGCACCATGCGCGAGTCCTTACTGTGGAGATTTGGGGGAAATAGAGTCCCACAAAAATGTTCTGAACCATTGTTGTCCTTCTGTCCCTCTACCAGGAGATGGCCTCTAGTACAGCTCCAAAAATATCAAATAATAAAACGTGATGAGCGCCTCTAGTTTAAATCTTACCATGTACTATCAAGATAAACTATCAAATGTAATGGTAACTTGCAATTGGTCATGTAAGGCCAAGGACTGGTCAGCAAAGGTCAAACAAGGACAATCACACAATGTCAAGATTGTATGTAAAAGGGAAAATCCATCTAGTAATATTATGAGGTCCTCGACCTGGAGATTAAGCTAGAGGTGATCAGTATTAACACATACAAGGTCATTACTCTGGAGGCCATGGACCCAGAGAGAAAAGCTAGTGATTATCAGTATAAATACTTACAAGGTCATTACTCTGGAGGTCATGGACCCAGAGAGAAAAGCTAGTGATTATCAGTATAAATACTTACAAGGTCATTACTCCAGAGGTCATGGACCCAGAGAGAAAAGCTAGAGGTGATCAGTATAAACACATACAAGGTCATAACTCTGGAGGTCATGGACCCAGAGAGAAAAGCTAGTGATTATCAGTATAAATACTTACAAGGTCATTACTCTGGAGGTCATGGACCCAGAGAGAAAAGCTAGTGATTATCAGTATAAATACTTACAAGGTCATTACTCTGGAGGTCATGGACCCAGAGAGAAAAGCTAGTGATTATCAGTATAAATACTTACAAGGTCATTACTCTGGAGGTCATGGACCCAGAGAGAAAAGCTAGAGGTGATCAGTATAAACACATACAAGGTCATAACTCTGCATGAGGTCATGGACCCAGAGAGAAAAGCTAGTGATTATCAGTATAAACACTTACGAGGTCTCAGCTTCGGAGGACATGGACCCAGAGAGTTCAAAGTCTGTGAATGCGACCATGACTTTCTCTGAGTAGTATGGATTGCTCATGCCGTCTAGGATGTACCGACATGTGACATTGATGGGGTAATCTCGGGGATACCCTGGCGATTTCACAGTACCATTTGATCCTTTCTTGCTCACGATTTTTACATCACACTCTGCAATCATAAATCATCAAGCTTAGTCTGGCAAAAGTACTTTACAAGTCATATTGGGTCTAAAAAACTGTAATACACTTGTTACATTACCTGAAGTGTGTACGTTCCCTTGGTTACTCCTTACACCTGTAACATTACCTGAAGTGTGTACATTCTCCCACGGTAACTCCTTACACCGGTAACATTACCTGAAGTGTGTATATTCTCCCTTGGTAACTCCTTACACCTGTAACATTACCTGAAGTGTGTACATTCTCCCTTGGTAACTCCTTACACCTGTAACATTACCTGAAGTGTGTACGTTCCCTTGGTAACTCCTTACACCTGTAACATTACCTGAAGTGTGTACATTCTCCCATGGTAACTCCTTACACCTGTAACATTACCTGAAGTGTGTACATTCTCCCTTGGTAACTCCTTACACCTGTAACATTACCTGAAGTGTGTACATTCTCCCTTGGTAACTCCTTACACCTGTAACATTACCTGAAGTGTGTACGTTCCCTTGGTAACTCCTTACACCTGTAACATTACCTGAAATGTGTACATTCTCCCATGGTAACTCCTTACACCTGTAATATTACCTGAAGTGTGTACATTCTCCCACGGTAACTCCTTACACCTGTAACATTACCTGAAGTGTGTACATTCTCCCATGGTAACTCCTAACACCTGTAACATTACCTGAAGTGTGTACATTCTCCCATGGTAACTCCTTACACCTGTAACATTACCTGAAGTGTGTACGTTCCCTTGGTAACTCCTTACACCTGTAACATTACCTGAAGTGTGTACATTCTCCCATGGTAACTCCTTACACCTGTAACATTACCTGAAGTGTGTACATTCTCCCATGGTAACTCCTTACACCTGTAACATTACCTGAAGTGTGTACGTTCCCTTGGTAACTCCTTACACCTGTAACATTACCTGAAGTGTGTACATTCTCCCATGGTAACTCCTTACACCTGTAACATTACCTGAAGTGTGTACATTCTCCCATGGTAACTCCTTACACCTGTAACATTACCTGAAGTGTGTACGTTCCCTTGGTAACTCCTTACACCTGTAACATTACCTGAAGTGTGTACATTCTCCCATGGTAACTCCTTACACCTGTAACATTACCTGAAGTGTGTACATTCTCCCATGGTAACTCCTTACACCTGTAACATTACCTGAAGTGTGTACGTTCCCATGGTAACTCCTTACACCTCCAACATTACCTGAAGTGTGTACGTTCCCATGGTAACTCCTTACACCTGTAACATTACCTGAAGTGTGTACATTCTCCCATGGTAACTCCTAACACCTGTAACATTACCTGAAGTGTGTACATTCTCCCATGGTAACTCCTTACACCTGTAACATTACCTGAAGTGTGTACGTTCCCATGGTAACTCCTTACACCTCCAACATTACCTGAAGTGTGTACATTCTCCCATAGTAACTCCTTACACCTGTAACATTACCTGAGTTAACTTGCCATGGTAATTTCTCTCACCTTTAACCTCTATTCCTTCCTAACACCAATAATAAGATTGATGCTATGAGGGTCATGATCTACAAACACAATTTTCTGTTGTCTCTTGTTTATGTTTTCCTTAAAAATAACATGTATTTTGAACCTTTGAACAAATATTACATTTGAACCTCATTTCATGGGAATTGTTTTTGCATGAACACAACCTTAATCTCAGTGTGTTCCAGGCATGATGGTATGGGTAAATGCACTCATACTCATACAGATGAATTGGGAGCTAGGGATAGATGTCTCACTCCTAATAGAATTACAATTGTTTCTAAACTTGTACACACTTTCTTACAAATATTTTCAACATTTAGAAGTACCCTTATGACAAGGTTTAGGAAGCTAATAGTGATTACTTGTACTCCTGGGGGACCTAGTTGTAAATTTTTTTTGTTTTCCTTGAGCAGCAATAACCCCTATATGAGCTTACTGTTGGGCTTGCTTCCTCTGATCTGAAGTGCAGACAAAACTAATCCATAAGCTACAATTCTGTATAGAGTGCAGAGGCTAAACTAATCCATAAAGCATTTTTTTTCTGGTTAACTAACTGACAGGTCATTTTGAATACTGATTTACCAGCTAAATCAACATTATCAGCCAGCCTAAAAGTGCTGCAGAATTAAGGAGAAGTGTAGAACCAGAGTTAGGAGGTACCATTCGGTAACATCACTATATGTGGATTATTGATGATCACAGGAGCAACAGGTGCATGGAGCATCCTTTATACTCCTAATAGGAACAGATTTTGATAACATTTTGATTAGTTTTGGTGTGGAAGGACAAGCAGCCTATAGAAATGGATACCAGCTCATTTCCTTTTTTGATGTGCAGCTGGGTCCACAGGTTTATTGTACTGTATCAGGACACAAGACAAATTACAACATTACAGCTTACAAGACACAAAATGATGACAGTATGGCAAAGTACAGCATCAGGATACAGCCATTTCAGATTGCACCTGTAAATACATCTGTATGGTGTCCCAGTACACCTGTAAATACATCTGTATGGTGTCCCAGTACACCTGTAAATACATCTGTATGGTGTCCCAGTACACCTGTAAATACATCTGTATGTGTCCACAAATACACCTGGAAGAAACATCATGTACCGTAGTCCCTACAAGTTAATTCAAAAGAGGGACCAGTGCAATCTTAGAACCTGACAAGGTGTCCCTAGACCTGACACATGTATCACTGAACCTGAAAGTACACCGAACCAGACAATCTGGTGCTCCAGTACACCTTAGAACCTGACAATGTATCACCTTAGAACCTGACAATGTATCACCTTAGAACCTCACAATGTATCACATTAGAACCTGACAATGTATCACCTCAGAACCTGACAATGTATCACCTTAGACCCAGATAATGTATCACCTTAGAACCAGACAATGTATTACATTAGAACCTGACAATGTATCACCTAGAACCAGACAATGATCACCTTTAGAACCTGACAAATGTTATTTACATTAGAACCTGCCAATGTATCACCTCAGAAACCTGGGACAATGTATCACCCTTAGACCCGATAGGATTAATGTATCACCTTAGAACCTGACAATGTATTACATTAGAACCTGACAATGTATCACCTTAGACCTGACAATGTATTTACATGTAGAACCTGACAATGTATTACCTTAGAACCTGACAACTTATTCACCTTTAGAACCAAGACAATGTAATCACCTATAGAACCTGACAATGTATCACCTTAGAACCTGACAATGTATCACCTTAGAACCAGACAATGTATCACTTTAGAACGTGACAATGTATCACCTTAGAACCAGACAATGTATCACCTTAGAACCAGACAATGTATCACCTTAGAACCAGACAATGTATCACCTTAGAACCAGACAATGTATCACCTTAGAACCTGACAATGTATCACCTTAGAACCTGACAATGTATCACCTTAGAACCTGACAATGTATCACCTTAGAACCTGACAATGTATCACCTTAGAACCAGACAATGTATCACCTTAGAACCTGACAATGTATCACCTTAGAACCTGACAATGTATCACCTTAGAACCTGACAATGTATCACCTTAGAACCTGACAATGTATCACCTTAGAACCAGACAATGTATCACCTTAGAACCTGACAATGTATCACCTTAGAACCTGACAATGTATCACCTTAGAACCAGACAATGTATCACCTTAGAACCTGACAATGTATCACCTTAGAACCTGACAATGTATCACCTTAGAACCTGACAATGTATCACCTTAGAACCTGACAATGTATCACCTTAGAACCTGACAATGTATCACCTTAGAACCTGACAATGTATCACCTTAGAACCTGACAATGTATCACCTTAGAACCTGACAATGTATCACCTTAGAACCTGACAATGTATCACCTTAGAACCTGACAATGTATCACCTTAGAACCTGACAATGTATCACCTTAGAACCTGACAATGTATCACCTTAGAACCTGACAATGTATCACCTTAGAACCTGACAATGTATCACCTTAGAACCAGACAATGTATCACCTTAGAACCTGACAATGTATCACCTTAGAACCTGACAATGTATCACCTTAGAACCTCACAATGTATCACCTTAGAACCTGACAATGTATCACCTTAGAACCTAGACAATGTATCACCTTAGAACCTGACAATGTATCACCTTAGAACCTGACAATGTATCACCTTAGAACCAGACAATGTATCACCTTAGAACCAGACAATGTATCACCTTAGAACCTGACAATGTATCACCTTAGAACCAGACAATGTATCACCTTAGAACCTGACAATGTATCACCTTAGAACCTGACAATGTATCACCTTAGAACCTGACAATGTATCACCTTAGAACCTGACAATGTATCACCTTAGAACCTGACAATGTATCACCTTAGAACCAGACAATGTATCACCTTAGAACCAGACAATGTATCACCTTAGAACCTGACAATGTATCACCTTAGAACTAGACAATGTATCACCTTAGAACCAGATAATGTATCACCTTAGAACCTGACAATGTATCACCTTAGAACCTGACAATGTATCACCTTAGAACCAGACAATGTATCACCTTAGAACCTGACAATGTATCACCTTAGAACCTGACAATGTATCACCTTAGAACCAGACAATGTATCACCTTAGAACTGCACAATGTATCACCTTAGAACCTGACAATGTACCACCTTAGAACCAGACAATGTATCACCTTAGAACCTGACAATGTATCACCTTAGAACCAGACAATGTATCACCTTAGAACCTGACAATGTATCACCTTAGAACCAGACAATGTATCACCTTAGAACCGCACAATGTATCACCTTAGAACCTCATAATGTATCACCTTAGAACCAGACAATGTATCACCTTAGAACCAGACAATGTATCACCTTAGAACCTGACAATGTATCACCTTAGAACCTGACAATGTATCACCTTAGAACCTGACAATGTATCACCTTAGAACCAGACAATGTATCACCTCAGGATGTGATAATGTACTACCATATATGGAGACAAATACCTACTATTTTAGCCATACAAATACTAACAAAGATTTACAGGGAAATATTTTAACAACATGGGATCAACTTACAGCATTGTAATTTATCAACATGAGGAAACTGTGTGCTAAAGTAGATGATCTGTTTTTATCTCCAAAGTTTTCACTATGGTTACATCACTTATTTTAATTTAATTCTCTCTTTCCTGTCAGAAGAAGAAACTTAATTTAACACAGTGTGTTATCTTTTGGCCCGAAGGTGTATACAAACTTCAATAAAACACTGAACTCCTGCCATTAACTACTGGTTGTGTGAGGAGAGGTATGCTTACCTGTGCCCACCACGTTAACTATTGGTTGTGTGAGGAGAGGCATACTTACCTGTGCCCACCACGTTAACTATTGGTTGTGTGAGGAGAGGCATACTTACCTGTGCCCACCACGTTAACTATTGGTTGTGTGAGGAGAGGCATGCTTACCTGTGCCCACCACGTTAACTATTGGTTGTGTGAGGAGAGGCATGCTTACCTGTGCCCACCACGTTAACTATTGGTTGTGTGAGGAGAGGCATGCTTACCTGTGCCCACCACGTTAACTATTGGTTGTGTGAGGGGAGGCATGCTTACCTGTGCCCACCACGTTAACTATTGGTTGTGTGAGGAGAGCCATGCTTACCTGTGTCCACCACGTTAACTATTGGTTGTGTGAGGAGAGGCATACTTACCTGTGCCCACCACGTTAACTATTGGTTGTGTGAGGGGAGGCATACTTACCTGTGCCCACCACGTTAACTATTGGTTGTGTGCCCACCACGTTAACTATTGGTTGTGTGAGGAGGCATGCTTACCTGTGCCCACCACGTTAACTATTGGTTGTGTGAGGAGAGGCATGCTTACCTGTGCCCACCACGTTAACTATTGGTTGTGTGAGGAGAGGCCTACTTACCTGTGTCCACCACGTTAACTATTGGTTGTGTGAGGAGAGGCATGCTTACCTGTACCCACCACGTTAACTATTGGTTGTGTGAGGAGAGGCATGCTTACCTGTACCCACCACGTTAACTACTTACCTGTGCCCACCACGTTAACTATTGGTTGTGTGAGGAGAGGCCTACTTACCTGTGCCCACCACGTTAACTATTGGTTGTGTGAGGAGAGGCATGCTTACCTGTGCCCACCACGTTAACTATTGGTTGTGTGAGGAGAGGCATGCTTACCTGTGCCCACCACGTTAACTATTGGTTGTGTGAGGAGAGGCATGCTTACCTGTGTCCACCACGTTAACTATTGGTTGTGTGAGGGGAGGTATGCTTACCTGTGCCCACCACGTTAACTATTGGTTGTGTGAGGAGAGACATACTTACCTGTGCCCACCACGTTAACTATTGGTTGTGTGAGGGGAGGCATGCTTACCTGTGCCCACCACGTTAACTATTGGTTGTGAGAGGAGAGGCCTGCTTACCTGTGCCCACCACGTTAACTATTGGTTGTGTGAGGAGAGGCCTACTTACCTGTGCCCACCACGTTAACTATTGGTTGTGTGAGGAGAGGCCTACTTACCTGTGTCCACCACGTTAACTATTGGTTGTGTGAGGGGAGGCCTACTTACCTGTGTCCACCACGTTAACTATTGGTTGTGTAAGGAGAGGCATGCTTACCTGTGTCCACCACGTTAACTATTGGTTGTGTGAGGAGAGGCCTACTTACCTGTGCCCACCACGTTAACTATTGGTTGTGTGAGGAGAGGCCTACTTACCTGTGCCCACCACGTTAACTATTGGTTGTGTAAGGAGAGACATGCTTACCTGTGCCCACCACGTTAACTATTGGTTGTGTGAGGGGAGGCATGCTTACCTGTGCCCACCACGTTAACTATTGGTTGTGAGAGGAGAGGCATGCTTACCTGTGCCCACCACGTTAACTATTGGTTGTGTGAGGAGAGGCCTACTTACCTGTGCCCACCACGTTAACTATTGGTTGTGTGAGGAGAGGCCTACTTACCTGTGCCCACCACGTTAACTATTGGTTGTGTGAGGAGAGGCATGCTTACCTGTACCCACCACGTTAACTATTGGTTGTGTGAGGGGAGGCATGCTTACCTGTGCCCACCACGTTAACTATTGGTTGTGTAAGGAGAGGCATGCTTACCTGTGCCCACCACGTTAACTATTGGTTGTGTGAGGAGAGGCCTACTTACCTGTGCCCACCACGTTAACTATTGGTTGTGTGAGGGGAGGTATGCTTACCTGTGTCCACCACGTTAACTATTGGTTGTGTAAGGAGAGGCATGCTTACCTGTGCCCACCACGTTAACTATTGGTTGTGTGAGGAGAGGCATGCTTACCTGTGCCCACCACGTTAACTATTGGTTGTGTGAGGAGAGGCATGCTTACCTGTGTCCACCACGTTAACTATTGGTTGTGAGAGGAGAGCCATGCTTACCTGTGCCCACCACGTTAACTATTGGTTGTGAGAGGAGAGGCATGCTTACCTGTGCCCACCACGTTAACTATTGGTTGTGTGAGGAGAGCCATGCTTACCTGTACCCACCACGTTAACTATTGGTTGTGTGAGGAGAGGCCTACTTACCTGTGCCCACCACGTTAACTACTGGTTGTGTGAGGAGAGGTATGCTTACCTGTGCCCACCACGTTAACTATTGGTTGTGTGAGGAGAGGCATGCTTACCTGTGCCCACCACGTTAACTATTGGTTGTGTGAGGAGAGGTATGCTTACCTGTGCCCACCACGTTAACTATTGGTTGTGTGAGGAGAGGCATGCTTACCTGTGCCCACCACGTTAACTATTGGTTGTGTGAGGAGAGGCATGCTTACCTGTGCCCACCACGTTAACTATTGGTTGTGAGAGGAGAGACATGCTTACCTGTGCCCACCACGTTAACTATTGGTTGTGTGAGGGGAGGCATGCTTACCTGTGCCCACCACGTTAACTATTGGTTGTGTGAGGAGAGGTATGCTTACCTGTGCCCACCACGTTAACTATTGGTTGTGTGAGGAGAGGCATGCTTACCTGTGCCCACCACGTTAACTATTGGTTGTGTGAGGAGAGGCATGCTTACCTGTGCCCACCACGTTAACTATTGGTTGTGAGAGGAGAGACATGCTTACCTGTGCCCACCACGTTAACTATTGGTTGTGTGAGGGGAGGCATGCTTACCTGTGCCCACCACGTTAACTATTGGTTGTGTGAGGGGAGGCATGCTTACCTGTGCCCACCACGTTAACTATTGGTTGTGTGAGGGGAGGTATGCTTACCTGTGCCCACCACGTTAACTATTGGTTGTGTGAGGAGAGGCCTACTTACCTGTGCCCACCATGTGTTGTATATGTCCTTCATTCATATCATCTGAAACAACAAAAACACATTTGTCACTGGACCTGCTGTTAGCTTTAAAGTAAGTTATATCACCACTTAAAAACCCAGTCATCATTGAAGAACAACTTCCGTATCATTTCATGTAAAGAACACTGAGCCTGTTTTCTCTTTAACGGACATTGTTAACATAAAGGATCACCAAATGCTGTGACAACTGATAAGCTTTATGATACAAAAACAAGTTTTGGCAGAATTTAAAGCAAACAGAAAAGTGGAATTTATTTTTTTTAGTGTTTCATCATGATAGTAAAATAGGCCTAATCTAATAACTTTCCTGATATTTTAAAAGGATTGAAGGCAAAAACATGAATTCTGCAATATTTATTGGAATGCATGATGAAAAATATAATGTGACAATAGAACTGCACTAGTGTACTTTTATAGAGTAAGATTCAGCAGCAGCATTAACAAATTTACATCTGAATTTACAAATAAAACGTTTTGAAAATAAACATGAGATCTATCAAGAATCAATTTGGTAAGGGGATCAATTAACTATCAACTACCTCTGGAAAAACTTTAGTGCCAAAAATGTCATTTATATGGTTAAAAAAAGACGGTAGTTCTATATACGGTATATATATATTAGATGAATGTGGCTGGATTATCTATAGAGAAGGTGGCTAAATTATCTTCTGAGAATGTGGCAGGATTATTTAAAGAGATGGAAGCTGAAATATCTTCGAGAATATGGCAAGATTGTCTCGAGAGAAGGCGGTCAGATTATCTACATGGAATGTGTCTGGATTATCTATAGAGAAGAAGATGGCTGAATAATCTCCAAAAGAGAAAAATGTGGCTGGATTACCTATAGAGAATGTGGCTGGATTACCTATAGAGAATGTGGCTGGATTATCTACAGAGAATGTGGCTGGATTATCTACAGAGAATGTGGCTGGATTATCTACAGAGAATGTGGCTGGATTATCTACAGAGAATGCAGCTGGATTACCTATAGAGAATGCGGCTGGATTATCTACAGAGAATGTGGCTGGATTATCTACAGAGAATGTGGCTAGATTATCTACAGAGAATGTGGCTGGATTATCTACAGAGAATGCAGCTGGATTACCTATAGAGAATGCGGCTGGATTATCTACAGAGAATGTGGCTGGATTATCTACAGAGAATGTGGCTGGATTATCTACAGAGAATGTAGCTGGATTATCTTCATGGAATGCGGCTGGATTATCTCCAAGAAGATGGCTGGATTATCTACAGAGAATGTAGCAGGATTATACATGGAATCTATTATCTATAGAGAATGTGGCTGGATTATCTACAGAGAAGAAAACAGTTTGGTTATCTTCATGGAATGCGGCTGGATTATCTCCAAGAAGATGGCTGGATTATCTACAGAGAATGTAGCAGGATTATACATGGAATGCGGCTGGATTATCTATAGAGAATGTGGCTGGATTATTTACATGGAATGTAGCAGGATTATACATGGAATGCGGCTGGATTATCTACAAGAAGATGTCTGGATTATTTACATGGAACGTAGCGGGATTATACATGAAATGTTGCTGGATTATCTCCAGCAGAGAAGACAAGTGCAATCAATGATTGCGAAAGCTCACCGGCGGCAGCAATGCAATCACACAATGCATTCATTTTTTATGTATGTATAAGCATGTCATTTTGAATTTGTATGTCACATAACATCGCTCCTAGACCTCTTATGGATGTATAAACTAAATAAGAAAGGTGTGGACTTACAAGCTTTTCAAAACTAACCCCCAAAATCTTTAAAGTGAGTTTTTGTGTCAAAAAAAGTAAGTCCACTAAATGGTAAAATGCCAAAATGCCATTTTTTTTTCTGCATGATTTGCCACAGCATCACTCCTGGATCTCTAATGAATGTATAAACAAATTAGAAGGGTGATAGGTGTATACTTTTGGACTTACCCCCAAAACTTTAAAGTG
This sequence comes from Pecten maximus, assembly GCF_902652985.1. Lineage (NCBI taxonomy): Eukaryota > Metazoa > Mollusca > Bivalvia > Pectinida > Pectinidae > Pecten > Pecten maximus. The sequence continues at coordinate 30,395,212 of NC_047019.1, forward strand.
AGTTTTGGTGCCAAAAAAGTTAAGTCCACAAAATGGTAAAATGCGAAAAAATCACAATTTTTTTCTGCATAATTTTGCCATAACATCACTCCTAGACCTCTAATGAATGTATAAACCAAATTAGAAGGGTATGAGGTGTATACTTTTGGACTTACAAGCTTTCAAAAACTTACTCCAAAAACTTTAAAGTTTTGGGGTGGGACGCGGACGCGGACGCCGACGCCGGGGTGACAGCATTAGCTCTCGGTTACTCGTAACCGGTGAGCTTAAAATAGCTGAATTATCTTATGATTTATTTTCGTTTAATGTCTTTTTAACAGCCAGGGTCATTTAAGGACGTGTCAGGTTTTGGAGGTGGAGGAAAGCCAGAGCACCTGGAGAAAAACCACTGACCTACGGTCAGTACCAGGCAACTGCCCCACATAGGTTTCAAACTCGCAACCCAGAGGTGGAAGGCTAGTGATAAAGTGTCGGGACACCTTAACCACTCGGCCACTGCGGCCCCTCTGGATTATCTACCGAGATAATAGCTGGATTATCTACAGTAAAGGAATATAGGCTAATTTATTACATACCATACCTTATTTAATGTACTTACAATATGTATTAATTTGTTTGATAATCTTAAACATGATTGACAACAACAGTATATATGCATGGCCCGACATCAGGAAAAACAGTCAATATCTATCATAAAATCAGGGGTGCCCAGGTGACGTATTCTGTTTTGAAAAATATAAACAAAATTCTTTTACCATTGCATCTGAAAATATATCGCCTTGAAATTTCTTTACCCAACAATACAATAAATACATTATGTCAAAAATGGTTAGCAACCATAGACATCAGCTGAAGCAGGCATTCTCCAGACATATCCACCAGGGATCCCATACGTGGGCACCAACATTTAACACACTTTCAGTGCCACCTAAGTTTAATTAATTTTTACTTGTCTATTTTCTCTTGCATTTAAAAGGCCAGACTAGTTACTGCTGTGTATAAACAAATAACACAAAATATATTCCCCATATGTAGAATATTAATCAGTGTTGCATGACCTAGGTATGTCACCAGCTACCACAGCTTCACCAAGCCAGAACATTTATATATATACAGGTGTCACACCTACCACAGCCTCACCAAGTCAGAACATTTATATATATACAGGTGTCACACCTACCACAGCCTCACCAAGTCAGAACATTTATATATATACAGGTGTCACACCTACCACAGCCTCACCAAGTAAGAACATTTATATATATATACAGGTGTCACACCTACCACAGCCTCACCAAGCCAGAACATTTATATATATACAGGTGTCACACCTACCACAGCCTCACCAAGTCAGAACATTTATATATATACAGGTGTCACACCTACCACAGCCTCACCAAGTCAGAACATTTATATATATACAGGTGTCACACCTACCACAGCCTCACCAAGTCAGAACATTTATATATATACAGGTGTCACACCTACCACAGCCTCACCAAGTCAGAACATTTATATATATACAGGTGTCACACCTACCACAGCCTCACCAAGTCAGAACATTTATATATATATATATACAGGTGTCACACCTACCACAGCCTCACCAAGTCAGAACATTTATATATATATACAGGTGTCACACCTACCACAGCCTCACCAAGTCAGAACATTTATATATATATACAGGTGTAACACCTACCACAGCCTCACCAAGTCAGAACATTTATATATATACAGGTGTCACACCTACCACAGCCTCACCAAGTCAGAACATTTATATATATATACAGGTGTCACACCTACCACAGCCTCACCAAGTCAGAACATTTATATATATACAGGTGTCACACCTACCACAGCCTCACCAAGTCAGAACATTTATATATATACAGGTGTCACACCTACCACAGCCTCACCAAGTCAGAACATTTATATATATACAGGTGTCACACCTACCACAGCCTCACCAAGTCAGAACATTTATATATATACAGGTGTCACACCTACCACAGCCTCACCAAGTCAGAACATTTATATATATACAGGTGTAACACCTACCACAGCCTCACCAAGTCAGAACATTTATATATATACAGGTGTAACACCTACCACAGCCTCACCAAGTCAGAACATTTATATATATACAGGTGTCACACCTACCACAGCCTCACCAAGCCAGAACATTTATATATATATACAGGTGTCACACCTACCACAGCCTCACCAAGTCAGAACATTTATATATATACAGGTGTAACACCTACCACAGCCTCACCAAGTCAGAACATTTATATATATACAGGTGTCACACCTACCACAGCCTCACCAAGTCAGAACATTTATATATATACAGGTGTCACACCTACCACAGCCTCACCAAGTCAGAACATTTATATATATACAGGTGTCACACCTACCACAGCCTCACCAAGTCAGAACATTTATATATATACAGGTGTCACACCTACCACAGCCTCACCAAGTCAGAACATTTATATATATACAGGTGTCACACCTACCACAGCCTCACCAAGTCAGAACATTTATATATATACAGGTGTCACACCTACCACAGCCTCACCAAGCCAGAACATTTATATATATATACAGGTGTAACACCTACCACAGCCTCACCAAGTCAGAACATTTATATATATACAGGTGTCAAACCTACCACAGCCTCACCAAGTCAGAACATTTATATATATACAGGTGTCACACCTACCACAGCCTCACCAAGTCAGAACATTTATATATATACAGGTGTCACACCTACCACAGCCTCACCAAGTCAGAACATTTATATATATACAGGTGTCACACCTACCACAGCCTCACCAAGTCAGAACATTTATATATATATACAGGTGTCACACCTACCACAGCCTCACCAAGTCAGAACATTTATATATATATACAGGTGTCACACCTACCACAGCCTCACCAAGTCAGAACATTTATATATATACAGGTGTCACACATACAACCTTAAATCCTATCTTAAGGACCACAACCAACAGGGAAAAAAACTGGATTCAACCCTTTGCATATGACAGTTGTGCCAAGGCTAGGTACATGATTATTTTCTGACTAGATACTATTCTGTCATCATTAGGAACGCACAGACGATTTACAGCCTCGGGACACTTTTATCTGCCTCTCCCTAAAACATCATTATAAAAATATTGATTAGCAGTGTTAAAAAAGAAGACAGAAAAATATTGCCAATTTATTTAGAATTGTTAAGTGTGCTGGAGGTGATGGTGAGGACATGTTTATACAGCCTCCAAACTAATCCCATTGGCTGGCCTAGACCTGTTTACCATCTTCCTTGTTTATATACATGCATGAGGAACCCTGCTTTTGTAGATACCTGCTGATGGATGTGTTTTAGATGCAATAAATAAACCTAATTATTTTCAGATGGTGTTCTAATCTACCGACAGTTCTTTTATTATGTAATTTAGTTACCTAACACTGCTTGGCATACATGGGACTTCACTTTAAGGAAGATCGAGGCAATTTTACTATGGAATTAAGCCTGGCATTTATTGGCCCAGAATTAGAATGAAATAATGAAATTCATCATGGGAATGGGTTTTTTTTTGTTTTTTGTTTTGTTTTTTGTTTTTTGTTTTTGTTTTTATTGTTTCTTGAGTAGTCTAGGTGGATTTAACCTGGAAAAGAATATAGATATCTTAATCCACTATACACAGAATTATATGTCTACCGAGCTTGGTGGTTTTGAGTAAGCTTTTACAGATGTTATTTTCCAGAAATATGATATAAACAATGGTTGATTGAACTTATTACCAGATCCTCTGAAATGTCAATAGGTATAGTCCCTTAAGTTTGAGGATACTTCATGTTGTCAAAGTTTGTAGGAACTATCATCAAAAAGTGACAAAGAGAATATGAAGAAGAACAGTCTGAACACAATATGGCTCCTCTCTCTTACACCTTGTCAGACTCCCTTGATACAAAGAGTTGAATCGATGTCTACAAGTAACACAAGGTTTTAAATGCTTAAAATGCTCAAGGTCTCCCTGCTTCATATAGTCTAGCTATTATTGCCCACACAGGAGATAAGAATCCTGACAAGCTGTCTTATATCTATACTTACCTAGATTAACAAATGCACTGCTAAATTGGTACGATATATTGAATCCTTTACGGTCAAATGCAAAGTCGACATTGTTGTCTAAGGTAGTACTCTCCAAGTCCACCCTTCCACTACTGGTGACAAATTCAATGTAAAGGAACTCATGACTTGAGAAGAACTCCACATTTCTATAGCTACCACAGAAGGTACCAATGACAGCCGCTGATCTGTCACGGCCATCCCTGACCTTGACATAGTCAAATGGGCAGCTGTAAAACAAATTAGTAAGGTCAAGGGTAAAACCTAGAAACTTGATGTTATAGTATTGTAGAATACACATAACATCTCCATGGTTACCATACAAGTAAACTACATCTTCAGATTACCTCTATGGTTACCATACATCCACGATATATCTTTAGTTCATCTCTATGGTTACCATACAAGTAAACTACATCTTCAGATTACCTCTATGGTTACCATACATCCACGATATATCTTTTGTTCATCTCTATGGTTACCAAACATGGAAGGCTTAATACATCTTTAGTTTTTAAAGATGATATCTATGGTTACCCCTACATGTAAACAACATGGTATAATTATCTCTATGGTTACCCTACATGTAAACAACATGGTATAATTATCTCTATGGTTACCCTAAATGTAAACAACATGGTATAATTATATTTATGGTTACCCTAAATGTAAACAACATGGTATAATTATCTCTATGGTTACCCTAAATGTAAACAACATGGTATAATTATCTCTATGGTTACCCTAAATGTAAACAACATGGTATAATTATCTCTATGGTTACCCTAAATGTAAACAACATGGTATACTTATCTCTATGGTTACCCTAAATGTAAACAACATGGTATAATTATCTCTATGGTTACCCTACATGTAAACAATTAGTATAATTATCTCTATGGCTACCCTAAATGTAAACGACATGGTATAATTATCTCTATGGTTACCCTACATGTAAACAATATGGTATAATTATTTCTATGGTTACCATATATGCCTTCCCATACTTACTAGTCTCCACCGTGATAAAGGGAGAAGTCTATAAACTTGATGTGGATGCGTTGTCCAGGAGCTCCCTGGAGGAGGTAGTTACAATGGAGTCGGTCTGGGTAGAAACCAGGATAGGTGGGGGATACAATGTAACCGGAAGGCTTCCGCACTCCATTGATGGTGTAGTTACAAATATGGGGGTCTGTTTGGGTACCAATCGCATACACAGCTGAAATAAGAAACCATCTCTTCAATCTAACCCCTCCATCCTTAGTGTCCACATTAGATATTCCAGGTGTGGACACGTCTAATGTGGGCCCCGGGGAGGAGGGGTTACTCATCTAACACAGACGTAGACATACAAGGTCACAGGAAACAATACATCAAGGTCATTGAGTGTGATAGAGTCACAGAACCTTGTTATTAGTACACAGTGAGTATTTACAATAACAGGAAACAGATGAGCCAAACAGACGAGCCAAACAGAGTTTGAGTTAAAAGAAGGATTTTACTGGGATCGTACAGAATATTTATAGAAACGTGGACATTATAATGACGTTTTACATTGTTTTACAAGTTAATTGTAAGTGACACATAAAACATTAATTTTGACAATAAAATCATCAAAGTAAATATCTACACTATTGAAATAATCAGAGAAAACATCAAGGTCATTGTGTTTGAAAAAGAAAATATCAAAATAACTGATTGGAAGTGACAAAGAATCAAGGTCATATGTGACACAAAGGTCAAAGGGACACAAAGAAATTGATGCTATTTTATATCATTGATATGAAGTTAGACATGTTCATTGTTTATATAGTTGTACCTGGTGGACCGTTCTCAATTTGTATGACATCATACCTTGTGGACCGTTCTCAATTTGTATGACATCATACCTGGTGGACCGTTCTCAATTTGTATGACATCATACCTGGTGGACCGTTCTCACATTGTATGACATCATACCTGTTGGACCGTTCTCACTCTGTATGACATCATACCTGGTGGACCGTTCTCAATTTGTATGACATCATACCTGGTGGACCGTTCGCACACTGTATGACATCATACCTGGTGGACCGTTCTCACTTTGTATGACATCATACCTGGTAAACCGTTCTAACTTTATATGACATCATACCTGGTGGACCGTTCTCACATTGTATGACATCATACCTGTTGGACCGTTCTCACTCTGTATGACATCATACCTGGTGGACCGTTCTCACTTTGTATGACATCATACCTGGTGAACCGTTCTAACTTTGTATGACATCATACCTGGTGGACCGTTCTCACAATGTATGACATCATACCTGGTGGATCGTTCTCACATTGTATGACATCATACCTGGTGGATCGTTCTCACTTTGTATGACATCATACCTGGTGGATCGTTCTCACATTGTATGACATCATACCTGGTGGACCATTCTAACTTTGTATGACTTCATACCTGGTGGACCGTTCTCACACTGTATGACATCATACCTGGTGGATCGTTCTCACTTTGTATGACATCATACCTGGTGGATCGTTCTCACATTGTATGACATCATACCTGGTGGACCGTTCTCACTTTGTATGACATCATACCTGGTGGACCGTTCTCACATTGTATGACATCATACCTGGTGGATCGTTCTAACTTTGTATGACATCATACCTGGTGAACCGTTCTCACATTGTATGACATCATACCTGGTGGATCGTTCTCACATTGTATGACATCATACCTGGTGGATCGTTCTCACTTTGTATGACATCATACCTGGTGGATCGTTCTCACATTGTATGACATCATACCTGGTGGACCATTCTAACTTTGTATGACTTCATACCTGGTGGACCGTTCTCACACTGTATGACATCATACCTGGTGGATCGTTCTCACTTTGTATGACATCATACCTGGTGGATCGTTCTCACATTGTATGACATCATCCCTGGTGGACCGTTCTCACTTTGTATGACATCACACCTGGTGGACCGTTCTCACTCTGTATATTATACCTGGTGGACCATTGTCACTTTGAAAAACATAACACTATCTTGATTTGACCTAGATTAAAATTGACCTAGATTAAGATAGCAGTTTCCATAGATTTACATCATAATAACACTATAATTCTCTTCCTAATTTTTAAGGGTCTCTGTAAATCACTAGCTGTTCATATTATTGTCTTGATTTATCACTTTTTTTGTTAGAATTAAAGTTTTGTTTGAGTATTCTTTTAATTTGCTGATGCCCAAAAAAGTTTCTGAAATGAGGGAGATAATAACTGTTATTCCTAGAGCATCACATAAATTCAATTACAAGTTTAATCATCATTAATTTTATCAAAGATTTTATCAACATTAATTCGATTAAGTTTCCATTAAACACATATATTCTATCTACACTGCTCCCAAGATGTTGCCACACATCCCTGTGGGATATTAGGTAGAATATCAACATATTTGCCATGAATGTGTTATTTATGGCCATTTTGTCTGATTATTGTCAAGATCATAAATAAAGCAAACAATTCCAGAATGCACATTCTAAGATTCCAAAGAAATGTAGCATAGTTTGTATTCTGAGACGGTCTGGTATGGTCCACAGAGTATTATCATGGATGTGCTTTTATTGGTGTGTTTTCCTGTCTGGGAGAACATGAAGTATGGGTAAGAATTGGATATATTCAGGATGTAATGCTGTAATAGACAGACACCCAGATACACCTTCCTCCTCCTCCCCTCTCCTCGTCCTTAACATTATACTAGCTTCTTCTGCCACTCCTCCCAAACAATTGGTTGTTTTCAATGCTATTGTTTCTGGAGATTTGACAAGTATAATACACACTCAACATCCACTGACAGACCGGTAGTCATTTATTCTACAGCTATAAACATTAAGGTAATGATGTCACATGACAGTGAGGTAATGATGTCACATGACAGTGAGGTAATGATGTCACATGACAGTGAGGTAATGATGTCACATGACAGTGAGGTAATGATGTCACATGACAGTGCGGTAATGATGTCACATGACAGGGAGGTAATGATGTCACATGACAGTGAGGTAATGATGTCACATGGCAGTGAGGTAATGATGTCACATGACAGGGAGGTAATGATGTCATATGACAGGGAGGTAATGATGTCACATGACAGTGAGGTAATGATGTCACATGACAGGGAGGTAATGATGTCACATGACAGTGAGGTAATGATGTCACATGGCAGTGAGGTAATGATGTCACATGACAGTGAGGTAATGATGTCACATGACAGTGAGGTAAGGATGTCACATGACAGTGAGGTAATGATGTCACATGACAGGGAGGTAATGATGTCACATGACAGTGAGGTAATGATGTCACATGGCAGTGAGGTAATGATGTCACATGACAGTGAGGTAATGATGTCACATGACAGTAAGGTAACGATGTCACATGACAGTGAGGTAACGATGTCACATGACAGTGAGGTAATAATGTCACATGACAGTGAGGTAATGATGTCACATGACAGTGAGGTAATGATGTCACATGGCAGTAAGGTAATGATGTCACATGACAGTGAGGTAATGATGTCACATGACAGGGAGGTAATGATGTCACATGACAGTGAGGTAATGATGTCACATGACAGGGAGGTAATGATGTCACATGACAGGGAGGTAATGATGTCACATGACAGTGAGGTAATGATGTCACATGACAGTGAGGTAATGATGTCACATGACAGGGAGGTAATGATGTCACATGACAGGGAGGTAATGATGTCACATGACAGTGAGGTAATGATGTCACATGACAGTGAGGTAATGATGTCACATGACAGTGAAGTAATGATGTTACAGGATATAACAATGTGTAAATAATGTCTCCTGTACAAAATTTGTATTTTGCTCTGAAAAATATTGTATTGCATGGTTAAGTAGTTATATGACAGTGCACCACATCTGTGCCCAGTTTGGACATATGCTTGTATAGTGAATATATTGGAATAGCAAGTATTGCGTTCTATCTGATGTTGCGAAGAAACATTGGTCAGTTGGCATGGTGACCGAAGTTCTTCATCGTTTATTTATCTGATAATGAAGGATTTCATATATTATCACAGCACTTCTTCGATTATCATAAATGCTCACCACTGAAGTGTTGCAAGTCTTAGTTGAAGCAATCATCACACTGATAATTGTTACTAAATACATCTGATTCTCAACCTTAAAGAGGAAACATTTTACTTGATCTAAAGCATGCAGCCAATGAAACTTGTGTGATTGATCTTTTTTTCTGTTTCTGATACAGTGCCTTTACAAAAATAGAACCCTGATGTGAAAAACCAGACCAATACTTTAGTGACGGACAGGTGCATGGTGCAGGGACGTTACTCACTCTCATCAAACGTCTGACGGCATTAATTACATTTTGTGGCAAGTGTGATTTGTCTCTGTTAAGGTTTGATCCAATTTAAATCCTACGTTTGTGATGAAAATAAATGAGAACCTTATATCATGAAACTGAAGGTCATACAGGCACAAGGATACACATTTGTACATGGGGTGGACAGAAAGAATTGAAATTCACATGGAGTGGACACAAAGCATTGAAGGTCACAATTGGAGTGGACACAAAGAATTGAAGGTCACATTGAGTGGACAAAAAAGCATTGAAGGTCACATGGGGTGGACACAAAGCATTGAAGGTCACATGGAGTGGACACAAAGAATTGAAGGTCATATTGAGTGGACACAAAGAATTGAAGGTCACATGGAGTGGACACAAACAATTGAAGGTCACATCGAGTGGACATAAAGAATTGAAGGTCACATTGGGTGGACCCAAAGAATTGAAGGCCACATTAAATGGACACAAACCATTGAAGGCCACATGGAGTGGACACAAACCATTAAAGGTCACATGGAGTGGACAAAAACGATTGAAGGCCACTTTGAGTGGATACTAACCATTAAAGATCAAACCGTCAATAAGATTGTAATATCTAGATGAGGTTGATGCAAACCATTAAAGGTCAAACAGTCAAAAGATTGTAATTTCTAGATGCTGTCACTCCAGGACACAAATCATTGAATTATACACAGCCAAGAAGATGGTGATTCTTTCTTAATGAACATCAAACAGGCACTAAAATTGTCAGTTTAACCTTTGAAGGTCATGGTGGCATTGTCTCATACCCATCCGTGGGTGTATGTCAATTTTGAAACATGTTATATGTCAACTTATATTTATCACTCTTGGTTTGCCCAAATGGAAAACTGCAAGGGATCTTACTTTGGGAGGAAACTGCAGTACCTGGAGAAAAACTACATGCAGGCATGTGTGATCAGGGAATCAAACCCTGGCCATGTAGGGAAGCCTACAGGTAGCAGCAAATGTATGTGAATCCACACAGAGGTGAAGCAAGGACATAGATGATCTAGGAGGCAGCTACAAAGGTCACATGGAGTGCCAATGGTCTAGAGGATACCAAATTGTCTCTACATAGGGTGGGCAGGCTACGGTCACATGGACTTCAAATACCCACATCTACATTATTCATGTTAATTGTACAATAACCCTAGTTTGTAATATTTTCTCGACTAATTTTCAACTCCGACATCTTGATCTCTTCTCTTATAACTAACAATTAAAGTAATCAAATCTTTCTCTTTTTTTTATGTGATGAATGTTGGAAAGTTATTAATTAGAGCTCTGAATTCTCTTACATGCATCGATGAATGTGAAGGATCCATTGAAGCCAGCATCTGTCGTCTTGTCATCTGAGTAGAAGTCTAGTACCAGGATGTTACTGGTGGAAATGACCAGTTTAGGGAGGTGAGAGAGGCTGTTATCACAGAATCGGCCAAGAAGGGGTGTGTCCAGCAAACTCTGTGTGGGGCTTGTTACCTGGGCGTAAATATCCATCCAGTCAAAATGGCAGCTGAAACATTTAAGATTTCAGTGAATCAAAAAGGCAGCAGAAAAATAAAAAAATCAGATTTTCATGTCATCAAAACACTAGCTGAAACATACAGCATTTTCATCTAGTCAAAATGGCAACAGAGACATATACAATATTTCAATGTAGTCTAAAAGGCAGCTGGAATATACAAGATTTCCGTCTCATCAAAACACCAGCTGAAACATAAAAGATTTCCATTTTTCAAAACAACAGCTGAAACCATACAAGATTTTAATGTTGTCAAAACAGCAGCTGAAACACAAAGATTTTAATGTTGTCAAAACAACAGCTGAAACCATGGCATATAAGATTTAATGTTGTCAAAACAACAGCTGAAACAGACAAACTAACACAAACCGTTCTGGTTTCTTATAGCGTTTAATTCACATTTACATAGATCAACATAAAAAAAATAATAATAATGAAATTATGTAATCTTGTTGAGTTAGAGAATCATTACATGTGTCTTCATATAAAGAAACCAGACGAGCAGACTATGTCCAATAAGACATTTTTATCTTTTATTCCAGCCTTTCTTGTAAAGAAAGGAAAAAATCTTTAATAGAAAATGTCATATTTCATGGGGTGTGTCAATCAATGACCACAACAGCCATTCAGTCTTATACTGGGGAGGAAATTGGGTTCACCAGAGCAGAGCTTCTTCTCTCAAAGACAGACAGTGAGATATCTGTGATAGTGGACTTCAATGCTGATTTGTGTAGGGCAGACAGCCCTGTGGTGTGTAGATATCTGTACAGACTGTGTATCTCACAGTACCTCCATTTCCTGTGACGGACATGCTTTAGACTAATGATTCTGTAACACTGTCAACAGTGGTAAACCACGGGTACCATCCACTTAAACACATGCTGTAAAAGGAAAACACCTCCTGTCTGTCCCCCGCCAGGCCGTGCTATTATTGTGTTTCAGCTGACACACTAGGATGGGGGAGACAACATCAAATTCAATTGCCAATTGATTTAAGAAAAAAAATCACCAATAGAAAGCAAAAATGTCTTGCTTGATGATATCAGCCAGACTCAAAACTCGTGTGCTGAGGACATATCCACTCGCCAGTGTTGGTCCATCGGACAGCATAGCACATCGTACTGCGCCATCAAGGTCCGACAAGTTCAGTTCAAAATGAAAGAAATTCATTTGAAATTGAATCCTGGACAGGGAAATGACTACATTACACAGAGCTAACCCATTTATCTCACTCATTTCCTTGTTCTCTCTCCGTGACGCTGGCTTTCTCTGTATGTCTGACCCATATAAAATCCTATAATTTGATTTGATATAAAACTTGGAAAAGGATTTGGGGACCCTTGGATGACTTTCGAAGATTTTAACATGTCATTTTCGAAAAGTAAGAAAATATTTTGGTCTAAACTGCACCAATTACCTGTTATTCTCGATATCTTTACATGACCTTGTACAAACATTACTAACATGTTACATCAATATGGGGACTTTTATCCCTGGTTTCTCCTCTTCAGTACACATAAACATTTTGTTTGCGTACTTACAGCAGAGAAAGTGTCACAGTAAATGCTTTATATGACTCAAGGGATGAAGAGAACTCTGTATCAGCAAGACAGATAATTCTGAAGGAGCATGCAGACACACGACAGACAATTGTCTTACAGAGCTTCAGAAAGAACATCATTTCATACAACATATATTGAAAGATTTTGTAATTTCATAAAAAAAGAAAACAAGCAAGCTAAGCTGAAGACCACTTTATTTTCTAAGATGGAAAACATTTGTACTATTTTAATGTTTTATAAATATATTGATTCTATGGCACAAAGACATTCAATGTACCTTATCAATCCCCAGGGGAGACAACTCAACATTTCCTCTTCCTTTTCAAAAAGCAACAATATGGATCCAAGTTTTGATTGAAATGGAAGCCAAGGGTGATGGAGATATCAGTGACAAATCAGCCCCGTGTAGTTTGTATAAATCCAGGGGAATACTCCATGTAATGACATTGGTGCTTCATCTCAAGGTCAAAGTGCAAAGTTTTACTGCACCAAACTCAAGGAAGAATAATGGCTCCACAATCAATCAAAACCTCTCCATATAAATCAGCAGCTGATGCTCCTGAAAGAGAAGGTTATATCTGACCTGGTTTTAATGTCTTTGTAGTACCTAAAGCATTATGATGTCAACACATCAAGATCCAAGATACCCTGTCATCTACAACCTGCCTCCTCTTCCTGATAGACACCTTCTCCTGCCGACACTGATGACAGATAACTGCAAAGTGTCCAGCACTATCATATAATCATCCGTCACATTTCATTGAAGCAACTATTTTGGTTCCAATCCATTAAATGAGAAGCCGAGAATCATGATGAAAGAGTTTTGTGGGCAGTAAAAGTGTGGAACATTACTCTGGAGATACTGGTCACTGGAGATACTGGTCATTGTATCGTCTATAATTCTGTCTCGTTTTTCATCTGTAGATGTCTGTACAGGTAACAGATGTAAGTTAATACCTCTCTAGGTCCAATATTGTTGCTGCAGCCCCAGACAGGGCCGTAAAAATTGTACTGATAGGGAGATCGGAGATCATGGCCAGACCAATCTACCAGTATAATGCCATTACTAGAGACTTGTGTACCATCACTTTCCTGTTCAGACCTGATATTTACAGAGCTGTATAAACAACATCAGGTGTACTAGGTTACTAACACCTGATGGTATTGTCTGATAGAGAGATGATCCTGTACATATCACATACATATATAACTCATAAATATCTATCACTGTAAACATATATCACATAACCTTACTTCATCCATACCACATAGAGACAAAGAAACACAGAAAGTGTGACTACATTGCAGGTGACCAGTTCTTTTTACAGGAATATTTCAGGTAGTGTTCTAAACTATATGTGTGATTTGGCTATAACAGTGGTTTAGGGGGACACAGAGGTTAATGATCATTAGGGGGCACAGAGACTATCATTAGGGGGACACAGAGGTTAATTATCATTAGGGGGCACAGAGACTATCATTAGGGGGCACAGAGACTATCATTAGGGTCACAGTGAGATTATCATTTGGGGACAAAGAGATTATCATTAGGGTCACTGTGACGTTATTATTAGGGTCACAGTGAGATTATCATTAGAGGTAGAGATGATGGGGGGGGGGGGGGGGGGGGGGGGGGGGGGGGGGGGGGGGGGGGGGGGGGGGGGGCATAAAGATTATCATGGGGGGGGGGGGGGGGGGGCCAGATTTTATCATTAGGATTGGCTGGGTAAGGGGGGAGGGGGCAGTAAGGGACAGTGTATAATTAATCTACTTTCTGTTACAGGAATACAACAGTTTGGATTGGTTTGTTATTGTTTAAGTCCTATCAACAGCTAAGGTCATTCAAGGAGGACCTTCCCTGCATGCAACATGCATGCATGTGGTGAGTGCACATGTGTTTTGGAAGGGTGCAGTATTTTTCATGTTTTAAGTTTCCTTGTGATAATCCAAGTCTCCTTGTGATAGTCCAAGTCTCCTTGTGATAGTCCAAGTCTCCTTGTGATAGTCCAAGTCTCCTTGTGATAGTCCAAGTCTCCTTGTGATAGTCCAAGTCTCCTTGTGATAGTCCCAGCCTCCTTGTGATAGTCCAAATCTCCTTGTTATAGTCCAAATCTCCTTGTGATAGTCCAAGTCTCCTTGTGATAGTCCCAGCCTCCTTGTGATAGTCCAAGTCTCCTTGTGATAGTCCAAGTCTCCTTGTGATAGTCCCAGCCTCCTTGTGATAGTCCAAATCTCCTTGTGATAGTCCAAATCTCCTTGTGATAGTCCAAGTCTCCTTGTGATAGTCCAAGTCTCCTTGTGATAGTCCAATTCTCCTTGTGATAGTCCAAGTCTCCTTGTGATAGTCCCAGCCTCCTTGTGATAGTCCAAATCTCCTTGTTATAGTCCAAATCTCCTTGTGATAGTCCAAGTCTCCTTGTGATAGTCCCAGCCTCCTTGTGATAGTCCAAATCTCCTTGTTATAGTCCAAATCTCCTTGTGATAGTCCAAGTCTCCTTGTGATAGTCCCAGCCTCCTTGTGATAGTCCAAGTCTCCTTGTGATAGTCCAAGTCTCCTTGTGATAGTCCCAGCCTCCTTGTGATAGTCCAAATCTCCTTGTGATAGTCCAAATCTCCTTGTGATAGTCCAAGTCTCCTTGTGATAGTCCAAGTCTCCTTGTGATAGTCCAATTCTCCTTGTGATAGTCCAAGTCTCCTTGTGATAGTCCCAGCCTCCTTGTGATAGTCCAAATCTCCTTGTTATAGTCCAAATCTCCTTGTGATAGTCCAAGTCTCCTTGTGATAGTCCCAGCCTCCTTGTGATAGTCCAAATCTCCTTGTTATAGTCCAAATCTCCTTGTGATAGTCCAAGTCTCCTTGTGATAGTCCCAGCCTCCTTGTGATAGTCCAAATCTCCTTGTGATAGTCCAAATCTCCTTGTGATAGTCCAAATCTCCTTGTGATAGTCCAAGTCTCCTTGTGATAGTCCAAGTCTCCTTGTGATAGTCCAAGTCTCCTTGTGATAGTCCCAGCCTCCTTGTGATAGTCCAAATCTCCTTGTGATAGTCCAAATCTCCTTGTGATAGTCCAAGTCTCCTTGTGATAGTCCAAATCTCCTTGTGATAGTCCAAGTCTCCTTGTGATAGTCCAAATCTCCTTGTGATAGTCCAAGTCTCCTTGTGATAGTCCAAGTCTCCTTGTTATAGTCCAAGTCTCCTTGTGATAGTCCAAATCTCCTTGTGATAGTCCAAATCTCCTTGTGATAGTCCAAGTCTCCTTGTGATAGTCCAAATCTCCTTGTGATAGTCCAAGTCTCCTTGTGATAGTCCAAGTCTCCTTGTGATAGTCCAAGTCTCCTTGTGATAGTCCAAATCTCCTTGTGATGGTCCAAGTCTCCTTGTGATAATCCAAGTCTCCTTGTGATAGTCCATGTCTCCTTGTGATAGTCCAAGCCTCCTTGTGATAGTCCAAGCCTCCTTGTGATAGTCCAAATCTCCTTGTGATAGTCCAAGTCTCCTTGTGATAATCCATGTCTCCTTGTGATAGTCCAAGTCTCCTTGTGATAGTCCATGTCTCCTTGTGATAGTCCAAGTCTCCTTGTGATAGTCCAAGCCTCCTTGTGATAGTCCAAATCTCCTTGTGATAGTCCAATTCTCCTTGTGATAGTCCAATTCTCCTTGTGATAGTCCAATTCTCCTTGTGATCGTCCAATTCTCCTTGTGATAGTCCACTCCCAAAATGCTGTGCTCTAAAGCAGAAGTAGCAACTTTTAAAGACTCCAGTATGTATCAGCCAGAGGACAGAACACAATATCTTCCTCACAGGAGTGAATGCTCAACTAACAGACCAAAGTGAGACATTGTCAAGACATTAGGAAGAAAAAAGTTAAGAAAGGAAAGAAAAGATAAGATCCCAAGTCGCCTCTTACAATTATGGGATGGGAGCAGCAGGTTACAATTCTTATGGTCTCCAACGCCCAACCTCTACAAATCCATTCAGGATTTCTCTGATGACAACATTCCATCTATTTATACTAATGGCTACATTAAACATTATATTAGTAATATTTCGAATGTATTTTACGCAGTACCATTGGCAAATTTCAGTAATGAATAATATGATTTTTCTCTCTTAAAATACATTACAGATATATTTCCATAGATTTTATTAGAGGATTTTTAACCTATGTAATGATACAGATTCATTTACCACATATAGTATTTATTTCAGTCTGGAAACCATTCTGTCCACAAGTGATACATAGGTGTACTCCACTAGGGAACAGATAGGCTACTGTAAGGATGAATGGATGTTTAGCAAGTCTTTGACCCTTGGAACTGTGCATCATCCCTACAGAGCACATTAAATTAATCCAGATCAATAGAAGAGATATTCCAATACAAATGCACAGGGTTGTAAGGGTTAACAACATCAGGAAGGAAATAATGATGAGAATATCTTGAAGGATCACCAGGGGAGTTAATCACACCATTACATGTTAATTGAATTTACGAGGAAGAAACTGATTTTTCTTGTACACCATACCAGAGATGGATACACAGCATCCTCCAAATACCAAGCACCTGATTGAACAAGATTTTTAGGTAGCAAATTCTGAATCCCACATCTTCTGGTATCAACTGACTACAAAAGTAGGAGGAAGTACCAATGATGTACTGGAGAACATACACATGGAAATGAAGGGTAGGAGACATAGGAAAGGACAGAGGAGATGGAGATGAAGGAGAGGAGATATAGGAAGGACAGAGGAGATGAGATGAAGGGGAGGAGATACAGGAAGGACAGAGGAGATAGAGATGAAGGGGAGGAGATATAGGAAGGACAGAGGAGATGGAGGTGAAGGGGAGGAGATATAGGAAGGACAGAGGAGATGGAGATGAAGGGGAGGAGATATAGGAAGGACAGAAGAGATGGAGATGAAGGGGAGGAGATAAAAGAAGGACAGAGGAGATGGAGATGAAGGGGAGGATATATAGGAAGGACAGAGGAGATGGAGGTGAAGGGGAGGAGATAAAAGAAGGACAGAGGAGATGGAGATGAAGGGGAGGAGATAAAAGAAGGACAGATGAGATGGAGATGAAGAGGAGGAGATACAGGAAGGACAGAGGAGATAGAGATGAAGGGGAGGAGATATAGGAAGGACAGAGGAGATGGAGGTGAAGGGGAGGAGATATAGGAAGGACAGAGGAGATGGAGGTGAAGGGGAGGATATATAGGAAGGACAGAGGAGATGGAGATGAAGGGGAGGAGATATAGGAAGGACAGAGGAGATGTAGGTGAAGGGGAGGATATATAGGAAGGACAGAGGAGATGGAGGTGAAGGGGAGGATATATAGGAAGGACAGAGGAGATGGAGGTGAAGGGGAGGAGATATAGGAAGGACAGAGGAGATGGAGGTGAAGGGGAGGAGATATAGGAAGGACAGAGGAGATGGAGGTGAAGGGGAGGATATATAGGAAGGACAGAGGAGATGGAGGTGAAGGGGAGGAGATATAGGAAGGACAGAGGAGATGGAGGTAAAGGGGAGGAGATATAGGAAGGACGGAGGAGATAGAGATGAAGGGAAGGAGATATAGGAAGGACAGAGGAGATGGAGGTGAAGGGGAGAGATATAGGAAGGACAGAGGAGACGGAGGTGAAGGGGAGGAGATATAGGAAGGACAGAGATGGATGTGAAGGAGAGGAGATATAGGAAGGACAGAGATGGATGTGAAGGGGAGGAGATATAGGAAGGACAGAGGAGATGGAGGTGGAGGGGAGGATATATAGGAAGGACAGAGGAGATGGAGGTGAAGGGGAAGAGATATAGGAAGGACAGAGGAGATGGAGATGAAGGGGAGGAGATACATGAAGGACAGAAGAGATGGAGGTGAAGGGGAGGAGATATAGGAAGGACAGAAGAGATGGAGGTGAAGGGGAGGAGATATAGGAAGGACAGAGGAGATGGAGGTGAAGGGGAGGAGATACAGGAAGGACAGAAGAGATGGAGGTGAAGGGGAGGAGATATAGGAAGGACAGAGGAGATGGAGGTGAAGGAGAAGAGATATAGGAAGGACAGAGGAGATGGAGGTGAAGGGGAGGAGATATAGGAAGGACAGAGGAGATGGAGATGAAGTGGAGGAGATATAGGAAGGACAGAGGAGATGTAGGTGAAGGAGAGGAGATATAGGAAGGACAGAGGAGATGGAGGTGAAGGGGAGGAGATATAGGAAGGACAGAGATGGATGTGAAGGAGAAGAGATATAGGAAGGACAGAGATGGATGTGAAGGGGAGGAGATATAGGAAGGACAGAGGAGATGGAGATGAAGGGGAGGAGATATAGGAAGGACAGAGGAGATGTAGGTGAAGGAGAGGAGATATAGGAAGGACAGAGGAGATGGAGATGAAGGGGAGGAGATATAGGAAGGACAGAGGAGATGGAGATATAGGAAGGACAGAGATGGAGATGAAGGGGAGGAGATATAGGAAGGACAGAGGAGATGGAGATGAAGGAGAGGAGATATAGGAAGGACAGAGGAGATGGAGATGAAGGGGAGGAGATACAGGAAGGACAGAGGAGATGGAGATGAAGGAGAGGAGATATAGGAAGGACAGAGGAGATGGAGGTGAAGGGGAGGAGATATAGGAAGGACAGAGGAGATGTAGGTGAAGGAGAGGAGATATAGGAAGGACAGAGGAGATGGAGGTGAAGGGGAGGATATATAGGAAGGACAGAGGAGATGGAGGTGAAGGGGAGGAGATATAGGAAGGACAGAGGAGATGGAGGTGAAGGGGAGGAGATATAGGAAGGACAGAGGAGATGTAGGTGAAGGAGAGGAGATATAGGAAGGACAGAGGAGATGTAGGTGAAGGGGAGGATATATAGGAAGGACAGAGGAGATGGAGGTGAAGGGGAGGATATATAGGAAGGACAGAGGAGATGGAGGTGAAGGGGAGGAGATATAGGAAGGACAGAGGAGATGGAGGTGAAGGGGAGGAGATATAGGAAGGACGGAGGAGATAGAGATGAAGGGAAGGAGATATAGGAAGGACAGAGGAGATGGAGATGAAGGGGAGGAGATATAGGAAGGACGGAGGAGATGGAGGTGAAGGGGAGGAGATATAGGAAGGACAGAGGAGATGGAGGTGAAGGGGAGGATATATAGGAAGGACAGAGGAGATGGAGGTGAAGGGGAGGAGATATAGGAAGGACGGAGGAGATAGAGATGAAGGGAAGGAGATATAGGAAGGACAGAAGAGATGGAGATGAAGGGGAGGAGATATAGGAAGGACGGAGGAGATGGAGGTGAAGGGGAGGAGATATAGGAAGGACAGAGGAGATGGAGGTGAAGGGGAGGATATATAGGAAGGACAGAGGAAATGAGATGAAGGGGAGGAGATACATGAAGGACAGAAGAGATGGAGGTGAAGGGGAGGAGATATAGGAAGGACAGAAGAGATGGAGGTGAAGGGAAGGAGATATAGGAAGGACAGAGGAGATGGAGGTGAAGGGGAGGAGATACAGGAAGGACAGAAGAGATGGAGGTGAAGGGGAGGAGATATAGGAAGGACAGAGGAGATGGAGGTGAAGGAGAAGAGATATAGGAAGGACAGAGGAGATGGAGGTGAAGGGGAGGAGATATAGGAAGGACAGAGGAGATGTAGGTGAAGGAGAGGAGATATAGGAAGGACAGAGGAGATGGAGGTGAAGGGGAGGAGATATAGGAAGGACAGAGATGGATGTGAAGGAGAAGAGATATAGGAAGGACAGAGATGGATGTGAAGGGGAGGAGATATAGGAAGGACAGAGGAGATGGAGGTGAAGGAGAGGAGATATAGGAAGGACAGAGGAGATGGAGGTGAAGGGGAGGAGATATAGGAAGGACAGAGGAGATGGAGATGAAGAGGAGGAGATATAGGAAGGACAGAGGAGATGGAGGTGAAGGGGAGGAGACATAGGAAGGACAGAGGAGATGGAGGTGAAGGAGAGGAGATATAGGAAGGACAGAGGAGATGGAGGTGAAGGGGAGGAGATATAGGAAGGACAGAGGAGATGGAGGTGAAGGAGAGGAGATATAGGAAGGACAGAGGAGATGGAGGTGAAGGGGAGAGGAGATGTAGGAAGGACGGAGGAGATGGAGGTGAAGGGGAGGAGATATAGGAAGGACAGAGGAGATGGAGGTGAAGGGGAGGAGATATAGGAAGGACAGAGGAGATGGAGGTGAAGGGGAGGATATATAGGAAGGACAGAGGAGATGGAGGTGAAGGGGAGAGATATAGGAAGGACAGAGGAGATGGAGGTGAAGGGGAGGAGATATAGGAAGGACAGAGGAGATGGAGGTGAAGGGGAGGAGATATAGGAAGGACAGAGGAGATGGAGGTGAAGGGGAGAGATATAGGAAGGACAGAGGAGATGGAGGTGAAGGGGAGGAGATATAGGAAGGACAGAGGAGATGGAGGTGAAGGGGAGGAGATATACAAAGGACAGAGGAGATCTAGGCAAAGGGAGAGGAGATATAGGAAGAACAGAGGAGAAAGAAGAGGAAATACAAGAAGGACAGATGTGAGATGTAGGTGTAGGGAGAGGAATGGTGAAATACTGAAATGCAATAAAGTAATGATAACTTTCCTAATAGCAATGGGTAATATAATCTCCTAGTCATTACAAGATATGTCTGTCATCGTATATCTACATCATAAAACTACAACTCTTTTACACCAGCAAAATGAAAACAATTGATGGCAATGGTAACGCTAGCTGACGTATTGAAATATTATACAGATATACTATTCAGGGAGTTGTTCCCATTTCTATATCTAACTGACAATAGAAAAAGGCATACATCATTATGTCACAAGTAATAAAATCTTCCGAATGTGCAATGATTTTCCAAGATATGATAACATGACAGTAAAGTTAAATATTTGTTGTGTGGTACAACAGGAAGCAAACTAGAACTATCACCAGGCTGACTAATACCCCCCCCCCCCCCTCCCGCAATCTGCCTGATTCAATGGTGAATTGGAACTCTTAACAAGTTGCCATTGCAACCATAATTTTGAGGAAAAGAAAGTGAGATGCACATCTGCATATGGTCCTCTATATTTGTGTGAAGTTTCATTGAAATTGGCCCTTCGGTTTAGGAGTTGTTTGGACAAACTTAAAGTTATGGTTCTTATCTGAAAACCTGTTTATAGTGACCAGTTGCCATGACAACAATTATTTTGAGAAAAGAAAGTGGCATGCACATCTACACATGGTCCTTTATATTTGTGCTAAGTTTCATTGAAATCGGCCATTCAGTTCAGGAGGAGTTGTCCGGACAAACTTAAAGTTATGGTTCTTATCTTAAAACCTGTTTATAGTAACCAGTTGCCATAGCAACCATAATTTTGAGAAAAAGAAAGTGGCATGCACATCTACACATGATCATTAATATGTGTGCGAAGTTTCATTGGAATTGGACCATCGGTTTAGGAGGAGTTGTCTGGACAAAAGGTGACTACAGACAGACGGACGGACGGACGGATGGACGGACAACCTGATTCCAGTATACCCCCCTATCTTCGTTGCGGGGGTATAACAAGTTAAGAGTCTGGTCCTATCTACACAGTTTATGTAGACAGTACTACTATAAGGTAAGAGTCTGGTCCTATCTACACAGTTTATGTAGACAGTACTACTATAAGGTAAGAGTCTGGTCCTATCTACACAGTTTATGTAGACAGTACTACTATAAGGTAAGAGTCTGGTCCTATCTACACAGTTTATGTAGACAGTACTACTATAAGGTAAGAGTCTGGTCCTATCTACACAGTTTATGTAGACAGTACTACTATAAGGTAAGAGTCTGGTCCTATCTACACAGTTTATGTAGACAGTACTACTATAAGGTAAGAGTCTGGTCCTATCTACACAGTTTATGTAGACAGTACTACTATAAGGTAAGAGTCTGGTCCTATCTACACAGTTTATGTAGACAGTACTACTATAAGGTAAGAGTCTGGTCCTATCTACACAGTTTATGTAGACAGTACTACTATAAGGTAAGAGTCTGGTCCTATCTACACAGTTTATGTAGACAGTACTACTATAAGGTAAGAGTCTGGTCCTATCTACACAGTTTATGTAGACAGTACTACTATAAGGTAAGAGTCTGGTCCTATCTACACAGTTTATGTAGACAGTACTACTATAAGGTAAGAGTCTGGTCCTATCTACACAGTTTATGTAGACAGTACTACTATAAGGTAAGAGTCTGGTCCTATCTACACAGTTTATGTAGACAGTACTACTATAAGGTAAGAGTCTGGTCCTATCTACACAGTTTATGTAGACAGTACTACTATAAGGTAAGAGTCTGGTCCTATCTACACAGTTTATGTAGACAGTACTACTATAAGGTAAGAGTCTGGTCCTATCTACACAGTTTATGTAGACAGTACTACTATAAGGTAAGAGTCTGGTCCTATCTACACAGTTTATGTAGACAGTACTACTATAAGGTAAGAGTCTGGTCCTATCTACACACAGTTTATGTAGACAGTACTACTATAAGGTAAGAGTCTGGTCCTATCTACACAGTTTATGTAGACAGTACTACTATAAGGTAAGAGTCTGGTCCTATTACACAGTTTATGTAGACAGTACTACTATAAGGTAAGAGTCTGGTCCTATCTACACAGTTTATGTAGACAGTACTACTATAAGGTAAGAGTCTGGTCCTATCTTCACAGTTTATGTAGACAGTACTACTATAAGGTAAGAGTCTGGTCCTATCTACACACAGTTTATGTAGACAGTACTACTATAAGGTAAGAGTCTGGTCCTATCTACACAGTTTATGTAGACAGTACTACTATAAGGTAAGAGTCTGGTCCTATCTACACAGTTTATGTAGACAGTACTACTATAAGGTAAGAGTCTGGTCCTATCTACACAGTTTATGTAGACAGTACTACTATAAGGTAAGAAGTCTGGTCCTATCTACACACAGTTTATGTAGACAGTACTACTATAAGGTAAGAGTCTGGTCCTATCTACACAGTTTATGTAGACAGTACTACTATAAGGTAAGAGTCTGGTCCTATCTACACACAGTTTATGTAGACAGTACTACTATAAGGTAAGAGTCTGGTCCTATCTACACAGTTTATGTAGACAGTACTACTATAAGGTAAGAGTCTGGTCCTATCTACACAGTTTATGTAGACAGTACTACTATAAGGTAAGAGTCTGGTCCTATCTACACAGTTTATGTAAACAGTACTACTATAAGGTAGGAGTCTGGTCCTATCTACACAGTTTATGTAGACAGTACTACTATAAGGTAAGAGTCTGGTCCTATTACACAGTTTATGTAGACAGTACTACTATAAGGTAAGAGTCTGGTCCTATCTTCACAGTTTATGTAGACAGTACTACTATAAGGTAAGAGTCTGGTCCTATCTACACAGTTTATGTAGACAGTACTACTATAAGGTAAGAGTCTGGTCCTATCTACACAGTTTATGTAGACAGTACTACTATAAGGTAAGAGTCTGGTCCTATCTACACACAGTTTATGTAGACAGTACTACTATAAGGTAAGGGTCTGGTCCTATCTACACAGTTTATGTAGACAGTACTACTATAAGGTAAGAGTCTGGTCCTATCTACACAGTTTATGTAGACAGTACTACTATAAGGTAAGAGTCTGGTCCTATCTACACAGTTTATGTAGACAGTACTACTATAAGGTAAGAGTCTGGTCCTATCTACACAGTTTATGTAGACAGTACTACTATAAGGTAAGAGTCCTGGTCCTATCTACACAGTTTATGTAGACAGTACTACTATAAGGTAAGAGTCTGGTCCTATCTACACAGTTTATGTAGACAGTACTACTATAAGGTAAGAGTCTGGTCCTATCTACACAGTTTATGTAGACAGTACTACTATAAGGTAAGAGTCTGGTCCTATCTACACAGTTTATGTAGACAGTACTACTATAAGGTAAGAGTCTGGTCCTATCTACACAGTTTATGTAGACAGTACTACTATAAGGTAAGAGTCTGGTCCTATCTACACAGTTTATGTAGACAGTACTACTATAAGGTAAGAGTCTGGTCCTATCTACACAGTTTATGTAGACAGTACTACTATAAGGTAAGAGTCTGGTCCTATCTACACAGTTTATGTAGACAGTACTACTATAAGGTAAGAGTCTGGTCCTATCTACACAGTTTATGTAGACAGTACTACTATAAGGTAAGAGTCTGGTCCTATCTACACAGTTTATGTAGACAGTACTACTATAAGGTAAGAGTCTGGTCCTATCTACACAGTTTATGTAGACAGTACTACTATAAGGTAAGAGTCTGGTCCTATCTACACAGTTTATGTAGACAGTACTACTATAAGGTAAGAGTCTGGTCCTATCTACACAGTTTATGTAGACAGTACTACTATAAGGTAAGAGTCTGGTCCTATCTACACAGTTTATGTAGACAGTACTACTATAAGGTAAGAGTCTGGTCCTATCTACACAGTTTATGTAGACAGTACTACTATAAGGTAAGAGTCTGGTCCTATCTACACAGTTTATGTAGACAGTACTACTATAAGGTAAGAGTTTGGCCCTATCTACACAGTTTATGTAGACAGTACTACTATAAGGTAAGAGTCTGGTCCTATCTACACAGTTTATGTAGACAGTACTACTATAAGGTAAGAGTCTGGTCCTATCTACACAGTTTATGTAGACAGTACTACTATAAGGTAAGAGTCTGGTCCTATCTACACAGTTTATGTAGACAGTACTACTATAAGGTAAGAGTCTGGTCCTATCTACACACAGTTTATGTAGACAGTACTACTATAAGGTAAGAGTCTGGTCCTATCTACACAGTTTATGTAGACAGTACTACTATAAGGTAAGAGTCTGGTCCTATCTACACAGTTTATGTAGACAGTACTACTATAAGGTAAGAGTCTGGTCCTATCTACACAGTTTATGTAGACAGTACTACTATAAGGTAAGAGTCTGGTCCTATCTACACAGTTTATGTAGACAGTACTACTATAAGGTAAGAGTCTGGTCCTATCTACACAGTTTATGTAGACAGTACTACTATAAGGTAAGAGTCTGGTCCTATCTACACAGTTTATGTAGACAGTACTACTATAAGGTAAGAGTCTGGTCCTATCTACACAGTTTATGTAGACAGTACTACTATAAGGTAAGAGTCTGGTCCTATCTACACAGTTTATGTAGACAGTACTACTATAAGGTAAGAGTCTGGTCCTATCTACACAGTTTATGTAGACAGTACTACTATAAGGTAAGAGTCTGGTCCTATCTACACAGTTTATGTAGACAGTACTACTATAAGGTAAGAGTCTGGTCCTATCTACACAGTTTATGTAGACAGTACTACTATAAGGTAAGAGTCTGGTCCTATCTACACAGTTTATGTAGACAGTACTACTATAAGGTAAGAGTCTGGTCCTATCTACACAGTTTATGTAGACAGTACTACTATAAGGTAAGAGTCTGGTCCTATCTACACAGTTTATGTAGACAGTACTACTATAAGGTAAGAGTCTGGTCCTATCTACACAGTTTATGTAGACAGTACTACTATAAGGTAAGAGTCTGGTCCTATCTACACAGTTTATGTAGACAGTACTACTATAAGGTAAGAGTCTGGTCCTATCTACACAGTTTATGTAGACAGTACTACTATAAGGTAAGAGTCTGGTCCTATCTACACAGTTTATGTAGACAGTACTACTATAAGGTAAGAGTCTGGTCCTATCTACACAGTTTATGTAGACAGTACTACTATAAGGTAAGAGTCTGGTCCTATCTACACAGTTTATGTAGACAGTACTACTATAAGGTAAGAGTCTGGTCCTATCTACACAGTTTATGTAGACAGTACTACTATAAGGTAAGAGTCTGGTCCTATCTACACAGTTTATGTAGACAGTACTACTATAAGGTAAGAGTCTGGTCCTATCTACACAGTTTATGTAGACAGTACTACTATAAGGTAAGAGTCCGGTCCTATCTACACAGTTTATGTAGACAGTACTACTATAAGGTAAGAGTCTGGTCCTATCTACACAGTTTATGTAGACAGTACTACTATAAGGTAAGAGTCTGGTCCTATCTACACAGTTTATGTAGACAGTACTACTATAAGGTAAGAGTCTGGTCCTATCTACACAGTTTATGTAGACAGTACTACTATAAGGTAAGAGTCTGGTCCTATCTACACAGTTTATGTAGACAGTACTACTATAAGGTAAGAGTCTGGTCCTATCTACACAGTTTATGTAGACAGTACTACTATAAGGTAAGAGTCTGGTCCTATCTACACAGTTTATGTAGACAGTACTACTATAAGGTAAGAGTCTGGTCCTATCTACACAGTTTATGTAGACAGTACTACTATAAGGTAAGAGTCTGGTCCTATCTACACAGTTTATGTAGACAGTACTACTATAAGGTAAGAGTCTGGTCCTATCTACACAGTTTATGTAGACAGTACTACTATAAGGTAAGAGTCTGGTCCTATCTACACAGTTTATGTAGACAGTACTACTATAAGGTAAGAGTCTGGTCCTATCTACACAGTTTATGTAGACAGTACTACTATAAGGTAAGAGTCTGGTCCTATCTACACAGTTTATGTAGACAGTACTACTATAAGGTAAGAGTCTGGTCCTATCTACACAGTTTATGTAGACAGTACTACTATAAGGTAAGAGTCTGGTCCTATCTACACAGTTTATGTAGACAGTACTACTATAAGGTAAGAGTCTGGTCCTATCTACACAGTTTATGTAGACAGTACTACTATAAGGTAAGAGTCTGGTCCTATCTACACAGTTTATGTAGACAGTACTACTATAAGGTAAGAGTCTGGTCCTATCTACACAGTTTATGTAGACAGTACTACTATAAGGTAGGAGTCTGGTCCTATCTACACAGTTTATGTAGACAGTACTACTATAAGGTAAGAGTCTGGTCCTATCTACACAGTTTATGTAGACAGTACTACTATAAGGTAAGAGTCTGGCCCTATCTACACAGTTTATGTAGACAGTACTACTATAAGGTAAGAGTCTGGTCCTATCTACACACAGTTTATGTAGACAGTACTACTATAAGGTAAGAGTCTGGTCCTATCTACACAGTTTATGTAGACAGTACTACTATAAGGTAAGAGTCTGGTCCTATCTTCACAGTTTATGTAGACAGTACTACTATAAGGTAAGAGTCTGGTCCTATCTACACAGTTTATGTAGACAGTACTACTATAAGGTAAGAGTCTGGTCCTATCTTCACAGTTTATGTAGACAGTACTACTATAAGGTAAGAGTCTGGTCCTATCTACACACAGTTTATGTAGACAGTACTACTATAAGGTAAGAGTCTGGTCCTATCTACACAGTTTATGTAGACAGTACTACTATAAGGTAAGAGTCTGGTCCTATCTACACAGTTTATGTAGACAGTACTACTATAAGGTAAGAGTCTGGTCCTATCTACACAGTTTATGTAGACAGTACTACTATAAGGTAAGAGTCTGGTCCTATCTACACAGTTTATGTAGACAGTACTACTATAAGGTAGGAGTCTGGTCCTATCTACACAGTTTATGTAGACAGTACTTCTATAAGGTAAGAATCTGGTCCTATATACACACAGTTTATGTTGACAGTACTACTATAAGGTAAGAGTCTGGTCCTATCTTCACAGTTTATGTAGACAGTACTACTATAAGGTAAGAGTCTGGTCCTATCTACACACAGTTTATGTAGACAGTACTACTATAAGGTAAGAGTCTGGTCCTATCTACACAGTTTATGTAGACAGTACTACTAAAAGGTAAGGGTCTGGTCCTATCTACACAGTTTATGTAGACAGTACTACTATAAGGTAAGAGTCTGGTCCTATTTACACAGTTGATGTAGACAGTACTACTATAAGGTAAGAGTCTGGTCCTACCTACACAGTTTATGTAGACAGTACTACTATAAGGTAAGAGTCTGGCCCTATCTACACAGTTAATGTAGACAGTACTACTATAAGGTAAGAGTCTGGTCCTATCTACACAGTTTATGTAGACAGTACTACTATAAGGTAAGAGTCCAGTCCTATCTACACAGTTTATGTAGACAGTACTACTATAAGGTAAGAGTCTGGTCCTATCTACACAGTTTATGTAGACAGTACTACTATAAGGTAAGAGTCTGGCCCTATCTACACAGTTATGTAGACAGTACTACTATAAGGTAAGAGTCTGGTCCTATCTACACAGTTTATGTAGACAGTACTACTATAAGGTAAGAGTCTGGTCCTATCTACACAGTTTATGTAGACAGTACTACTATAAGGTAAGAGTCTGGTCCTATCTACACAGTTTATGTAGACAGTACTACTATAAGGTAGGAGTCTGGTCCTATCTACACAGTTTATGTAGACAGTACTACTATAAGGTAAGAGTCTGGTCCTATCTACACACAGTTTATGTAGACAGTACTACTATAAGGTAAGAGTCCGGTCCTATCTACACAGTTTATGTAGACAGTACTACTATAAGGTAAGAGTCTGGTCCTATCTACACAGTTTATGTAGACAGTACTACTATAAGGTAAGAGTCTGGTCCTATCTACACAGTTTATGTAGACAGTAAGCTACCTAAACTACTACCGACCACCACATATAGAATCTGTTCCCTCTAAAACCTTCCTCCTAAATACATGCCTGACAGCAGCGTGCATCTCATGCCTTCCTAATGTTACATTCTGCCATAACATTCAATCCAAAGAAGCCATCATTGAAACACCATTACATAATCAAGTGAAGCCATCCCATAAACAATACCAATTTCCATGTTTAAAGTTGCAATTTTTTCCCCTGGCTTCCACAAGAAAAGGCGGCGACAGGTTTACCATCCTAGCTGGTTTCCGACAATATCAAATTAGCATTTCATAAAAGGAAGCAATAAATTCAATTTAAAAGCATTTTTAAAAGAAATTAATATTTTTTCCTCGCTGTGATCAACAATGCACTGGGTTAATTGATAGTGGAACAATAAAACAAAATTTCAGAGCCCAGAACTTTGGTTGATTAATTGTTTATAATGCAGAGAAATGAGGACTTTTTGGTGCTAATGTATCCAGAGCAGAGCTTTTGTTATTCCTCGTTAATGTTTAAGAGTGAGGATTGGTTTAAAAAATGTATAATCAAAGATTTTTACCTTATTTAAGCATTCCATGAGGGAGCAACTTCTTGTCCTATTGACATTTGACATGAATCATGTCTTCCATACATGCAACAATACTTTGAGGAATTATTTTAATGCAGTTGTGCTTACAGAACCAATCTAACAAATTTAGATCATGAACCTAATGAATTTGTTTAAACTTAAATTTTTTCATTAATCATTGAGGAGATTTACAATTGATCAGACAACCAATATGTTGATCTGGTTGTTTTTTCATATTAGATATTCCAAACTTGACCTGCAATGTTTGTAATAAATCATTTCAATCTTACTTCCCTTAATTTATTGATAAATCACATTGTATTACTGATAATTATTAAACATAACTGTATTCATAAAAGATATTTAAATCTTTTATTTGCCCCACTCTAAGTCCAGGTATTAGTTGATACAAGAACTACTATCTGCTGAAGTAACGTTAAGAATAAAACTGAATTGCAATTTATTAGTACATCACATGACATCATACTGACTTCTCATTGGCTACACACATTGGTACTATGAGACAATCATGCCTGTTTCTCCAGCGCAGGAGGCACAATATCAAACGTGAATCTGTTGGATGTAAACAGAGAGCTGACCCGGACAGGTGCCCCTTGTGGTAAAATATTCCATTGAATATTGAAATTAGCATTGTAAAATGTAAGTGTGATATACAAAAAATATTTCCTTCTATTGAGGGTACTTATGGTCTAACAGAGTTGTTTTGAGATGGAAATAGGTGCAATTGTCATCCCTTGTTGACACTATCAGACCATAATGCCCTCAAAAGGCAATAACATATAGATATAGCATGTATAACCTAATGAACTATTGTACACCATATTTCTTAAGACTTCATCCTATATGTGGAAAAAATCAGAAATCTTTCATGTGTAAGTATGGATGGATATTCCACCTGAGGGGTTACAAAATGTGGTAAAACTAACCAAAGCTGGAGGTTTGATCATAGTGTAGCCCTCAGACTGGATATTCAAATCCCAATAAAGTTCACAAACAAATATATTATAGAGTATTCATTTTTTATTTCCTACTGCATTATCAAAGAAACACGACTCCCTCTACTAAACATGTGTCATCATATGTCTCAAAGGTCAAGTTTCCATTCATTTATCTTCTTTATTAAAGTATTCAAGTTTTATTTCCATGTCCTGATCAGCCGTGATATTAGCTTTAATCGTCATGAACTTTTCCCCCAATCTGTCTGAATAGCTTCTACTGATCCACATTGGAGCATCCACAATATACCCTCCACAATGTACCCTCCACATTGTACCCTCCACAATGTACCCTCCACAATATACCCTCCACATTGTACCCTCCACACCACATTGTACCTTCCACAATGTACTCTCTACATTGTACCCTCCACATTGTACCCTCCACGTTGTAGAGGTTGATGATTATAATAAAGACAGTGCCCAGGGTACAGTCAGTACAGCACAGTTGTGGACTGGTACTGCTGTTTATCAGCAAAATGGCTGTTTTATTTGACAGTTATCTCAGAACATTTATAGACATTTCAGAACCATCTCGCTCTAGTGACCTTTTATCATATAACCACTGTAGTATCATCTTAGGTCTCCAGCTCAGGAACCATGATAACAGTGAATTGTTCAATACCATTTAGTCAAAAACAAACATTTGTTTATTGTATAGATTGACTCATATATTTTTCAAATTTCAAAGCCAAAAGATCAAATTATATACTTTTACAAAATGAAAACTGACAATATAATGATTAGTAGAATATCTCTTCCTTTCACTGCATGTTATATTGATAGCTGGCAGATATATATTCGCATATGGTTTCAAATGGAGAAAGATGAATTCAAGAATGTATAACTGCAAAGGACATATTCTATATTTCATCAAGGAGCTCCAAACAAACTCTGTTGGGTTATACATTGTATCTACTGGTGCTGTAAGTGTTATGAATGATCCATCTCCAATTTTTCCTGATTTTATGCCCCATTGATGTACTATCAAATGGGAGACGTCCCTACAATCCACGGAACACTAAATCAGCATCCTCAACACACTTAGCCACGGATAATTATAACTAGGAAAAGTTTGATGGATTTCAACATTGAAAGGAAAAGCATCTCTCACTGCATTACAATGGAGGGAGATGATTGATTTTTAAGGCTTGAAAGGAATAAAACAACCCATAAAATGAAGCGATTGAACAAATTTAACAAACTGCTGATTCAGAACGAGTTCTGTCATCATCAATGGACGTTTGTATGAAAATATTTACAGAATCACTTCAAAATATTATGTCAACATAAACAGAAATTTTGGTAAAAAGTTCTGTACACAAATCTCGGAAGCCGAGTCCTTCATGCGAATTTTGGCCAGGATGAAGTAACATTAGAGTAAATATGCCAAAGGCTGGCGTAAGACACAGAGCTAATTGATCTGCCTCTAACTGATCGCTATCTCAGGCAGGCTCTCCGTTTTTAGTCCTTGACAAAGCTTGATTTAATTACCCTGCCAACACGAATTCATTGTACCTCTCTCAGGAACTCTTCACACTTTTTCTCTTCATCTCTAACTGTGCAGTTTTTATGGTGCATTGGATAGTTTCATATATTTTTTCCATTCTTTTAAAAGTATGTTTGCACACAATGACTATTATTATAAACAAGCGGCAGAATAAACAAAACAGTTAACATCGTTAATCTTGTCACCATCTTCCCTGCTGTTGTGAAGCGGAGGAAACTGACAATTTTAATCTAATTGAGATTTTACGGAGTGCCTATATAACTGAGCTCAATAAC
Organism: Pecten maximus; assembly: GCF_902652985.1. NCBI lineage: Eukaryota > Metazoa > Mollusca > Bivalvia > Pectinida > Pectinidae > Pecten > Pecten maximus. The sequence continues at coordinate 30,427,900 of NC_047019.1, forward strand.
ATTACCTCCAGAAACCCATAATTTATAGTGCTTTGAGTGCTTCAGAAAATATGTTGATGCAATGTGTCTTGTGGTATTGTGTAAACCTATTCATCCCTGGTTAAGTGAGCCAGAGAATCTAGTACCATTTTCTGGACAGAACATGGTGTGGAAGGCAGATTAATGATGCTATCAGACCAACAGAACTCACTTCAAGCCTGAAGGCACTTTACTCCATATCATAGTTGTTCTTTTATATAGTCAGTTCTGACAGAAGGTCAAGGTTGGCTCTTTATCAGTTCTTGCTGGTGGACAAGGTTGGCTCTTTATAGAATATATAAGTTCTTGCTAAAGGTCGTGGTTGGCTCTTTATATTATGAATCAATTCTTACTGAAGGTCAAGGTTGGCTCTTTATCAGTTCTTGCTGATGGTCAAGGTTGGCTCTTTATAGAATATATCAGTTCTTACTGAAGGTCAAGGTTGGCCATTTACAGAATATTTCAAATATTGCTGAAGGTCAAAGTTACCTATTTATAGAACATATAATTTCTTGCTAAAGATCAAGATTGGGTCTTTAAAGAATATAGGTCAAAGTCAGCTCTTTATAGAATATATCAGTTCTTGCTGAAGGTCAAAATCGGCTCTTTATAAGATATATCAGAACTAACTGAAGATCAAGGTTTCCTCTTTATAGAATATGTGATGACCTCCTGAAAGTCAACGTGGTGTGGTCAGGTTACAGAGTAGTAATGTACTTGAATTTTACTTCCAGGGTACTTCCTCCCACTATCAGACCCCTGGCATACATCTGGACCAACAAGACTGATGAGTGTAAGTTGGTTTAACATGTTTTGCAATTGTTGTAAAACGAATAAAGTTTACTGTTTTTTTCCTATTATCTGCTCTATTACCTATACAGTATTATCTCAGCTATCCAGGTTTAACACAATTCTGTTAATACCTATGTAAAGTAAACACGTTTTGGCTGTAGTAGTGGGGGCTGCGTAGGTTACATTGGTACAGAGATATTTTTTTTTCCCATATCAGCTTTGGCTGTCATGACATGAATCCTGGTTATTCTGATATCTTTTTCTATCCAGAATTATTTTTGTAAGCTGTAATTCCAGACAAGTTGCTGTATTTGACACCTGAACAATTCATTAGCATCCCTAATTAACTCCAGAGGCAAGGGCCCGTCTCTGAGATCAACAACACACCTGCACAACACCTCTACATCAGAAAACAATGGAGATCAAATCACCATACCTGTTCGTCACAGCATGGGTTGTAGCTGGCTGCCAGCAAGTGGATTACATTATATGAATGTGTTTTTTGTTTTTTTTTAATTGAAAATAGACGGTTTCTGCTAAATTTTGTTTTACAGCATGGTGCCACAAATGGTCATTGCAAATATGCTTTCGGACTGTTTAAATTAGATAGATTACATTATTTACCTTCATATCGAAAACATATTTTATTTATTTTCTTGGTAGTATAAAAACTGCTAACTGTGCATTGACAGCAAATCATGTGACTGTCATGTGATGACAATATGCAGGAATACTGTAATTACTAGCTGTTCATTACAACAGCAAGGTGATGCATGTTTTTATTGGAATTTCGACAAGGACATTAGGGTGTAATATCTATATTTGATATTTCAACTGAATGTTAATTAACGTTACATTACGATAGTTTCAGTTTGATATAATATCTTAAAAGATTCGCGGATACTTATCGTAATTATGTTACTGTACTCAATGTATCCATGCTGTGAAGACTTCCCAGGTAATAATTGTTTATACAAGACTACACATTAACAGGGAATCAGTAATTATCTTCTAATGCATGGACTTGTCATTGATAACTTTACACCAGGGCTGGTTTCTGATTGGTCCAAGCTGATGAATTTTGGACACAAAATTTGTGATATGTTCTGATTTTTTTTTGGAGTGTATACAGTGATAAAGACTAATTTTTAGGGTGTTTATATTACATTGGTGTATAAATAAAACAGATTTTTACAGTACATAGAATTTCAAATCAAGAACATACAGAATTTACAGACAAGATAAAACCTAGAGCAGTGCCTTGAGACTCTAGCCATGAGATTGTACACTTGTGTAGATGATTTGTGTCAGCATAAAATGACCATCGTCCTATTGTCCAGGCTGTTTGCCTTGACCTCATTTCCTACAGAGATGACTACCAATGATTTTATGTCTCTGACCATTGGGATTATATACAACAGTTTTGTCCTGTGACAATATCTGCAGGTTAAAATTGGCCTGTAAATGATATCATGTTGTGTGATACATATCTTTAGTCACTAACAGTGACAATTTAGACTCCCTCGAACAATACCAATACCATTTCTACGAGTTCCCTCATTAATGACCAAAGTGATCGATTAGGATTTGGCCAATGGACATATTGTGTTCCATAAAGTCGTAATTGTATCAAATAATGGCCTCTGTGAACAGGGACGCCCATCATAATAGGACTGGGACATCACAATGTCATGTCAGTCATTTGTACAGCAGGACTGGGACATCACAATGTCATGTCAGTCATCTGTACAACAGGACTGGGACATCACCATGTCGTGTCAGTCATCTGTATAGAAGAACTGGGACATCACAATGTCGTGTCTGTCATCTGTACAGCAGGACAGGGACATCATAATGTCATGGCAGTCATCTGTACAACAGGACAGGGACATCACAATGTCATGTGAGTCATCTGTACAACAGGACTGGGACATCACAATGTCGTCAGTCATCTGTACAGCAGGACAGGGACATCACAATGTCGTGTCAGTCATCTGTACAACAGGACTGGGACATCACAATGTCATGTTAGTCATCTGTACAACAGAACTGGGACATCACAATGTCGTGTTAGTCATCTGTACAGCAGGACTGGGACATCACAATGTTGTCAGTCATCTGTACAGCAGGGCTGGGACATCACAATGGCATGAGAGTTGTCTGTACATCAGACTGGGACATCACAATGTCATGAGAGTTGTCTGTACATCAGACTGGGACATCACAATGTCATGAGAGTTGTCTGTACATCAGACTGGGACATCACAATGTCATGAGAGTTGTCTGTACATCAGACTGGGACATCACAATGTTGTGTTAGTCATTTGTACAGCAGGACTGGGACTTCACAATGTCATGAGAGTTGTCTGTACATCAGGACTGGGACATCACAATGTCAGGTGAGTCATCTGTACATCAGACTGGGACATCACAATTCCTTGTAGCAATGTTCACAACACACTTTGGCCAAGGTAATGTAGGTGTTAGGATATCTAGCCACTGACCACTGAACATATAGTGGACATCAGACCATATCAAGTCAAAGACAAAACACTAGTGAGTCTTAGTGATGGTACATTAACCTGACTGACCGCTACACAAGCTACATCTATAATGGTAGGTTTTAGCTGACAAACACAGACAGCACCGTACTCCAATGTAGTTTCCTTTGCATGCTTGCCAAGGTGACATTGCCTTGTGGCTTTCCTAAGCACAAATGATAATTTGACTTTAGTGAAAGAGTATAATTACACAGTGAGGAAAGCAGAATTTGTCCAAATTATCGATCATTTGCTCAATCACTATTGCTCGTTTTTAAAGAGATTGAGGTGAAATCTCTTTAAGCCGTACAGTCACCAACATTACAATTCACACGTTGTGTTTTTACCCAATGAGGATGCACTCCACACAGATGTGCACTTCATAGTTACAGCCCAGCTCTAGTACAATAAAACTGGATCCACTCAGAAGGCTAAAACAAGCCATGACACTTTACTGGGAAAATGTCAGATTTTAGAATCATCACCTCACTAAATGGCCTCAATGATGTGGCTGTGAGCAGGCAGATTTAAAGCATCCATCACTGAATGCAAAACAGCTTCTAAAATTTCCATGAAATATGCAAGTCACATGCTGTTTGGTCATTGAGATATTGTTGAATTCAATTTGCTGAAGTGTTAATGTCTCTAAGAGAGATGATACAGGTACCATTTGAAGGTGTTTTAAAGTGTTTTATTTCCAGATCAAACAGTATTAGCATTAATAGCCAGTTTTAAAAGATTTATGAATTCACTTTCTGTAGAACAGAATCAGTAGAACAGAATATTACAATGCCAAGCACAAAATCCGTTCATAGAAACATGGCAATGAATTGGAATCTGGATCTGAGCGATTTATACAGAAAGGGTATACACTGTACAAATGGAGTATCAGGCATATAACTAAAAATGAGTTCACACTTGGTTACGCTATCTGTGGTTATAATCACTCCACTTACCACTTGAGTAAAGGTAATGACTATAAATATATACCAGCTTGATATCACAACCCTGTACCACTACAGCTTGTTTAATGGGTAATACAGATAGTTTTAATGGGTAATACAGATAGTTTTAATGGGTAATACAGATAGGTTTATTGGGTAATACTGATAGGTTTAATGGGTAATACACATATGTTGGAAAGGTAATAAAACTCGGTTAAATGGGAAATACAGATAGGTTTAATGGGTACTACAGATAGGTTTAATGGGTAATACAGATTAGTTTTATGGGTGATACAGATAGGTTTAATGGGTAATACAGATAAGTTAAATAGGTAATACAGATAGGTTTTATGGGTGTTACAGATATGTTTAATGGGTAATACAGATATGTTTAATGGGTGTTACAGATAGGTTTAATGGGTGATACAGATAGGTTTAATGGGTGATACAGATAGTTTTAATGGGTAATACAGATAGGTTTAATGGGTAATACAGATAGGTTTAATGGGTAATACAGATAGGTTTAATGGGTAATACTGATAGGTTTAATGGGTAATACTGATAGGTTTAATGGGTGATAAAGATATGTTTAATGGGTGATACAGATATGTTTAATGGGTAATACAGATAGGTTTTATGGGTGATACAGATATGTTTAATGGGTGATACAAATAGGTTTAATGGGTAATACAGATAGGTTTAATGGGTGATACAGATATGTTTAATGGGTAATACAGATAAGTTTTATGGGTGATACAGATATGTTTAATGGGTAATACAGAAAGGTTTAATGGGTGATACAGATACGTTTTATGGTTTAAAACCATGTATTGTTTGCCAATAATACACACTCGTGTCAATAATACATGCTCTAGAGTTATGACTGTTACAATGTCATGTATCTAATATTCACCCATTACTAACACGGTTACTGTAGCTGAGTGGGCTAATGGGTTAGTCTCTTATCTTTTTATCACGACGCCAGTTCGAATCCTACGTAGGCCTTTTTTTTTTTTCATCCCTATTTTATTTAAATTTTTAAAATCAGTGCCATATGATGGATGTTCTTGATTGTAGTACTGTAGTGCATGTAAAGAAATGTATACTTTATCAACAAAATAATGCAATACTCAAGAAATAAATTAGAAGGTTTTCCCAGGGTTTCTTTGCCGTTTTTCTATTAGGAAGAGGTAGATCTCAGAACTAAACAGTACATGGTAGAATAGAAATAATCAACTTTCGGCCTTCGTTATTAATTTAATTGCAAAATATCCTCGTCCTTTGTATATCCTGCAGCAATACACTAATCATTGTTAATTATTTCTTAAGTTACATTATTAATTAAGACTCCTTAATTATCGCAAGGAGAACTTTCAAATAGAACACTGTTCTATTATATTAAGAGATCTTTGTTCATGCATTTATACATGTACCTGATTTTATGGGGGTGGATGAAATCAGGTACATGTATATGTTGGGGGGGGGGGGTTAAGGTGTCCGACACTTAATCACTAGCCCTCCACTTCTGGGGTGTGAGTTCGAAACCTACCTGGGGCAGTTGTGAGGTACTGACCATAGGCCGGTGGTTTTCTCCGAGTACTCCAATCATGACGGTGGTGGTTAGTTTAATGCATGAAAATATTTATTTGATAGATATATTTATAGGGCACCAGGTTTATATCTTCAGGGGGTTTTTACACATGTTACTGAACAAATAACAAAAACCACCAACACGGATCATAAGATGAAAATTTCCAATACAATGATTTTGAGAAATATACTACATAGCCATCAACCAAAAGAGTTGTGAACACACTACTTGTCGTGTGTTGGATGAGGTGTATAGTTTGACTCTGTGATCAGCAGCCTCTGGTGTCCTAGCTGATGGAGCAGAGATCTGCCTCTACAAGGATACACTACTCTCTGTCTATGTTAAATCACCAGGACCGACTGCAATGAATGGAGCTTTTAGGGTCTACACAGTTGACTTGGAACTGTTGGCTCCAGGCAGGCAAGACAGATGTTGCTTGTCTACATTGGTGTGGAAACCAATCTGTTCTCATCAAGCCATGTAGGGCCCTGTGGACTGGAACCAAGCACATTGATAAGTGGAGAATCATATTCCAACTGGTGTTTGGTTCCAATCCAGCCATCCATGATTGACAGAGCATTGTGATAGTTTGTGTACAATAGAACAAGTTCGAGTTTTATCATACTATAGTGTAATTATTGTTTGTTGTTTACTCCAAGAAAAGTGCTTTAAATATGATCATTTTCTTCATTTGAAAAAAAAATATATGTATACATGTATATATATCAACCCATCTTTCTTCTTTGCACAAAATGAAATAATGTTATATCAAAATTCATCCCATGATAGAAGTTTTATGACACAAACAATATGATATTTAAGTGTGTGACGTTTCAATGACTACATTGTCACCTTCATCAGACTAATGACCAATGTGAAGCGTACTAGCACTGTCTTATGTATAGTGTCCGAGATGGTAAAAGATTTGATCTACTCTGAAGGGTTTTTCGTCTTAATCATGATCCTATTGACCATCTCGGACACTACATAAGTCAGTGCTAGTAACGCTTCACATTGATCATTAGTCTGATGGTGACAGTGTAGTCTTGAATATCACATTGGTTGTGTTATATAACTTTATCATAAGTATCACATTGGTTGTGTTATATAACTTTATCATAAGTATCACATTGGTTGTGTTATATAACTTTATCATAAGTATCACATTGGTTGTGTTATATAACTTTATCATAAGTATCACATTGGTTGTGTTATATAACTTTATAATATCTACTTTACCAAACCGAAGAAAATGTTCCAGAATACAAAATCCATCCTCTTATGAACATTCTGTGAACTGTCTTCATAGACGAACTAAGAAAGGTAATTGACTTTGGATGCTTGTTGTATAAGTACTGTGATTAGTACTGTGTGGTACAATGGTAATGTTATGGCCTAAATCTAGGTGACCTGACACCAGGTGAGTCGGTAAGACAGTTCAAAGTGTGACAGCATTAGAGCATCTGACACTACCTGACACACCAGTTTTTACCAGATTACCATTTTTTGTGGGTATGGAGTAGCAGTTTATCAATCCTCTTATCCGCCATCAAATAGGTAATCAGAGTGGATGTCATATATGACAGTTCAATCTAAACATGCACCAATCATCCATCACCATCTCTATGTGTCATTCATAGTCGTCATGGTGTTTGAAAATCCATTTCAGTCTATGGTTTATCATCGTCAAAATTTGACCAAGTTCGTATCAGCAATTACCGAAATGGAAAATCACTTGAACATTTGAATGTAGCTTTAGGCTTTTAAATTGATTCATCTGATGCAGATATCAACATAAATCAGTCAGAAGAACACAGGTCTGCAGACAATTTAGGAGTTAGGGAATCGTTTCTGTAAACTACTTATTAGCATATAGGATTTCCTAACTACAACTTTAATGGGAACTAAACCATAGAAATGTTGATAGTGATGAGCTAGGATTTTCTTAAACACAGAAGCTTGGCCCTCCTCTGTATAGGATTAAAATGGTCTAGACAATATTAGCCAATCAGAGAGGGAGAATGAGTTTTTTTCGATGGTTGTTGATCATACTTGTACAAATGAGGATATAACTCATGACTTTGATTTCCCTCAGGTTTTCGTTGCTTTTCAACACAAATATTTCAATTTGCCTTGAAACGTCTGACCTTGATCTTAATTTCCCAATTTTTATACAGTTGGTTCTAATCATCATATTTATTATTTCCATGCTAAGAAAAACGTAATTTTGCTATTGAATTTTTTTTTTTTTAAATCCTGATGAAATCGTTTTCTTTATCAAATAGAATGTTAGCAGGCAAATTTAGGAATAAGCTTATCTCGCTCATTCTGACTGCCAATGAGCCAATCAGGAATAACAACTTGAAAGATGTTTTTATTTTGAATTTGTCAATCTATCTCACATTCTATTTTCTGATTGGCATTTTAAACAGTATTTTATTTTCATTAAACTCAGTGTGGAATCTTGAAAGCAAAAACTAAAATATTTCCATTATCCATATAGAGTCAACACAAGATATATAGCCCATGTAGCTTTACTACCGTTGAACCCCATCTGTGGAACTGTCGCTATTCCCGACATGTTTGTCTACCGTCATGATCAGGCCCATCGTTAGTACTATTACTGTTGTAAATAAATCTACGATCTTCATTGGCATTTGTGTTGTCATTTAACTGAAGTTGTAATTAACTCGCAGCCAGGGCTGTTATGCATTTATATGTAATTTCAATTAATAATAACATCCATATGAACTTGGAACAAATTTCTATGATCACATCTAGCAGTGGCCTGCTAGGCTTAGGTGTTGTTAACAAAAAGTTTGTCATGCATGTATACTCAAATTATTCAAGTCTATATATAAGCGAGGTTGTCATCAGGAATATTCATCATCTTGGTCTAACTTGTTTCAAATGAGTGACAATATGTTGTTTTTTTTTTTTTTATTTTTTTAATCAAAGAGGCTTCCCTGTCAATCATCACTATACACAATAATTTAATTTGATATTCAATCACAGGGATATCGTAATTTAGGCAAATACTGCAAATCCGAATTTTCCCTAATTGTGAAACCCCCTGAACACTGCGGGACACACATGCACAACAAGTTGGTGTCCTTGAAGCCAACCTACTTTAAGCAAACTGTCCAATGAGGTAATATATTACTCTCTGAGAAGATGCGGTTTATTTGTATTGGATAAATTACTATTAATACTGTTGGCAATATTGTTACACTTTTGTCGTCCACAGATAGGGTTCAACAGCAGTAAAAACAAACATATAACCACTGTAGTTTCAAAGGTGGTTTTTTTTTTTTACCTGCATAATTAGGGACATTACAAACAAATGCCCAGCTGTATCCTACTCCATGATAATTGGGAACTACCTATGTGAAGTCCCTACAAAGTAAGATATTTCTTCTGTCCCCTACTTAGTGGGACATATGTAGGAACTAAATCATACTTTCATTACATTACTCAGGAAATTTTCCGTCTATCGACTCTTTCTGTTCAGACGTGTCTTCTTTTTAAAGCAATTTGATGATTTCAGTGTGGCAACATATTAAACACGGTTCAGCTATTGGTCTGTGTGGGTCCTGTTCCTGTATACCAATACTTGTACAGTACCTTCCTGCTTTCTTTACTAGTAGAGTGCCCAGGAAAGGCATACTGCCATTGGTTTCTTCTTCACACATGAATTTGATGCTATTATTGACATCTATGGTGTTGATGTGACCCCTTCTTGATTATCTCAAATATGTCATAATGTAACATTTTCATAAACTCGGCTTGCATTCTATGGGTGCTGTGGCTATTGCTTCTTGCTCCAGATTTTCCATGAACATTGCTACTTTGTTTAGAGGTCCAGGTCCCCAACTTACCCCACAATCTATGGACAATGTTGCTGTAGCATGTTAATATGGCCACTGACTTGCCCCACAATCTATGGACAATGTTGTTGTAGCATGTTAATATGGCCACTGACTTGCCCCACAATCTATGGACAATGTTGTTGTAGCATGTTAATATGGCCACTGACTTGCCCCACAATCTATGGACAATGTTGTTGTAGCATGTTAATATGGCCACTGACTTGCCCCACAATCTATGGACAATGTTGTTGTAGCATGTTTAAGCCGCTGACTTAACCCACAAATTTATGGACAATGTTGTTAATGTCCTTTAGTGTGGTGCCATGTTAAAGTGGTCAGTGACTTGTCCACATGCCATCCATGGACGTTATCAATGTTGTCGTTTTAATATTCATTTTGATAATCTAAAGGACAAAGAGGTAAAGGTTCAAGGTTTACAAGGTACACAAATTTCTAAAGGTCAAGGTGTACAAATTTCTAAAGGTCAAGGTGTACAAATTTCTAAAGGTCAAGGTGTACAAATTTCTAAAGGTCAAGGTGTACAAATTTCTAAAGGTCAAGGTGTACAAATTTCCACAGATTTACCAGATAGAGAACAGATAAGGAACACTTACAGAGGTAGAACTCCTTGGATGTCAAAGAAGAAGAACTGGATCTTGACTCGCTCATTTGGTGTACCAATGAACTTGTAGGTACAGTGGGTGTTGGTTGGGTAGTTCTGTGGCCAACCGGGGGAATGAAATGTGCCCTGCTGTGGGATGGAGTTCAGAGATCGGTCTATGATTACATCACAGTCTGAAAGTATACAAAATATATTATATAGATACAATTAAAGTGATCTGGGAGGCAAGCCTCTCTAACATCAAAATAACATAACTCGATCTCTCATCCAATGTTACTTTTCTGTGCCAGATAATGATGAGTTCATTGACTTTGACATGTAATATAAAATCATAAATTATTGTCTCTTTAGGTGGAAGACCTGCATGAGCTAATGGATTTGAGTTATTCAATATCATAAATGTTAATGCATATGTCTCTTGAGATCTGAGCTAATGGATTGCATCTTTTCAAAATAAAGGAATGGATATAAAGATCATTCTATACATTAGATATTATTTGATATTGTACATTATATATTATCTCCTGTGGCAGTCTTCCAGGGGACTACCTTTGTACACTGTATACATACATCATCCTTCAATAAATGGAAGAATAAAAAGGTGACCACTCTTAATACTGTAATGCTGATTAGTGATTGGTAAAGGGAGATAACTACAACACACATACCAGGTATGACTTAGTGTATGCTACTTGTATATTAAATGTGTTACTGTTGCATTCATATTTGCCATTCTGTTGTATATCACTTTATCAGATATGCTACAGAAATCCTTTGTATGACGTGTTGGTTTGCCCTTTATACTAGCTGTCACCATGACCTCTGGTGTATAGAATATATCTTTCCTGGAATCCGTGTCTCAGTGTTTACACACTCATTATTGTGTTTATCTTTCGAGGAGCACACCAAAAATACAATTAAAAAATATCTTTTGTTTGAGACATTTAAAACCCAGAAATATACCATCGGTTCAGTGTGATACTATAACATAGAATAGGTCTGTGTTGGTTCAGTGTGATACTATAACATAGAATAGGCCTGTGTTGGTTCAGTGTGATACTATAACATAGAATAGGTCTGTGTTGGTTCAGTGTGATACTATAACATAGACTAGGCCTGTGTTGGTTCAGTGTGATACTATAACATAGAATAGGCCTGTGTTGGTTCAGTGTGAAGATACTATAACATAGAATAGGCCTGTGTTGGTTCAGTGTGATACTATAACATAGAATAGGCCTGTGTTGGTTTAGTGTGAAGATACTATAATATAGAATAGGCCTGTGTTGGTTCAGTGTGATACTATAACATAGAATAGGCCTGTGTTGGTTCAGTGTGATACTATAACATAGAATAGGCCTGTGTTGGTTCAGTGTGATACTATAACATAGAATAGGCCTGTGTTGGTTCAGTGTGAAGATACTATAACATAGAATAGGCCTGTGTTGGTTCAGTGTGATACTATAACATAGAATAGGCCTGTGTTGGTTTAGTGTGAAGATACTATAACATAGAATAGGCCTGTGTTGGTTCAGTGTGAAGATACTATAACATAGAATAGGCCTGTGTTGGTTCAGTGTGATACTATAAAATAGACCTGTGTGGGTTTAGTAACTGTCAATGAATCCCCAGGAACCTTAGAGAATCTAGCTGGTTAGAAACGTAGTCAGTAAAACTCTGATGTGTCAGTCATTAACTCTCAATGGTGGTGTAGAATAGATAGCATAATGCACGCCTTGTATGTGATTTCAATTCCATATCTAAATATTTCTACCAATACACTCTTATTCAGGTTTGTTGGATACAGATATAAAATTCAACTTTTCAGTGTTTAAGGGCCTTGAGAATTGATGGCAACCATGAAGGCATCACTTTGCATATTTGACAAAAATGCTATAGTTGAGTCGTCAGGCAAGTGAAAGCGCTTAAGAAACACATGATCGCAATATCCTTTAGGAATGCAATGCAAAAATTCCAAATTCAAAAGTCAAAAACTATTTTGTGGCACACTAGACTATTGATTATGCAGAGAAATCATATCCTAGCATCATTAAAATAAAATTCATCATATGGCTTGCCAAGAAATACCAAGAATGTGTTAGTTTTGCCAAAATATCAATAATTTGCATGAAATATTAGTTTCCTCCCACATTGTAAAATAATATGTATTCTAAAATAATTATTGCTTTTCATATCTTCTTAAACTTAAACATTCTTTCTTTTTTTTCTTACTGGAATATTTTGCATTCATTGACATTTTACCCTGTGATCGTTCTCCCATTAAATTTTGATATTCAAAGGAATAACATGTGATGATCTCTCTCACAAGGTGTAACCCTCTGTATGTACACTTCTGACACCAATGTAGTAAATGGCCTATAGTTTGTATACCAATAAGAAAAGTATGTAATATAACAGAATAGGCAAGTGTAGGTGATGCTCACACCAGAAGTTGATAAAACATGTACCCATAGAGGCATAAGATAGTGCATGACCATATGCCAATTGTTGATACATGTGGCTGAACATCACCCTAACACATAGATGGGTTGGAAACATTTTTCTATGAATACTGACGTTCCCATCTTTATCTGAAACTCATTTTTCATTTCACCATTTTTTTCTCATCCATAAAAACTACAGAACATGCATTTTTCAGAGATATGCATTTTTAAACTTTAATTGAAAGGCCATAGTTGTTTATTTACAGACTCCTTTAATAGAAGACTTTACCCTGTGACAAGGGTTATTTATGTAGAGGTTTATAGGAGAGTAAACACCAAAATAACACACATCTACCATTTTGTCTGATTTTTACAATTTTATTTTCTTGGAAAATGTCCAAAGGTTTTCTGTTAGTCTAAATACAAACCAAGTTATAGCGTTTCAAATAGGAACTCAAATATAGTCAACTTAATGAATGTGATTTCTGTAAACCATACCTATCATGCATACACACACAAAAACGCCTTTTCAAACATAAGAAAAATTGATTTAGGATATGTGAAGGTCCGAAGGGCACACCTCTTGTGGCTGCAGTTTCCCGCAGCTTGGAATTCCCCAGGCAAACCTACCTATCTCAAAACGTGTAATTGAAATATTTGATGGGACAACCAGGGAAATATAAACCTGGAATGATCCAAATAAAACAGGAGTCCATATTGATCAAATAAAATACCCTGGTGACCGTTACCACCACATCACTAGACATATAACTTCCTGCTATAGGGTATTTGTTTACGAGAACCCTGTAATAAAGCCGTAATGGAACCAGATTGGAGAAGCTACCATGGCTTGCTATAAAAGTATATACTGCAAAAGAATTTATATCTAAAGAAAATCTATTAAAAAAAGAGTTCCAAATAAAATAGTGGTTATAAACTGATTCAAACTGAAGAAATATAGGCTGATGTTACTGCTAAAGTAAATGGAAGGAATTTAATTTCTAAGATTCTTGGATAATGCCTGGAATGATACACATGACAAGAGGTGATTACATTTACTGTGAAGTGTTAAGGTAGAGCCACAGGCCTTACTACAGAACTTGTTGATGGTGGCACACCCTCCCTTCCATAGATCACACAGAGCCTGTAAGAGGACACTTACACAATGTCTTGTAACAGTTCACTATATAACACAGGGATATCACCTTGTAACAGTTCACTATATAACACAGGGATATCACCTTGTAACAGTTCACTACCTAACACACAGGGATATCACCTTGTAACAGTTCACTATATAACACACATGGATATCACTTTGTAATAGTTCACTATATAACACACAGGGATATCACCTTGTAACAGTTCACTATATAACACACAGGGATATCACCTTGTAACAGTTCACTATATAACACACAGGGATATCACCTTGTAACAGTTCACTATATAACACACAGGGATATCACCTTGTAATAGTTCACTACCTAACACACAGGGATATCACCTTGTAACAGTTCACTACCTAACACACAGGGATATCACCTTGTAACAGTTCACTACCTAACACACAGGGATATCACTTTGTAACAGTTCACTATATAACACACATGGATATCACTTTGTAACAGTTCACTATATAACACACAGGGATATCACCTTGTAACAGTTCACTATATAACACACAGGGATATCACCTTGTAACAGTTCACTACCTAACACACAGGGATATCACCTTGTAACAGTTCACTATATAACACACAGGGATATCACCTTGTAACAGTTCACTACCTAACACACAGGGATATCACCTTGTAACAGTTCACTATATAACACAGGGATATCACCTTGTAACAGTTCACTATATATATCACAGGGATATCACCTTGTAACAGTTCACTATATAACACACAGGGATATCACCATGTAACAGTTCACTATATAACACACAGGGATATCACCTTGTAACAGTTCACTATATAACACACAGGGATATCACCTTGTAACAGTTCACTATATAACACACAGGGATATCATCTTGTAACACTTCACTATATAACACAGGGATATCACCTTGTAACAGTTCACTATCTTACACACAGGGATATCACCTTGTAACAGTTCACTATATAACACAGGGATATAACCTTGTAACAGTTCACTATATAACACACAGGGATATCACCTTGTAACAGTTCACTACCTAACACACAGGGATATCACCTTGTAACAGTTCACTACCTAACACACAGGGATATCACCTTGTAACAGTTCACTATAACACACAGGGATATCACCTTGTAACAGTTCACTATAACACACAGGGATATCACCTTGTAACAGTTCACTACCTAACACACAGGGATATCACCTTGTAACAGTTCACTATATAACACAGGGATATCACCTTGTAACAGTTCACTACCTAACACACAGGGATATCACCTTGTAACAGTTCACTATATAACACACAGGGATATCACCTTGTAACAGTTCACTACCTAACACACAAGGATATCATCTTGTAACAGTTCACTATATAACACACAGGGATATCACCTTGTAACAGTTCACTATATAACACACAGGGATATCACCTTGTAACAGTTCACTACCTTACACACCGGGATATCACCTTGTAATGTAACCCTCCTACATATTGACTTATTTTATGTCTTTTCTATAAGTTTCTGCCTGATTGCCTAGTCCTGGATACTCAATACAATGATGATTTGGTTCCCATAGTAATGCACAGCCATGACATCAAAGTCCCTTTGGAGATCTGTAACTAAATAACAACCTGACATCCTGGTCACTCCTAAACTGCAGGCCCTTGTACATAAAAGTCCCGTTATATTGTATATATTCCGTAAAATTCTGATGGCATTTTATCATCTCAATAAAGTTTTTCTGTCGATAGAGTTCACAAATCATATGGTTATATACAGACAAAGAATAAATAATTCATATCAGTTAGAGCTTGTATCTCCATTTATCACTTTTTAAAGATGTCTAGCTACTATCACTACAGAAATGGTTTATCACAAATAATCTTAAAATTTATTCAATATGTGCTCAACAACGTCTCCCATGATGATCCGTGTTAAATTACTCTTTAAATCAATATTTTATCCACTTGTTTCAGGCACAACAACATGATCAGATTTGTGAATCTAATCAATGCTGAAACTTTGGAACAGATTTGTTTTCCTTAGTGAATAGTTTTTTTTCTAATTTAGATATATATCCTTCTTAAGGAACAACATTTCCAAATTTAAATCTTTAATTTATTTAACAGGACAATATTTTTTTGTCTATTCTGATTATTTACAACAGGGCAAATAACTCTAAATGAATGATTATTTTTGTAATTACTTGTTATGGAGGGGCTGTCCTAATAAAGTACAATTAAAACATTTGTCTTACACAAATACACTTAATTTGGGCCACAAAAAAAAAATAGTATTAGAAGTTTGTTCTTGTTAACATCTCACCATCTAATCTTGAGGGTTCTACAAAATGCCTTACTTTGATGATTTTGACCTCAAACTTTGACCTTGATGGTGTAGTACTACACCAATCTTTGACCTTGATGGTGTAGAACTACCACAATCTTTGACCTTGATGGTGCAGAACTACACCAATCTTTGACCTTGATGGTGTAGAACTACCACAATCTTTGACCTTGATGGTGTAGAACTACACCAATCTTTGACCTTGATGGTGTAGAACTACCACAATCTTTGACCTAGATGATGTAGAACTACACCAATCTTTGACCTTGATGATGTACGTAGAACTACACCAATCTTTGACCTTGATGATGTACGAAGAACTACACCAATCTTTGACCTTGATGGTGTAGAGCTACACCAATCTTTGACCTTGATGATGTAGAACTACACCAATCTTTGACCTTGATGATGTACGTAGAACTACACCAATCTTTGACCTTGATGGTGTAGAGCTACACCAATCTTTGACCTTGATGGTGTAGAACTACACAAATCTTTGACTTTGATGATGTACGTAGAACTACACCAATCTTTGACCTTGACGATGTAGAACTACACCAATCTTTGACCTTGATGATGTAGAACTACACCAATCTTTGACCTTGATGATGTACATAGAACTACACCAATCTTTGACCTTGATGGTGTACAGCTACACCAATCTTTGACCTTGATAGTATAGAACTACACAAATCTTTGACCTTGATGGTGTAGTACTACACCAATATTTGACCTTGATGGTGCAGAACTACACCAATATTTGACCTTGATGGTACAGAACTACACCAATATTTGACCTTGTTGTTTTACATGATGATTTGTCCTTGACAGTGTACTTCACCATATCTTGACCTTGATGATGCACCCCACAAAACGTTGGCCTTTGTGTTCCATACTCAACTCTGATCTTTTGGTGTACATCACTGAACCTCAATCGGTGTGTCCTTGTGTACTAATGGCATTAGCTTTGTGTAGCAGACTACTAGATAGGTATTCTTCTGCTGACAACAACCTCAAACAGTCTGAGAGGAGTTGATTCTGTCAACCTTTTATCAAATACGATAGTTGTCTTGGGTAATCGTAGCCATTAACTCAATATATATCCTTTTCCCCCGAAACTTGCTAAAGAAGTAATAAAACTAATAGACCATTTCATTAATAGCTATCAGGCTTTCACTTGCAAATATTGTCTCTTTTAAATAAATAGCATTCACTGTTTGAGAGTGAGAAGTTTGATGTACTGGTGATGGAACTGTCGTGATGTCTGTTAGTCAATTAAACCAGACATGTCTACAACATAATGACTACCATACAATCTACCAGTCAAACAGCACAAACCAGCCAATCAGATTTGGTTTTTGAATTGAGATCATATAATTGACAATTCTATATAAACTCACAGTAACCATGGAAATGTGAAAAGTGTTTGGTTTTAAATGTGAATAGGGACCAGTTTAAATGTCTCTCATGTAGGTAAAAGTTTATATATGATTTTCATTACACGTTAAATTGTAAACTTGTGAAGAAATTGTGCTGAATTAAGTGCCTCTACAGACCATTTTCATTCAGATATAATAGTGCAGTCAGTAATATATCACCAAGGTTACAGAACACTGTGACAGCATTCCACTGATGTCTCAGTCAGTCCTCCTGTTTAGGTCTACTCCTGTCTACCCAAGTTTTTTAGGTACAAACATTAAAAATCACCGAATACCTATGGTATTTACCCTGGACTAGGAAATCTGGACTGACTGTAAGAAAAATCACTCAGATAAACTTATCACAGTACTTTACCTTCTCACAGTTAAAGTCTTTTCATTGAGCATGATTAAAAACTCATGAGTTCTGCATCAAGTAATTTAACAGTTTTTTAAAAGGTATCTAAAAATATGGGAAAGATGAGGGGAAAAGTGAGATTCAAACCAGACAACAAATTAACTTATGTCTATAAAGACAATGGTAAGATTTGAATCCTTTTAAAATGGTCTATAGGGTAACAACCATGGTGGCCTGTACAGTAACTATGGTGGCCTGTACAGCCTGTACAGTAACTATGGTGGCCTGTACAGTAACTATGGTGGCCGGTACAGTAACTATGGTGGCCTGTACAGTAACTATGGTGGCCTGTACAGTAACTATGGTGGCCTGTACAGTAACTATGGTGGCCGGTATAGTAACAAGTACATTTCTACTGGTACTAGATGTCCTGTTTTAAGTAGTTATTATCCATTAGAAGCCAACAATGACCTGAAAGATGGCAGCCATGATAAGCTCTTAATGCCACAGAAAGCAACATTCAGGTTCTAATGTGTCCAGATCAACACATCAATCCTGATGGACAAATTACGTGCTGAAAATGGAATCAAATCACATCCATTTGCAGAGACTGATCAATCTCAAAGACCATATGAAGTCGATTCACAGACGCACAAAAACATCCTTCCATTTTTGTAGCAAACAAAAAATCAAATCATTAGTGAAGCATATACATGCTATTATGCTTTCTGTAGCAGAACTACACCACTCTCCCGATACAGCCATATATCACGATAGAGAACTTTGTCAAGCCCCACTAAACACACTATACAGCCAACACCCCACATATGGCTCCTTCAGCAGAATCTCTACCTACAGTCCTGCTGATGTACAAATAACTACAAGTGGAACTCTTTTGTTTTTTCATCAATTCATTTACCAAATACCAAAACATCCAGAGTGATGGATGCCATTAAACCAGTCAGCATACACTTATATCTTGGATTGGAAAGACAGAATGTGAATGCATAAATAAAATCTAATTACCCATGTAATTCATTAATTACTTCAATTTCCAGGAATTTCAAACTAGACATCACCCTGTATGGTTACCCTGTTACCAAGCAGCGTACAGCAGCCTTGGTATGAGAGCAGAAATAACAAAGCTTTCTACAGTTTCAACTTCATTTTCCTCAATTTTGTTTTATGTTAACTTCGTTTTTATTTCTTTGCTTTATTCAGCAGCAATTTGATGTTGAATATCTGTGTTTCGATAACAAAATAACACAAATTTGCTTCCGTCATTATTGCCTCACTTAACTAGTTTAAATGTAACATCATTCAGGTTTACTTCTTCATTTCCATTACATTATTTTATGGATACAACCAAGGGAAGAAAATGTTTTTGTGTCCCCTGAATGCAATACCAAATTTCTGTTTTATAGATATTTAACAATGCGAGAAACATTAAGAAACCCACCAGAATCAAATGAGATATTGCCTTTAATAAAACTGACTGAAAAAAATCTCTGCTGAGGCAAGAGACCTGCTCAAATCCCTAAACAGAAATGTTCTAACAAAATTGAAGGGCAGAGAATGAAAATTTTACAAAATAATGTTAACTATATCGAGAGGTTTTGGTCGTTACACTTTACAAACGATGTTACTGTTAATCGAGATCGATTTTAAACTTGTCGTGAGAAACATTTTCTGTGCTCATATAAGTACCTTTCCTTGAAGTGGTGCTAGTTCAAATGTGATACACTCTGACAATTAAATCATTGTTACAAACTGACAATGAAATGTCCTCAAGTTTTTAGACAAACATATTAAAAATGTCCCCTTGTGAAATCAAGTTCTTGAGATCAAGAACTGTTCAAGAACATCAAGAACAGTTATAGAATAGCTCTAGAACCATCTCATTGTAAGTTCTAGGACTCCAGTTCTTCATTCATTCTAGAACAGATTCAAGAAGCTATCAAGCACTGTTATGGAACTTTATATTCCTGAATTGTTCTTCAACTGATGTCCAAGAACTGTTCTAGAATGGCCATTTAATGTTTAAGAGCTGCTTTAGTACATTCCTTGATTAGGGCCTTGACAACATGTTTCAGAACAATTCCAGGATAATTCTAGAACAATTCAAGAAAATCTCATGGAGAATACAAGTTCTCTTAAAATTTCTTCACAGCTATACATCATAAATATTAATTTGGAGGTAAATTTATGATTTTTCAATGTTCAGACCATAAAAAAACCTTCTGAAGAGAGATTTTTTTTCTCTAGCTCCTGTACTGTAGGATTTCTTACAATGTAGAAACCAATGTCCTTCAACTCCCATTCTAATGGAGCCAACAAATGACATTTAATTCCAATGATGTAGGGCCAGACAATGAATGACCTTCAACTCTTAGGCTGGGGAATGACCTTTAACTATCTTGATTGAAGATCCAGAAGGCAATTAATGTTTTCCAATTCTCTGAGGTCATAGGAATCAGACAAAAGTTTTCTGTGGTCATGATAGAAAATTAAGGCAGGAAACACAGGTGTTACCAAGCATAGATTACAAACTCTCTAATGACCTAGAGCAGCACTGGCCTCCATTGGTCATTAAAAGAGCCACACATCGCAATTAGCTGTTAGGAACAAATGTCAGACTTTCTATCTAAGTCTGGTTCATTGCAGTTTTATGGTACACAACAGAGTTTTATCATGTCAGACTCAATTCTGATGCAAAAGTCTCACCATAATATAGGGGATGGGATTAGATTTGTAGCATTGCACCCAATTAACAAGCTCTTTTGGGACTTCACAGTAATAACCTCCCTAAAACCTACTGTAACCAACCCGCCCCCTTCAACATTCCCAGTCACAACTTATCTTCAAACTACTGTTAAAGCAATCATAATTTTTCAAAATGATTTAACCTGTGAAAAAGTATAAAAAACATGTAAATTATTCACCTGTTCTAATGTAAGGAATGAGATCTGAAGGCCATTTGGGCAGTTTAACCTTTTGGTTCTGACAAGACATGAGGGATTACTTGCTGAAGGATAGAACAGTTATGAAGAAGAATTACCAAATTCAATGTCAGAAATACCTACTTCATAAAACATCTATATTAGAACTCACAAAGTGTTGTAGTGATCGCCAAGGTATGGACAGGCACCACACACACAAAATGTACAAATGTAGAAAGGTGTCTGGATGAGGTTTCATATCACAGAAGTTAGGAATTTGATTGTGTGTAGTTATGTATAAAGTGAGCTGATGTTGTGAGTGTCAAAAGATTATCTATTTATAAAGACAGAATTCTCAGGTTCAGGAATATTATTTATAGATGACTTTTTAGATCCTACTGGTAACAAGGTTTGATTCTCTTGACCTGGACCTCCAGTTTTTTTATATCCTAACAAAATACATATCAAATATTCTTACACATCATTGAAGATTATGACCTTGGAACTGAAAACATCACATGTCTTGTAATATCTTTGTTTCTCCAGGGACTTGACAGTTAACCTTGGTTGCATCTCTGATGGATTTTCGGAGGCAAACTCTGCTTTATTCCTACAAAGGCCCGCCACATTGTGTTGGAACACCACACCTCATCTTACTAGGTAATGAGAACTGGAGACAAATGACAATTTAGACATGTCAGATCCGTGTATTTGTCCAATCTGAAACCCAATCTTCTGTCGTCATTGACCCCGTATCTCGAGAGGGACGATTATTGGGCGACCAAACCCATCATTGCCCTAATAAAACACCATTTTGCTGATGGATGCGACTATTCATCTTTGCTTTCCAATGACCATGATGATATCGTCGGCCGAGTTTACTGTTATTTTAGGCAATCTCCACACTCTATTTTTTATCCACTTAAGGACCAGATTGTATGCTGATGAAATAAAAACCAAGCTACCAATAATTCTTCTCTATTTCCCAGGCTAGACAGACCATGTTTGTAACAACAGGAAATAGCAAATGATAGCAAGACACATAGTATGATAGGAGAGCCTGTCAGGCAGTGTTAGGAAAACATCTTTGTGACCTATCCCCTAAACAAGATGTGATGGACTTTGCCCGTTTTCATCATTATCAGACAGTTACAGACTTGGCGTTTCCTGTTTCAAAATCTTGTAACATATACCTCCACAAGCCGAGATACTTCAGCGTTATATAATGCCTGATCTCAATATCTCAATGGTAAGTTAATGGATATTGCCAATTGATTTACAATAATCAAACCATTTGTATACCAAATCCACCACTCTTGCTTTACCCTACAACCTTACTAATATGTACAACATCAGTGATAAATAGCAAATTCAGTTTTACATTAAATTCACTGCTACATGAAGCTGTTTTTGAAGAATTGCCATATTTCTCTATCAAAAGGTGTCTTGTACTTTAACCTTGACGTCTTACATAGTAAGAAAAGGCAGAAACTCAAATTCAATATTCCCCTGGGCTAACCTTCCTTATCAGTCATACACATAACTGGAAAGAGTCTATCATTTTTATAAAACAGAACTCATACCTACCACATTTTATGTCATACCTGATAGACGACTTGGCATCAACATCAGTTCTCACATCGAACGAATGTGTAGATTTTAATGAGATTATTGTAGGTGTTAATTCCATCAGGTAAACCAGTGTTTACATTACAGGTTACTACACCCTACACCAGGTAACCAGTGTTTATATTACAGGTTACTACACCCTACACCAGGTAACCAGTGTTTATATTACAGGTTACTACACCCTACACCAGGTAACCAGTGTTTATATTACAGGTTACTACACCCTACACCAGGTAACCAGTGTTTATATTACAGGTTACTACACCCTACACCAGGTAACCAGTGTTTATATTACAGGTTACTACACCCTACACCAGGTAACCAGTGTTTATATTACAGGTTGCTACACCCTACACCAGGTATCCAGTGTTTATATTACAGGTTACTACACCCTACACCAGGTAACCAGTGTTTATATTACAGGTTACTACACCCTACACCAGGTAACCAGTGTTTATATTACAGGTTACTACACCCTACACCAGGTAACCAGTGTTTATATTACAGGTTACTACACCCTACACCAGGTAACCAGTGTTTATATTACAGGTTACTACACCCTACACCAGATAACCAGTGTTTATATTACAGGTCATATTCTACACTGTGGTGGTGAGGATGGACCGACACTTCAACACCAGGGACCCAACTTAGGGATCTGTCAGATTGAAAATTATCTAAAGTTAGGGACCCAACTTAGGGATCTGTCAGATTGAAAATTATCTAAAGTTAGGGACCCAACTTAGGGATCTGTCAGATTGAAAATTATCTAAAGTTAGGGACCCAACTTAGGGATCTGTCAGATTGAAAATCATCTAAGGTTCCTCTGAATATCATACTACTGTTTAAACATAAATTAGTTCTGTATCTCTCCTTAATGGGGCATCATTAAAAAAAAATTGTGTCCTTCCATAGAGATTATTGACCTTGAAAATACATGGTTAATATTTCTACAAAGAGAAGAAACGACTAAGAATACTATAGACGTTCCCATCAGAGAAGAGCTTTAGCAGTATGAATCCTAAATCTGTGCCCAATGAAGAAAGGGTTTGACTGTGAAAATACTAGTTTTTTGTCTCTTCATAGAAGAATGTTCACATTGAGTATACCTGATCTATAACATTCCTTGAAACAGAATTATGTCCTTTTGTAAAGGGAACCTTTGACTGACCTACCAAACAACAGATCCATGTCCTTTTGTAAAGGGAACCTTTGACTGACCTACCAAACAACAGATCTATGTCCTTTTGTAAAGGGAACCTTTGACTGACCTACCAAACAACAGATCCATGTCCTTTTGTAAAGGGAACCTCTGACTGACCTACCAAACAACAGATCCATGTCCTTTTGTAAAGGGAACCTTTGACTGACATACGTACCAAACAACAGATCCATGTCCTTTTGTAAAGGGAACCTTTGACTGACCTACCAAACAACAGATCCATGTCCTTTTGTAAAGGGAACCTTTGACTGACCTACCAAACAACAGATTTATGTCCTTTTGTAAAGGGAACCTCTGACTGACCTACCAAACAACAGATTTATGTCCTTTTGTAAAGGGAACCTTTGACTGACCTACCAAACAACAGATCCATGTCCTTTTGTGCGGGGAACCTCTGACTGACCTACCAAACAGCAGATTTATGTCCTTTTGTAAAGGGAACCTTTGACTGATCTACCAAACAACAGATCCATGTCCTTTTGTAAAGGGAACCTCTGACTGACCTACTAAACAATAGATTCATGTCCTTTAGTAAAGGGAACCTTTGAATGACCTACCAAACAACAGATCCATGTCCTTTTGTAAAGGAAACCTCTGACTGACCTACCAAACAACAGATTTATGTCGTTTTGTAAAGGGAACCTCTGACTGTCCTACCAAACAACAGATTTATGTCCTTTTGTAAAGGGAACCTCTGACTGACCTACCAAACAACAGATCCATGTCCTTTTGTAAAGGGAACCTTTGAATGACCTATCAAACAACAGATTTATGTCCTTTTGTAAAGGGAACCTCTGACTGACCTACCAAACAACAGATCTATGTCCTTTTGTAAAGGGAACCTCTGACTGATCTACCAAACAGCAGATTTATGTCCTTTTGTAAAGGGAACCTCTGACTGACCTACCAAACAACAGATCCATGTCCTTTTGTAAAGGGAACCTTTGACTGACCTACCAAACAGCAGATTTATGTCCTTTTGTAAAGGGAACCTCTGACTGACCTACCAAACAACAGATCCATATCCTTTTGTAAAGGGAACCTTTGACTGATCTACCAAACAGCAGATTTATGTCCTTTTGTAAAGGGAACCTCTGACTGACCTACCAAACAACAGATCCATGTCCTTTTGTAAAGGGAACCTCAGACTGACCTACCAAACAACAGATCCATGTCCTTTTGTAAAGGGAACCTCTGACTGACCTACCAAACAGCATATTTATGTCCTTTTGTAAAGGGAACCTTTGACTGACCTACCAAACAACAGATTTATGTCCTTTTGTAAAGGGAACCTCTGACTGACCTACCAAACAACAGATCCATGTCCTTTTGTAAAGGGAACCTTTGACTGATCTACCAAACAACAGATCCATGTCCTTTTGTGTGGGGAACCTTTGACTGACCTACCAAACAACAGATCCATGTCCTTTTGTAAAGGGAACCTTTGACTGACATACGTACCAAACAACAGATCCATGTCCTTTTGTGCGGGGAACCTCTGACTGACCTACCAAACAACAGATTTATGTCCTTTTGTAAAGGGAACCTTTGACTGATCTACCAAACAACAGATCCATGTCCTTTTGTAAAGGGAACCTCTGACTGACCTACCAAACAACAGATCCATGTCCTTTTTTTGTGAAACTGTGACATACAGAATATCATATATTTTCCTTTTTTAATGAGAAATATTGACATACAAAGTAAATTTTGACTTTCAGAATATCATATTTTGCCCTTTTTAATGAGAACCTTGGACCTCCAAAGTAAACTTTGACCTTCCGAATAACTTATTTTGTACTTTTTAAAGAGATCGAACCTTTGCTTTGACCTTCAGAATAGCATTTTTTGCTCTTTTTAAAGAAAACCTTTGACCTACAGATTACTAGGTATGTGTTCCTTCCAAGTGGAACCTTGACTGAGATATTCGAAAACACAGACAAGTATTAGGCTTATCTATTTATATAAAACTATGACTGCCACCTTGGATCCCTACATCAGTGAAACATTCAACAGTTACATTTACTACCATTCATTTTATCACTATCTTCGTGTTATATGATAGACAACTGACCTATTAATGTGAATGGAGTAGTAAATGTACAATTTCCTTTTCTGTACTATTTATAGACCTTAAATGTCTTAAAAAGATTTACTAAAGTAGAGATTGCTTACACTGCGGTAGGTAAGGTACCATTACAATGCAATCCTATTGTGTGAGCCAACTGCCAGACCTGCTAACTCAGCAGTGTGAGAGTGACAACGCGGCCAATGATTCCGACTGCTGCAATAGTTTCATATGTAAGGTTCGTTCCTATTACACTTTAGATCAAATGATAGAAACAAATTAAACCATCTTGCTCAAATTACAGCCCAATTTCCTTTATTGAGAAGGAGTTCCTTCAATAATGCATTCTGTAGGATCAGATATGCCTGGATGATCAGGAATCACCAGCAGAGAAGATTTATCATGCACAAGGACAGTAAATAAGGCCGGAAAAAATGCCTCATTCATTTACAACATCAGACAAATGCTTTTAACCCTATCTCTCCTGTCTGCAATTTAATCCTAATGAAATATCAAGCAACTACCAAACACAAATGTGTGTACAGTATGCTTCATCAGGTCCAGTTGATTTGAATTGTACTCTGTATTTCTCTTACAGCTTCATTTGTCAGCAAATGTCACCCAATCACATCAGCCGAGGATTCGATTAAACCTGGTCCAGTACACATGTTCAGCCATCATAGGGTACAACCCCATATCTACCATACCTAGACCAGTACACAGCCATCATAGGGTACAACCCTATATCTACCATACCTAGACCAGTACACAGCCATCATAGGGTACAACCCCATATCTACCGTACCTATACCAGTACACAGTCATCATAGGGTACAACCCCATATCTACCATACCTATAGACCAGTACACAGCCATCATAGGGTACAACCCCATATCTACCGTACCTATACCAGTACACAGCCATCATAGGGTACAACCCCATATCTACCATACCTATAGACCAGTACACAGCCATCATAGGGTACAACCCCATATCTACCATACCTAGACCAGTCATCATAGGGTACAACCCCATATCTACCATACCTATAGACCGGTACACAGCCATCATAGGGTACAGCCCCATATCTACCATATGCAGACCAGCCATCATAGGGTACAACCCTATATCTACCATACCTAGACCAGTACACAGCCATCATAGGGTACAACCCTATATCTACCATACCTAGACCAGTACACAGCCATCATAGGGTACAACCCCATATCTACCATACCTAGACCAGTACACAGCCATCATAGGGTACAGCCCCATATCTACCATACGCAGACCAGCCATCATAGGGTACAACCCCATATCTACCATACCTAGACCAGTACACAGCCATCATATGGTACAACCCCATATCTACCATACCTAGACCAGTACACAGCCATCATAGGGCAAACCCTATATCTACCATACCTAGACCAGTACACAGCCATCATAGGGTACAACCCCATATCTACCATACCTAGACCAGTACACAGCCATCATAGGGTACAGCCCCATATCTACCATACGCAGACCAGCCATCATAGGGTACAACCCCATATCTACCATACCTAGACCAGTACACAGCCATCATATGGTACAACCCCATATCTACCATACCTAGACCAGTACACAGCCATCATAGGGCAAACCCTATATCTACCATACCTAGACCAGTACACAGCCATCATAGGGTACAACCCCATATCTACCATACCTAGACCAATACACAGCCATCATAGGGTACAACCCCATATCTACCATACCTATAGACCAGTACACAGTCATCATAGGGTACAACCCCATATCTACCTTAATTACCTATAGACCAGTACACAGCCATCATAGGGTACAACCCCATATCTACCATACCTATAGACCAGTACACAGTCATCATAGCCTGGTACAACCCCATATCTACCTTAATTACCTATAGACCAGTACACAGCCATCATAGGGTACAACCCTATATCTACCGTACCTATAGACCAGTACACAGCCATCATAGGGTACAACCCTATATCTACCATACCTAGACCAGTACACAGCCATCATAGGGTACAACCCTATATCTACCATACCCAGACCAGTACACAGCCATCATAGGGTACAACCCCATATCTACCATACCTAGACCAGTACACAGCCATCATAGGGTACAACCCCATATCTACCATACCTATAGACCTGTACACAGCCATCATAGGGTACATCCCTATATCTACCATACCTAGACCAGTACACAGCCATCATAGGGTACAACCCCATATCTACCATACCTATAGACCAGTACACAGCCATCATAGGGTACAGCCCCATATCTACCATACGCAGACCAGTACACAGCCATCATAGGGTACAACCCCATATCTACCATACCTAGACCAGTACACAGCCATCATAGGGTACAACCCCATATCTACCATACCTATAGACCTGTACACAGCCATCATAGGGTACATCCCTATATCTACCATACCTAGACCAGTACACAGCCATCATAGGGTACAACCCCATATCTACCATACCTATAGACCAGTACACAGCCATCATAGGGTACAGCCCCATATCTACCATACGCAGACCAGCCATCATAGGGTACAACCCTATATCTACCATACCTAGACCAGTACACAGCCATCATAGG
Source organism: Pecten maximus (assembly GCF_902652985.1). Classification (NCBI taxonomy): domain Eukaryota; kingdom Metazoa; phylum Mollusca; class Bivalvia; order Pectinida; family Pectinidae; genus Pecten; species Pecten maximus. The sequence goes on from NC_047019.1 coordinate 30,456,508, forward strand.
GTACAACCCTATATCTACCATACCTAGACCAGTACACAGCCATCATAGGGTACAACCCCATATCTACCATACCTAGACCAATACACAGCCATCATAGGGTACAACCCCATATCTACCATACCTATAGACCAGTACACAGTCATCATAGGGTACAACCCCATATCTACCTTACCTATAGACCAGTACACAGCCATCATAGGGTACAACCCCATATCTACCATACCTATACCAGTACACAGTCATCATAGGGTACAACCCCATATCTACCATACCTATAGACCAGTACACAGTCATCATAGGGTACAACCCCATATCTACCATACCTATAGACCAGTACACAGTCATCATAGGGTACAACCCCATATCTACCTTACCTATAGACCAGTACACAGCCATCATAGGGTACAACCCCATATCTACCTTACCTATAGACCAGTACACAGCCATCATAGGGTACAACCCCATATCTACCATACCTAGACCAGTACACAGCCATCATAGGGTACAACCCCATATCTACCATACCTATAGACCAGTACACAGCCATTATAGGGTACAACCCCATATCTACCATACCTATAGACCAGTACACAGCCATCATAGGGTACAACCCCATATCTACCATACCTAGACCAGTACACAGCAATCATAGGGTACAACCCCATATCTACCATACCTATAGACCAGTACACAGCCATCATAGGGTACAACCCCATATCTACCATACCTATAGACCAGTACACAGTCATCATATATATATATAGGGTACAACCCCATATCTACCGTACCTAGACCAGTACACAGCCATCATAGGGTACAACCCCATATCTACCATACCTAGACCTGTACACAGCCATCACAGGGTACAACCCCATATCTACCATACCTATAGACCAGTACACAGTCATCATAGGGTACAACCCCATATCTACCATACCTATAGACCAGTACACAGTCATCATAGGGTACAACCCCATATCTACCATACCTATAGACCAGTACACAGCCATCATAGGGTACAACCCCATATCTACCATACCTAGACCAGTACACAGTCATCATAGGGTACAACCCTATATCTACCATACCTAGACCAGTACACAGCCAGTATAGGGTACAACCCTATATCTACCGTACCTAGACCAGTACACAGCCATCATATGGTACAACCCCATATCTACCATACCTAGACCAGTACACAGCCATCATAGGGTACAACCCCATATCTACCATACCTAGACCAGTACACAGCCATCATAGGGTACAACCCTATATCTACCATACCTATAGACCAGTACACAGCCATCATAGGGTACAACGCTATATCTACCATACCCAGACCAGTACACAGCCATCATATGGTACAACCCCATATCTACCATACCTAGACCAGTACACAGCCATCATAGGGTACAACGCCATATCTACCATACCTATAGACCAGTACACAGCCATCATAGGGTACAACCCCATATCTACCATACCTAGACCAGTACACAGTCACCATATGGTACAACCCCATATCTACCATACCTATAGACCAGTACACAGCCATCATAGGGTACAACCCCATATCTACCATACCTATAGACCAGTACACAGCCATCATAGGGTACAGCCCCATATCTACCATACCTATAGACCAGTACACAGTCATCATAGGGTACAACCCTATATCTACCGTACCTATAGACCAGTACACAGTCATCATAGGTACAACCCCATATCTACCGTACCTATAGACCAGTACACAGCCATCATAGGGTACAACCCTATATCTACCATACCTAGACCAGTACACAGCCATCATAGGGTTCAACCCTATATCTACCATACCTAGACAAGTACACAGCCATCATAGGGTACAACCCCATATCTACCATACCCAGACCAGTACACAGTCATCATAGGGTACAACCCCATATCTACCATACCTAGACCAGTACACAGCCATCATAGGGTACAACCCCATATCTACCATACCTATAGACCAGTACACAGCCATCATAGGGTACAACCCCATATCTACCATACCTAGACCAGTACACAGTCATCATAGGGTACAACCCCATATCTACCATACCTATAGACCAGTACACAGCCATCATAGGGTACAACCCCATATCTACCATACCTATAGACCAGTACACAGCCAGTATAGGGTACAACCCCATATCTACCATACCTATAGACCAGTACACAGCCATCATAGGGTACAACCCCATATCTACCATACCTATAGACCAGTACACAGTCATCATAGGGTACAACCCCATATCTACCATACGCAGACCAGCCATCATAGGGTACAGCCCTATATCTACCATACCTATACCATGATGCAGACATAGCAGGATATAACTAGGGTCAACAATGCTATATATCTACCACACCTTGACCATGATACATACAATACACACTCTGGGTACAACTTAAGTGTACAATGCTTTAGTTACCATTGAATTCAGTTTTAATACTCACAAATTTCACCCATGACACAGATATGTCTTGATTGCTCTTCAGTACTTTTAATGGCAGGACAAAAAGATCAATGAAGTATCGGTTATTGAATCCGTGGCATTCATAGTCAATATGAAAACATACTATAACAAACTAAACAGAACATACTAACATTCTTCATGAAATTTGTTGTTGCTTCTGAATGAGAACAGATAGCAGTCCAAAAATAAGTAACATACACAATATCCCCACCGTCATAAGGTATAATGCTATAAACACTCAGAAACCCACCGTCATAAGGTATAATGTTATAAACACTCAGAAACAACAAAGACTACCAACATAGAAACAATACCATCATTCTAACTCAAAATCGAGAGAATTAAGGCAGTATATCAACAAAAATATGGATACCTTTAAAAAAGTATGAGGAGATGACCAGGTGTTCCTGAAGAGGAAGCCCCTACTGCTTCATCAAAGAAACCAGTCAAAGCAATACAAACCAAGGTCAAATCCAGGTAACTTAGTTAGTCTCAAAATGAAAACTAGGGTGTTGATAATTGAAACCATGCAATAGGTATATCAACATGCATCGAACGTGTGAATATACTTCATATAGCATAAGGAAATAAAATATGTTTAAACAAGACAATGATGTTGACCATAACACTTTCCCATGGTCTTCGTCAACTGTCAGGGAGGCAGTTTGACTACATACTTGGCAAATGCCAACAAAAAGGTTTTAATATAAGTTGTCCATCAACCATCCAATGACATATTCTAATTTACAATGGGTTAACATACAACAGTGTTGTTATTTATTCTCATAAACTGATATTTACTCTCACGAACAATTCATCAAACATTAACTTAGTATCAACTTCATGCCATCTATCCTACTTACAACCATCACATGATGAAACCCATCCTCACTTCAAAATTGTTAATGCATACTAACATAATCATCCACTAAATCTCCTTACAGAGCTGACGTGTAATCTGTATCAGGACTGTACTTAAATGTGTGACCATTAACATTCTGGGCTGTTATTAATGTAAAACTCTTTGTTTGTTTTTCATGTGAAAGAAATAATTCAATTGTTAGGAAACCTGGTGCATGTAACGGTTGTTGAAATGATTTACTTGAGACACACAACTTGTCACACACTGGGATATTCGGCTTGTCTATGAAATATATTCCAACACCTTCCCATCAAGTTAAGGAAACTATGACCTATTACATAACAACACCACAAGATGTTTAAAACTGATAGGTTTAGTAGATTGCCGTCGCTGCTGAATGTGTTAAAATAATTTTACCACTTAAGCATCAAATTTTGAAATAGTGTTTCATAGATGTTGAGAGTGAGAGATGAGATTTGTGTATCTGGCAGTGAGAGTGAGGTATTGTCTCCGTGGTGTCAGCCTGAACAGCACAATGAAGACATCGGTTTGACACTCCCTTGTCAATTTGTACCAACCATTTGAGTTTCTCTGAGTACTCCAGTTTCATAAAGCCCTCCTGTTTTCTTGTATAAGGATCACTTGGCTTTTCCTACCACCAATTAAGACCACCAGGGGTTTTTTTTTGGGTGTTCGTTTCTCTCCTATTAAAACCTAATGTCAACTCAGCCAGCTACTTACTGTTTCTTTTTAATAAACTTCATAACAAATGAAATTTTATTTTAATGTTAACTACGTATAACTGGATACAATCAGAACCGAGACATATATTGCTTCCCTGCCACAATCTTGCTGCATAAAATTCCATCCGGCTTTTGTTTCGTGGTTTTTTGTTTTAGAGAGTATTTTAAAAAGAGCAAAGAGTAATTGAAAACTGAAGTATGAACTAAAATTGGTAGTGATCATTTCAGCTGACTGATTCTATGGCTAGTTCTCTAAGTGTGTCACTTTGACTCCACTGTTGTCATGCATTTACAGACACTATAATACTGACATAATACTTTCTATACTGCTACTGAGGGTTGAGCTGTCCCGCTGTCCTGACTAGGGCAGATAACAGCCACAGCGAAAATGGATTTAATTTGAAAATGTTTACCACTGTCTGCTTCATCCTGATTTATCTCCCTTTGGTAGTGCCTCTAGTCGTTTATCAAGCCTCTTTATCTGTAGTGCATGTGTAGACACAATACACAAATGTGAGTGTCATTTCTTTACATACACGATCTATCTATTTTCATTTTCCTCTTCTAAACTCTTCGCTACATGGAAATGAAATCACTTTGGAGATACTACAGAGAAACTTTAATGTACAGTCCCCCCTCTCCCCCCAACCACAACCACAACAACATGCTAAACCACCACTCAAGACATTGTTGACTTTTACTTTGATATAGAACAAGGTGATAAGAGCCTTCTGAGGATACTGAGCCATAAACCTGATGAAGCCTTGAGAAGTTCTGGTAAAACACATTGATGGAATGTTTGATATTCTTTAAAACTCTTAAAACATTAGTTTAAAACATTAAGGTTAAGATATAATGTTTTCTTAAAAAAAAACATGACGATGCAAAAAAAGAAAATTTAACAACCTTGAAATAGAACTCCCATTAATATTTCAAAAAATATTTGTAGAATTGAAGTTATTATGGCATCCAGGTTAAGATGCCCAAGTACATTTGGATGTTCAACCTGCATGGGGGATGAGCACTCTTGACTTTAAATATATTAAGTGTAGTTATAGACATAGTTAACATAGGCATAGCTTGAACTTAAAGAAACACTACTGTGACCATAGTAATTAACTTTACTGGACTGTAGTGTTACACAATGATCAACATTAGGGTAAGATCTAGTCAAGTACTGTGAATTAGGACATTTTTGACAATTTCGACCTACTTTGAACCAACTGCACCCTATTTCAACCTAACGTATTTCAGTGAGAGTAAGGAGTCATGTAAGAAAAAAAGGGAAAAGCAAGATTGATCATAAAATCGGTCAGTTAAGAGTGGGGAGAGAGGATTTGATGGAGTTCCCTGGTCTTCGTTTCTGGGTAGAGTACTGATGTCCCAAGTGTACAAGTAAAATTGTCATTGAAGTAATTCTTCTTCTGTTGCATGCAGACTATCTGTGATCTGAGGAACATCCACTAGTAGGACTAAACCTGGCCCAAAGGCAACTACACTTTCCAAACACATTTATATTACTCAACCACAATGCTCGATATATATGCTTTCGAGAAAATTGAATCTCAGCCAACACTACTTAGGTTCGCAAGGAATCTAATTGATTTTTCCATTCCCTCGTAATAGTCGTTTTTCTTCTTCAATAAAACGATTACTTGTCCTCATTGAAAACATACAACATTTCACAATTTATGTTTTAGCTATTAATTTTGCTCGAGAGCTGTAATCGGTGGCCCCTAATTCAATCAAACGTAAGCAGGGAACGTACGCTGTGTGCGCGACAAGCCTTAAGAAAGTGTCACATATTGCTGAACATACAGCAGACCACCCAAATTGCCCATCAGACCTAGGAAAATAAGGCACAATTTCGTAACAACAGAAACTGTGTGACATCTGCTATCTGTCATCCAACTTTCAAATAAAATGTCCTTTGTACTTATCTAGGAAACATTTCATTTTGTCGAGTCTTGAGACCATCCATCTCCTTCTACATAATATGAATGTGATCACCTTAGAATGTATCCAAGATTAAAATTGGAAATCAGTGTCTCTTTGGTATAAGCAAATAAATGAAATAACACAACATGACATATATTACATGTACTACAAACACTCCTAGGAACCTGATTTCATGACATATACAGTACATGTAGTACAAACACACCAAGGAACCTGATTACATGACATATATGTACTACAAACAGTACAAACACTCCAAGGAACCTGATTACATGACATATACATGTACTACAAACACTCCAAGGAACCTGACTTCACAACTTATATATAATAATTACAAACACACCAAGGAACCTGATTACATGCCATATACATGTACTACAAACACATCAAGGAACCTGATTACATGACATATACATGTACTACAAACACTCCTACGAACCCAATTACTGTACTTATTATTATATGGATAAATGGTCCACACTCTCAGAGTTACATGACGCTATGAAATGTAATACTTTTTACATGACTATATGAAATGTAATACTTTTTACATGACTATATGAAATGTAATACTTTTTACATGACTATATCAAATATAAAACACTTTTCACATGGATATAAAAGAAAAGAAAACTGGTAGATTCTTTTTTCTTCCCAAATATTGCTAACTATTTTAAATTCATGGCAAGAATACATGATTTATATGATACTTTTCCTAAGAAATTGTCTTGTACTTTTGTATGGTTTAATTGGCCTGAACAGACCGTCTGGGAGGATACATTGTAACTACAGGGACGTCTATAAGGACAGCCAATCACAATTCAGTTTGACCTCTCTAACAGGCTGTCTGTCTTTTGACACCAGATAGGCAACTTAATGTCCTCTTGGGAAACATTTCTCGTCTCCAATGTCATCCACACCAAACCATTAATAAATAATTGTATTTCCTGACATCTTAGCCAAGCTGTGGCATTTTATGTGATTATATCATATATATTTTACAGAGTGTTTCAAACCATACAGTACTATAAGCGATTGAACAATTAAGCTAACTGAAATGGAAACAGACATGAATATGGAGATCATCCTTTATCTCTTATAATACAGTATTCAAATTGAATTATGATTATTTACTAATACACTGCCACACCAAGATACTGAGTCTCAGAGTAATACAGTCATTTTGGTCATATGGGAACGACCATTTAATTGTTTCTGGGTTTTGTGTGAGTTGTCATCACAACAACAACAAATGAACAACTTGTTATGTGCAACGAAAGGTATACTTATACAGCAAACCTTGCTGTCTTCTATCAAAATACCTAATGACTTGTTTCCATGAAAACATTCAATGTTTTTTTTCTGTGACAACACACAATGTCTTGTTTCTATATATCATTACATGGAACTAAATGTCTTAATTTTAATACAACAGCTACTGTCCTGTTTCTATGACAACCTGTATTGTCTATCTTGCCTCTATGATAACACACAACACCTAATGTTTTATTTCTATGACAATAACTAATGTATTGTTTCTATGACAATAACTAATGTATTGCTTCTATGACAACACCTAATGTATTGTTTCTATGACAATAACTAATGTATTGCTTCTATGACAACACCTAATGTCTTATTTCTATGACAACACCTAATGTCTTATTTCTATGACAACACCTAATGTCTTATTTCTATGACAACACCTAATGTATTGTTTCTATGACAATAACTAATGTTTTATTTCTATGACAACCTTTAATGCCTTATTTCTATGACAATCACTAATGTCTTACTTCTATGTAAAACCCTAATGCCTTACTTAATGACAACCCATAATGTATTGTTTCTATGATAACCTCTTATGTCTTGTTTCTATGACAACACTTCATGTCTTGTTTCTATGACAACACTGCATGTCTTGTTTCTATGACAACACCTAATAACTTGTTTCTATGACAACACCTAATGTCTTGCAACTATGACAAGACTTTAAGCATTGCTTCTAAGAGAAGACAAAAATGCCTTGTTTCCCTGACAACACTTGAGGTATTTTTGTAGGAAAAATTCAACTGCCATCTTTCTATAAAAAGCAGACACATAACAAGTAAAATCTGACATCAGCCATTTCTTACATCTTTAAGCTTTTAACAATTGTTCAAACAATTTTTCGCAGCTGTTTAAATTGCATGCTTCCTTTTAAAAGCTTTGGAGATATGTCAAGTGTTTTATGAATTGCTCTCCCAAAGTCTGACATCTAAAAGACGCACCACAAAGAAGAATTGGTATAACTCTGTATGGATGTCATAAAGGAGGGACGATTCATTATCCACTGGGCTAGCTGTAAATGAGGATCACTCCTAGCTGGAGGAAGAAAACATTCTAAAGAATAATATTACAATTGTTATTGCTACCTGACTCTCTAAGTTAATGTAAATTTGATATTTTAAGACTGTTTCAATGAAAACTATTGGCCAGTGAGGCACATCTGAAGGTGCCAAAGCATTCAAATGATTATGATCAAGTGTCTTTCTTATCTTGATTGGTGATGAGAAGAGTATGGCTACTCTAGAATGGATTGATTTTTATATCAGACAATGAATGATTATTTTCTAAATGGCAGATTATTTGGGGTTATTTGGTAACAAGTGTTGTTTCATGCCTTAGTTGTTAGTCAACAGTTACAGGGAAATAAGGATTACCCCTCAGTGTTGGGACCAACCTGATGAACCCTTTCCCAGGGCTGTATTTGACCCCAACCTTCATATCCTCTCACTTCAGTATGATACTGACCAAATATCCTGACTGGACAGGTGTCCCCGGTTATTCAAAAAATAAATTTGAAAGATTTTTAACACATTGGAGTCATGTGACCTTCCTTAAAGTTGGTGAAATAAAATGCATTAATTTGAATAAATCTGACAGGTTCTTCTAAGTATATTACTGGCCAATGACTCCATTCACAAGGTGTTGTGTAGTTGTTAATACATTTTCCCCAATAACACTGAAAGTGGGTCAAGTTCATTCCTTTGAACAAACTTGATAGCCCTTCATCTTACTTCTGAAGAAAACAGGTGATGCTGGATGAACAAAAGGACAAGAGTTGTTGCCACCTAACATTCTCATTTGTTCTTTGAACAGGCAAACTTAGAAAAATTGAAAACATAAAAATTTGTGATCTATTTTAATTGATACACATTGTTTTTCCTAATTTGATTCAATTAATTAAAGATTTCTTTATTTCCAATCTTTAACAAGATTGATTGGAATAGCAATGCTGTGAAGTACTAACTTCACTCACCCCATTCTGCTATTTAAAGAATATCTACAATGTACATTGAATGTTTCTACCAGTCTTAATTAGCCTTCAGCTCTCATGTAGCACACAATGATCTATCTCCATCAACCTTTAAAATAAATCTGATTTCAAAGTTAACTTAAAAAAAAGTGTAAGTTTCTTTAAGGAAAACGCTGCATGAAAAAGTGTTATCAGTATACAGACGTAATTTAAGAATGCCAATTGATAGTATTGATTCCAGTACAACCAATGCCAGGTACATGCACGCCCACATCTCTGACAGTCATTTATGGCTAATCACCACTCTTCAGCATCAATTGAGCAAAACTTATGTAGGAATTTATACATGAAATGAAGCCCCTAGTGAGTGTGAGAATTACAGATCTACAGAGGGGTCTACAGAGGGGTCTACAGAAGGATCTACAGAGGGGTCTACAGAGGGTCTACAGAGGAGTCTATAGAGGTATACAGATGGGTCTACAGAAGGATCTACAGAGGGGTCTACAGAGGTCTACAGAGGGGTCTACAGAAGGATCTACAGAGGGGTCTACATAGGGGTCTACAGAGGGTCTACAGAGGGGTCTACAGAGGGGTCTACAGAGGGGTCTACAGAGGGGTCTACAGAGGGGTCTACAGAGTGGTCTACCGAGGGGTCTACAGAGGGGTCTACAGAGGGGTCTACAGAAGGATCTACAGAGGGATCTACAGAGGGGTCTACAGAAGGATCTATAGAGGAGTCTACATAGGGGTCTACAGAGGGGTCTACAGAGGGGTCTACAGAGGGGTTTACAGAGGGGTCTACAGAGGGGTCCACAGAGGGGTCCACAGAGGGGTCTACAGTGGGGTCTACAGTGGGGTCTACAGAGGGGTCTACAGAGGGGTCTATAGAGGGGTCTATAGAGGGGTCTACAGCTGGCAGTGATCATCAGGAAGGTAATGGCATTGAATTCAATCAACATTAAAATATGACCGTCATCGGGTGTGTCCTTTACAGATTTTGGTATCTGATGTGTCCCGTCTGGCCATCTTATGTACATAATCTCTAGTTTATTTCACATAACAACAATCCAATAAAAGCTAACAAATAGACACAGCAACACCTTATCTCAAACTGGCAGAAAATTAATTGGGCAATTTCTTTTTTCACCTTCGACAAAACAAAAAGGAAGTGCTTTTAATCTGATGTTGAGGATGCTTTCAGGACTTTAATGAAAGGTACACATCATGTGAAGGTAAACGGTGCTATGTACGGTGTTAGGTAGCTTCACCGGGCGACATGTTAAAAGCCAGGCCAGAACCACAGGATGGGCAGTGAATTAAAACTAATGGATTAGTTCAATAGACACACCAACCATTCAGTAGACTTAATGTATAGAAATGGGCATGTCAATAAGACAGTTCTGGTTAAGTATTTAACTTTCATTACACCTAGACAGGTTCCAATTACTGCTGTACGGAAATAACAATTGTTCTTTACCAATTTTTTACAAACTTCAACTGAAATCTACGATATTTCATGATCTTGTCACTTTTGGAAATGTTGACAAGCTGGCATCAGTAGAAGTTATTCCTAAAACACTTAGTGGATAGTGTCATAGGTCATTCTAGAACTGTGGATGTTCAGAGTGACATTCATAGGCTAATATTAGCCATTCTACTTTTAACATTTTAGACCCATTCATATTTCTATATTACCACATTTTTGTTTCTTTATCAGTCTACGATGGAGAATTTTACTTTTACAACAGCTCTTTAATTCTAAATCCTTGTCCAGGTAGTTCAACTTTACATTGTTAAAAATCAGTATGACAAACAAAAAACCTGAATCCAGGTATTAATTCATTGTTACAAAAGGTTTAGAATTGTTCACATTATCTGTATGACACGTATATGTACATCGACTTCGTAGTTGATAAAATCACAAGAATGTTTTCTTAAGAGGTTTCATGAGTATTTAGAGACTGCAATATATTGGAAATATACAATGAATACGGTAGTCTTTTTATTGTCATAACTTGACTATTCACCAGGAAAACTTAGTAAGAGAAAAATTGATCAGTGATTGGAACCTTTTTTAATAACAATGCAAACCAAGGTACGAAATACATATTTGTATAATGAACAAATATAAATATAAAGCTAGTTTATAAATCATTTTGTTATCTGTAAACCGTGTGGCTTCCTTTTGTTGGCGATATTGATTTCCTGTACATAGGACGCCCCGGTTACCTGACATTCTCACATTTATAAAAGTTCAATTATTTTCAGATTTTATGTCAATATTATCCACAAATACGTCAATTTTCGCTTTGTCACCCTTGTTTAATCTGTCAACACCTCATTTCAAAGGACCTAATTGTACAGTGACAGCTTATACTGAAGACTTATGTCAGTTTCAATGTATGTCAACCTTTTATAGTTTCAACTTAAAGAACGGTCCTATATTTGTATATAATGGTTTGTATGTCCTTTTTATATTCCTTTATGATTGATCACCAAAACGGAGAGAGTGGACCACAAAACAGTAGAAACCAAGGTCAGCCATTACATTGGTCTTAATAAATAAAAATGTGTTTACAATGAAAGGCTGTAGACTAGACAAATATAGATATTTTCTATAATGTCCCAACTATATCAACCCTTTATGTATTGTAAATCCAACAACTTTTGCAACATTTTTTTCATGGAAAACTATATTTCACTATGTAGTTAGCAGCCATTGAATGGTTTTCGTTACAAATATCATATATTGAAACAGGAGTTGTCAGAAGACAACATAGCTCGCAGAGTGGTTGAATAAGTTTTCAAAAAGAAGGTCAAAGGCCACACAAGGTTAGCAGGTCCACAAATGTAGTACCAACGGAAAGGTCTTGTCACAAGGGACACACATGTCACATATAACAACCCTATCTCATACAGTTAACATACTTTGCCAAGGTTGCCAAAGGTCAAAGTCAAGGTCATCAGGTCTACAAAGAACACACGTGTCAAATACCTAAGCTGTTTTCCTCATTAGGATTGACACAACACTGTTTTATAAAAACTTGCAGTCTACCTGTGATGCCTATGCCAGTGATTTAGCAATTAATAATACCAATGCCAGGGATTTAGCAATTAATAATACCAATGCCAGGGATTTAGCAATTAATAATACCAATGCCAGGGATTTAGCAATTAATAATACCATGCAATGCCAGGGATTTAGCAATTAATAATACCAAGGCCAGGGATTTAGCAATGAATAACTAACTCCCATGGACTTCATCCTGGCAAGCTAATTTTGATTACAAAGTATATTCTGCAATAAAAATTAAAGATGGCACACATTGACAAACATTGATTTTATTTCTAAATTATTTTGTGATTCTGTGACCTCTCTAGTACTGAAAATATACCATTACCTAATAATCTTTTATGATAAGTTTGGTGAAATTTCATCCACCTGCATGTACTTAAGGCAAAGTCTTCTTTTAAAAACATTCTCTTTAAGTATTTACAGGACATTCATGTTCTTGGCCTGGAAATCTTCAATGACAAAAATATGGTTAAACTTCATGTAAGAGAAAATTAAGGCTTGCTTTTAAAAAAATTGTCATTTATGTGACCAGAGCCTAACACAATACCTGTACGGGTACATGTATATGTCAAGTACATGTGTATTGTACCTGTGTGATTGTCCAGTGTAAGTGTCCTGTGGAATGTGGACAAACCGATGTGACATTGACATATTAATTCAGCACTTGACCAAAGCACCTGCATTGCATGCTTTTCAAGTTCTCACACCCATCTACGTCACTTCCTTAGCTTTCCTCTTACCGGCCCTCTCCAAACTCAACCCTCATTCGATTGCTGGACATGGGCACGAGCGGTCCAGCAACAATAGGTTTGCGTTTGCTTGATATACTTGCAACAGTATACCAAGTGTATGTTGCCAGACTGCCTGGTAAATTGACGGAGATGTGAGTGTGGTTGCATGTGTGAATCTTTCGTGTTCATGGTTCGTGAATACATATTATGTTGTATGAATCTTTGTCTTGTCTATTTTAGGTTTTTCCTTCCTATGGCAATAAAACTATTGAAAAGAACCAAAAAGAACCAAAGACTTTGTCCTCGTATCATGACTTGATGACATTTATTTTCATCACAAACCCCACCCCCATGTGGAACACATCGGACAGTTATTCCTTGACCAATATACATACTGGCCCGGTTTAGTGTCACCATGAGTTCACTTGACCCTTAATTCAGATAAGAACAGCTTAATTGTCAATTTTTGAGAGACAAACAAAAAACGAAAAACAAAAACAATTTAAACCTGCATATATAATACTTATCCAAAAACATATGATTAAATTTCTTATTTGAGAATAATAATATAACATCACAAATAGACTGACTGTTGAAGAAGACCTCAATGACCTGGATCCTACCATTAATATTCCTACTTTCACCATTCTAAAAACCTTTCAATGCAATTTTCTCAATCAAATAGCAGTCAAACAATTAGGAAGTGAACCTGGAGACCTGAAGTGTTGAGTGGATTCTACAGGTCTTTACACTGTGTCACCCTGGTTACGTGGGTAAGAGTGGGTTTTAGGAGTGTCTGACTGATGATTGTTCTGTCATCCTAGCAGACTGACGGCCCATATAAACTTAACACTAGCCATTAAATCACACTCCAAATAAGGACAAACAACACAATTCATTATCTCTTGTTTTACATTCATAATTTAAACAAGCATATAATACATGTCCCCTACGGGCTCCCGCCTAAAATAGTAAGAGTGACCTTGATGCAAAAACTCTGAAACTGAACGATATTCAAGATATAATGGTCCTTTATCATTGTGTGAAGTTTGATCAAAATTCCACAAGGATCGAAGTCGCTAGAGCGCTGACTAACTTTGGCGTTACATACAAGACAAATGGATAGGAAACATAAAGTCCCCCACCCTCCCCAGTTTCACAGGTAGGGGGCTAGGGTACCACCTTTATAATCACAGGTAGGGGGCTAGGGGACCACGTTTATAATCACAGGTAGGGGGCTAGGGGACCACCTTTATAATCACAGGTAGGGGGCTAGGGTACTACCTTTATAATCACAGGTAGGGGGCTAGGGGACCACCTTTATAATCACAGGTAGGGGGCTAGGGTACCACCTTTATAATCACAGGTAGGGGGCTAGGGGACCACCTTTATAATCACAGGTAGGGGGCTAGGGTACTACCTTTATAATCACAGGTAGGGGGCTAGGGGACCACCTTTATAATCACAGGTAGGGGGCTAGGGTACCACCTTTATAATCACAGGTAGGGGGCTAGGGGACCACCTTTATAATCACAGGTAGGGGGCTAGGGTACCACCTTTATAATCACAGGTAGGGGGCTAGGGCACCACCTTTATAATCACAGGTAGGGGGCTAGGGCACCACCTTTATAATCACAGGTAGGGGGCTAGGGGACCACCTTTATAATCACAGGTAGGGGGCTAGGGGACCACCTTTATAATCACAGGTAGGGGGTTAGGGGACCACCTTTATAATCACAGGTAGGGGGCTAGGCGACCACCTTTATAATCACAGGTAGGGGGCTAGGGGACCACCTTTATAATCACAGGTAGGGGGCTAGGGTATCATGCACCTTTATAATCACAGGTAGGGGGCTAGTGTACCACCTTTATAATCACAGGTAGGGGGCTAGGGGACCACCTTTATAATCACAGGTAGGGGGCTAGGGGACCACCTTTATAATCACAGGTAGGGGGCTAGGGGACCACCTTTATAATCACAGGTAGGGGGCTAGGGGACCACCTTTATAATCACAGGTAGGGGGTTAAGGGACCACCTTTGAAATCACAGGTAGGGGGCTAGGGTACCACCTTTATAATCACAGGTAGGGGGCTAGGGGACCACCTTTATAATCACAGGTAGGGGGCTAGGGGACCACCTTTATAATCACAGGTAGGGGGCTAGGGGACCACCTTTATAATCACAGGTAGGGGGCTAGGGGACCACCTTTATAATCACAGGTAGGGGGTTAGGGGACCACCTTTGAAATCACGGGTAGGGGGTTAGGGGACCATCTTTATAATCACAGGTAGGGGGCTCGGGGACCACCTTTGAAATGTAAAACTAAGTGAAGGATGGACCCAAATCTTCAAACCTCATGGAGGTGTTCAAAATTCACATACCAAATCATTATTATGTATAATTTCATTCTGGATAGTTTATATCAAATTTTAAATAGCAATACTATGATAACAGTAATATTGAATCATTGTAATACTCTTCTTATCAACGCGGTCCATTATATTTGTGCTAATATATATATATACATGTATATATACTTATATACTAAGAAACAGGTAATACCAAACACCATCAGAATTACCATGAGCAAACATTGAAGTGATGCTGAGTTAGACTTGTGTTACCGACAAATATTCCCGATAGTTCAATTTCAGATACAAAGCAATGACCAAACTTACTTTACAAATGAATTATCTCTGTCAGACATGGATATCCTACAAAATAATATATTATGTAATTCACAAAAAAAACAATCAATCTTAATGCTGCATGATGATAAAAGTTATAGTGATGGCAGTGTGTCCCAAAAGTGTCGGACCATCGGTCAAAACTGACAAAATTGATTTGGTCCAATACTGAATCTGTAAATTTTGGTCCGGAGGTCTGACCCGTTACTGGCTAAGGTTTTATAGATTCATTACAACACAGTTTCCGGTGATGATTTAATATAGCGTTGGGATATCGGTTGATTGGAAATAATCAGATAATGTTCAAGCTTAGATATGTTGAGGATGCGAGGCCCGTTAGATCTACGAAAAGATGTTTATGCAATGAGGAGATGAAGGACACGGTGAAAGAATATATATACATGTATATGGACAAAATCGATGGGTCCAGGTTCTGAATCCCAAATGACAGGTGGGTCAGCCATGGCTCACTTTTGATAATTCAGTGATGAAGTGTAGTTATTGTATTAAATATGTATGAAAAAAATATTGCTCCCAAATATTTCAACTCATCCAGAATGTTTGACTGGTAGAGAATAGAAAACTGACCGAATGTCCTTTGAATAAAAAAAAAAATTTGCGAACACTGTGATGGATTTTGTTTCTTTTCCTCTGAGGTCTGATGAAACTACTTTCACTCCAAACCATCTAGCTGGGCCTGTCTAACAAAACCATCTACATTAGCAAAACTCATACAGAAATTTAAGATTTTAAGGCAGAGAAAAGAAACATTCAGAATGGCATACTGTCTCCTGACATTTCGGAACTGTAAAAGGTTAAGCTATTTCTTATTTGCAAGAATAAACAGATGTAACAAAATCAAAACCATTATTTTCTTTCTTCCTGGTCCACCTATCACCAACAACACTGATTAACAGACGTCACATGGTCTGTGAGTAGGGACACCTTACTAAGTCACTTGGGAAATTTTCCCCAGAAAGTCTCAATATCTTTGGTCCCTGGTGGGTCATTCTGCAATAAGGAGACACAGCAGGATGTCATTGAGCGCTGTTATAGAGTTAAATAGGCATTAGAATCTATAAGGAAGATTTTCAGATGGCAGCAATACTTACTGATTATGATGAATATTTTTATCAACTTCTATTCGTACTTATAATCTTTGTTTTAAATTCAGTTTCATTTTTTTTATTGTTTTTTTAATTTTTGTTTGATGTCTTGTTGATTTTGAAATTATTGTACACTAAACATGATTTTAGCTACCTTTCCCCTTAAATAATACAGAATATATATTCACATGAATTTTAATTTAGAAAAAAAAAAATTCTATTTGAAGAAAATAACTGTTGCAAAGTCAAATTTTGAAAAAAAAAAAAGGTCTGTTTGAATTTAACTTTTAGAATAATCACTTTTATAACTTCTTGTTTTTTTACTTTGATAAAAGATCTGATGTCCTTAGACATTTCTGGAAAGGATGTAAAACAAATCAATGAATTTCTCCTGTGAATTTTGAGTACACTATAATTCTAATTATACTGACCCCTTCACTAACTTTGGAAATGTGACAAACAAGAAGGATGCCAAAGTAATGACTTCCGTTGTAGCTTATATGAAACGCACCAAATGATTGACCGCCGTCAGATGCCATGGCAACAGGCCTAAAACACCACTACGAAACCTAATTGTGACCTCTGTCGTCTCTCTAATTTGTGACAGAAATTTGCGTCCATGGTGAAGGACTTTTTACTTCTAAAGTGACGGCACTAAATCTTTATACAGAAGACTACAAAAATAGACATCTGTTTACAGGAACCTCATCCATCCCCTATTTCCCACTTAACATTGAAACCAGGACAGGCACCAGTGTTGTCGGATTGTCTACTGTACCAGTGTATCTAGTATAGACTGATCAGTTATAAACTTAAACAATTTAACTAAGATCAAGGATAAATGCTGGACTTTTAGTCAATAAATGTAGTCATCATGACTGCATCTTAGCCTCTCTCAGTCTTTCGAACTCTATATTCATTAGCAAAGTAAGTAAAATGTATGATGGAACAATTAGTACATAAAACCATTTCAAGAATTGTTTGTTGATAAGGTGCAAAAACAACAGTAAATTGCTCATAAAAAAAACAATGAGGCAAAACTGATGAAGGGTCATAATATGAAACAAATATTTTAAGATACTTTAATTGTGAAGGCAGTTTACCAAAGAACAGATGAAATTTTATGATGGATGTTAACAGTTCTCACAGAAGAACACTGTCAAAACAAATAATAGTGCTAACTGTCAACCTATCACCCCTATAAATCTACCTAGTACAATCTAGATCAATGATTAGTACAGATCACTATAGCCTCATGGGGGTGAATATACATTTTGTTGCCAACTTTGAGGATATCTGTCAGTGTCTGCATGCCATACTGATATCAGGAAACAACGACGAGGTTATTAGGTGCACTTGATTTTACAGCTATTTTGCATGACAATATAAGGCTCTGAGGGTCTCTAGCTTAGCAGTTCCATGGCCAAGATCGTAATTAAAAACAAATATCTTGTAACTCGAACCCAACAACCATTAATTATAAATAGAGAATGTCTAATGACAAAAAAAACAACCTTTCACTGCTGTAGATAGATGTAATTACCGTTTTCTACCCTCACAAGACTGCGGCCAAAACACTGCCAGCGCCCCCTACAAATTGGACATTGGATAAACAAAGACTGGACCCAGACAGAAGCCGTAAAATTCACAATGGTTTTAATGCTCCAGCTATTCTTCCTAGTGTCCCAAGCTTTTTCTTATCCCTCTGTTACATTTCTTATCTTCTATGGTCGCGGTGGCCGAGTGGTTAAGGTGTCCCGACACTTTATCACTAGCCTTCCACCTCTGGGTTGCGAGTTCGAAACCTACGTGGGGCAGTTGCCAGGTACTGACTGTAGGCCGGTGGTTTTTCTCCGGGTACTCCGGCTTTCCTCCACCTCCAAAACCTGGCACGTCCTTAAATGACCCTGGCTGTTAATAGGACGTTAAACAAAAAACAAACAAACCAAATCTTATCTACTATCACATCCAAGAAAAAATTATGGTTATTAACATGTCATATAAATTTGCCCTACATATTTCTCTCAAAATCATAAACAGGTATGAAGAGTAGAAATCAAACATTCGTGTGACGAAGGGAGATATGGACCATTATTTTGTGACAATACCATATTGCTGTATCATGTCAGTATCAGTTTGGAGACATTATACAGCATACTAGCCCACTTCATAGCTCCCAACTTTTAACTGTGACCTTTGCACAGAGTCTGACAAAAATCCATGAAGATTGAAGTTGCTAAGAGTTTAAATTGAAGCAGATGATGACTTACTATATATAGCAAGTGTGACCTTGGCCTATAAACCTTGGAACTCTGAAACACAACAATGTCAGAAATAAACTCATACTTAACCTTTCTTTAAAGTTTGACCAAAATCTGTCAAAGAATGAAGTTGCTTAATGTTAACATTGAATTGGGATGCGATGTCATGCAACAGGATGGACATGGGCACACTATTTCCCACCATTTTATGGCAGAGACATACAAATTTTAACAATTTCATAAAAGAAATTAAGATTTCCCCTTTTCCATAATGTTTAGAAATATCAGTTCTACCAGGGAATATGCCTTGTAACTATCAGTTATCCGAGGTAATGAACCACTTATTGTTCTCAGATACGAGCACTAACATTGCAGTGGAATCTACATGTATGATTAACAATGATTTGTTCATAATTTCTTTTCTTCAATGCTATGCCAACTGTAAAATCATGGGCAGCATTTGAACAAATAGCAGTCTGGTTAATATGATTGGTGCATTTATGACGGTATTTACACATTAATGTCTCTAGTCAACATTAACTGCATTTCCAAATAGCCTTGAATCGTTCCTAAATGTTCCGGTTATTACATCGACATCAACTAATTATATCAAAACCAAACATAAAAAACTTTCAATCTGATTAATCTTTCAAGGCTGTTCCAATTCTGTAAAACAAAAGGTCATATTGGCCTGTTTTTCTCATTCTTGGTACAATTGACTGATAATCTACTGATCAACCATATAATATGTACTATACATACAGTAAACAGCTATTAATAATAAAAACTGAAATTTTCCTGTCAACATCACCAATTGAATTGACATCAAAATGCTTTTCCTCTAAAGACAATTACAATACACACAAGAGGCCCATGAACCTAAACGGTCACTTGAGTTCTGAAATACTTCAGGTCAATTTGACCCTTTGGCCTGCCTATCAGCCCCTGATGGGGATCAGGCAGACCAACATGTGACGCCATCAAACTGCCATTTCATAGGTGACCCTTATACACAGTACCTCTATAGTTTAGTATGACATCATTAAGATGGTCCTTATATACAGTATCTCTATAGTTTAGTGTGACATCATCAAGGTGGTCCTTATACACAGTACCTCTATAGTTTAGTATGACATCATTAAGATGGTCCTTATACACAGTACCTAAATAGTTTAGTGTGACATCATTAAGATGGTCCTTATACACAGTACCTCTATAGTTTAGTGTGACATCATTAAGGTGGTCCTTATACACAGTACCTCTATAGTTAAGTGTGACATCATTAAGGTGGTCCTTATACACAGTACCTCTATAGTTTAATGTGACATTAAGGTGGTCCTTATACACAGTACCTCTATAGTTTAATGTGACATTAAGGTGGTCCTTATATACAGTATCTCTATAGTTTAATGTGACATTAAGGTGGTCCTTATATACAGTATCTCCATAGTTTAGTATGACATCATTAAGGCGGTCCTTATACACAGTACCTCTATAGTTTAGTGTGACATCATTAAGGTGACCCTTATACACAGTATCTCTATAGTTTAGTGTGACATCATTAAGGTGGTCCTTATACACAGTACCTCTATAGTTTAGTATGACATCATTAAGGTGGTCCTTATACACAGTACCTCTATAGTTTAGTGTGACATCATTAAGGAAGCGTATGTCCATCAATGTCAGTTATATGCTTTAAACAGCAATAAAGCTTCCTACTTGATACATATTTATGGTGCTATGGGACATGATCGACACATGACAACTTTATCTGTGCATTGGTAATAGCCTCACTCTATATTAATTTGAAATGTAAATATTCAATTGTTGAGTGACTTTATCTGCTGATCTATGGAGAATAATATTATGTTGAAACAGTAAAAATAATGAGCACTTTTAACAACATTGTTATAATTAACTTGTAATAGACATTAACTTTCCTGTAGTCTCATTCCCAGGAGTTAGCTCCCTTGACTCAAGTCAGCAGTATAATTGTACATAGTTCTGTTGTAATTGGCTGTGTTGATGATAACACAGAGTACATAATGGGAGTATTCATAATAACAACAGACAATATCACTGTTAATGGATTGTCCATTCCACAGATCTACAATACATATATAAAAAATACTTTATTCTTTTTACAACAACTGCAAAATAAGTTATAGAAAACTAATATTAATCACTCTAGTTGGCCCGGATGGAAGCACCAGAGAGGTTTTACTGTGGAAGGTAACCAGAGTACCTGCAGAAGATTCAATGATCGGGCAGATGACCCCATACCTTTTCATTAGTCTGATAGAGGAATCGAACCCCAGCTGTATAGGTGAAAGGCGAGTGTGTTACCACAGTGCCACCCCCCCCCCCCCCCCCCCCCCACTCACATTTACCTCTAAAATTCCATAATGAATACAAATATCTCACAGTGATGTACCTAAATATGTGTTAAGACTTTTAAACAAGTATCATAGTTTTAAATATACTTCAGTTTGTTATCAGACATGCTATCATACCACTGTTAATAAGATTATTATCTGATGGCTTGACAAGATCATTTGTACATTAGTGCTGAAGATGGTGGTCATCTCTTACTGTAAATCCAATGTAATTTGTCCACCTGTGTATATATGTTACAAATAACCTGTGTAATTGGTCACCCAGGTAATGGTCATTATACACAGGTGGTCACCCAGGTAATGGTCATTATACACAGGTGGTCACCCTGGTAATGGTCATTATACACAGGTGGTCACCGAGGTAATGGTCATTATACACAGGTGATCACACAGGTAATGGTCATTATACACAGGTGATCACACAGGCAATGGTCATTATACACAGGTGATCACACAGGTAATGGTCATTATACACAGGTGATCACACAGGTAATGGTCATTATACACAGGTGATCACACAGGCAATGGTCATTATACACAGGTGGTCACACAGGTAATGGTCATTATACACAGGTGATCACCCAGGTAATGGTCATTATACACAGGTGGTCACACAGGTAATGGTCATTATACACAGGTGGTCACACAGGTAATGGTCATTATACACAGGTGGTCACGCAGGTAATGGTCATTATACACAGATGATCACACAGGTAATGGTCATTATACACAGGTGGTCACACAGGTAATGGTCATTATACACAGGTGATCACACAGGTAATGGTCATTATACACAGGTGGTCACACAGGTAATGGTCATTATACACAGGTGGTCACACAGGTAATGGTCATTATACACAGGTGGTCACCCCGTAATGGTCATTATACACAGATGATCACACAGGTAATGGTCATTATACACAGGTGGTCACACAAGTAATGGTCATTATACACAGGTGGTCACACAGGTAATGGTCATTATACACAGGTGGTCACACAGGTAATGGTCATTATACACAGGTGGTCACACAGGTAATGGTCATTATACACAGGTGGCCACACAGGTAATGGTCGTTATACACAGGTGGTCACACAGGTAATGGTCATTATACACAGGTGATCACACAGGCAATGGTCGTTATACACAGGTGGTCACACAGGTAATGGTCATTATACACAGGTGGTCACACAGGTAATGGTCATTATACACAGGTGGTCACGCAGGTAATGGTCATTATACACAGATGATCACACAGGTAATGGTCATTATACACAGGTGGTCACACAGGTAATGGTCATTATACACAGGTGGTCACACAAGTAATGGTCATTATACACAGGTGGTCACACAGGTAATGGTCATTATACACAGGTGGTCACACAGGTAATGGTCATTATACACAGATGATCACACAGGTAATGGTCATTATACACAGGTGGTCACACAGGTAATGGTCATTATACACAGGTGGTCACGCAGGTAATGGTCATTATACACAGATGATCACACAGGTAATGGTCATTATACACAGGTGGTCACACAGGTAATGGTCATTATACACAGGTGGTCACACAGGTAATGGTCATTATACACAGGTGGTCACACAGGTAATGGTCATTATACACAAGTGGTCACCAAGGTAATGGTCGTTATACACAGGTGGTCACCCCGGTAATGGTCATTATACACAAGTGGTCACCAAGGTAATGGTCATTATACACAGGTGATCACACAGGTAATGGTCATTATACACAGATGATCACACAGGTAATGGTCATTATACACAGGTGGTCACCAAGGTAATGGTCATTATACACAGGTGGTCACACAGGTAATGGTCATTATACACAGGTGGTCACACAGGTAATGGTCATTATACACAAGTGGTCACCAAGGTAATGGTCGTTATACACAGGTGGTCACCCCGGTAATGGTCATTATACACAAGTGGTCACCAAGGTAATGGTCATTATACACAGGTGATCACACAGGCAATGGTCATTATACACAGGTAATGGTCATTATACACAGGTAATGGTCATTATACACAGGTGGTCACACAGGTAATGGTCATTATACACAGGTGGTCACACAGGTAATGGTCATTATACACAGGTGGTCACCCCGGTAATGGTCATTATACACAAGTGGTCACCAAGGTAATGGTCGTTATACACAGGTGATCACCAAGGTATTGGTCATTATACACAGGTGGTCACCAAGATAATGGTCATTATACACAGGTGGTCACCCCGTAATGGTCATTATACACAGGTGATCACACAGGTAATGGTCATTATACACAGGTGATCACCAGCAACTATATCTGCCAAGTTGTAGGTAATACCTATGTTAAGTTTTTGGCTGTTAGAGACTTGACTAGTAAATACATGATTTGTAATTGAGATATGTGAGCAGGATGCTGAATAAAATCTACTTTGTGATGAAGTCGTTAAGGTTAAGATAATGTCACCTTGGGGGACTCACTATGATTATATTCTGGCGGGGTCTTTAGGTATCATGAGAAATATCTGTATAAGATATCAAATCCACAGCAATCCTGGTTACCACACAGATGAAAAAATCTACAATTGTCATGGCAGGGATAAATTATCCTGTGTGCTGTTTTTTTCTGAAATCCAAGTGTAAAACAGTACAACAGAAGTGGATGAGTTGCCTGTACCCACTTTATTGTCTTGTTGGATATTTCATGGTCACCATGTGATGCCTTCTGTTGCTGGCTGGTTGGTTAATGGAGCTTTACATCTACATAACAACCGAGATTATAAGTAGATGGTATCATGATACAATTGAAAAAAAAAAAATTAGGAAATTAATTATGTGAATTGGCAATGTGTAAAGGGCCATAACTAAAACTAGAACCCCCTCCCCCACCAACCACCAACATGAGGTTATACCCCCTCCCCCACCAACACCACCAACATTAGGTTAAACCCCCTCCCCCACCAACCACCAACATCAGGTTATACCCCCTCCCCACCAACCACCAACATCAGGTTATACCCCCTCCCCCACCAACCACCAACATCAGGTTATACCCCCTCCCCCACCAACCACCAACATGAGGTTATACCCCCTCCCCCACCAACCACCAACATGAGGTTATACTCCCTTCCCCACCAACCACCAACATGAGGTTATACCCCCTCCCCCACCAACCACCAACATGAGGTTATACCCCCTCCCCCACCAACCACCAACATGAGGTTATACCCCCTCCCCACCAACCACCAACATGAGGTTATACCCCCTCCCCCACCAACCACCAACATGAGGTTATACTCCCTCCCCACCAACCACCAACATGAGGTTATACCCCCTCCCCACCAACCACCAACATGAGGTTATACCCCCTCCCCCACCAACCACCAACATGAGGTTATACCCCCTCCCCCACCAACCACCAACATGAGGTTATACCCCCTCCCCCACCAACCACCAACATGAGGTTATACCCCCTCCCCCACCAACCACCAACATCAGGTTATACCCCCTCCCCCACCAACCACCAACATGAGGTTATACCCCCTCCCCCACCAACCACCAACATGAGGTTATACCCCCTCCCCCACCAACCACCAACATGAGGTTATACCCCCTCCCCACCAACCACCAACATGAGGTTATACCCCTTCCCCACCAACCACCAACATGAGGTTATACCCCCTCCCCCACCAACCACCGACATGAGGTTATACCCCCTTCCCCACCGACCACCGACATGAGGTTATACCCCCTCCCCCACCAACCACCAACATGAGGTTATACCCCCTCCCCCACCAACCACCAACATGAGGTTATACCCCCTCCCCCACTAACCACCAACATGAGGTTATACCCCCTCCCCCACCAACCACCAACATCAGGTTATACCCCCTCCCCACCAACCACCAACATGAGGTTATACCCCCTCCCCCACTAACCACCAACATGAGGTTATACCCCCTCCCCCACCAACCACCAACATGAGGTTATACCCCCTCCCCACCAACCACCAACATGAGGTTATACCCCCTCCCCCACCAACCACCAACATGAGGTTATACCCCCTCCCCACCAACCACCAACATGAGGTTATACCCCTCCCCCACCAACCACCAACATGAGGTTATACTCCCTCCCCCACCAACCACCAACATGAGGTTATACCCCCTCCCCACCAACCACCAACATGAGGTTATACCCCCTCCCCACCAACCACCAACATGAGGTTATACCCCCTCCCAACCAACCACCAACATGAGGTTATACCCCCTCCCCACCAACCACCAACATGAGGTTATACCCCCTCCCCCACCAACCACCAACATGAGGTTATACCCCCTCCCCCACCAACCAACAACATGAGGTTATACCCCCTCCCCCACCAACATGAGGTTATACCCCCTTCCCCACTAACCACCAACATGAGGTTATACCCCCTCCCCCACCAACCACCAACATGTGGTTATACCCCCTCCCCCACCAACCACCAACATGAGGTTATACCCCCTCCCCCACCAACATGGGGTTATACCCCCTCCCCCACCAACCACCAACATGAGGTTATACCCCCTCCCCCACCAACCACCAACATGAGGTTATACCCCCTCCCCCACCAACCACCAACATGAGGTTATACTCCCTCCCCCACCAACCACCAACATGAGGTTATACTCCCTCCCCCACCAACCACCAACATGAGGTTATACTCCCTCCCCCACCAACATGAGGTTATACATGTAGAATAATGAAATTAATTATTGTTTCATTGAAATCCCATTGCATTTATATGATTACACTTGAGATATTAAGTGCAAACTGTTTCGGCATATCTACAAAGGGCTATAACTTAAATAGCTCACGAATAAATTCGGTTATTGAACTTATCCGAGCCCTCCTGGCAATAAACCTGGCTATGAAGTTTTGAATTAATCAATTATTAAAAATTACTGAAGTTTTTGAGGGGAAACCAATATGTACCCACTGCTCCAAAGAGACATAACTTTCATGGCGAGGTTATTCAACCTGATATAAATATATATTACCCACATCGCACATCTACAATGTATAAGGAATATTGGCAGCAAGTCTTGTTGCAGTCCCTCACAGTAGTTTAGGAGGAGTAGCAGGTACTTTGTTGTGTCTACAGACAGGTGGACAACCTGATTCCCTGGGCCTGTAAGTTATAGCCTCATTGACCTTTTTGACCCTGAATGTATGCAGGTAAAGGTCATTCATTTGAACAAACTTGGTAGCCCTTTACCCTAGTATCTACATACCCAATATCAAGTCCCTGGAAGAAGTTGTTTAAATTTGAGTCTATTTGACCCCAGGAAGCTGTGACCTTGAATATAGGCCATGCTCATTCATTGGTAGCTAGCCCTTAAGCCCCGCATTCCATATGACCAATATCAGGTTTGTATGCCTCATGGTTATTGAGAAGAAATTGTTGAAAAGAAAAAGCTGACACCAGATAGGATGCTGCACCACCAGGTGAGCTAACAACATAACAAACACAGTGGAAAGGAAATCTTTAGTGTGTACACAATTTTATTTAAAACAAGAGGCTTAATAGGCCTGTATCACTCACCTGCTTCTAGAGCAACTTTTAAGCTGACCTTTTGCATAGTTCATTTATGCAGATATTAAGCTGTTTACCACTTTATTCGAATATCAGAGCAGGCTAGGTTTATGCATTGAAATACATTTTGTAATCCTTCATTGCAGCATTAGACAATAACAGGTCTCTGTGTCTCTTGGTTATCGAGAAAACATTGTTTTAAGATTAAACATTCGAACATTTGAACCCAGTGACCTTAAATGTAGGTCATTCATTTGAACAAACATGGTAGCCCTTTACCTCAGCATACTACTGGCCAAATAGTAAGTCTCTGGGCCTCCTGGTTATTGAGAGGAAGTTATTTTAAGATATTAGACCCAAGTGACCTTGAATGTAGGTCGAGGTCAATTATTTGAACAAAATTGGTAGCCATTCACTCAAGCATGCTACAGGCCTAATATAAGTCCCTGGGCCTCTTGTTTATTGAGAAGAATTTTTTTTTAAAGGGAAATGTCGATGACAGAAGCCTCACCATGGCATTTGCTAACTTGCCCTTCGTCACGTGAGCTAACAAACTGAAAATGAAACACGGCAATATAACTAAGAGACCTTTATACCTGTATGTAGAAACAAAATAACAGAGAAAAATCCTTTCAATACCTTATAGAAATGTTGATGGTAGATTTCAACAGTCAATTAGCATCTATAAGGGCTGTGCTAACAATGATTCTTAAAGTTTAACATGCACTATTAAAGGACCAGTCAATGCACTTGTGAAATATGAGAAGTTCCACTAGGATCTTAAAACTTGATATTGCTTTTTCTCAGAACCTCCTCGTGAGAAGTTCCAATATCAATCTTTATCTGTTGAAATCGAAGATGGCCACTCAAAAGTCATCTTGTACCTGCAATCTATCTCAAAACTAAATATGGACAAGTGAAGACCAAAGCAGTATAATATACAAAAAATGAAGAAGAGTTGGGCCATTTAGTAGTTCTTGAGAATTGAAATTTTAACAGTTATTTTAGAATGAACAATCCACCAAGGATGAAAGGAAGTTAGAAGATGGTGCATTATCACAAGGAAGACAATCGGATTCCATTAAAGTGAGTTCAAATTTTGGGAGTTTATTTAAAACTTGATTATTGTTCTCAAAGAAGGATCTTCAGCAAAGACTGCAATTAGCTGAAAACGACACTGTTGCACTCAATGAAACGGCAGTTAACATTGCCTTAACCATTAATTATCTTCTGTGAATATGAGGAGAAAATTATCCTCAATAAGATACCCTAACTGTGTTTAAGTACTCTGGTGACCTTGGAAAAACAGTGAGAGAGACATCCAGTGGTAATAGTGGTTATGTTTATTTCTGTAAAATTGGCATCAAAGAGAACGAAAAAAAATCAACTGTGTGTATTTCTGTAAAAGTGGCATTAAAGAGAACAAAAAAAAACCCAACAATGTTCAAGTTCAGGCTTCCTAGATAAAGAACCAGATATAATTAATTAACATTCAGTAATGGCATTTCTTGAGATGATTTTAATTTGTAGCACCGTTTATCAGACATATTTACTATAGATATTTATAGAGCTATATCAGACAGGTGGGCAATATTTATAAAAACAAGATGTATGAGGTATATATTGTATTATTTCTATGTAAGCTTTATTTGACTTTTCACTACCTCTCTTTGCTAGTTTGGTTGTCATTGTCAAAAGTAGCTGTATCATGTGGAAGTTTTTTTATCAAGCAGCTTGAAGTTTCGTATAAATAAACCTAATTAACTAAAGAACTGGAAGATTTTCTCATAGAATTTGAGAAAGAATTTTATTTCAATTTCTGAGAAATCTTGGTTCTTTACCTTATGGACCAAAGGTATAAAGTGATGACAACTAAAGTGAGGAATTGTTTCTAGTTCTTCCTTGTGAAAACTAAATGGAAAGATCTTTCCTATATTTACTGGTGAAAAATGACCAACAAAGATCTTACCAGTATTTACTGATGAAAAATGACTGACAAAGATTTTTCCAGTATTTACTGATGAAAAATGACCGACAAAGATCTTCTGGAGAAAGCGTATGAATGGATTATTGCGTTGTTAGCTATCTAATATAAAGTTCTAAATATCATGTTTGTGACAGGCTGTGTCAATAAGTAATGTCAGATATAGACATTTTATGGAAAATAACCACTGGTCTGATACACTGTTTTGGTTCACCACTAGTCTGTACAGATCAAATGTCCATGTCCGTGGACCAGTCAGACCACCAGACCTTGGGATAATATTTGTGGTATCAGTGTTAATCAGAGATGTCTATTACCTACAGATCACCTCAGAATATCTACTGATGTTCTCATCATGTCTATACTCCATGGATTAGCATCACTCCCAGCACAGACACAAATGAGAAATCGAGGGAAAGTGACCCTTTTTAATACATGTATATATATATATCCAGTAATTTCTGATAATTAACAAAGTTTCATGGACTTCAAATATTTATTTATAGTAGCAATGACCTCAGTTTGACCCCGGGGGTCGAAATGCAATTTCGTAGAAGAGATGACTGTTATAAGTATATAATAATATATGAAGTTTTACGAAAATTGGATAATTAATGAAGTTGTCAGAGTGAGGACGTACAAAATCTATTTATAATAACAATGTCCTTATTTTTCACCCCAGATGATTGAAATGAAAATCATGCAAGAGATTTTTGTTGTGAGTAGATATATATAAAATGTCAGAAAAATCTGATGACTAATATAATGAAGTCTACAGTAAGAGTAACATTATTTTTGACCATACATGGTTGGAAAGTGATTTTGTACAATAGAAATAGTAGTAAGTATGTGCATGAATTTTCAAGAAAATTTTATCATTAATGAAGTCGGCAGAGTGAGGACTTTGAAAACATATTCATAGTAACAGTAACCTAATTTTTTATCCAAGGTGGTTGAAATGTGAACAGGTTCAATTTAAGACATGATAGTTTTGAGTAAGTGTATGAAGTTTCAGGAAAATTGGATCATAAATGATGTTGGTAGAGTGAGGATGTCCTTTGATTACAATAGCTCCCCAATTCATCGCAAACTTTCTAAAATGTATTGCAGGCATTTGTATATTGAATTGTAAGAATAAGAAAACATACATTATCTCATTTGTTATAAGCATTATCAAATCCATTTGAATTTTGTTTTTCCGAAAGTTGCAAAATATGTGTTGATGGATTATGATAATTGCTACCTTGAAGTTTCAGTCATATGACCTGTGTCAAGGGTCAAGGCTGTATTGTCAGGGAACCTACGGATGGGTAGAGGTGATACCACATGTGGCCATGTCAGATATGGGTTCTTATGAGTACTCACCTCGACTTGAGAGAAGTCCAACAAACTGAATCAGAAACACCACTATCATACATGGTAGCCCTCTGCAGCACGGCATCTTTTACTGAAACATAAAACAATGTTTTTGTTGCAAAGATCATATCAGTACTTCTCAGTAGCAGCCCCACTTCTAGACTCAAGACAACACTCTAGACAACACTCTAGACAATGCTCCAGACAACACTCTAGACAACACTCCAGACAACACTCTAGACAATGATCTAGACAACACTCTTGACAACACTTCAGACAAAACTCCAGACAATGCTCTAGACAACACTCTAGACAACACTCCAGACAATGATCTAGACAACACTCTAGACAACACTCCAGACAATGCTCTAGACAACACTCTAGACAACACTCCAGACAATGATCTAGACAACACTCTTGACAACACTTCAGACAAAACTCCAGACAATGCTCTAGACAACACTTTAGACAACACTCCAGACAACACTCTAGACAACACTCTAGACAACACTTCAGACAAAACTCCAGACAATGCTCTAGACAACACTCTAGACAACACTCCAGACAACACTCCAGACAACACTCCAGACAACACTCCAGACAACACTCTAGACAACACTCCAGACAACACTCTAGACAACACTCCATACAACACTCCATACAACATTCCATACAACACTCCATACAACACTCTTGACAACACTCTTGACAACACTCTAGACAACACTCCAGACAACACTCTAGACAACACTCTACACAACACTCCAGACAACACTCTTGACAACACTCCATACAACACTCCAGACAACACTCTCGACAACACTCTACACAACACTCCATACAACACTCCAGACAACACTCTAGACAACACTCCATACAACACTCCAGACAACACTCCATACAACACTCTTGACAAAATGTTCATTCAGCATCTATTGACAGTAAAAACATGGGGGAAAATATCTATGAATAATGTCTGATGATTTCAAATCAAAGAATATAATTCTGCAGTATATTACAAGCATATAACAATATGAGAGTCTGAGAGATGATCCACAATATAATTCTGCAGTATATTACAATTATATTACAATATGAGTGTCTGAGAGATGATCCACAATATAATTCTGCAGTATATTACAATCATATTACAATGAGAGTCTGAGAGATGATCCACAATATAATTCTGCAGTATATTACAATCATATTACAATGAGAGTCTGAGAGATGATCCACAATATAATTCTGCAGTATATTACAATCATATTACAATGAGAGTCTGAGAGATGATCCACAATATAATTCTGCAGTATATTACAATCATATTACAATGAGAGTCTGAGAGATGATCCACAATATAATTCTGCAGTATATTACAATCATATTACAATGAGAGTCTGAGAGATGATCCACAATATAATTCTGCAGTATATTACAATCATATTACAATATGAGAGTCTGAGAGATGATCCAAGCTAAGTACTGTAAGATACGGAGCTTGGTGTACAGGTACAGTGTGCAATAGCTATTCCTTCACCTGTCTGTAGGCTGAGCACAACCCGCGTAAGTCACGATGCTAGCCTACGATCTCTGATCGATGTTCATGAAACCAGCACATTTTTATCCTTTTATTCTCTTGTCTTTGCAATTTCTAGTTAATAAATCAGCAAGCACAGCAATTTACAATTAGAATGTGCCATAACAGCCGGCAAACATTCACACCTTCACAAATCTAGTGTCTGAGTATACCTTTTCTCCGGTAGGATAAATCACCACTGCCACATCATAATACAGGCATCACAAAAAGTAGAATACTACTTCGCTTTGTAGTGCGTTGGAGTTCCCAAGGTCTGCACTAAAGACTACCACCAACAGCATGAAGTATGCATGAGAATGGTCCACACCTGACACAAACTAGCTAGGATATCAAAATACAATGCTGAAGAGGTATATATACCTGTCGGCCCCTCCACAAACTGTCTCAATCAATACCGTGCAGGCTTAGAACCCTTCAGTTGTGAATAGAATACCTTTATCTCCCTATATGCATTGTTTTGCTCCTGCCGTGATTGTCACTAGGTGTAAAGATAGAATCATATTGCTCATAAACAGTGAAATTGGACGAGATATAATACTTCCTCGTATAAATCATACCACATCTTGTAATTAAGACATTCTTCTCATTTTGCACTCAACATAATCCGAGACTCCCCATTGTGGTAAATTTTAACGTGTTGTGAAATGAATCAGTACCCTTTAATTATAAAATCATTAAGTCTGCTTTGGACAACTGTGTTTCTCAATGGTTTATCTAAAACCAGGTAAAAATAAACATGACAGCTTTTCGTTGGTTTTTTAACTCACTATCACTCAATACATGTCAGCTGGTAGGTCAGGACTGCCAACTGCACATAACAAAAAATTATTGAAGGACAGAAAGGCACCAATTGTATTTCAACTTTGAAATGTGAAAAATAAAGCTTAACCCTGTAGAAAATTAAATACCTCCAAGAGTATATATACAATAATTTGTGGTTTCCTATACATCTGCTATGAAGAGCCATTCACAAACCCTATCAATCTCTTTCAGAGTTAGCTCAGAAATGTTGATGAGACATATTGTCCAACAAAGAATGAATCATAAAAAAAAACCTGATTGCGAGATTCCTGACATTTAATTGTATTACTGTAGTCAGCCTTTAATTCATATCAATCTTATTAACATTTTCCACCTATATCTCAACTTTCTGTCAACCAGGAAAGCGTTTATGGGAATTTAAAAATACCATTTATATCTTATAACCCAAGTTAAATATAAAACAACTGAGACAAAATCAATATAACTCAAGCCAAGTCTAATCAACAAACCTGGCCAGCTATGGCCATTTCTGTGTGTTGGTATTCTAGCAATCCATATACTTTATCTGTCGGATACTTGTGTCAAAGATTCATATCTCAGAGTTTTGGACAAAAACTCTTGTCAAAGACTCATACGTCAAATGTTTGTCAAATGCTTTGGTCAAACATTCTTACTTTAGATCTAGATCTTTGTCCAAAACTCTTTTCAAAGACTCAAATACCTCAAATTTTTGTCCAATGCGCTGGTCAAACATTCCTAATTAAGATCTTTGTCCAAAACTCTTGTCAAAGACTTATACCTCAAATTTTTGTCCAATACTCTGGCCAAACATTCCTAATTCAGATCTTTGTCTAAAACATGTTTTAAAGACTCAATCAACTCAACAAAATGTTAGCCAGAAATGTGTCTGCTTAGTGTTGTATTATAACTGTATTGAGTCTAGAAGGAATTTTATGTCCCTATATATATTGCCTGACACCCTAGATATCTGTAAATGTCTTGTCCCAGGCGATGTTCCGTTTGGTAATAAGGTGAAGTGTGAGGTATTCACTAATCCTCGGGGTATACAGAGAACAATAAGTGGTACCTTACTGCCCTTTGCCAATGTAATACTGCACAACTCAATTAACAGCTGACATTTGACAGACTTTCCTTGGTCATCATGGTAAAGTTTTCCTTATGAATCATTTTTAAAATTGAATGTCTGCCTAATAGATTACAGTTCCACAGGCAAAGTTAGATTAAAGAGTCTAAACCAACAACTTGACAGAGCCTTGAAGTAAGACCAGATCTCACACTTAATGAAGCTATATCTTAGGGGTTCCACTAATTGAAGAAATGAAAGGATTTATATCAACATAGAGATTTTTTGGGTTCAGAGTAAATTAGGTTTCTTAGGGCTTTATATCATGAAGCCTGACTTGTGGGGACTTACTTGGAGCTCTAGAAACTCCTAAGAGCTAAACTGATAGTCTCAGAACTTTAACTGATTATTTACC
Organism: Pecten maximus; assembly: GCF_902652985.1. Lineage (NCBI taxonomy): Eukaryota > Metazoa > Mollusca > Bivalvia > Pectinida > Pectinidae > Pecten > Pecten maximus. The sequence goes on from NC_047019.1 coordinate 30,490,915, forward strand.
AAGAACCTAGACTGATTTATGACCAGAGAGATATCTGGTCAGCATTGTCCAATCTTGCTGTGAACTCTCCATGTTTTGCAAGTTCCACTTTTACCAGAGACAAAAAAAAAAAAAAAAACCCACACAAATACACCGTTGTTCTCTTGCATGAAAAATAGTTTAGCCATAATGGAGACAAATACTGTAGGATACAATTGGACCGTTAAATGTGTTTGCATACAGACAAAGGAAATTGCATGCGGACCAAAATTCATGAAAATGTCATAGCTAGAGGATATAAACAAATTGACCCGTTGTCAGAAACTTCAATTATAAAATGTGTAACTCAATGGACTTTTGACAATTATAACACCATAATAACACAAAATTGAGATAATACCGTGATTGTTTGATTTCTAAAGCAGCAGTCTGCCCCACATACTTTAGACTGGTTATGTGTTATGACATGCAAACAATGAAATATAATGGATGTTGCTACACGAGGCACATGCTGAGCACAGGCTTTCCAGCCTCCCCCAGCTCTGTCGGGGTAGTACACCACTATCTCAGATAATTCTATTATAAAGCCTCACACCTGATGCTATGTAGCATTTTGTTGGTGAGTTGTGATTATACAACTTGACATTGTGTGTTGTGATGAACACCCCACAATATGCAGAGCATAGTAGGGACAATTATATGTTGTGTTACATTTGTCATCAGGTTAATTGGGGAGTGCTCTCTCTACGGTACCTATCTATTGTAGGACTTCTCTTTGTCACTAAATTACGTTGGATTTATCAATTAAATATTGAACTGTTGATGCAATTAATTTGTCAGAATGACATAAACAGCTTCTATTCAGGCAAAGCCTAGTTAGTTTCAACAGGATGTAATTAAAGAAATATTGCCCTACTGTGATGGCAGATCAGATTCCCACTAAATTTATTGACGCAGGCTTAACGCCATATCTGACAAATACAGTGATATACATTGTATGTACAGTAAAAGACAGGTCAATTATGATTTCTTTCTTTGTAAAACAAATTACTTAAGGTTGGCTTTAGATTATATCATTCCTAATACAATTTTTATTTCATTTTTATTGGAGGAAACAAAATAAAATTGAATGCATTTCTTTATTTTCATTAAGTTAAGCTCAATAAAAACTTTAATATGCTAAGGTTCTATTTAATAATGTTCTGTAAAACTCAAGTGAAAGGATGTGGGAAAAGTGTTTAAACTCATGTTCAGATGTAAAATTAATATCTTTGTTTGTTGATGGTATTAAATCTCTATAGCAGCACTATGAGGATGGGTGTCTAGGGGACACCTGCAATAGGAGAAAACAAGAGGCAAAGAACTGAAAACACGTATAGTAATAGGGGTAGCACATTAATTCTAGTCTGTTAATGTAAGAGATGATCGAGAGTTTATAAAAAGCAAGGGTGACTTTCACTCTGGGACCTTGAGCCTACTTGACCATTGTATAAAACTTATATCTCCAAAAAATAGATTTACTACAGAGATGACATTGACTTGGGTTTAACCACAATATGTCCATCCCAGGGACATCCCATGGACTTTTAAACCTTGTGTAAAATAAGTTGAAAAAACTTTTTTATCAAACAACATTTGAATGTTGTTTTGTAGAATTAAGTTAAACACCACTTGGTGTACATCATAGAGATAGCAATCTCTTTGCACCCCGTATCGACTGGGACATAAAAAGACAGTATTCTGGATCCATCGGTGTGTACTAAAATGTTATCAAAAATGACATATCACAGGCTAAAAAAAACCATCCTCAACATGAAGTAGTCCACATGATTTTCTCCATAATTCATTATTAACTTGCCAAACCTGTATGATAACAGATTACTGAGGAAGCTGGATATGGCATTTATTGCCAAATGTGTATGTTACATAATAAAGCCCTGTTCCACTTACAGGGTATGACACATGCTACAGTAAATTCATATTTTGTCAGCAAATTAGAACTACAGAACATATGATATCTTGATTGATCAAGTTTTTATATAACATCTCATTTATCTTTTTAAGTCTAAAAGACCGTACAAAAGTAATTAGATAACTTAATTCAATTAAGACGATACATACCACTAGAGGAAGGTGAAGGTCAGTACTCACTCATACCGTAAAATTTACCATAGGAGACCAGTAAGTGGAAATGATGGAACAGCCTGTCTCACAAATTTCTAATGCAAACTACAATAATAGCCTAAAGGCACCCACACTACATAATTATATCCATTCTTGATAAATACTTAAATTTATTGAATTTCTGTGTAAATTCTGCCACCCAACTCTCAAATCTAATTAAAATCAGATTTCTCATTGCACTTTGCTTTTCTGTACTTTGTTACATGGAGATTCGAGACCCAGGGTCATATATCGACCAATCAAATACGCACTGCCAGCTAAGTTTTGGACCGTAGAATATAGAAGATTTTGCATCAAGTGCAGAATTATTGGAAAGCATGTGAGATATGTCAAATGGGCATTAATAACAAAGCTAAAATGGAAACATTGATGGCGCTGGTGTCTATTCCACGTAACAAAGTGCCAAAACCAGTGTACAATTTTCAAATCTCATAAGGACTATAATATATACACATATACCCCTCGTATAGTTCCTTAATGCTCTACTTCAAATACATTCATAACCTTCAGTTATCATCTTGTTTTTAATAGCATTTTCCCCACTAAAATTGCTCTATATGATCGTAGTTACTGTATATTGTTGCCTACAGCCAGTACTATGGGTGTTACAATTCCCCATTACACTAATCTATTTTATATTGGGTATGGTGCTAAACCTCAAAATAGAAGAAAATGGTGTAATTTTAAAACTTTGCACTAACGTCCCTTCAAAATGATAAAATTGATCACTTCAATTAAACGCTTTACTTCTACCTGTGTATTAATGAAAAAGTAGAAACATTAATTACCAAGTTAATGTGTTAATTTAAATGGTGAATACTCTTTTTCTTTTTTTCAATACTGCAGTTCAATCTCAACTGTTTGACGAGAATGGGTGTTTATGGAGCCCCTCCAAGGGTACGTCACAGACAATGACAGAGAATGAAAGGTGACAAGCTCATTGTTTTTCGTCTGATTACTTTCCCTCCATGATTGATGAGAAATCTACTATTACCCGATTCTTAATATACAGAGATGCTGGTCCAAGGCATTCAGCCAAGGACGGTGTCATACAAACAGGATGTCATAATCTATACTTACTACATAAGAGAAAAAGTGTCATATCCTAACTTCCATACCACAGAGACTGTGTACCATATCCTACACTTCATGTATCATATCCTACACTTCCTGTGTCATATCCTACACTTCCTGTGTCATATCCTACACTTCCTGTATCATATCCTACACTTCCTGTATCATATCCTACACTTCCTGTGTCATATCCTACACTTCCTGTATCATATCCTTCACTTCCTGTGTCATATCCTACACTTCCTGTGTCATATCCTATATTCATGTGTCATATTCTATACTTCCTGTTTCATATCCTACACTTCCTGTGTCATATCCTACACTTCCTGTATCATATCCTTCACTTCCTGTGTCATATCCTACACTTCCTGTGTCATATCCTATATTCATGTGTCATATTCTATACTTCCTGTTTCATATCCTACACTTCCTGTGTCATATCCTACACTTCCTGTGTCATATCCTACACTTCCTGTGTCGTATCCTACACTTCCTGTGTCATATCCTACACTTCCTGTGTCATATCCTACACTTCCTATGTCGTATCCTACACTTCATGTATCATATCCTACACTTCCTATGTCGTATCCTACACTTCCTGTGTCATATCCTACACTTCCTGTGTCATATCCTACCCTTCCCGTGCCATATCCTACACTTTCTGTGTCATATCCTACACTTCCTGTTTCATATCCTGCACTTCCTGTTTCATATCCTACACTTCCTGTGCTATATCCTATGCTTCCTGTGCCATATCCTACACTTCCTGTATCAAATCTTACACTTCCTGTGTCATATCCTACACTTTCTGTGTCATATCCTACACTTCCTGTTTCATATCCTACATTCCTTGTGTCATATCCTATACTTCCTGTGTCATATCCTATGCTTCCTGTGTCACATCCTATACTTCATGTGTCATATCCTACATTCCTTGTGTCTGCAGTCCTACACTTTCTGTGTCAGTCCTACACTTCCTGTGTCATATCCTTCACTTCCAGTGTCATATCCTACACTTCATGTGTCATATCCTATATTCATGTGTCATATTCTATACTTCCTGTTTCATATCCTTTACTTCCTGTGTCATATCCTACACTTTCTGTGTCATATCCTACACTTCCTGTTTCATATCCTACATTCCTTGTGTCATATCCTATACTTCCTGTGTCATATCCTATGCTTCCTGTGTCACATCCTATACTTCATGTGTCATATCCTACATTCCTTGTGTCTGCAGTCCTACACTTCCTGTGTCAGTCCTACACTTCCTGTGTCATATCCTTCACTTCCTGTGCTATATCCTACACTTCATGTGTCATATCTTATATTCATGTGTCATATTCTATATATCCTGTTTCATATCCTTTACTTCCTGTGTCATATCCTACACTTCCTGTGTCATATCCTATACTTCCTGTGTCATATCCTACACTTCCTGTGTCAGTCCTTCACTTCCTGTGTCAGTCCTACACTTCCTGTGTCATATCCTACACTTCCTGTGTCATATCCTACACTTCCTGTGTCATATCCTTTACTTCCTGAGTCATATCCTATACTTCCTGTGTCATATCCTATACTTCATGTGTCATAACCTACACTTCTATAAAAATGATAAAACTCAATAAATAATCACATAATCAAACAGAATCACTTTGTAATCTGACAACATCATTCTCGGTCACTTACATTCCATGTAGAGGGGAGGAGGAGATTGTCCCCGACCCCTTATTAACAGTCTCCCTTCCCTCACATCTCATGTAGGGAGGAGGACGCTGTCCCCACCCCCTAATTAACAGTCTCCCTCCCCTCACATCACATGTAGGGAGGAGGACGCTGTCCCCACCCCCTAATTAACAGTCTCCCTCCCCCTCACATCCCATGTAGGGAGGAGGACGCTGTCCCCACCCCCTAATTAACAGTCTCCCTCCCCCTCACATCCCATGTAGGGAGGAGGAGATTGTCCCCACCCCCTAATTAACAGTGTCCCTCCCCCTCACATCACATGTAGAGAGGAGGACGCTGTCCCCACCCCCTTATTAACAATCTCCCTCCCCCTCACATCCCATGTAGGGAGGAAGAGGCTGTCCCCATCCCCTTATTAACAATCTCCCTCCCACTCACGTCTCGTGTAGAGAGGAGGACGCTGTCCCCACCCCTGTTTGCTCCATCACTTTCACTTAACAGTCTCAATACCTAAAGTGTCAGTCAGTCTCTGGTTTGAGATCAAGTCAAGGAGTCTGTACTCTGCCACACCGAGGGGAAATGCAAAACCTGCAAGGATAAATGTCATACATGATTGTCTGCATGACAACATAATCCCATTCCTCTGCCATCAAATAGGATCAGGGTATATTTGGCGTTTGAATAACAGAAAGCTGCCAAACATATTGATGATCAGGAAAATGGCAACCTATACATGACTGGTTTGACTGGCACAAACATGTAGGTTTCACCAAGGCTTAGCTCTATCAAATTATACACTGCCTGTACGTCCTAGTTATAGACATACTTATCAGGTGGGGGCAGGGAATATTAATTGAGTGTAGAACTGAGTGTTTACAATCAAACCTTCATTCTGAAACAGAAAAGGGCACATTTGACTGGAAACTATGACACAGATTTCTGTCCCTCAAGGAATCAGGGTCATTTTCAGGCTACAGAAATTTGGCAAGTTCAGACTTATACATCTTCAAACAATTCTTCAGGCTTCAGAAAATCTTACCAGTCTAGACAAATAAATCTACAAATAGTTCTCCTAATCACATACATTTTGTAGCTGGTACCACAACAAATAGTCAAACTTGATTTTAAATGAAAGAACAATGATTACAAACAAACTGGTTTTGTTAGAATGGTAAACAGTGGGTAAATCATTAGTACAACATACATAATGTAGATATGTCTAATCTGCTTCCTTTACAGAGTTCCTGGCAAAGTAGGAACACAGAGATCTCTAAAGAAAGCGCTCACTTCTACAAGTTGTTATGTTGTTGGTTTAGAGAAAATCTACACAGGACACACCAGCTAGACTATGATATGGGGTCCCTCTTAGTACAACAACATTGAATGCATGCATAGTCCAAGTCTATACATTTATACCATATCACAAATCAGTAGTCATACTTCCCAAAGGAGTCATATGATAAATGTTCTGCCACATTGTGTAAACCCACAGTAGCAAGAGAAGGAAAACAACTTCGACATTTCATGATGCAATTCTACAAGATTTATCAAGAGATGAGGCCAAAGGTTTCACCTGTAGGTGGATACACTCTTCTTATAGTGATCATAGTCTATGTATACACTGTATAAAATTAAATGTCATAGGCTACTTGTATAGATAAGATAGCTTTGGTTAGTCAACTGTAACGTCCACATCATACACAAACATACGAAGCCTAAGTATGCAGCCTAAGTATATTACCGTGAACAGTGTGTGCAAACAGAGTATAGTGGTATTGCATGACTGGTGTGATGAAGGGCAGTGTGCACACATGCAGCATGCATGATTAACACAGAGAGTTAATGGGCCAAGCAGGGTCCACAGAGACCTAGACCATCATCTGCCTCACTCAAAGGACAGTTTCAAAAGCAGCATCTGTATCCCTTCTCATGATCTTCAAGTAAAATTAAGATCCTTCTGATGAATCTCATCCACAGCCTCACATGTCATATATTGCTTCCTATCTCAAATGTCTATCACTTTCAGCTTCAACCAGGAATCAAATGGCCGTTGTCTGTCAAATATCAAGGATGAGGGACACTTAGACTCTCGATAAAGGAAAACTCATTTATAGAAGGTATACCACCAATTTTTATCTGATCCTGTGTGTATGTGACATATTCAATAGCTGCTTATGTCAACAGGCACTACTTCAAAATAGATGCATTGGATGTTTGACGTTCTGTTGGTGTCCAATATACCAGGAATATCTATTTATAGCAGTTCACAAAGCACCTTCATTTGTTTGTCTTGTTGATATTAAACGACATCTATAAACATGTACTTAACAACAGTAAATAATCAAATATAGATATATTAGTGTATTTGTGGTGTTATGAGTGTATGGTCATTCAATTTCTGTGATCCCATAGGGTGAGTTTGGCTGAGCTTCTGGCCAATTACTGATGAGACGAGCTTCTGTCTGCCCCACACTGTAACCCTTCAGGTTATTGGTCTGCTGTAATTCCTGGCCAAACCTGTATTGATGACTTTAACCATGGGGCAATCCTTACAACGGTGTGGCAAAGACCACAGCTCAAAGGTACACTATTGATCCTCCGTATTGTCTCATGAAAATAAATGCCCAAATTGCTTGGCGGTGGTGCCCAGTTTGATGTCTAGCGTGGGAAAGACCTAAAACTTGGCCAACTTAATCGCCACAAAGGTAGCACGACTTTTGGACTCCTGTATAAGGTCACAGACATGGGACTATGGTCTTCTCATCAAACAAATATCAACTCAATTAAGGTGACAGCTGTGCTAGACTGATGGTGCCATATAGTGTCAACAGATGATCCAGACAAGTGGTGCCACCTGGTGTAAGAGACAAAATGACCAATGCAGGTAGAGCCACCTTGTGTTACAAATTAGAGGACACAGACAGGTAGTGTTACCTGGTATACCTGATCAGTTGGTCTAGACAGATGGTGTAACCTGGTCTACCCTGCATGTAGGGCATAAGAATGGTACCTGCTGCCCCAATTGCATGATCATCAGAGGCAACTGAATTTGGGATCTTATCTTTTCCCTTCTTTCTAAACAACTTTCTTCTTCCCTCACTTTTGGCCTAAAGTTGATCATTCACCCCTTCGAGGAAGGCTTTCTGGTTTGCCCGTTGTCAATATAATGTGACCAGATGGGGTGTACTGCTGGGTGTCTTTGGCAGTATGCTTCAGTGAGATAGCACTATAAATCAACTAAAGTTATGAACTATCACAAAGAAACTTAACACAAACATTACACAGCCTCCCAACACTCACACACTTACTCACCACACACATGTTGCAGGCACAGGAGGCCATCCTTAAATGAACAATAAGAAACCTAATAAGAAATAATAAGTGGGCCTACAGGCTGGTGGTGTCACCTGGTAAAATTAAGTGGGCCTAGACAGGTGGTACCACATGGCATAACTTAATAGTGGATCTAGACAGGTGGTACCACCTGGTATAAAATAATAGTGGGCCTAGACAGGTGGTGCCACCTGGTATAACATATTAGTGGGCCTATAGACAGGTGGTGCCACCTGGTATAACATATTAGTGGGCCTAGACAGGTGGTCCACCTGGTATAACATATTAGTGGTCCTATAGACAGGTGGTCCACCTGGTATAACATATTAGTGGTCCTATAGACAGGTGGTCCACCTGGTATAACATATTAGTGGGCCTATAGACAGGTGCTGCCACCTGGTATAACATATTAGTGGGCCTAGACAGGTGGTCCACCTGGTATAACATATTAGTGGGCCTAGACAGGTGGTGCCACCTGGTATAACATAATAGTGGGCCTAGACAGGTGGTCCACCTGGTATAACATATTAGTGGGCCTAGACAGGTGGTCCACCTGGTATAACATATTAGTGGTCCTATAGACAGGTGGTCCACCTGGTATAACATATTAGTGGGCCTAGACAGGTGGTGCCACCTGGTATAACATAACAGTGGGCCTATAGACAGGTGGTGCCACCTGGTATAACATATTAGTGGGCCTAGACAGGTGGTCCACCTGGTATAACATAAAAGTGGGCCTAGACAGGTGGTGCCACCTGGTATAACATAATAATGGGCCTATAGACAGGTGGTGCCACCTGGTATATCATATTAGTGGTCCTATAGACAGGTGTTCCACCTGGTATAACATATTAGTGGGCCTAGACAGGTGGTGCCACCTGGTATAACATATTAGTGGGCCTAGACAGGTGTTCCACCTGGTATAACATATTAGTGGGCCTAGACAGGTGGTGCCACCTGGTATAACATATTAGTGGGCCTAGACAGGTGGTCCACCTGGTATAACATATTAGTGGGCCTAGACAGGTGGTGCCACCTGGTATAACATAATAGTGGTCCTATAGACAGGTGGTCCACCTGGTATAACATATTAGTGGATCTAGACAGGTGGTGCCACCTGGTATAACATATTAGTGGGCCTAGACAGGTGGTGCCACCTGGTATAACATATTAGTGGATCTAGACAGGTGGTCCACCTGGTATAACATATTAGTGGGCCTAGACAGGTGGTGCCACCTGGTATAAAATAATAGTGGGCCTAGACAGGTGGTCCACCTGGTATAACATATTAGTGGGCCTAGACAGGTGGTGCCACCTGGTATAACATAATAGTGGGCCTATAGACAGGTGGTGCCACCTGGTATAACATAATAGTGGGCCTAGACAGGTGGTCCACCTGGTATAACATATTAGTGGTCCTAGACAGGTGGTGCAACCTGGTATAACATATAACTGGTCCTATAGACAGGTGGTCCACCTGGTATAACACATTAGTGGGCCTAGACAGGTGGTGCCACCTGGTATAACATAATAGTGGGCCTAGACAGGTGGTCCACCTGGTATAACATATTAGTGGGCCTAGACAGGTGGTCCACCTGGTATAACATATTAGTGGGCCTATAGACAGGTGGTTCACCTGGTATAACATATTAGTGGGCCTAGACAGGTGGTGCCACCTGGTATAACATAATAGTGGGCCTAGACAGGTGGTGCCACCTGGTATAACATATTAGTGGGCCTAGACAGGTGGTGCCACCTGGTATAACATATTAGTGGGCCTAGACAGGTGGTGCCACCTGGTATAACATATTAGTGGGCCTAGACAGGTGGTGCCACCTGGTATAACATAATAGTGGGCCTAGACAGGTGGTCCACCTGGTATAACATATTAGTGGGCCTATAGACAGGTGGTGCCACCTGGTATAACATATTAGTGGGCCTAGACAGGTGGTCCACCTGGTATAACATAATAGTGGGCCTAGACAGGTGGTCCACCTGGTATAACATATTAGTGGGCCTAGACAGGTGCTGCCACCTGGTATAACATATTAGTGGTCCTATAGACAGGTGCTGCCACCTGGTATAACATATTAGTGGGCCTATAGACAGGTGGTGCCACCTGGTATAATATATTATTGGGCCTAGACAGGTGCTGCCACCTATCAATGTCAGTGACCAGAAGAGGAGGTGATACCTCACAAATCACAAATAGGCTGTTTCCTAGTAGTAGTTTCTGTCTGAGATGTGATTACATTTGACCAGATGAACCACATTTTTTCCAATGCTACAGTAACGAAACCTTAAAACAACACCAAGTATTTAACAGCTGCCATTCACCTCAAAGAAACCCTTTGCCTTGTGCCATTATCCTAAATGAAAGCATTCCTGGTAATAACCAAGTTGTTTCAAAGTAATAACAAGGCATTTTCTTAAACAGATATCAAACAACATTGTGGAGAAAAATAGAAACACATGACCTAATTTTGGAGAATATTTGTAAAGACCCTCATTACAATGGGGCTTTCTTCTCTAACATGTGGTGCTATATTGGTTTTACTTACAAAGCATCCTACACTTTAGGTCTAGAACAGTACGCACCACCCTGACAGCCATCCCCAGTTAAACAATGAGACAATAATAGACTAGTTATACATATATATGTGTACAGTAATAGAATCAGTTTGAATGGAATTACAGCGGTAACCTCGAGGAAGTACCCTAAGGGTATCACTCACTGTAACATTGTACATGTTTACATCAGAAGGGGCACCACACAGAGATGGTACAATACAATGGTAATATTTGATAGGTGATACCCTCCACTCTGTCTGCTTGCTGTACCTGGATGAACTGAGAAATCTTCATCCTCAGCACCAGTACACCAAAACATGAGGCTTTGTACCCCAGGGGTAAAACCTCTATTTTTGCACCACAAACTAAACGTTGGGGCAGTATCTAATACACAAACAGATGGTAGTTCTATCAAAAACTGTTTTACAGAACATATACTGCCACCACCAACACATATACTACCACCAGTATAACCAGCCTAGGTCACACACAGAGTCCAAGGTTAGGGGTCACACTTGAACATTTTCTAAATTTTTAAAATACAGTAATTATAACTTGCAGTTAGATGGACGAAGTCATAATTTCTTTGTTTCTGTTTTTTGTTTTTGTTTTTCCAGCAGTATCTGTTTTAATACTGACATATATACAAGCAAAATTGTTAAACAAAAGATTTAGAGGGATAATTCCAACTCAATAGTTTAGTGGGTACTCCAACTCGATAGTTTGGTGAGTTCTCCAACTCAATAGTTTAGAGGGTACTCCAACTCGATAGTTTGGTGAGTTCTCCAACTCAATAGTTTAGAGGGTACTCCAACTCGATAGTTTAGAGGGTACTCAAACTCAATAGTTTAGTGGGTACTCCAACTCAATAGTTTAGAGGGTACTCCAACTCAATAGTTTAGAGGGTACTCAAACTCGATAGTTTAGAGGGTACTCAAACTCAATAGTTTAGTGGGTACTCCAACTCAATAGTTTAGTGGGTACTCCAACTCAATAGTTTAGTGGGTACTCCAACTCGATAGTTTAGAGGGTACTCCTACTAAAAGTTTAGAGAGTATTCCAACTCAATAGTTTAGTGGGTACTCCTACTCGATAGTTAAGTGGGTTCTCCAACTCGATAGTTTAGAGGGTACTCAAACTCAATAGTTTAGTGGGTACTCCAACTCAATAGTTTAGAGGGTACTCCAACTCAATAGTTTAGAGGGTACTCAAACTCAATATAATTCAATCCTTAATCAACATATGAGCTGTTATCACAGAGAAGTTTGATGACAGCAATGAGATTTACTCTATAGAAACAAAGAAAAGTTGCTCTGTCTGGAACCTTAAAAGTGTCTTTGATTCATCAATTAGACATAATGATTAAGAAATAGAATATCAGACTAGTCTATCATACCTGCACCTTAAGAAAAAACTAGCTTCATATAAAATGAAAGAAAAAAAAAAAATCTAATCACTCACATTTCTACGTCACAGTTTGGACGTATATTTCTTAATGATTTGATGCCAAAAAACAAACATGAATTATGAATTATTTAAAACTGTTTTTATTTCAAAAGTTTGTAATAAAGTGTTACCTTCAATTTCCCTTGGTTGAAACTTAATTAAACCTTTGATATTGAATGAAAAATGTGAATTTCGTTTGATAAAAATTGGTAGGTAATTATTATTGGTATTACAAAAAGTCAAATGAAACTCCGCCCACATTCATGTGAACTTGAACCGACCTGATAGTGCACCTGGTATGCGTGAGGTAAGATGTCAACAAAAGCTTGTTCAAATAAGGTAGCAGGTGATTCGTTATTGACAACTCTGTCATATGCACTTAAACATTCTGTATAAAGGATACGAGTCTGACTACCTTTTGTAACATTCTCATGTGTAAAAGAGAAATCTTTATATTCCGAACACCTCAGTACATTTCATTCAGAAATGAGCAAATATTTTAACGTTTTATTTACCACTTGAAGATTTAAGCAGATAGCAATCTGTTTCTGAACAATCAAAGTCAAGTGAAAATGTCTATCCATCGTTTCAAAACAAGCACTGATCATATTTGTATAAAGCACATTTCAGTGTAAATCAAACCCATGGACATTTCTGAAATCATGCATGTTTAGTTATCAATTTTAGGTCAGCACTTTGGCATCTGGGATATCATCGCTGCATGATTTATTAGCTTCCATTTTTATTCGGCTAAAAACTATCATCAAAATCTCATCAATTACAATAAAGTCAGTGAAAATTAATTAGTGTAAGCTAATTTCTATTCATTTATTCAACCTGAGAGTCTTTTTCCTGAAAACTTGGTGTTATTTTCACACATGAATATTTAAAGATTCAATACCTAAACAAAAGACAAGTTATGATCCTTATTTTTGATGAACTTATTGTCCTATATGCAGCTATTGGAGTTTCCATGATAGAAAATTTCAGTCCTTGACCTCTAAATGACCTTGACAGCATCATCGATCTAGTGTCTGGATCTTCATTCTACCAATTGTTCCTAAATTGTAAAGCATTGTGTAGGGCATTATGAAATAGCCGCTCAAGGAGTCGGGCAGTCAATGATCACGACTGTTTATGGTTGTAGCAAAATTATGTATCAATTTCAGTAAATCATAGAAAACACAATGTATGAATGCGGTTAAAGTCCTAATTCAGACTCGTTCCCTTCCGCAAGGTTATACTGACAACTATTTATCATTCCATACACATACGAGGGATACCCATATATAATACTCGCAATGTTACTTCGTGGTTATTTCTTTCCATAAATGGTATAATCCACAATGAGATATTGGCCGTCAGAGAAATATTGCGGAGGAACGAGACGAGGGCAAATTGGAAGTAGATGGGGAAGAGTTTTGAGATAACATGGCCCCCTGACACAGGTGGCATATCTGTTATTCACAATGCATGCATTTATACGACATTTCAAATTACTGTAGTATTACTCTCTTACGATTCTTTAAATTATGTGAAATCAATAGGGCTAAACAATCCATCTTCTAAGTTGTAGTGGTGTTTTCATTCTTTTGTGCATGCTACATGTATTCCAATTAACGCATACCTTACTGGATCAACAAAATTATACTGATCAATAGAAATCTTACTGGATCAATAAAATTATACTGATCAACAGAAACCTTACTCGATCAACAAAATTATACTGATCAACAGAAACCTTACTCGATCAACAAAATTATACTGATCAACAGAAACCTTACTGGATCAACAAAATTATACCGATCAACAGAAACCTTACTGGATCAACAAAATTATACTGATCAACAGAAACCTTACTGGATCAACAAAATTATACCAATCAACAGAAACCTTACTGGATCAACAAAATTATACCAATCAACAGAAACCTTACTGGATCTACAAAATTATACTGATCAACAGAAACCTTACTGGATCTACAAAATTATACCAATCAACAGAAACCTTACTGGATCAACAAAATTATACTGATCAACAGAAACCTTACTGGATCAACAAAATTATACCAATCAACAGAAACCTTACTGGATCAATAAAATTATACTGATCAATAGAAACCTTACTGGATCAACAAAATTATACTGATCAGCAGAAACCTTACTGGATCAACAAAATTATACCAATCAACAGAAACCTTACTGGATCAACAAATTATACCAATCAACAGAAACCTTACTGGATCTACAAAATTATACTGATCAACAGAAACCTTACTGGATCAACAAAATTATACCAATCAACAGAAACCTTACTGGATCTACAAAATTATACTGATCAACAGAAACCTTACTGGATCAACAAAATTATACTGATCAACAGAAACCTTACTGGATCAACAAAATTATACCAATCAACAGAAACCTTACTGGATCTACAAAATTATACTGATCAACAGAAACCTTACTGGATCAACAAAATTATACTGATCAACAGAAACCTTACTGGATCAACAAAATTATACTGATCAACAGAAACCTTACTGGATCGACAAAATTATACCAATCAACAGAAACCTTAATGGATCAACAAAATTATACCGATCAACAGAAACCTTACTGGATCAACAAAATTATACTGATCAACAGAAACCTTACTGGATCAACAAAATTATACCAATCAACAGATACTTTGCATAGATTTGTGTATGCTGTATTATTTAAATTGTTCTCTACTTTTTTATATCAATGGTCCAAAATGGCAATACCACATGTAAATGATGTCACCACCGTTACTTTGATCCCTCAATGGGAGTCCTAGAAGGACGAAACACTGCTCTATGGTGAAGCTCCATTTTTTTAGCTCTTTATTCGACCTAACTTTCAATTTATATGCATAAAAACGGTGAGCCCAACACGGAAATTCATTCAATGGTCCAATCTATTGGAGAGCGTTGTTTACATGTTTCAGCTATAGGGTAGCCATCATCAGAACCTGTAGATGTAAACAACGCTCTCCAATAAATCGGACCATTGAATGAATCTCTGTGTTTGGCTCACCGTTTTTATACATATATTACCTGGATTTTTTGGTGAGACCTCCTGTATACACCTGTATCCACGGTAGATTAGTCTGGATCACTACGATTCTTTACCTTTCGTGTCTCCATCCCCCCTTCCGTACTGATTTAACTTTTAATTTGATTTAAAACATGCTAATATCTTGTGTTTCATTTGTTCAATCATTTGATGACATCACCAATTTAAAATGATGATATTATTAATTCATTTTAAACTAATGATATTATTAATTCATTTTAAACTAATGTAAAGATACTTTCCTGCATACTTAAATTTTAGAGCATTAATTATGATATTTCAACAGCCATGGTAAATTTCGACAGCTACAATAAGAAAATAATATAAAGACAGAGTCAATCTTGATGCACACCGCTGTATGGTATGTTGCTCTTCTCTATACTTTTCGCCTTTTTCCTCTTAAGATTATTAAATCATTTGTTATTCACAAAAAATTCCTTTACTTTTCTTTTTTCGGATCAGTCTGAAAACTTAAGATACAAAACTACAGACAAACAAGAACCTACAAATACATTTCAAGAAGAGTTTAAAGATTAACACAGAAACATCTTCAACTGTTAAAATACAAGATGATCATCTGTCATCTGTCAGCCATTATTTTCTTTATTCCATCGCAATTAGGAGATAAAGGAAAATGTACCTTGGTAAGAAGTTCCACAGAGGCCTTTCAGAGAAATAGCATTAATAAAGCAAAAATTGTAGATAGTCACCTGTTGGATCAGTCTAAAATTTGATAATGTACAACAAGGATTCAAGGGAATTATCACATATACGAAATCAGGGAAATATGCATTAGATATAGTTTCTACAAAATAGCATCTAAATTTCCTGATCAGTCTCAGAATTGATCATGCCTAACTATAGGAACAAGTGGTAACATAATTATGAATATGAGAAATCTATGAAATACTTACTGAGACAAGTAATTAAGCATCAACTGCCAAATTCGAAATGGCCATTTGTCAGCTATTTTGTTTTACGATTGTTTTAGAGTCCATTAAGGGGCACCTGCATATGCAATTTAAGAAAGATCTATAATGTACATTCTGAGAAACAGCAACAGCAATCCTCAACTGTCACAATCATAAAATAGAGATCAAGACTAAACACAATAACCCCAGCCATAATTCAGCTCAATTATTTCAGGCAAAAAGTGTTTGATAAGAATACTGCAGTTTAACATACAGTAGAGCATGTCAGAGACTGGTATCTATTTTTATATATATTTTAGTAATTTATGGTAAGTTGAAAGTTCTTGAGAAGGAATCAGGATACAGTGACCTACTTTATTTTCAGTGAAGTATTCAGGAAATTGTGAAAATGAATATTTTAATGAATTGAGTTATGTATTTCACAGTGAGAATAAGATGTAATGTTGCCATTTGTGTGATATTGAATGGTGTACTTAATTTGGGTGATATTGAATATTGTACTTAATTTGGGTGATATTGAATGTTGTACTTAATTTGGGTGATATTGATTGTTGTACTTAAATTGTGTGATATTGAATTTTACAGTGTTGAATATGAGTGAAAAAGAAGTGGGTAATGACTGTAAATGATAGTGGGTTTTTTTACAATGTAACTGTGACTTAATGAATTATGCAATGGATAAATGCTGAAGCAGCTTGAAGACTCACAAGTATGCAGGACATGTTATGTATGATTCTAGTGCAAAGAAAAGTCTCAAATAAAAACTATTAAAACTTAGAACCTGTGATTTCAACACATTAATCAGATTTAGTGAAATACAAAGGAGCTTCAAAATTGTTTCGTCATGTTTCCAAGCAAATATATATGTTAAATTCTTAAATAAATAATGTTATCCTGTGAAAAATGTCTGACAGATGCAAAGCAAAGAATGTAGTTTTCTAGAAACCCCATGACACTTACGATCTAGTACTGCTGGTAGAATTTCACACCGTACACTATTTATTGAGCTGAAAAATTGACATTATATATCCGCACAACGTAAAACTGCAGCTTGATTTTGCAAATACTCAACATTGTATTATTGGTGTAGGTGGGAACAATGTGTTTAAAGCTATTTGTTTTATTGACGAGAGGAACCAGATTATTGATAGTAATCACATGTGCGTGCAATGCTAAAGAAATATTAACAGAGCAAACAACAGCCATGTATAGACTACATGGGAAAATAAAAATATGCATGGAATTCCCAACAGAAAATCACTGTTATTGGAAATTGCAGAAACATCAGATTTACTGCAGAAAGTGCTTGCAATTATTATGGCAAATCAATATCAATTAAAAACTCCCAATAGATACTCTGGCTATTCAATTAACATACCCTTCGTTTGGTGTTGCTGTAATATATACCCCAGCAACTCAATTAACACTCGCCCTGGTGTCCATTTGAGGGTGTATATATGATTATCGAGCCTGTATAATTTACATGAACAGTCTAAATATACACAGTTTTCAAGAACAAAAACAAATCATTTGTTACCAGTTTTCACATAGCAGCTGACTGTAGGAATGCTTCATGTATCACAATGAATCCTCAAAAGACTTTGGTCACACCGTTTAACTCACAGCGTCTCTCTCATCTCTCTGGACTCCTCATGGCCTTATGTCCTAGTTTTCAAACTGACACTTCATCAACGAAGACATGTATACATTGTACCTCAGTTCATCCTAACCTGAAGTACCTTACGACCAGAAGATTCTAGTGGCTGCATACTTTGTAAAACGGATGGTAAACATACCAAGCTGTCAACATAGGTCTGTCACACACTAAGGCCACAGTGGCTGTAATACATGTATTTTACACAAACACTATTTTAATATGTCTCCAGACAAAGATTATTGGCATCTCATCAGATGTGACACAGCATCTGATTCAGAACCACAAAATATCAATCAATAATGTAGCAAAAAATGTTACATAGAAAATCCACTGACCTTTGACATAGCCTCCACAGACCATCTGTGACAGGGAGAGCTACACTACAGTGGTCCTATAGCTAGGCCACATAACAGTTAGCACACAGACCAATCACTAGGTAACTCTTTATATCCACAACTGGCAGTCACAGGCTTGGTGCATCCTTTCATCCTGCACTTTCATCTTTTTTGATTTCTCATCATGGTGCTACAAAAGGAGTGCAAAGCCATGGTTGACGACTTTAGAGTATTTCCAGTACTGGAGTATGTGGGGGCTCTGTGTACACTGACTGGATCCAGCCTCTCTCATACACACCACGATCCTCACTGGTTATATTTTAACAGTATAATCAATGGAGAGCCAAGTCAATGGAAACCTACAGGAAACCCTAGCCTGATACATGTATGTAAAGACATGCTGTAGATGCTTATCTCTCCACCAGCTTACAATCCTACGTTAGTACTACAGACTACAGGTTTGCTGTGATTGGCTGTTTACCACCAGGACACCCTCAAGGACAGACATCAACAAAGATTACAGGCAACAAGACAGACATCACAGGTGATTGGCCTCTCAGCAATAGATACATGTACACAGATACTTCACAGGATAGACACCTACTTGGACAGATAGAACAGGAGAGTAGCCACAGGCGTATAGCCACACGGACAGACAGTACAGGACAGTAGATACAGGAGTGTAGACACGAGGACAGACAGTACAGGACAGTAGATACAGGAGTGTGGACACAAGGACAGACAGTACAGGACAGTAGATACAGGAGTGTAGACACGAGGACAGACAGTACAGGACAGTAGATACAGGAGTGTAGACACAAGGACAGACAGTACAGGACAGTAGATACAGGAGTGTGGACACAAGGACAGACAGTACAGGACAGTAGATACAGGAGTGTAGACACAAGGACAGACAGTACAGGACAGTAGATAGAGGAATGTGGACACAAGGACAGACAGTACAGGACAGTAGATACAGGAGTGTGGACACAAGGACAGACAGTACAGGACAGTAGATACAGGAGTGTAGACACAAGGACAGACAGTACAGGACAGTAGATACAGGAGTGTGGACACAAGGACAGACAGTACAGGACAGTAGATACAGGAGTGTAGACACAAGGACAGACAGTACAGGACAGTAGATACAGGAGTGTGGACACAAGGACAGACAGTACAGGACAGTAGATACAGGAGTGTAGACACAAGGACAGACAGTACAGGACAGTAGATACAGGAGTGTGGACACAAGGACAGACAGTACAGGACAGTAGATACAGGAGTGTAGACACAAGGACAGACAGTACAGGACAGTAGATACAGGAGTGTGGACACAAGGACAGACAGTACAGGACAGTAGATACAGGAGTGTAGACACAAGGACAGACAGTACAGGACAGTAGATACAGGAGTGTAGACACAAGGACAGACAGTACAGGACAGTAGATACAGGAGTGTAGACACAAGGACAGACAGTACAGGACAGTAGATACAGGAGTGTAGACACAAGGACAGACAGTACAGGACAGTAGATACAGGAGTGTAGACACAAGGACAGACAGTACAGGACAGTAGATACAGGAGTGTAGACACAAGGACAGACAGTACAGGACAGTAGATACAGGAGTGTAGACACAAGGACAGACAGTACAGGACAGTAGATACAGGAGTGTGGACACAAGGACAGACAGTACAGGACAGTAGATACAGGAGTGTGGACACAAGGACAGACAGTACAGGACAGTAGATACAGGAGTGTGGACACAAGGACAGACAGTACAGGACAGTAGATACAGGAGTGTGGACACAAGGACAGACAGTACAGGACAGTAGATACAGGATTGTAGACACAAGGACAGACAGTACAGGACAGTAGATACAGGAGTGTAGACACAAGGACAGACAGTACAGGACAGTAGATACAGGAGTGTGGACACAAGGACAGACAGTACAGGACAGTAGATACAGGAGTGTGGACACAAGGACAGACAGTACAGGACAGTAGATACAGGAGTGTAGACACAAGGACAGACAGTACAGGACAGTAGATACAGGAGTGTGGACACAAGGACAGACAGTACAGGACAGTAGATACAGGAGTGTGGACACAAGGACAGACAGTACAGGACAGTAGATACAGGAGTGTGGACACAAGGACAGACAGTACAGGACAGTAGATACAGGAGTGTGGACACAAGGACAGACAGTACAGGACAGTAGATACAGGAGTGTGGACACAAGGACAGACAGTACAGGACAGTAGATACAGGAGTGTGGACACAAGGACAGACAGTACAGGACAGTAGATACAGGAGTGTAGACACAAGGACAGACAGTACAGGACAGTAGATACAGGAGTGTAGACACAAGGACAGACAGTACAGGACAGTAGATACAGGAGTGTGGACACAAGGACAGACAGTACAGGACAGTAGATACAGGAGTGTAGACACAAGGACAGACAGTACAGGACAGTAGATACAGGAGTGTAGACACAAGGACAGACAGTACAGGACAGTAGATACAGGAGTGTAGACACAAGGACAGACAGTACAGGACAGTAGATACAGGAGTGTGGACACAAGGACAGACAGTACAGGACAGTAGATACAGGAGTGTAGACACAAGGACAGACAGTACAGGACAGTAGATACAGGAGTGTGGACACAAGGACATACAGTACATGACAGTAGATACAGGAGTGTAGACACAAGGACAGACAGTACAGGACAGTAGATACAGGAGTGTGGACACAAGGACAGACAGTACAGGACAGTAGATACAGGAGTGTGGACACAAGGACAGACAGTACAGGACAGTAGATACAGAAACATTTACAAACATCACAGGAGATTAGACATATGGACAGACATCACAGGAGATCAGACACATTGACAAACATCACAGGAGATCAGACACATTGACAAACATCACTGGAGATCAGAAACATTGACAAATGTCATAGGTGATCAGACACATTGACAAACATCACTGGAGATTAGACATATGGACAGACATCACAGGAGATCAGACACATTGACAAACATCACAGGAGATTAGACACATGGACAAACATCACAGGAGATCAGACACATTGACAAACATCACAGGAGATTAGACACATGGACAAACATCACAGGAGATCAGACACATTGACAAACATCACAGGAGATCAGACACATTGACAAACATCACTGGAGATCAGAAACATTGACAAATGTCACAGGAGATCAGACATATTGACAAATGTCACAGGAGATCAGATACATGGACAAACTTCACAGGAGATCAGACACATTAACAAACATCACAGGAGATCAGACACATTGACAAACTTCACAGGAGATCAGATACATAGACAAACGTCACAGGAGATCAGACACATGGACAAACGTCACAGGAGATTAGGCACATTGACAAACGTCACAGGAGATCAGACACATTGACAAACATCACAGGAGATCAGATACATGGACAAACATCACAGGAGATCAGACACATTGACAAACATCACAGGAGATCAGACACATTGACAAACATCACAGGAGATCAGATACATGGACAAACATCACAGGAGATCAGATACATGGACAAACATCACAGGAGATCAGACACATTGACAAACATAACAGGAGATCAGATACATGGACAAACATCACAGGAGATCAGATACATTGACAAACGTCACTGGAGATCAGATACATAGACAAACGTCACAGGAGATCAGACACATTGACAAACGTCACAGGAGATCAGACACATTAACAAACATCACAGGAGATCAGACATATTGACAAACATCACAGGAGATCAGACACATTGACAAACATCACAGGAGATCAGAAACATTGACAAACATCACAGGAGATCAGACATATTGACAAACATCACAGGAGATCAGAAACATTGACAAACATCACAGGAGATCAGACACATTGACAAACATCACAGGAGATCAGAAACATTGACAAACATCACAGGAGATCAGACACATTGACAAACATCACAGGAGATCAGATACATGGACAAACATCACAGGAGATCAGACACATTAACAAACATCACAGGAGATCAGATACATAGACAAACATCACAGGAGATCAGACATATTGACAAATGTCACAGGAGATCAGATACATGGACAAACGTCACAGGAGATCAGACACATGGACAAACGTCACAGGAGATCAGACACATTGACAAACATCACAGGAGATCAGATACATGGACAAACGTCACAGGAGATCAGACACATGGACAAACGTCACAGGAGATCAGATACATGGACAAACATCACAGGAGATCAGATACATGGACAAACATCACAGGAGATCAGACACATGGACAAACGTCACAGGAGATCAGATACATGGACAAACATCACTGGAGATCAGACACATGGACAAACATCACAGGAGATCAGACACATTGACAAACATCACTGGAGATCAGACACATTGACAAACTTCACAGGAGATCAGACACATTGACAAACATCACTGGAGATCAGACACATTGACAAACATCACTGGAGATCAGACACATTGACAAACATCACTGGAGATCAGACACATTGACAAACATAACAGGAGATCAGACACATTGACAAACATAACAGGAGATCAGACACATTGACAAACATCACAGGAGATCAGATACATGGACAAACATCACAGGAGATCAGACACATTGACAAACATCACAGGAGATCAGACACATTGACAAACATCACAGGAGATCAGACACATTGACAAACATAACAGGAGATCAGACACATTGACAAACATCACAGGAGATCAGACACATTGACAAACATCACTGGAGATCAGACACATTGACAAACGTCACAGGAGATCAGACACATTGACAAACATCATAGGAGATCAGACATATTGACAAACACGTGTCACAGAAGAGTAGATACATGTTTAAAGAATATTATATTAAGACAGATAGACAGTAATTGGACATGCCACAGGAAAGCAGACACATTGACAGACACCAAAGAGATAAGACACTATAGTTAGACACCATACTAGAAGACATATCAGTATGAAGAAATAACCATTTCCACCACATAAAACACTTAGTAGTAGTATACTGCCTCACTACCAGTATATGTTACAGACATCTATGTCTGCTCCTAAACTATCCCTGTTCTCTCATCATAACAGGGCCGTGTTTGTACGCTACAACCTCTATTTTCACAGCATCTCAATAATCCTCTTCTGAATATATTCTTTGTTTTTTTTTTTTCTTTTGTCTAAATGTTCACATGGTGGCAAACCAGTACAGCATTCATTGACAAAAATGTGCCCAGTGATTTGTACATGTTGATACTACACCAATGTGCTGTCCTGTGTGGTATTATCAGTATATGTATCCCTGTGTGACTGTCTGTATCCTAGAACTAATCTCACTTTCCTAAATGTTTAAAACTAGAACATCATCCTACAGTCTGTTTGAAGCCCCAGGCTGATGATGGTGCGATAATGACTAATTGTCTGGCCATAGCCTCACATTCTCTCTGTCGAGCTTTAAAGTTCAGGAGACATATTTCATCTTCCCTGTACTCTCCTCATAGTCCTTATAAATTCCTCATCTCAAAATGGCATAAAGAGAACATTTTTATGATTTCAAAAAAAAGGAGAAACATATTTTTTTACAGACATGCTCTTCAGTAACCATCCAATGGTATCTTTAGTGCCTCCCAATGTGTTAAATAGTGAAATAATTTATTAACTTCACCACACCATTTTACAGAGAAATTGAGTCATACCTGTATTTTGAAGAAGTCAATGAAGCAGTCTAATTGCTTTAATTGATCTTTGATGACATGGGTGGTCTCATTAGCAAGGTCAAGGTAATCTCTCAAGGTCAAGGTGGACTTTATTTTGACTGTTCTACCAATATCAAAAGACTCTTCAAACTTATTAAAAAATAAAAGACATATTAAGTCACTTTCAATACATTGAAAAAGGGAACATTTACTTCCTTTAAGTTATTTCAAGCAAATTCAAAAGATAACTGCTATAACCACTTATACTTCACATGGGATTTATTTTTGTGTTTATATGCGAGGAGAGTTAATTACCTTTGGTATTCACGATTATTGGTATGGAAATAACAAATCTGGATGGTAGTTAGCTATAGATTACAAATATGGGAGTCTTGCAGAATCCACAACTCTTAATGGTCATTGTTCGTGAATTTAAAGTAATTTCTAGATTAGCGCTCACAAAATAATGTATGCGTGAATATATCTGAAGAGGTATGTTCGGGAAGTAAAATTTTCATGTAATATATGTGATTTACAGAATTTTTACTTTAACTAATACATCTTCACTTGAGCTGTTTTCATATATAACACAATCAAAGTTGAGTTTTTTTTCACCTCTGTTCAAAAGTAAGCTCTTCACTTTCAACTTCTAAAACATTCCAAATTGCTATTTTCTCATCTAACACATTCAAAATTGAGCTATTTTCTCTTCTAATACAATCGAAAATGAAGTTCCCCTGAAGTAACTATCAACACACTAACAGGTGAACTATTTCCACTAGTCCCTCTGTTCTATATAATTACACTAGTTCCCGTGTTGCATTCATTAATTGTTGATGGACACATATTGCAAATTTATTATGCAGTGAGTCAGTTGTAGTATTCATCTTGCTAATAGTTTTTATTATTTTCAAAATCTTGTTAGAAATTGGGCTTCTTCCTGATCATGTCTGAAACCAAGAGATTTTGACATCTGTGACCTAACGGACTGTAATCCCAGCATTATACACCATGTGTACACATATTCCGTGTAAAGGAGCAACGAGAAGCTGGATCGTCCCCTACAATGAGATTTACTAAATGGTTTAGTGGACAGATCAGTATTTAGTGTGGAGGTAAATAGAGTTGTCTGCATTGAGAAATGATCCAAATGACATTGTACAGTCTTGTAGACAACATTATAAACATTACGGACTGGGGCCACAGTGAATACAGACCTTGATGAACTCCTTTAATTTGATTTTGACCAATACAAAGTGGAGGTTAATAAAAATATACAGGCCTATAAATCTTCATATCCCCCGCAATAATGGCTGATGAGAATGTTTACTATTTAGTCATCAAGATACAAAGAAGCTGTGTTATCTATGAGAGGGATCAAAGTTCAGATGTACCCACGATATAATTACAATTTTAAGCAGTTAACATAGAAAGATATGTTCAAATCAATAAAGCAATTACACTTTGGTCACTGACATAACCATCAACCTCTCAACATGACAATTTTTAAACTGGTTACATACTTAGTCCTATTTCACGTACAAAACACAACTGTAGCCTGTCTGACATAATACACTTTAAACCAAGCATAAGACTCCGATAATTGACCAGTTTCAGTTGAAACTATTACAACATAAACCAACATTACTATAAATAAACTGCTGGATCGTCTCCCAATACATCAGGTTTTACGACCTCCTGTTTTGTAGTCGGTTACAAGTGTCTTTGTATGACTGTATATGCTGGTGTAGAGTTGAAATAGTTGTTATAAACAGGAACAGGGGGTATCACACAGGAGTATCACCACCCAACATGTACAGTAACAGGGACTATCACCACCCAGCAGTAACAGGGGGTATCACACAGGAATATCACCACCCAACAGTAACAGGGGGTATCACCACCCAACAGTAACAGGGGGTATCACCACCCAACAGTAACAGGGACTATCACCACCCAACAGTAACAGGGACTATCACCACCCAACAGTAACAGAGGGTATCACCACCCAACAGTAACAGGGACTATCACCACCCAATAGTAACAGGGACTATCACCACCCAACAGTAACAGGGACTATCACCACCCAACAGTAACAGGGACTATCACCACCCAACAGTAACAGGGGGTATCACCACCCAACAGTAACAGGGACTATCACCACCCAACAGTAACAGGGACTATCACCACCCAACAGTAACAGGGACTATCACCACCCAACAGTAACAGGGACTATCACCACCCAACAGTAACAGGGGGTATCACCACCCAACAGTAACAGGGACTATCACCACCCAACAGTAACAGGGACTATCACCACCCAACAGTAACAGGGACTATCACCACCCAACAGTAACAGGGACTATCACCACCCAACAGTAACAGGGAGTATCACCACCCAACAGTAACAGGGACTATCACCACCCAACAGTAACAGGGACTATCACCACCCAACAGTAACAGGGACTATCACCACCCAACAGTAACAGGGACTATCACCACCCAACAATAACAGGGACTATCACCACCCAACAGTAACAGGGACTATCACCACCCAACAGTAACAGGGACTATCACCACCCAACAGTAACAGGGGGTATCACCACCCAACAGTAACAGGGACTATCACCACCCAACAGTAACAGGGACTATCACCACCCAACAGTAACAGGGACTATCACCACCCAACAGTTACAGGGACTATCACCACCCAACAGTAACAGGGACTATCACCACCCAACAGTAACAGGGACTATCACCACCCAACAGTAACAGGGACTATCACCACCCAACAGTAACAGGGACTATCACCACCCAACAGTAACAGGGGGTATCACCACCCAACAGTAACAGGGACTATCACCAACCAACAGTAACAGGGACTATCACCACCCAACAGTAACAGGGACTATCACCACCCAACAGTAACAGGGACTATCACCACCCAACAGTAACAGGGACTATCACCACCCAACAGTAACAGGGACTATCACCACCCAACAGTAACAGGGACTATCACCACCCAACAGTAACAGGGGGTATCACCACCCAACAGTAACAGGGAGTATCAAACAGGAGTTGACACCACCCAACAGGACATTTGTCAATAGATTGATATATGTTGTTATAAACTAACTTCTGATGCCTGTGTGGCAATATCCTAAAGTGTACCAATATTGGTGCTGAACATCCCTTCTATGTGATGTAGTGTCTGTATATATATATAGGATCTTATTTCAGTTTCCATTTGTTTAGGTGATTTATGAAGCAATTCAGTAAGAATTTTTCATTTTAGTCAGTTTCTGATCAATATTTTTTGTGATTCTTATACTCTAGATCTAGCTTGACTCCATTGAGTGACGATTGTGATTTCACAATTACAGGTCATGATACTAACTGAACTCAGTAATGATATGTATTCACTCATCCTGGTAATAACAGGTGTATTAATTAATTGATAATTATAGTTACATGTATATCCACTGTTCACAGTAATTACAGGTACATTTAAAAGTTCGGTATAATAACAGGTATATCCACTGATCACAGTAATTACAAGTGTATCTACTGTTCACAGTAATTACAGGTGTATCTACTGATCACAGCAATTACAGGTGTATTCACTGATCACAGGTGTATCTACTGTTCACAGTAATTACAGGTGTATCTACTGATCACAGTAATTACAGGTGTATTCACTGATCACAGTAATTACAGGTGTATCTACTGATCACAGTAATTACAGGTGTATTCACTGATCACAGTAATTACAGGTGTATTCACTGATCACAATAATTACAGGTGTATCTACTGATCACAGTAATTACAGGTGTATTCACTGTTCACAGTATTTACAGGTGTATTCACTGATCACAGTAATTACAGGTGTATTCACTGATCACAGTAATTACAGGTGTATTCACTGATCACAATAATTACAGGTGTATCTACTGATCACAGTAATTACAGGTGTATTCACTGATCACAATAATTACAGGTGTATCTACTGATCACAGTATTGACAGGTGTATTCACTGTTCACAATAATTACAGGTGTATTCACTGTTCACAGTATTTACAGGTGTATTCACTGATCACTATAATCACAGGTGTTGCCTCAAAATATACGCTCAAAATTAAGCTAAATTGCAGATTTAATTATCAGTGTTCATACATCATGATTAACAGTGTCATAAAAAGATAACACAGTAAAGTTTGTTGTACATAGATTGATGGCTTTATAAAGCTGTTCTGTAGTAGGACAATCCTCAGAACACAATTATTACTCTATATCTAGTAGGTTTGTATCATAGAGTGCATCATTTGATAACAGCAAGGAAAAATATTTCCAATTTCTAGATATAAATCATCTATAAATGTTGCCTGCAGCATAGAAATCTTTCAGTAATGAATTTCTGGTTTCCAAAATAGTTATACAGGCATGGAGAGCTACTGACCAAACCCAATAAGGCGAGGCATTTCACTGGAGCATAAGTGTGTGATGATGCTGATAATGATAGGCAGGCCCATGAAATTACCATCAGATTTGGTTAAGTAGACAGCAGTCCATATCACTTCAGGGAGACAAGACTCTGACAACATTACCCCACAATGTCTTCCGATCCTCCATTGATCCAAGATTCAATTAAAAGTATTGCCATAATGACAATACCTTCCATAGAGACACAGGGGGAGTAATGAAATACTCACCCCTCCCTTACTATCACCACCATCAAATACTCATCCCTCCCTACAGTCACCACCATCAAATACTCACCCCTCCCTACAGTCACCACCATCGAATACTCATCCCTCCCTACAGTCACCACCATCAAATACTCACCCCTCCCTACAGTCACCACCATCAAATACTCAACCCTCCCTACAGTCACCACCATCAAATACTCAACCCTCCCTACAGTCACCACCATCAAATACTCAACCCTCCCTACAGTCACCACCATCAAATACTCAACCCTCCCTACAGTCACCACCATCAAATACTCACCCCTCGCTACAGTCACCACCATCAAATACTCACCCCTCGCTACAGTCACCACCATCAAATACTCACCCCTCCCTACAGTCACCACCATCAAATACTCAACCCTCCCTACAGTCACTACCATCAAATACTCACCCCTCCCTACAGTCAACACCATCAAATACTCACCCCTCCCTACAGTCACTACCATCAAATACTCACTCCTCCCTACAGTCACCACAATCAAATACTCACCCCTCCCTACAGTCACCACCATCAAATACTCACCCCTCCCTACAGTCACAACCATCAAATACTCACCCCTCCCTACAGTCACCACCATCAAATACTCAACCCTCCCTACAGTCACTACCATCAAATACTCACCCCTCCCTACAGTCAACACCATCAAATACTCACCCCTCCCTACAGTCACTACCATCAAATACTCACCCCTCCCTATAGTCACAACCATCAAATACTCACCCCTCCCTATAGTCACCACCATCAAATACTCACCCCTCCCTACAGTCACAACCATCAAATACTCACCCCTCCCTACAGTCACCACCATCAAATACTCAACCCTCCCTACAGTCACTACCATCAAATACTCACCCCTCCCTACAGTCACCACCATCAAATACTCACGGTCCCCTCCCTACAGTCAACACCATCAAATACTCACCCCTCCCTACAGTCACTACCATCAAATACTCACCCCTCCCTATAGTCACAACCATCAAATACTCACCCCTCCCTACAGTCACAACCATCAAATACTCACCCCTCGCTACAGTCACCACCATCAAATACTCACTCCTCCCTACAGTCACCACCATCAAATACTCACCCCTCCCTATAGTCACAACCATCAAATACTCACCCCTCCCTACAGTCACCACCATCAAATACTCACCCCTCCCTACAGTCACCACCATCAAATACTCAACCCTCCCTACAGTCACCACCATCAAATACTCACCCCTCCCTATAGTCACAACCATCAAATACTCACCCCTCCCTACAGTCACCACCAACAAATACTCACCCCTCCCTACAGTCACCACCATCAAATACTCACCTCTCCCTACAGTCACCACCATCAAATACTCACCCCTCCCTACAGTCACCACCATCAAATACTCACCCTCTCCCTACAGTCACTACCATCGAATACTCATCCCTCCCTACAGTCACTTCCATCAAATACTCACCCCTCCCTAGTCACCACCATCAAATACTCACCTCTCCCTAGTCACCACCATCAAATACTCACCCCTCCCTACAGTCACCACCATCAAATACTCACCCCTCCCTACAGTCACTACCATCAAATACTCTACCCTCCCTATAGTCACAACCATCAAATACTCACCCCTCCCTACAGTCACAACCACCAAATACTCACCCCTCCCTATAGTCACAACCATCAAATACTCACCCCTCCCTACAGTCACCACCATCAAATACTCAACCCTCCCTATAGTCACCACCATCAAATACTCAACCCTCCCTATAGTCTCAACCATCAAATCCTCACCCCTCCCTATAGTCACAACCATCAAATATTTACCCCTCCCTACAGTCACAACCATCAAATACTCACCCCTCCCTACAGTCACCACCATCAAATACTCACCCCTCCCTACAGTCACTACCATCAAATACTCACCCCTCCCTACAGTCACAACCATCAAATACTCACCCCTCCCTACAGTCACCACCATCAAATACTCACCCCTCCCTACAGTCACAACCATCAAATACTCACCCCTCCCTACAGTCACAACCATCAAATACTCACCCCTCCCTACAGTCACTACCATTAAATACTCACCCCTCCCTAGTCACCACCATCAAATACTCACCTCTCCCTAGTCACAACCATCAAATACTCACCCCTCCCTACAGTCACCACCATCAAATACTCACCCCTCCCTACAGTCACAACCATCAAATACTCACCCCTCCCTATAGTCACAACCATCAAATACTCACCCCTCCCTACAGTCACCACCATCAAATACTCACCCCTCACTACAGTCACAACCATCAAATACTCACCCCTCCCTACAGTCACTACCATCAAATACTCACCCCTCCCTACAGTCACCACCATCAAATACTCACCCCTCCCTACAGTCACCACCATCAAATACTCACCCCTCACTACAGTCACAACCATCAAATACTCACCCCTCCCTACAGTCACCACCATCAAATACTCACCCCTCCCTACAGTCACTACCATCAAATACTCACCCCTCCCTACAGTCACCACCATCAAATACTCACCCCTCACTACAGTCACTACCATCAAATACTCACCTCTCCCTACAGTCACCACCATCAAATACTCACCCCTCCCTACAGTCACCACCATCAAATACTCACCCCTCACTACAGTCACCACCATCAAATACTCACCCCTCACTACAGTCACAACCATCAAATACTCACCCCTCCCTACAGTCACTACCATCAAATACTCACCCCTCCCTATAGTCACAACCAGGCACGTGTCTGCTAATCATAATATAGACATGTTTAATTGATAACAAACTGGGTGTTCTGTAAACATTTATTCTGCACATTTTCAAGGCAACTTAAACTTTTCTAATTCAATATTTGTGAAGCAAAACAACATAATAAACACATTAAAGATGATGTAATCCATGGTAACTAACTGCCTTTGAAGAATAAACATTGAGACAAGCACACAGTACCAGGTGGGAATACCAGACGGAGCCAGCATGACAGATACCAGGTATGTAATCTTCATGTGTAAATGATTTCATTAAATGCAACATATATTTAAAATGTGGGCATAATCTAGTTGGAGACTGAGACTTTCAGACACTTAATTTATCATCATGACTTAATTTAAGTTGATTTGCATCCTTTCATATCTTGTAAACTCAAATTAACTCTGGGGAAATCTAACCAAAAATTTCTCAGTACATGATTCAAGAACTGTATAACTTTCTAAGTGCTATAATGATCATGAGTGGAAACAAAAAGCCTTCCTTTTTCGACATATTAATATGTACCAATATTATGTAAGGTCAGTAAAATCAAATTACACTATATCAAACTCTTGATAACTCGAAGACCCTGCTTGATCTAGTCTCACCAGTAAAATTACACTCGGTTATCTCAAATACTCAGGATGTCTCAAAATGCTTTTATGACATGACTGACTTTGAGAAAACGAGGTTCTACTGATGTTGTCTAATTGAGACAAGAATTCCACAGAAGTGGATGTGCCGCCTGCTCTGCAAGCTAGGATTTGAATTTTTTAAAATCAAACTTATCTGCTTTGCAAATCAAAACAAGTTTCATACAAGTGTTTTTCATACAGAAACAAGAAAGGACTATACAAAGTTTGAGTTTGATTGGCTGAAGGGAACTCGAGTTATTGCATGGAAACCAATTTTCTATTAATACTAACAGTGACCTTGACCTTTGACTTTTTAACCTGAAAAGCAATCCCAAGCAAACACTTTTGATAAGGAAGCATTGTGTGAAGTTTGAGTTTGATTGGCAAAGGGAACTTGCATGGAAACCAATTTTCTATTAATAATAACAGTGACCTTGACCTTTGACCTTTGAACATCAAAACTTAACACAATCCTAAGCAAGCACTTCCTATAAGAAAGCAATGCATCAAGTTTGAGTTTAATTGGCCCAAGGGATCTCAAGTTATCGAAAGCAAACCTATTTTCTATTTATAGAAGCAAGGACCTTTGACCTTTGAACCTGAAAAGCAATCCCAAACAAGCACTTTTGGTATTAGGAAGCACTGTGTGAAGTTTGAGTTTGATTGGCTGAAGGTAACTCGAGTTATTGCATGGAAACCAATTTTCTATTAATAGAAATTGACCTTGACCTTTGACCTTTGAACCTGAAAAGCAATCCCAATCAAACACTTTTGGTAAAGAAGCACTGTATGAAGTTTGAGTTTGATTGGCCAAAGGGAACTCAAGTTACTGGACGTAAACCATTGTGCTGAAGACGCCGCCACCGACACTGCTGATGCCGACATAGTAATACCTACTGTCACCTTTTCAAGGCGACACACAAACGAGGTTCTACTGATGTTGTCTAATTGAGAAAACGAAGTTCTACTGATGTTGTCTAATTCAAATTATCAAGCTGAATTAAAGACTACCACTCCTGATGCAATGACCTTTTTTGACCATTGCTCTCTGGTGCTCTATCTTTATTTTTTGACCATTGCTCTCTGGTGCTCTATCTTTATGGTATAAAGACAATGACAAAGTCACTACCAACACGACATAAATGTCATGGCATCGAAAAGATTCCTGGAAGATCCATAGAAAGTTAGAGGACATTAGAGATCATCAGAGGTCATTAAAGGTCAACGGAGGCCATTAGAGATCATCCAAGGTCACTCATCTGTCATCATCTACCAGTAAAGGCAGACAACTCTGATGCTTAAATTGTTACATTTCCTGAGACTCAAACTTCAGCAGGGTCACTTGTGCGTTTCTTACTTCAAGCCCCTCCATTGGTTTATCTCCCCTTGATCTGCAATGCTATACCATTACACACACTCCAAGACCTCAGAAAATCAGGTTGGAATATGCTTCCCAATGAAGATATTTTACACCACCCAGAACACTGTATAGTGTAAAATACAATGGGTGCCCAGTGATTTTCTCTGTAGGAGCTGACAGGGTACTAATTGTATGGCACTTACCTCCAGAGTATTGGGTCTGCGAGCCCTTGCTTCCGGACACTCAGTTAGGGATGGAATCAATACAATTCTAATTCTCACATCAATTTTACATCCAAATATACACGAACAGCAAGTAAGATTAATTGGTTCCCATGGGTAGGCAACACCTTACTCTACTTATGGTCACTATCTTAACCAATATACCCAGTGTCTTGCAGCCCACACCAGAATATCATGGGGTATTTTCACCAAACAAGGTATTACAATTAAATAGTTTCAATACAAGTGTCAAATATTTGAAACCTCTTACAAATTTGAAAACATGTCTACCATGTTTTTCAACAAGGTGATATTTATATTTGCTTACCAACAACAAAGGCAAGCTCCTTACAAAACCTAGCAGTGTAACATTTGTCCTTGATAGTACAAACCAGTGTTTACATATTTTCAGTACAAACATTTTGATTGAATTAACATGGAGCAGCCAACAAAGGGTTAGAGTATGAGGTATGATTTGCTGGGTACTACCAGACCTTGGTGCCTTTTCATTCTGTAGACAGTACTTGTGACACACATGCTACATTTCTACCTGGAGCCTGTCAAACACCTTCTTACAATACAGCCATAAATACAGGCTTTTAAGGTCCACATATCTCAACTGCCTGTTTCTTATTCTGAAGTTGGATTTGCATTCAGGAGCTAAACATTTAATTTTTAATTCAAACAGGATTTTGTCCCACCTCATTAAATGTCTCATCGCCCTAATCCAAACATCATAATTTCTAGTCGGCCTGTAATGGATTTTCACAGTTCATCTTTTATACTCCAGGAATTGAGTTAAAAAGAAAATTTAATGACAATGTGTGATTTCTTGATAGCATTATCATACAAGTCCTAATTTTATCTTTATTGAGCTTGACTGAATATTGTATTTCCGTGATGCCTACGTTAACACAATCCATACCCAAGATAGGTGTAGCGTGAGAAAACAAAATGCTGCCTATTGATCAGGAACAGCTCACTATTGATAGATCTCCATTATAACAAATGTAATCAAACGTTGGCAAATCTTGTGTAAAACAGCCGTAAGAGGATCTATAAATCCTCCATGCTTCAGTGAACAGGAATACGTTTGGCACGCAAGTGACCAACATGCTCAAAGAATCTCTTCTCTTAGCGACTCAAAGGTCCTGTACACACAATCAACAATATCTCTCACCTTCTCGCATGTATGTCTCTTAAAAAAAAAGATTTATCAAAACATCATTGTCAGTTATTTGTAGCAATAGAACATGATTGTAATGTAAATTGTCTTATTAAGGAAAAGTCTGTCTTAAAAACAAGTCGATTTATAATCATAATAACCGATGAACAAATGTCAGCATCATGTATCATTCACTATGAAAAGATGACAGCCAGATTTGTGAGTTAAGTAACAGGGAAGTAACATGTTGGAAATTGATTAACAATAAAAGTCCAGTGTAAGTCCAAAGGACAGGAACGCTAGTATGGCACAGCCAATATTTGCATACTCTGTCAGGAACTGGAGATAATTAATTACTGAGGAGTACAGCATAATCACAGAATTTGAATGTCTCTAATTAGATGTTTACGACATCCCAGAATGTTATTGCTATCAAGAATCAATATGTTACGCTAACGTCAACATTACGAGTGGGATATACATTGTACATATCGTTACAACTCACACCGATGACAGGCTCCCGATTAACCCACTCTGGTCCTCGTCAGTAAGATACAAGTACATAATAAACACTACAAAAGAATCAAATCACTTTAATTCAAGTATTCATCAATTCAACCATTCCTTTCAACCATAGAAATTGAATAGTAAAGAGAGTGGGTGTTATGTTTATATTTGTTGAACTGTTTAACAATAAAGACAAACACTTGCAGCAAGAGACTTGTTACCACAACACAACACAGCTGTACTGGTATATTGTGTATGTATCAACACAGGGTACTGGTCTATTGTGTATGTATCAACACAGGGTACTGGTATATTGTGTATGTATCAACACAGGGTACTGGTCTATTGTGTATGTATCAACACAGGGTACTGGTATATTGTGTATGTATCAACACAGGGTACTGGTATATTGTGTATGTATCAACACAGGGTACTGGTATATTGTAAATGTATCAACACAGGGTACTGGTATATTGTGTATGTATCAACACAGGGTACTGGTATATTGTGTATGTATCAACACAGGGTACTGGTATATTGTGTATGTATCAACACAGGGTACTGGTATATTGTATCAACACAGGGTACTGTTATAGTGTATCAACACAGGGTACTGGTATATTGTATCAATGTCACAATAGTTTTAAACATACATTTTCATTACAAAGTTTATATATTAGTTGCAAGTAATATAATAACATTTTACCTAACCAAGTATCAATAACAATTAACCTTTTACTAAGTTACCTCATGAACTACTATATTAATGAATATATCAGGCATATACAGGTGAGCATACTAACAAGTCATTCGAGCTAAACCCAGAGTTCTACACCTTAAATATTGACACAAGGTGAAAGACCTCCCCTTACAAACACTTTTCTTGTATACAACTTCATAGCATAAGTTGGTAATATCTTGACTTGCTGATCACAGATTTTCGTAGTTAACATAGGCAACAGCTGAAAGACTACATCACCTTTCATCCCCTACTTGTGAAAATGTTTAAAGTATAAGTTCTATGGAGAGAGTCCCTTCATCTCTATAAATTAACATATTAAACCAGATAACAACAAACTGTAATATCATACAGTTGTTTAACATCTATTTCAGTCAAAAAACTAAAATCATTGGTTTAAATTCTAAAATAGCGATATGCAGTCTTTTGCCGTTGATGAAACTTGCTGGAAGTGATTTCCAATGTGAGGTTCTAATGATGGCAAATGTAGTGAAGAAATATTCCCCCTTGATAACTAGGTCTCCGTTTGATGCTATTCTAAAATGATAAACACATGAAAAAGTATGTATAAAGTAAATCAGTACTAACCTGTACGGTATGTACGTACTTCTTTGTTGGTCCAGTATCCTAACGAGTATAGTCACAGTTGTACTGTGAGGATAGAGTCAGTCCAATGATATTCTAGCTTATCCTATAATATTCAGACAATTATAAAGATCAGCTGATAATCAGTTGTGGTCAGAAATCAATGCTGTACACAGTACAGTGGACTCTCATCATTGTCAGCTATAGTAATTAAAATCTACCAGGTCCAACTAATTAAATCTACTTTCAGTGTTACAGTAGTGGTGAGGGTGTTACATCAGACACTTGATCAGGAGGATTCTGGTGTGTACATGATAATCAACTGAGGACAACATACAGTACAAACAGAGGACAGTTCCATGATCCTTGGTACAAACAGAGGACGATTCCATGATCCTTGGTACAAACAGAGGACAGTTCTATGACCCTTGGTACAAACAGAGGACGGTTCTATGATTCTTGGTACTAACAGAGGACGATTCCATGATCCTTGGTACAAACAGAGGACGGTTCTATGATCCTTGGTTCAAACAGAGGACGATTCCATGATCCTTGGTACAAACAGAGGACAGTTCCATGATCCTTGGTACAAACAGAGGACGATTCCATGATCCTTGGTACTAATAGAGGACGGTTCTATGATCATTGTACTAACAGAGGACGGTTCTATGATCCTTGGTACTAACAGAGGACGATTCTATGATCCTTGGTACTAACAGAGGACGGTTCTATGATCCTTGGTACTAACAGAGGGCGGTTCTATGATCCTTGGTACTAACAGAAGAAGATTCCATGATCCTTAATTGGTACTAACAGAGGACGATTCCATGATCCTTGGTACAAACAGAGGACGATTCCATGATCCTTGGTACAAACAGAGGATGATTCCATAATCCTTGGTACTAACAGAGGACGATTCCATGATCCTTGGTACTAACAGAGGACGATTCTATAATCCTTGGTACTAACAGAGGACGGTTCTATGATCCTTGGTACAAACAGAGGACAGTTCCATGATCCTTGGTACTAACAGAGGATGGTTCTATGGCCCTTGGTACTAACAGAGGACGATTCCATGATCCTTGGTACAAACAGAGGACGGTAACATGATCCTTGGTACTAATAGAGGATGGTTCTATGATCATTGGTGCTAACAGAGGACGATTCCATGATCCTTGGTACTAACAGAGGACAGTTCTATGATCCTTGGTACTAACAGGGGACGGTTCTATGATCCTTGGTACTAACAGAGGACGGTTCTATGACCCTTGGTACTAACAGAGGACGGTTCTATGACCCTTGGTACTAACAGAGGACAGTTCTATGATCCTTGGTACTAACAGAGGACAGTTCCATGATCCTTGGTACTAACAGAAGACGGTTCTATGACCCTTGGTACTAACAGAGGGCGGTTCTATGATCCTTGGTACTAACAGAGGACAATTCCATGATCCTTGGTACTAACAGAGGGCGGTTCTATGATCCTTGGTACTAACAGAGGGCGGTTCTATGATCCTTGGTACTAACAGAGGACGATTCCATGATCCTTGGTACTAACAGAGGACAGTTCCATGATCCTTGGTACTAACAGAGGACGGTTCCATGATCCTTGGTACTAACAGAGGACAGTCACATGATCCTTGGTACTTACAGAGGACAGTTCCATGATCCTTGGTACTAACAGAGGACGTCCATGACTCCTTGGTACTACAGAGTTCTATGATCCTGGACAACAGAGGCTTCTATACCCTTGGTACTAACAGAGGACGGTTCTATGACCCTTGGTACTAACAGAGGACTGTTCTATGACCCTTGGTACTAACAGAGGACTGTTCTATGATTGTTTCTATGGACTGAAGACTTGTAGTCACATGAAAGTTTTTACGGGCTGAAGATAGTCACATGACTGTTAGTATGGATTGAAGACAGTCACATGACTGTTAGTATGAATTGCAGACAGTCACATGACCCTAAGCTATCTTTCGTTGTCAGTTACTTATCATGAAGTCCTATGATATCCTAATGTCCCTATTGAAGACAAGTAGAATCCTTGCCTCTATTATCCTAACCTGAGTGATAAGGTTTTTCAATGTCCATTCAATATCCACAGACCACCACTCCAACCCACTCATCCAATCCAACCCATCCCATCCCACCAACCCCATCCCTCCCCCTATACCCATCCCACCAATCCCATCCCACCAACCCCATCCCTCCCCCTATACCCATCCCACCAACCCCATCCCACCAACCCCATCCCTCCCCCTATACCCATCCCACCAACCCCATCCCTCCCCCAATACCCATCCCACCAACCCCATCCCTCCCCCAATACCCATCCCACCAACCCCATCCCTCCCCCTATACCCATCCCACCAACCCCATCCCTCCCCCTATACCCATCCCAACAATCCCATCCCACCAACCCCATCCCTCTCCCCATCCAACCCATCCCATCCCACCTTTCCTTCATATCCCTTCTATCCCACCAATTCCATCCCACCCCCACTTCCTCCCAAGTGATTGACAATCTTGTTAAGTGTAGGACTAACGTGGGGGACAAATCAATGACCTGTGGGAGAAAGTCAAATCTGAAGATCTAAACAGGTTGCTATGTTTAATTACAGAATGTCATTTTGATTTGCTAAGATTTATGAAATCAAACACGAAAAAGTACAATCAATACTTTGAGTCCAAACCAGTTTCACAAATGGCTATGCAAATAGATAATAATGTCATTTATATTCAATTTCTCTATTTTTTTTTTTTTTTTTAAGATGTAATCAGTATTTGAAATGGTTAGAAAATCTGTCGAGGTTTTCGGTAATGACATTCACAAAATCAATGGCCCTCACACAGTCCATCAACAGTTTTACTCCACTTCCAAGTCCTTCAGGCCTAAATTTGTTAAAGATTGTTTTGAATGGATATAAAAACTGACAGTCCTATAGGCTGTTTCTATTACAAAACTAATCCAAAATTTGAACATTGGAAGATTAGAAGCAGTGTTTTCTATCAGATTTTCTATCCCGTCTGGTATTTGTGCATCCTAACATGTATAGTGCCCTTTCCAGAAACTATCTCCGTTCTAGGACAAAACATAGCGCATTTAAATAGTGTGGGATTTATCAGGGAATTATCAAATCATATAAAGTCATAATGTACCTCTATTACTCCCATACTTTAATACCTCTGGGTTTTCTCCCCATCACGACATGGGTAGGTCATTTCCTCTCATAATAATGTGGGTAGGTCATTTTTGTATTATGAACTTTGCCATCTAATCAATAGCTTTTTAAACCAATATTGCTTGTGACAACATTAAAAATTGACAACTTGATGTAATTGGTGTGAACAACCCCCTCTCTTTAAGTCTCACACAACAGTACAACATCTGTAAAAAAAACCAATATACATCTTAGAGAGCATTGCAGTGTCGTTTAACATGCACAGTCACGGCAGGGCACAGGCTCACATGACACTGCTAATGTCTGTCTGCACCAGATTCTCATAAATACTGGACAAACTGCTGCTATGAATATTCATGACTTAATGAATGGTTTACATCATCAATGTTCTTTTGCATAGCTGGACACAATGGCCTTGACCTAACTCACCATAACCTTTGAACTTCCATTACCTGTTGCTCACTATAGGGTGGCCAGGTTTAATGTTCAATTGGTTGCAATAACTCTGTCTTAAGTTTGGAGGTCCGAGGTTCGAGTCCCAGTCAGGTTGTTAATCATTTCTTTCATTACACATTGACCAGAACCAAGTGATGTTAACTAACCCTGGATATCTGTATGAAGAATCTCCCACCTCATCATCAGTCCCCATTCTAACATAATAAGAAAACTACATTATCCTAAGAAAAAAGTGCTAACTGCTAAGTGTAAAAGAAATCTGGAGTGACTTACGAAGGGATTCCTCTTTGACCAGTCTGAAGTAACTAAAGGAGGGATTCCTCTTTGACCAGTCTGGAATGACTTACAGAGGGATTCCTCTTTGACCAGTCTGGAGTAACTAAACGAGGGGTTCCTCTTTAACCAGTCTGGAATGACTAAACGAGGGATTCCTCTTTGACCAGTCTGGAATGACTAAACGAGGGATTCATCTTTGACCAGTCTGGAGTAACTTATGGAGGGATTCCTCAATGGACCGGTCTGGAATGTTTTACGAAGGGATTCCTCCTTGACCAGTCTGGAGCAACATGTGGAGTATTAATTACTAACTATAGTTTGTTCTTTTGGGAAAAGTATAACCTAACACTGTAGCAGACTTCTGAATGGTAAATAATTATCACACTTATTTGTTGATAATTGGTCTAAACATGAGGTATTATATCAGAACAGCCCAGAGCCTAGCCACAGCGGTGGGTACAAAATCAATCCCATTCCACATACATACCTTAAACTGTTACTGGCTCTGTCAGTATACTGGGAATGTACTCTAATGAGTCCTGAAGACTCCATCAACAAATGTTACCTTATACTGGAGCTATTTAAGATTCTGAAGAGTGGAAATTAAAATCCAGGCTGATGTGCATATTTGACCGTGGCCAACACCATGTTGCTGACTCTGAATGGCTTTCTGATGTCAATTTTTACATTGAATTATTTAGACTTAAGATAGCAATTTTGACAGTCCAACACAAAAATTTGGAGCATTTTACCATTCCAGAACCTGTATTTATCCCAAATTGTTGTTTTCAATGACAATACCACTTCATCAACAAGCTATGCCAATCAATACATGTAATGACTGTGGAATCAGATTTATAAAGATGCTTTCTGAGGAAATGTTTTTAAACCTTGAATTTCCTGTCTTTAACAGGAGTAATTACTATTGTTAATGATACCTGTTGATTTCCACATGACAAGTAACGTCCTCAAATCATCGCAGCAATGATGACATCATATGGCATTGAATATAACCGTGAATGCCAAAGGAATAAATATATTTTTAAATGCCATAAATACTAAAAAAGATACCTAAATCATACAATTTAACAGTTACGTTGTTAAATATCTTTTAGTGTGGACTTAAAAGAACATATAGCTGTATAAAATCAATGAGGATCTCATAAGACATACTTTTTACAGGATACCATTGTATAGCGACATCACTTTACCATTAACCAGTATATACATTGCAAACTGTCACCATCATTTTAAAGCTAGTCTGGCTAGCTGACTGGGGACCAGACCTCCCACTGTGGAATCTCACCAGTGGTTCAATGATTATGTATGTTTAACAGTCAATCAATTTGATAGGGATAATTAATTTTATTACCAAGTCACTTGATTATTAATTTGACCTATTTTAAATTTCTTGCTCAATTTTATTCTGATAGGCATGTTTCCTGAAGATCATGATCAGGCTGATCACCAGTTGGTATGAGCTAGTCTTTGAACATTGAAGCAAGGTAACAAAGCTATCAGAAGTCAACAAGGTCTATCAGTAATCATCAGGTGATGACATCAAGGTAACAAGGTCTATCAGTAATCATCAGGTGATGACATCAAGGTAACAAGGTCTATCAGACGTCATCAGGTGATGACATCAAGGTAACAAGGTCTATCAGGTGATGACATCAAGGTAACAAGGTCTATCAGGTGATGACATCAAGGTAACAAGGTCTATCAGGTGATGACATCAAGGTAACAAGGTCTATCAGGTGATGACATCAAGGTCACAAGGTCTATCAGTAATCATCAGGTGATGACATCAAGGTAACAAGGTCTATCAGTAATCATCAGGTGATGACATCAAGGTAACAAGGTCTATCAGACGTCATCAGGTGATGACATCAAGGTAACAAGGTCTATCAGGTGATGACATCAAGGTAACAAGGTCTATCAGGTGATGACATCAAGGTAACAAGGTCTATCAGGTGATGACATCAAGGTCACAAGGTCTATCAGGTGATGACATCAAGGTCACAAGGTCTATCAGTAATCATCAGGTGATGACATCAAGGTCACAAGGTCTATCAGGTGATGACATCAAGGTCACAAGGTCTATCAGAAGTCATCAGGTGATGACATTAAGGTAACAAGGTCTATCAGAAGTCAACGAGGTCTAGCAGGTGATGACATCAAGATAACAAGGTCTATCAGGTGATGACATCAAGGTCACAAGGTCTATCAGTAATCATCAGGTGATGACATCAAGGTAACAAGGTCTATCAGAAGTCAACGAGGTCTATCAGGTGATGACATCAAGGTCACAAGGTCTATCAGGTGATGACATCAAGGTCACAAGGACTATCAGTAATCATCAGGTGATGACATCAAGGTAACAAGGTCTAGCAGGTGATGACATCAAGGTAACAAGGTCTATCAGGTGATGACATCAAAGGTAACAAGGTCTACAGGTGATGACATCAAGGTAACAAGGTCTTTCAGTAATCATCAGGTGATGACATCAAGGTAACAAGGTCTATCAGAAGTCAATAGGTGATGACATCAAGGTAACAAGGTCTATCAGGTGATGACATCAAGGTAACAAGGTCTATCAGGTGATGACATCAAGGTGATGACATCAAGGTAACAAGGTCTATCAGGTGATGACATTAAGGTAACAAGGTCTATCAGGTGATGACATCAAGGTAACAAGGTCTATCAGGTGATGACATCAAGGTGATGACATCAAGGTAACAAGGTCTATCAGGTGATGACATTAAGGTAACAAGGTCTATCAGGTGATGACATCAAGGTAACAAGGTCTATCAGGTGATGACATCAAGGTAACAAGGTCTATCAGGTGATGACATCAAGGTAACAAGGTCTATCAGAAGTCATCAGGTGATGACATTAAGGTAACAAGGTCTATCAGACGTCATCAGGTGATGACAACAAGGTCTATCAGGTGATGACATCAAAGTAACAAGGTCTATCAGAAGTCATCAGGTGATGACATCAAGGTAACAAGGTCTATCAGAAGTCATCAGGTGATGACATCAAGGTAACAAGGTCTATCAGGTGATGACATCAAGGTGATGACATCAAGGTCACAAGGTCTATCAGGTGATGACATCAAGGTAACAAGGTCCATCAGGTG
The DNA here is from genome assembly GCF_902652985.1 of Pecten maximus. Lineage (NCBI taxonomy): Eukaryota > Metazoa > Mollusca > Bivalvia > Pectinida > Pectinidae > Pecten > Pecten maximus. Next base: position 30,534,775 of record NC_047019.1, read on the forward strand.
ATGACATCAAGGTAACAAGGTCTATCAGAAGTCATCACTGATAATCTTACAAATCCTATCATTGTTATCAACATTGATAACCTTACAAATCCTATCATTATTATCACCACTGATAACCATTCGTCTTGCTACTCCTATTGGCGTTAATTGTTTCATTTATTTACATAGGAGCTATGGATAAATGAAATGCTTGTTTCTGTTGTAAAGGCTGTGTATTACCTCACCTGTCAGAGAGAAAAATCCGGAATCATTAGTGCTCACAGGTGTTTAATGAGCCCATGATATTCAGCTTGTAGGACCTGATTAATTTGAGAAATCCGTTTGAATTGACTGGGAGGTTGTTATCAAGTTTTCATGTCAATTCTGGTTCCCCATTGTCTACATCGTTCCAAAAACAGACAAACAAATCAGCACATTTATGTTTAATTTCTTTAAATAAGCAATTTTGATGCATCAAATTGAAGCATTTGCATGACTTTCTTTCAAGAGAATATCACTTTTTAAATATAAATTGTTCTCCCAGTACTCAGTTGGGCAAAATACCATTTATACAGAACCATGTCCTATCTGTAAATCCATCAAGATAACAAGAATACCATGAACAAATCCCGAAATCATTACACATCTGAGAGCAGCTCTCGATCCATCCAGGATTTAGCATTGTCACTACATTGTCACTATACTTCACTACAGCTGTTCATTTCTACCATGGAAAAAAATGTCCTTGATTGAAAAAGGATTTCTTCTTTTTTACTTACCATATCTACATAAGGGCGAAACATGAAAAGGGTTGGCTTATGGCTAGGCAATGAAAGTATCATCTTTACTGAACTGCAACAGAAACGAGTGGGCTTATTACAAGGCATGGGCTAATATTTCTGGATAAATCTAGTATACTTAATGTACCCACTGTTTTAGATATAAGACCTATATCCTGTTAAACATGTATCATCAGGCATTTATATAATGTCCCAATAATTATTATGTCATTACAACTTTGAAATTCCTACCACCTGCATCATAATTTCTATTTGTGCGCATAAATTACTCAACTTGAACTGTCGATGTCAAAATAACCATCACAAATGACAATACAATGTATATGCTTAACTTGCCAAACATGCCAGTATTAGTTGGACATAGGTCCCTATCATCACCACGGCAATAAACCAACATGCACCATTACCCAGCATGCACCATTACCCTCAGACATGAGAAGCTCATAAAGGCATGCCTCTACAAAGCCTCTACATGTCCCTTCCTTCCAACTTCCTGTCCATACTCCAACCCATCACTGATGTGCCCAGCAGATACAAATGTGCTGTGAAATGTATCCACTTTGTACCTCTATATCTCGATGTGAAGTCATCAATGACAGGGCTTGGAGAATAATGTGCGAGCGGTGGTGAGGGATGATAGATACAATAAAAGGAGGTATGGAGAGTAAACGGGATTGTCTAATTGGTCTCTGTATCAGCTAGGACCAATATAAATAGTAATGCCTATATAATCTCACCAGATCCTGTGTGACGTGCCTGAACCACCAGAGACATCTCTGCTACCTACCAGCCATTTCTCCACCCATAAACCCAATCACAAACACAAAATACTTATTCCCAATTTATCTATTTATTTATAGTTATTTATGTTTTAGAATTATTCTATTTTTCTAATTAGACATGATATTTTCTTTATCTCCATGTAAAAGAAAGCACATTATATGCTTGGATCATTCTGCCACAGTCACAGGAACATCAGGAGCAATGTAGCCATTACAACACATTTCAAACAAGGCGCAAAGCAGGGAATGGATTTTAAATTACAGTGAAAGCAGTTCAAAATATATTAGACAAATTCAACATGGTCCCATAGAAACTTCAGGAAATTTACTCCTGTCAACATTTTATGAAAATGAATGGAAGCTGCAAACAATAAACTTCCCCTGACATAAATTTATCTCCCCTTGTTTGTGGAGCTAAGCATTACAATTTTATAAACTGGTGGTTATATCAATGCATCCATGGTTCAATCATGACAGTTTGCTTTCTGAATGCTTTACTTGAAACTTTCCACATGGCTAAGAGATCACACGCACTTCCATCAAAATTGAATAAGATATAATCTCAGGCCTTTCTTTGGTCCAGGACATAACTCATTTACACCACCAAACACTGGTGCTAATTGCCATGGTGAAAGTACAAAGAAAACCAAATTTGTCACAAGTACTTGACACACAGATTATACTGCTGACATTTAATTCTGTGACATGTCTGTGTGGAATCAGGATCACTTACATAATATTGTCTGTGACATTCCAATATGTGTTTTGTCAGTATCAGAATTTGAAGTGAAAACGAAAGCATCAGTTTATAGACAGGTTCTTTTCGTATCTAAGGCAAAAGGGTTTCAAGATCTGAAAAATGGCTTCAAGTCAGATGTTATCTAAATTGTACGGTATGTATAATGCCAGAAAGAGTCTGGACGGTATAGTTTCTAAGGTTGGAGATATCCTGATTATATGTTATCTGAGGTTATATGAAGACTATGTTATCTATGGTTGGACAGTATACAGACTGTATGTTATCTATGGTTGGACAGTATACAGACTGTATGTTATCTATGGTTGGAGGGTATACAGACTGTATGTTATCTATGGGTGGAGGGTATACAGACTGTATGTTATCTATGGTTGGACAGTATTCAGACTGTATGTTATCTATGGTTGGGGGTATACAGACTGTATGTTATCTATGGTTGGAGAGTATACAGACTTTATGTTATCTATGGTTGGAGAGTATACAGACTGTATGTTATCTATGGTTGGAGGGTATCCAGACTGTATGGTATCTATGGTTGGAGGGTATACAGACTGTATGTTATCTATGGTTGGAGGGTATCCAGACTATGTTATCTATAGTTGGAGGGTATACAGACTGTATATTATCTATGGTTGGAGGGTATCCAGATTGTATGTTATCTATGGTTGGAGGATATCCAGACTGTATGTTATCTATGGTTGGAGGGTATCCAGACTGTATGATATCTATGGTTGGAGGGTATACAGACTGTATGTTATCTATGGTTGGAGGGTATACAGACTGTATGTTATCTATGGTTGGAGGGTATACAGACTGTATGTTATCTATGGTTGGAGGGTATACAGACTGTATGTTATCTATGGTTGGAGAGTATACAGACTGTATGTTATCTATGGTTGGAGAGTATACAGACTGTATGTTATCTATGGTTGTAGGGTATACAGACTGTATGTTATCTATGGTTGGAGGGTATACAGACTGTATGTTATCTATGGTTGGAGGGTATCCAGACTGTATGTTATCTATGGTTGGGGGTATACAGTCTGTATGTTATCTATGGTTGGAGGGTATACAGACTCTATGTTATCTATGGTTGGACAGTATTCAGACTGTATGTTATCTATGGTTGGAGGGTATACAGACTCTATGTTATCTATGGTTGGACAGTATACAGACTGTATGTTATCTATGGTTGGAGGGTATACAGACTGTATGTTATCTATGGTTGGGGGGTATACAGACTGTATATTATCTATGGTTGGAGAGTATACAGACTGTATGTTATCTATGGTTGGAGGGTATACAGACTCTATGTTAGCTATGGTTGGACAGTATTCAGACTGTATGTTATCTATGGTTGGAGGGTATCCAGACTGTATGATATCTATGGTTGGAGGGTATACAGACTGTATGTTATCTATGGTTGGAGGGTATACAGACTGTATGTTATCTATGGTTGGAGGGTATACAGACTGTATGTTATCTATGGTTGGAGGGTATACAGTCTGTATGTTATCTATGGTTGGAGGGTATACAGACTGTATGTTATCTATGGTTGGAGGGTATCCAGACTGTATGTTATCTATGGTTGGAGGGTATCCAGACTGTATGTTATCTATGGTTGGAGGGTATACAGACTGTATGATATCTATGGTTGGAGGGTATCAAGACTGTATGTTATCTATGGTTGGAGGGTATCAAGACTGTATGTTATCTATGGTTGGACAGTATACAGACTGTATGTTATCTATGGTTGGAGGGTATACAGACTGTATGTTATCTATGGTTGGAGGGCATACAGACTGTATGTTATCTATGGTTGGAGGGTATACAGACTGTATGTTATCTATGGTTGGGGGGTATACAGACTGTATGTTATCTATGGTTGGAGAGTATACAGTCTGTATGTTATCTATGGTTGGAGGGTATACAGACTCTATGTTATCTATGGTTGGACAGTATTCAGACTCTATGTTATCTATGGTTGGAGGGTATACAGACTCTATGTTATCTATGGTTGGACAGTATACAGACTGTATGTTATCTATGGTTGGAGGGTATACAGACTGTATGTTATCTATGGTTGGGGGTATACAGACTGTATATTATCTATGGTTGGAGAGTATACAGACTGTATGTTATCTATGGTTGGAGGGTATACAGACTCTATGTTATCTATGGTTGGACAGTATTCAGACTGTATGTTATCTATGGTTGGAGGGTATCCAGACTGTATGATATCTATGGTTGGAGGGTATACAGACTGTATGTTATCTATGGTTGGAGAGTATACAGACTGTATGTTATCTATGGTTGGAGGGTATCCAGACTGTATGTTATCTATGGTTGGAGAGTATACAGACTGTATGTTATCTATGGTTGGAGGGTATACAGACTGTATGTTATCTATGGTTGGAGGGTATACAGTCTGTATGTTATCTATGGTTGGAGGGTATACAGACTGTATGTTATCTATGGTTGGAGGGTATCCAGACTGTATGTTATCTATGGTTGGAGAGTATACAGACTGTATGTTATCTATGGTTGGAGGGTATCCAGACTGTATGTTCTCTATGGTTGGAGAGTATCCAGACTGTATGTTATCTATGGTTGGAGAGTATACAGACTGTATGTTCTCTATGGTTGGAGGGTATCCAGACTGTATGTTATCTATGGTTGGAGGGTATCCAGACTGTATGTTATCTATGGTTGGAGAGTATACAGACTGTATGTTATCTATGGTTGGAGGGTATCCAGACTGTATGTTATCTATGGTTGGAGGGTATCCAGACTGTATGTTATCTATGGTTGGAGGGTATACAGACTGTATGTTATCTATGGTTGGAGGGTATACAGTCTGTATGTTATCTATGGTTGGAGGGTATTCAGACTGTATGTTATCTATGGTTGGAGGGTATCCAGACTGTATGTTATCTATGGTTGGAGGGTATACAGACTGTATGTTATCTATGGTTGGAGGGTATACAGACTGTATGTTATCTAAGGTTGGAGGGTATACAGACTGTATGATATCTATGGTTGGAGGGTATCCAGACTGTATGTTATCTATGGTTGGAGGGTATACAGACTGTATGTTATCTATGGTTGGAGAGTATACAGACTGTATGTTATCTATGGTTGGAGGGTATACAGACTGTATGTTATCTATGGTTGGAGAGTATACAGACTGTATGTTATCTATGGTTGGAGAGTATACAGACTGTATGTTATCTATGGTTGGAGGGTATACAGACTGTATGTTATCTATGGTTGGAGGGTATACAGACTGTATGTTATCTATGGTTGGAGGGTATCCAGACTGTATGTTATCTATGGTTGGGGGTATACAGACTGTATGGTATCTATGGTTGGAGGGTATACAGACTGTATGTTATCTATGGTTGGAGGGTATACAGACTGTATGTTATCTATGGTTGGAGGGTATACAGACTGTATGTTATCTATGGTTGGAGAGTATACAGACTGTATGTTATCTATGGTTGGAGGGTATACAGACTGTATGTTATCTATGGTTGGAGAGTATACAGACTGTATGTTATCTATGGTTGGAGGGTATACAGACTGTATGTTATCTATGGTTGGAGAGTATACAGACTGTATATTATCTATGGTTGGAGGGTATACAGACTGTATGTTATCTATGGTTGGACAGTATCCAGACTGTATGTTATCTATGGTTGGAGGGTATACAGACTGTATGTTATCTATGGTTGGAGAGTATACAGACTGTATGTTATCTATGGTTGGAGGGTATACAGACTGTATGTTATCTATGGTTGGGGGGTATACAGACTGTATATTATCTATGGTTGGAGGGTATACAGACTGTATGTTATCTATGGTTGGAGGGTATACAGACTGTATGTTATCTATGGTTGGAGGGTATACAGACTGTATGTTATCTATGGTTGGGGGGTATACAGACTGTATATTATCTATGGTTGGAGAGTATACAGACTGTATGTTATCTATGGTTGGAGGGTATACAGACTGTATGCTATCTATGGTTGGAGAGTATACAGACTGTATGTTATCTATGGTTGGACAGTATACAGACTGTATGTTATCTATGGTTGGAGAGTATACAGACTGTATGTTATCTATGGTTGGAGGGTATCCAGACTGTATGTTCTCTATGGTTGGAGGGTATACAGACTGTATGTTATCTATGGTTGGGGGGTATACAGACTGTATGTTATCTATGGTTGGAGGGTATACAGACTGTATGTTATCTATGGTTGGACAGTATCCAGACTGTATGATATCTATGGTTGGAGGGTATACAGACTGTATGCTATCTATGGTTGGAGAGTATACAGACTGTATGTTATCTATGGTTGGAGGGTATACAGACTGTATGTTATCTATGGTTGGGGGGTATACAGACTGTATATTATCTATGGTTGGAGGGTATACAGACTGTATGTTATCTATGGTTGGAGGGTATACAGACTGTATGTTATCTATGGTTGGAGGGTATACAGACTGTATGTTATCTATGGTTGGGGGATATACAGACTGTATATTATCTATGGTTGGAGAGTATACAGACTGTATGTTATCTATGGTTGGAGGGTATACAGACTGTATGCTATCTATGGTTGGAGAGTATACAGACTGTATGTTATCTATGGTTGGGGGTGTACAGACTGTATGCTATCTATGGTTGGAGGGTATACAGACTGTATGCTATCTATGGTTGGAGAGTATACAGACTGTATGTTATCTATGGTTGGAGGGTATCCAGACTGTATGTTATCTATGGTTGGAGGGTATACAGACTGTATGTTATCTATGGTTGGAGGGTATACAGACTGTATGTTATCTATGGTTGGAGAGTATCCAGACTGTATGTTATCTATGGTTGGAGGGTATACAGACTGTATGTTATCTATGGTTGGAGGGTATACAGACTGTATGTTATCTATGGTTGGAGAGTATACAGACTGTATGTTATCTATGGTTGGAGGGTATACAGACTGTATGTTATCTATGGTTGGAGGGAATACAGGCTGTATGTTATCTATGGTTGGAGGGAATACAGGCTGTATGTTATCTATGGTTGGAGGGTATACAGACTGTATGTTATCTATGGTTGGGGGTATACAGACTGTATATTATCTATGGTTGGAGAGTATACAGACTGTATGTTATCTATGGTTGGAGGGTATACAGACTCTATGTTATCTATGGTTGGACAGTATTCAGACTGTATGTTATCTATGGTTGGAGGGTATCCAGACTGTATGATATCTATGGTTGGAGGGTATACAGACTGTATGTTATCTATGGTTGGAGAGTATACAGACTGTATGTTATCTATGGTTGGAGGGTATCCAGACTGTATGTTATCTATGGTTGGAGAGTATACAGACTGTATGTTATCTATGGTTGGAGGGTATACAGACTGTATGTTATCTATGGTTGGAGGGTATACAGTCTGTATGTTATCTATGGTTGGAGGGTATACAGACTGTATGTTATCTATGGTTGGAGGGTATCCAGACTGTATGTTATCTATGGTTGGAGAGTATACAGACTGTATGTTATCTATGGTTGGAGGGTATCCAGACTGTATGTTCTCTATGGTTGGAGAGTATCCAGACTGTATGTTATCTATGGTTGGAGAGTATACAGACTGTATGTTCTCTATGGTTGGAGGGTATCCAGACTGTATGTTATCTATGGTTGGAGGGTATCCAGACTGTATGTTATCTATGGTTGGAGAGTATACAGACTGTATGTTATCTATGGTTGGAGGGTATCCAGACTGTATGTTATCTATGGTTGGAGGGTATCCAGACTGTATGTTATCTATGGTTGGAGGGTATACAGACTGTATGTTATCTATGGTTGGAGGGTATACAGTCTGTATGTTATCTATGGTTGGAGGGTATTCAGACTGTATGTTATCTATGGTTGGAGGGTATCCAGACTGTATGTTATCTATGGTTGGAGGGTATACAGACTGTATGTTATCTATGGTTGGAGGGTATACAGACTGTATGTTATCTAAGGTTGGAGGGTATACAGACTGTATGATATCTATGGTTGGAGGGTATCCAGACTGTATGTTATCTATGGTTGGAGGGTATACAGACTGTATGTTATCTATGGTTGGAGAGTATACAGACTGTATGTTATCTATGGTTGGAGGGTATACAGACTGTATGTTATCTATGGTTGGAGAGTATACAGACTGTATGTTATCTATGGTTGGAGAGTATACAGACTGTATGTTATCTATGGTTGTAGGGTATACAGACTGTATGTTATCTATGGTTGGAGGGTATACAGACTGTATGTTATCTATGGTTGGAGGGTATCCAGACTGTATGTTATCTATGGTTGGGGGTATACAGACTGTATGGTATCTATGGTTGGAGGGTATACAGACTGTATGTTATCTATGGTTGGAGGGTATACAGACTGTATGTTATCTATGGTTGGAGGGTATACAGACTGTATGTTATCTATGGTTGGAGAGTATACAGACTGTATGTTATCTATGGTTGTAGGGTATACAGACTGTATGTTATCTATGGTTGGAGAGTATACAGACTGTATGTTATCTATGGTTGGAGGGTATACAGACTGTATGTTATCTATGGTTGGAGAGTATACAGACTGTATATTATCTATGGTTGGAGGGTATACAGACTGTATGTTATCTATGGTTGGACAGTATCCAGACTGTATGTTATCTATGGTTGGAGGGTATTCAGACTGTATGTTATCTATGGTTGGAGAGTATACAGACTGTATGTTATCTATGGTTGGAGGGTATACAGACTGTATGTTATCTATGGTTGGGGGGTATACAGACTGTATATTATCTATGGTTGGAGGGTATACAGACTGTATGTTATCTATGGTTGGAGGGTATACAGACTGTATGTTATCTATGGTTGGAGGGTATACAGACTGTATGTTATCTATGGTTGGGGGGTATACAGACTGTATATTATCTATGGTTGGAGAGTATACAGACTGTATGTTATCTATGGTTGGAGGGTATACAGACTGTATGCTATCTATGGTTGGAGAGTATACAGACTGTATGTTATCTATGGTTGGACAGTATACAGACTGTATGTTATCTATGGTTGGAGAGTATACAGACTGTATGTTATCTATGGTTGGAGGGTATCCAGACTGTATGTTCTCTATGGTTGGAGGGTATACAGACTGTATGTTATCTATGGTTGGGGGGTATACAGACTGTATGTTATCTATGGTTGGAGGGTATACAGACTGTATGTTATCTATGGTTGGACAGTATCCAGACTGTATGATATCTATGGTTGGAGGGTATACAGACTGTATGCTATCTATGGTTGGAGAGTATACAGACTGTATGTTATCTATGGTTGGAGGGTATACAGACTGTATGTTATCTATGGTTGGGGGGTATACAGACTGTATGTTATCTATGGTTGGAGGGTATACAGACTGTATGTTATCTATGGTTGGAGGGTATACAGACTGTATGTTATCTATGGTTGGAGGGTATACAGACTGTATGTTATCTATGGTTGGGGGATATACAGACTGTATATTATCTATGGTTGGAGAGTATACAGACTGTATGTTATCTATGGTTGGAGGGTATACAGACTGTATGCTATCTATGGTTGGAGAGTATACAGACTGTATGTTATCTATGGTTGGGGGTGTACAGACTGTATGCTATCTATGGTTGGAGGGTATACAGACTGTATGCTATCTATGGTTGGAGAGTATACAGACTGTATGTTATCTATGGTTGGAGGGTATCCAGACTGTATGTTATCTATGGTTGGAGGGTATACAGACTGTATGTTATCTATGGTTGGAGGGTATACAGACTGTATGTTATCTATGGTTGGAGAGTATCCAGACTGTATGTTATCTATGGTTGGAGGGTATACAGACTGTATGTTATCTATGGTTGGAGGGTATACAGACTGTATGTTATCTATGGTTGGAGAGTATACAGACTGTATGTTATCTATGGTTGGAGGGTATACAGACTGTATGTTATCTATGGTTGGAGGGAATACAGGCTGTATGTTATCTATGGTTGGAGGGAATACAGGCTGTATGTTATCTATGGTTGGAGAGTATACAGACTGAATGTTAACTATGGTTGGAGGGTATACAGACTATGTTATCTAAGGTTGGAAGGTATACAGACTGTATGTTATCTATGGTTGGAGGGTATACAGATTGTATGTTATCTATGGTTGGAGGGAATACAGACTGTATGTTATCTATGGTTGGAGAGTATCCAAACTGTATGTTATCTATGGTTGGAGAGTATACAGACTGTATGTTATCTATGGTTGGAGAGTATACAGACTGTATGTTATCTAAGGTTGGAGAGTATCCAGACTGTATGTTATCTATGGTTGGAGAGTATACAGACTGTATGTTATCTATGGTTGGAGGGTATACAGACTGTATGTTATCTATGGTTGGAGGGTATACAGACTGTATGTTATCTATGGTTGGAGAGTATCCAGACTGTATGTTATCTATGGTTGGAGGGTATACAGACTGTATGTTATCTATGGTTGGAGGGTATACAGACTGTATGTTATCTATGGTTGGAGGGTATACAGACTGTATGTTATCTATGGTTGGAGGGTATACAGACTGTATGTTATCTATGGTTGGAGAGTATACAGACTGTATGTTATCTATGATTGGAGGGTATACAGACTGTATGTTATCTATGGTTGGAGGGTATACAGACTGTATGTTATCTATGGTTGGAGGGAATACAGGCTGTATGTTATCTATGGTTGGAGAGTATACAGACTGAATGTTAACTATGGTTGGAGAGTATACAGACTGTATGGTATTCTAAAGTATCAAGGGTCTGTGGATTTCACAAGATGGAAACTAGTATTGGCGGGTATCCACAGTTAGGGGGGAGGGGTATCCTGTGTCTATAAGCAATTCTTGCCAATCAATATTTCATTGCTTATCTGACATCTGATTTGAGTGGCCAGTCGTCTGTGACTAAAGTTTGTCAAGGGAGCTATGATAACAGTGAGAGCTCAGCTTTAAGGAGACTTATAACCCTGAGGATTGATCTGAAACAAACAAAATTCTAGCATTGTATTTTGAGAAAAGAAACAAGAATGAGCCAGAAAAAAAGTTTCTAAATGATTAAACTGGAAGTTGTCTGCAGATGGTTGATTCCCCATGAGAATATGTCTATGTATGTTTTGCGTAACTGCAAAATTGGCAAGGTGGTCATTTACACTTTCGACAAATTCTGATTTATCACTGGGACAATTCAATATATCCTCCTGGGCTTTAACTACCTTTTCCCTGCCTGGTACGACGACAATGTTGTTGTACCCAGGATGGACATCCTTATATAAAGGAAAGGGCAGATTGTCTTCCCAGACATTTGGGCTAAACCGGTAACTCCCAGAATACATCTGTCTCCCCAACTTAGGATATAACTAGGTTACCATGACAGTCCAATCTACGCCTCACATACCAATACCCAATAATCATGTTTGCTTAACATCTTGAATTTGTATGGAAATAACATAGCACGATTTGTTAGTTTTTATGTCGCTTTTGAAGTCACAAGATTCCTCTACTGTTTATATCAACAACCAAGAAATCCGTTGATATTTTTTCGACAGAATCGAAGTCAATATGTTCTTTTCAATATCGAATTGAATGGCAGCCTAGAGAGATCCTCTTAAACGGAAGAATGTTTGTTTATTTGTTTGTTTGCTGTGCTTTTCACCCTGTGAACTTCCAGGGTCATTTTGAGGAGGGGTCTCCTTGTAGTAGTTGGTGACTATGGAAGGCCTGAGCCATCCAGGGCAATTAGGATTAACAGTCTAACCCAAGGACACAACCACAAGAACACAGACTGGCCAATTTCTCAGCTTCTGCCAAACAAAAACTGGCACAGGTAGGGAGCGTCCATCCACACATCTCCGATCTTCACAATTTATAATATACAGTTGATGCTATTCCTGACTAGGTTAACATTGAGGGTAGTAGTTTGATGTTGGAAAGTACTTATTAGGATATCTCTACTGGCTCAAGTGTGATGTTGGGTAGTATTTATTAGGATATCTCTACTGGCTCAAGTGAGATGTTGGGTAGAATTTATTAGGATAACTATAGGAGGAAATAGTATTCGCTTTGCATGTTATAATAAAGGTCAAGTTAATTTTCAGACCCTCTTTGTCCTTGTCAATGTATATCAGACGCCATGATCAACCTCAGACCCTCTTTGTCCTTGTCAATGTAAATCAGACTCCATGATCAACCTCAGACCCTCTTTGTCCTTGTCAATGTATATCAGACTCCATGATCAACCTCAGACCTTTGTCCTTGTCAATGTATATCAGACTCCATGATCAACCTCAGACCTTTGTCCTTGTCAATGTATATCAGACACCATGATCAACCTCAGACCTTCTTTGTCCTTGTCAATGTATATCAGACTCCATGATCAACCTCAGACCTTCTTTGTCCTTGTCAATGTATATCAGACGCCATGATCAACCTCAGTCCTTTGTCCTTGTCAATGTATATCAGACGCCATGATCAACCTCAGACCCTCTTTGTCCTTGTCAATGTATATCAGACGCCATGATCAATCTCAGACCTTTGTCCTTGTCAATGTATATCAGACGCCATGATCAACCTCAGACCTTCTTTGTCCTTGTCAATGTATATCAGACTCCATGATCAACCTCAGACCTTTGTCTTTGTCAATGTATATCAGACGCCATGATCAACCCCAGACCCTCTTTGTCCTTGTCAATGTATATCAGACTCCATGATCAACCTCAGACCTTCTTTGTCCTTGTCAATGTATATCAGACTCCATGATCAACCTCAGACCTTTGTCCTTGTCAATGTATATCAGACACCATGATCAACCCCAGACCCTCTTTGTCCTTGTCAATGTATATCAGACTCCATGATCAACCTCAGACCTTCTTTGTCCTTGTCAATGTATATCAGACTCCATGATCAACCTCAGACCTTTGTCATTGTCAATGTAGACTCCATGATCAACCCCAGACCCTCTTTGTCCTTGTCAATGTATATCAGACTCCATGATCAACCTCAGACCTTCTTTGTCCTTGTCAATGTATATCTGACACCATGATCAACCTCAGACCTTTGTCCTTGTCAATGTATATCTGACTCCATGATCAACCTCAGACCTTTGTCCTTGTCAATGTATATCAGACTCCATGATCAACCTCAGACCTTCCTTGTCCTTGTCAATGTAGACTCCATGATCAATCTCAGACCTTTGTCCTTGTCAATGTATATCAGACATCATGATCAACCTCAGACCTTCTTTGTCCTTGTCAATGTATATCAGACACCATGATCAACCTCAGACCTTTGTCCTTGTCAATGTATATCTGACTCCATGATCAACCTCAGACCTTTGTCCTTGTCAATGTATATCTGACTCCATGATCAACCTCAGACCTTTGTCCTTGTCAATGTATATCTGACTCCATGATCAATCTCAGACCATTGTCCTTGTCAACGTATTTCAGACACCATGATCAACCTATCAGCCTATACTCACAAAATGGTGTGAGATTGTAACATAAGCCACAGTTTAAGTCATTCATTAAGTTTGGGACTTCTGGGCATCCTCTCTAGAGATCAGTCAAGAGTTCTTCCTTCATTGGCACTTTAAGGAGTAGTACTGGCATGGCAAAGGAAAATCTATCTCTTAAGGAAGTGTTCTACAGCAGTGAATCCTCACAAATTAGATACAAGAGTGCATGTACTTTATACTAAAAAGTCACATTTCAACAAAACACCTATAAAACTCTTTATACAGAATTTTTTTAATAAATCATTATGGTTCTTATTCAAAACCAAATGTGTTCAATCTCTTTTTAATTGGATGTCTGAAATACATAGTTTGTTACAGTTTTTTCACAGTCAGGTCATTTATCGCATGTATTTCAGGTGAACTTTTACATAAAAAGCCATATGTAGGTTGTCGTGGCGGGGACATGGTTAATATTGATCAGGAGACACCACTGGTTTGATGCTAACCTCAATGGGAATGTCCTGATGTATAGACCGGAAGTACATTAGAGTTAAATGACACAAACGGATAACTACAGACCGTGGTGATACACTCCAAACTGGGAAATGTGAATAAGAAGAGTAGATAGCTATCCAGGAAACTGTGAAGTTATTGACAGGGATATAGGTATTAAAGTGGCAGGTAGCAATGGACAAACAGCAATTAAAACGATTTCAAGGGAGAATTTATAAAGGTGAAAAGTAGCGAGAGCCACATAACACTGACAAAGATGTGACCTGGAGACAAATGCTGATAGTAAAATGTACCTGATGACAATAGATATAGTGACTCTCTTCACCATTGGATGAGAGGAAGCTAGGTGGTGCTCCAATGACCGCTGACTCAATTAATCGGGTATACTGGTATGCCCGCTGTAAACTCAAAAAACTACATACAATAATGTCTGCTTATTACAAGATCCCAAATTTGGCTCGACCTATGACCTATAACAAACTTCGGGTATACAAACTATGGTCCTCTGGTCTTGAGCAGGTTTTACTATGTCCAATCAAATGATTCTAATGAATTTTATAAAAATGAATAATCATTATATGAGAAATGTGAGGTCAAGCAGTTTTAGGGAGTATCGATACAATACTCTTAGAGTAATAGCACGATTACCATGGCAAACGTGCCTTGGACAACAGACAACATGGCCAATGTCAAACAGTACGTAATTGGTATACTTGGCAGCACCTTGTAACTACTCACATTACATTAGCTATCATTATTTCATATTCAAATAATCATCTTGACTTGCTCCATAAAGTAGGGTTGTTTTATGGAGCTAACATAAGCAGGACCTTAAGGTGGCCACACTATGGTAAGGTTATGACAGTTTGATGTAGACATATTCTAGGTTGGTGATAATTATTTATCAGTCAGCATGGCGAGATAAACATTAACTACTATGGAACAATAAAAACACTAATGTGGTTCATTTTACTAGTACATAAAAATAATTGAGTAATGATGACTACAAATGGCTATAGCCTTCTGCAGACATAGAGATCAGACAACCCATTTAAACAGACCTCAAGAGACAGCTAGGGAGACCACACAGCCCTTTATTTACAGGGATATAACATACCTCTGTACATTTACAGGGAGATCACACAGCCCTCTATTTACAGGGAGATCACACAGCCCTCTATTTACAGGGATATAACATACCTCTGTACATAGGGAGATCACACAGCCCTCTATTTACAGGGATATAACATACCTCTGTACATAGGGAGATCACACAGCCCTCTATACATAGGGAGATCACACAGTCCTCTATTTACAGGGATATAACATACCTCTATACATAGGGAGATCACACAGCCCTCTATTTACAGGGAGATCACACAGCCCTCTATTTACAGGGAGATCACACAGCCCTTTATTTACAGGGATATAACATACCTCTGTACATAGGGAGATCACAGACCTCTATACATAGGGAGATCACACAGCCCTCTATTTACAGGGATATAACATACCTCTATACATAGAGAGATCACACAGCCCTCTATTTACAGGGATATAACAGACCTCTGTACATAGGGAGATCACACAGCCCTTTATTTACAGGGATATAACATACCTCTGTTCATAGGGAGATCACACAGCCCTCTATTTACAGGGATATAACATACCTCTGTACATAGGGAGATCACACAGCCCTCTATTTACAGGGATATAACAGACCTCTGTACATAGGGAGATCACACAGCCCTCTATTTACAGGGATATAACATACCTCTGTACATAGGGAGATCACACAGCCCTCTATTTACAGGGATATAACATACCTCTGTACATAGGGAGATCACACAGCCCTCTATACATAGGGAGATCACAGACTTCTAAACATAGGGAGAGCACACAGACCTCTATACATAGGGAGATCACACAGACCTCTATACATAGGGAGATCACACAACCCTCTATACATAGGGAGATCACACAGCCCTCTATACATAGGGAGATCACAGACTTCTATACATAGGGAGATCACACAGTCCTCTATTTACAGGGATATAACAGACCTCTGTACATAGGGAGATCACACAACCCTCTATTTACAGGGATATAACATACCCCTATACACAGGGAGATCACACAGCCCTCTAAACACAGGGAGATCACAAAGACCTCTATACATAGGGAGATCTCACAGACCATTGTACAGGGAGATCACTCAGATCTCTATAGACAAGGTGATGAAACAGCCCTCTAGAGACTGGGTCAGATCACACAGACCTTAAATTATAGACAGGGAGATCACAAAGACTTCTATGAACAGCTAGATCATACAGCCCTCTATACACAGGGATATCACTCAGATGTCTATATATAGATCATTGACTTGAAACCATCAACAGTCCCTATAGGACGAATAGCAGGACAAAGTAATGACTATATACATTTGCATATTTTATCCAAAATATTTTTTTCACTTGGAACATAAAATCCTTCCACCAAGTATGAATATCTTACACAGAGCAACATCCCCACTCCAGCATGTAAGTACCATACCAGACCTACATTACAGTCACATGGAAGGCGTAAATAATAAGCAAGATTATCAAAATGCTCAATTAACATATTTTCCAAATAGCCATAAAATAACAGATAAAACTGTGTTTCTTAATTGGATAACTAATGAGCTGGCTGCCCTATCACTATAGTAACCAGAACTGTAACTTTAAATACAGGTACTAATGACAAAATGGTCACCCTTCCCCTGCTCCACTTCACAGTTTATGATGTAGACCAGTACCATGCATGTAATATATTTGTTTAGATAATAGGATACTCGTTAGTTTTCCAAGTAGAGTAACACATATTGTTATGCTTGGAAATTATTCTGAGTCACAAACAAGAAATATCTTTAAAAAAGATAAACGGCATCGTGTTAATGCTGGTGGTTATAATGTAAAACTGCTGGTGAAATAAGTTAACGAACTACATTGTAATTAAAAAATGCGCAGTTTCAGCACGGATAACAAAATTATATCAGTTTGAATCATTTTTGGTGATAATAAGACTGGAAATGTGTCATTTGAATAGATGCATCCACTTATTCAGCTTGCATTCAATTTAAAAGGGACATCACGGTAAAAACGTTGCAATTTTCACTGAATGTACGCGATTTGTTTCTTTCCAGTTATGTTTCTGTGCTGTCCCAATGTTCACAGTCAATCCCTATGTCCAGCTTGACCAGTCGATTTAGTTGGGAAGCCCCCTCTAAATTTAGCACGGAAATTATTTTTAAATCATTACGTGACTGTTTTGAAATCGTGGCAGCACAAACACACGATAGTTTACAAGGCGATATCTATATTCCATCTGGGTTAGTTGGATAACAATATTATACAGTGGTTTAAATGTTAAATAACACGTTCTGTATATATTAATTAAAATTACGGCACACATATTTATGTGTAAATAAGAGTAAACATTGTTCATATAGTATAGTGACAGTAGCGATGTACTGGTACAGACTGTATAAATATTACGAGTTTGTGGAACTATTACAGAGTTTGTGTTAATATTACCGAGTTTGTGTAAATATTACTGAGATTGTGGAAATCTTACCGAGTTTGTGTAAATATAACCGAGATTGTCATAACCTACTATCAAAGAATTAAGCAGAATACGAGCGGCGTCGGTATTACTGCTGTTTTCATGTTTGAACTGTTACAGTCTATTGTACTGCTTCCCAAGTTTAATTCTAGGATTGTGTTTGACCCATTTCCCTATTATTCTCTTCATTGCGGAAGCTGTTATCGTTTTCAACCGCAGTCGATTCACATATTGGAAGCCATTTTTGTGTCCATGTGTTTATTCAGATTGTTGATCAGCGAATTGTGATAACCTTTTAATAATTGATAATTGATGTTTTTATGTACCTTCATCATTGAATTCGAATGGTTATTGTTTAGAAAGTTACTTTTTTAAAAGATATACCCAAAATACAAAATAAATATTGGTTTACCGTGAGGTCCCTTTAACTTTGTTTCGTTTTTAACTGTATATCTGCATTTTGCATTGACCGCTACATTGCCCAATCACATACTTCATCTTGACCAGTAACGCCACCTGTCGCGTCATATCCGGGGCCAAAACAAAATTAGACAGCTATGCCGAAAAATACTGTACCTGTTATTAAACGATTCAAAATGTCAAATAGTTTGGAACATCTGGGCAATTTGGAGTCCTTTCAATTGTATCAATCATTTTGTCCATTTTATCATTTCCTATTATTTTTTCTTAGACAAGGTCATGAGACCAAAAGGCCATATAAACATAGATGGTTGTTTATTTGTATGCTATTAAATTGGTACCTTCTCCTGGTCTCTAGGGGTTTTGTTTGAAAGGTGTTAGAAATAGTCGTGACTCCAGGCATCTGAAACGAGGAATCATGTACAACCTTATGTTGCTAGGCAATGATAAAAAAGCCATGGCGTGGCAGTCAGTGATTAGTCAGGCGAAATACGTAATGGCCAAATGTTTTCTCCAAAATGTTTTTTCAGAGCAAAAAAGATAGTTGATGGTCTGTGTGAAATGTATTTAATGGTGTTTTCTGTCCTTGAATTAGTAACATATGAAGGTCCCCATTATCACAAGTTACGTAACATTTTATTAGTAAGCTACTAGTTATTTGTATGACCTACAGCATACAATCCGCCATCCTTAGCTCCGATGTAAATCCTATTTAATCTATTTTTTCTTCTCTTTTCCTCTCAGCTATACCAAAATGTTTTCTCTTTCCAAGATGTGAAGTGTTAAAAGATACATCAGCTGTTTTATTCGATTGAACAGCCACATGCACAGTGTAAAACCCAAGAAAATGCCAGTAGAGGAAGCAACATCAAAGAGCATCCCCAGGATCAATACTACCACTCGGCTCTTCCAATCAGCGTAGTTGGGGACCTGTAAGTCATATACTGCCCAGTGCAGTAGAACAGTCAGCACTGTTTGGGACACACCAGCTTTCTACTGCTTCAAGCTGATCAGTCAGAAATGCATTTCCCAGCTCTCCTTATTTGGGAGACACTCTAAATGTTTATTCCTTAATTAAGATGTAATTTAGTAAATCTTCATTAATGTTCATGATTTTATAAATTCTAAAAGTCCATCAGAATGAACTGCTTAGAATATTTTGTTTGAAGATATTAATTCATTTTAAGTTCATCTCTGAATTAACTTCAGGAAACTTGAAAAATTTTGAACTTGCCTAATCTCCCACATGGATTCCAAAAAGATGGCAACTGATTAATTTTGGCTTGAAACCTGTATACTCTGATCAGAATTTCGTTAGACCTGTGTATTGCTGCTCAAGCATTTAAAAGTAAAAGATTAGTGAGCAAGGTTTTAGGCATTAATGTTTTTTAAGGAATTTTTGTTTGAAACTGATGATCAAAAAGCTTGGTTGGGGATTCTCTTATACACACTAGAACCAATCATTTATTTCAGTATATCTATCTTGAAAATGTGTTTGAGCAGATCAGTTGCTTCCTTCTTAATCATTCTTACAATGAAAAACCATAGAGAAAAATACCTTAATCTCCCTACAGACAGTCCTGGTGTAGATGTGTTATATAGAACCACCATAACACAGGTGTATCTACCGTAATCTCCCCTACAGACAGTCCTGGTGTAGATGTGTTATATAGAACCACCATAACAGGTGTATCTACCGTAATCTCCCTACAGACAGTCCTGGTGTAGATATGTTATATAGAACCACCATAACACAGGTGTATCTACCGTAATCTCCCTACAGACAGTCCTGGTGTCGATGTGTTATATAGAACCACCATAACACAGGTGTATCTACCGTAATCTCCCCAACAGACAGTCCTGGTGTAGATGTGTTATCTACTGTAGTCCCCCTACAGACAGTCCTGGTGTAGATGTGTTATATAGAACCACCATAACATAGGTGTATCTACCGTAATCTCCCCTACCAGACAGTCCTGGTGTAGGTCCATAACATAAATGGATTTCTTTTAAAATCTGGAAAAAACATATTTTGCTTAATTCTGGAAAATGTCTTCTGAATAAACTTTTCTTTCTTTTAAATCTCCAAAGTACATATTATAAGATATCCATATTAGTTGTATGTGTAAACAACTAAGTACAAACCACAACAAACACAACTTACAGAAGTGTTACTATGGCAACAAATAACCTAACTGAATTAATTGCTGCGACTTAGATACAGATGTCCTGAAAGTTCTACCAGCTGTCTATCAGGTTGAAGTGAGGAAATGAAGAATTTTATGATAACTGATATAAAATGGTAATCTCATCTGAGTTCCTAAAGATTTCAGGAACTATTTTCCCGTTTAGTTAGGGAAATAATTAATACCGTACTCAACCTAACAAGTTATGTTAGTGCAGCATAAATTGGGGATGTTACAGTAACTGTATACTCTTCAACAATTCTCCAAACACTGACAGATGATTTGTTGAAGTAAGATGATAAATCATACAGAAGAGATGAGACGCACACACCAGAAACTGATAAGGACATTTCTAACGGAAGGAGCACACTTATTAGGCCAGCTACAGTAAGATGGCCTGGATGAGGAAATCTTCAATTTTCCAACTTCCTTTCCTAATTATGTATTAAATCATGCTATAATAAATAAATTTAACCAATACCTGAACACTTGATTTAATACCTGAGAACGTGATATAATCAACTTTTCCATTTCAGTTTAAAAGCAATCTAATAAAAATAATTAATGCTGAAATTATTTAGTGATTTAATTACATTCTCATTTCAAACAAACGGGGAATTTGTGTACTTACAGACTGTTAATTTCATTGGAAATAAAAATAAAAACAGGTCGATGATGTCATTGATATCCCCTTCCTTTCCTACCCTTACTAGACAAGCCAGGTTTAGTCCAATGTAAAGTTAGAATCATTCAAATTAAATTAATGCTGCAAAAGTTGACAATACAAAACTGTTTAAAAGTACCATCCATTTCTACTTCTAGTTATACCCAGATATGCAATTCTTCTTAATCCAATTTGGGCCTAAATTTAGTACATGTATTCCATTTTGTATAACGAGATCACAGAAGCAACAGATACGGTTAGAGAGTAGCTGTCATTGGGATACTGCTAGGATTGATACTCCCAGTTGTGGAAGCTGAATTTTAACTGCATATATATGGATGAGACGATTTCTTCTAAACCAAGTCACTGAGGCATAAAATGAATATAGTTAACATTCAATAGCCACAACATTGATTCATAGAAGCTGCATCATTTATATATGTTAAATGTATAATCATAACACTGTTGACTACCCAGGTAACACTGTTGACTACCTAGGTACCACTGTTGGCTACCCAGGTAACACTGTTGACTACCCAGGTAACACTGTTGACTACCCAGGTAACACTGTTGGACTACCCAGGTAACACTGTTGACTACCCAGGTAACACTGTTGACTACCCAGGTAACACTGTTGACTACCCAGGTAACACTGTTGACTACCCAGGTAACACTGTTGACTACCCAGGCAACACTGTTGACTACCCAGGTAACACTGTTGGGTACCAAGGTAACACTGTTGACTACCCAGGTAACACTGTTGACTACCCAGGTAACACTGTTGACTACCCAGGTAACACTGTTGACTACCCAGGTAACACTGTTGACTACCCAGGTAACACTGTTGACTACCCAGGTAACACTGTTGACTACCCAGGTAACACTGTTGACTACCCAGGTAACACTGTTGACTACCCAGGTAACACTGTTGGCTACCCAGGTAACACTGTTGACTACCCAGGTAACACTGTTGACTACCCAGGTAACACTGTTGACTACCCAGATAACACTGTTGACTACCCAGGTAACACTGTTGGGTACCCAGGTAACACTGTTGACTACCCAGGTAACACTGTTGGGTACCCAGGTAACACTGTTGGGTACCCAGGTAACACTGTTGGGTACCCAGGTAACACTGTTGGGTACCCAGGTAACACTGTTGGCTACCCAGGTAACACTGTTGGGTACCCAGGTAACTCTGTTGACTTGCCAGGTAACACTGTTGACTACCCAGGTAACACTGTTGACTACCCAGGTAACACTGTTGGGTACCCAGGTAACACTGTTGGGTACCCAGGTAACACTGTTGACTACCCAGGTAACACTGTTGGCTACCCAGGTAACACTGTTGACTACCCAGGTAACACTGTTGACTACCCAGGTAACACTGTTGACTACCCAGGTAACACTGTTGGCTACCCAGGTAACACTGTTGACTACCCAGGTAACTCTGTTGACTACCCAGGTAACACTGTTGACTACCCAGGTAACACTGTTGACTACCAGATAACCTCTGTTGACTACACAGGTAACACTGTTGGTACCCAGATAACACTGTTGGGTACCCAGGTACACTGTTGACTAACCCAGGTAACACTGTTGGGTACCCAGGTAACACTGTTATGGGTACCCCTGTAACACTGTTTGGGTACCCAGGTAATCCACTGTTGGGTACCCAGTAACACTGTGGCTTACCCAGGTAACACTGTTGGGTAACCAGGTAACTCTGTTGACTGCCAGGGTAACACTGTTGGACTACCCAGGTAAACACTGTTTGACTACCCAGGTAACACTGTTGCGTACCCAGGTAACACTGTTGGGTACCCAGGTAACACTGTTGGCTACCCAGGTAACACTGTTGGCTACCCAGGTAACACTGTTGACTACCCAGGTAACACTGTTGACTACCCAGGTAACACTGTTGACTACCCAGGTAACACTGTTGACTACCCAGGTAACACTGTTGACTACCCAGGTAACACTGTTGGGTACCCAGGTAACACTGTTGGGTACCAAGGTAACACTGTTGGGTACCCAGGTAACACTGTTGACTACCCAGGTAACACTGTTGACTACCCAGGTAACACTGTTGACTACCCAGGTAACACTGTTGGGTACCCAGGTAACTCTGTTGACTACCCAGGTAACACTGTTGGCTACCCAGGTAACACTGTTGACTACCCAGGTAACACTGTTGACTACCCAGGTAACACTGTTGACTACCCAGGTAACACTGTTGACTACCCAGGTAACACTGTTGACTACCCAGGTAACACTGTTGACTACCCAGGTAACACTGTTGGGTACCAAGGTAACACTGTTGGGTACCAAGGTTACACTGCTGACTACCCAGGTAACACTGTTGGGTACCCAGGTAACACTGTTGGGTACCCAGGTAACACTGCTGACTACCCAGGTAACACTGCTGACTACCCAGGTAACACTGCTGACTACCCAGGTAACACTGTTGGGTACCAAGGTAACACTGTTGGGTACCAAGGTTACACTGCTGACTACCCAGGTAACACTGCTGACTACCCAGGTAACACTGTTGACTACCCTGTTGACTACCCAGGTAACACTGTTGACTACCCTGTTGACTACCCAGGTAACACTGTTGACTACCCAGGTAGCACTGTTGACTACCCAGGTAACACTGTTGACTACCCAGGTAACACTGTTGGGTACCCAGGTAACACTGCTGACTACCCAGGTAACACTGTTGACTACCCAGGTAACACTGTTGACTACCCAGGTAACACTGTTGACTACCCAGGTAACACTGTTGACTACCCAGGTAACACTGCTGGGTACCAAGGTAACACTGTTGACTACCCAGGTAACATTGTTGGGTACCAAGGTTACACTGTTGGCTACCCAGGTAACATTGTTGGGTACCAAGGTTACACTGTTGGCTACCAAGGTAACACTGTTTGGTACCAAGGTCAACACTGAAGCATCAAATATATAGGTCACATTCACCATCACCAACAGTTTTCTGTTAGTGTGAAGTACTAATATACATAGATATGGACAGTTAACCTGCTGCATGGATAGACCATGTAAAATATCTATTTCTAATGTAAGTACAAACATCAATTTGATTTCCATTCATGTCTCTTAACATATCTCCATTTCTCTCATTGTACAGAGAACAGTACAAACTGATCTAATTCCAGAAGGCTTCCACAAACATGTTCTTATCTAAATATAATAATCTTTGCATCATACAGTGAAGCTGGCTGAGAATGGGACCACTGGTCTACGTTGTAAATACACAATTGTAACATTGGTTTATATGGTGTAATTATTTTCCATAATCTGTTTAGTTACTTTTGGTATGGCATCATTAACTTCTAAGGCAATATCAATTACTAAAACAATTTTATTGTATCAGTTTGTAGGGAATAGACATCATGGAGGCTGTATATAGGCTAGTACTATTGCCTGGTAACACTGGTATAGACCAGTAGATCTGGACATTCCTACCAGTTTAATACCTGGTGTAAAGCGTTATTAGTCTTCAGCAATGAACAATTTTAACAGCAATTTTTTTATCATCGAATTGTAAGTAGAACAACACATATTTTGTGTGTAATTGGAACTACTAATGCCAGGGTTAGTACAATTTGTATTTGTTATTGTCACGGTTCTTGTCTTATATTGTTATATAAGAACATATTGTTCTATCATAACAAACCGTAGTCATAATTATTTTCTGACCTTTTATTGCATGACTATCACACCAAAGAAAAAACTTTTTCCCATTAACAATTCAGAAGCTTAAGGACTTCATGAGAAAACATTTCTAATTCAAAATCTCATTTGACCTCAAAGATTACTTTGACTTTAAAGTTAGCAGGCTTCAGGATCTGACCAGAAGGCTGTAACCTCTTTTGTCATGAAATTGCATATTAAACCATATTAATTTTCAGTTAATGTTGCTTATTTCTGTGGAATTTCTAGTTGTGGAGAACTGTGGGGCCTTTTCTAACCATCAGAATGTGCCCCAAAACATATAATGACATCAATGAAGTGATTTCATTACAATATATGTTTTTGAAATAAAGAACACTTCAAAGGTTTGCATAGGCACACAAGATATTAGCACCTTTCAATATAAGAGTCAGATACTGTAGAGCCAAAAAATGAATTAAATTTCATCATACAGCTGTTTCATCCCTCTAGGACTCATCAGTGATGTTAGGGACATCATACAGCTGTTTCATCCCTCTAGGACACATCAGTGATGTTAGGGACATCATACAGCTGTTTCAGCCCTCTAGGACACATCAGTGATGTTAGGGACATCATACAGCTGTTTCAGCCCTCTAGAACACATCAGTGATGTTAGGGACATCATACAGCTGTTTCATCCCTCTAGGACTCATCAGTGATGTTAGGGCCATCATACAGCTGTTTCAGCCCTCTAGAACACATCAGTGATGTTAGGGACATCATACAGCTGTTTCAGCCCTCTAGAACACATCAGTGATGTTAGGGACATCATACATTTGTTTCACCCCTCTAGGACACATCAGTGATGTTAGGGACATCATACAGCTGTTTCAGCCCTCTAGGACTCATCAGTGATGTTAGGGACATCATACAGCTGTTTCGTCCCTCTAGGACTAGTCAGTGATGCCAGGGACATCATACAGCTGTTTCATCCATCTAGAACACATCAGTGATGTTAGAGACATCATACAGCTGTTTCATCCATCTAAAACACATCAGTGATGTTAGGGACATCATACAGCTGTTTCATCCATCTAAAACACATCAGTGATGTTAGGGACATCATACAGCTGTTTCAGCCCTCTAGGACTAGTCAGTGATGCCAGGGACATCATACAGCTGTTTCATCCATCTAGAACACATCAGTGATGTTAGGGACATCATACAGCTGTTTCATCCATCTAGAACACATCAGTGATGTTAGAGACATCATACAGCTGTTTCATCCATCTAAAACACATCAGTGATGTTAGGGACATCATACAGCTGTTTCAGCCCTCTAGGACTCATCAGTGATGTTAGGGACATCATACAGCTGTTTCAGCCCTCTAGGACACATCAGTGATGTTAGGGACATCATACAGCTGTTTCATCCCTCTAGGACTCATCAGTGATGTTAGAGACGCCATACAGCTGTTTCATCCATTAAGTGTTGCCTAGGGAGTGACAGAGGAAACTGAAATAGGTTGAAAGAAATGTTATTGGGTAAAGAAAAGATATTGGGGCCAGTGAGTGGTAGTTTTAGTATTGGGACCAGTGAGTGGTAGTTGATAGTATTGGGACCAGTGAGTGGTAGTTGATAGTATTGGGACCAGTGAGTGGTAGTTGATAGTATTGGGACCAGTGAGTGGTAGTTGATAGTATTGGGACCAGTGAGTGGTAGTTGAGGGCATTGGGACCAGTGAGTGGTAGTTGAGGGCATTGGGACCAGTGAGTGGTAGTTGAGGGCATTGGAACCAGTGAGTGGTAGTTGAGGGCATTGGGACCAGTGAGTGGTAGTTGAGGGCATTGGGACCAGTGAGTGGTAGTTGAGGGCATTGGAACCAGTGAGTGGTAGTTGAGGGCATTGGGACCAGTGAGTGGTAGTTGAGGGCATTGGGATAGCAGACAGATAACAACTGTTAAGCTACAATTACAACTTCTGATTGTTTGTGGTCATAGTGAAAATGCAATGCTGCCATTGGGAATCATTAACGATTCATGCAGAACTCCAATCCTACTGTCAGCAACTGTTAAGTACACTTCATCAAGTTTGACAAATTTGCTATGGCAGAGAAGTGAAGCATCATGGTGCTTTTTTAGGCTTCGTCTGCTCTTCATTCTGATGGTGTCCACCATCGGCCAGCTGCCAAATCTCTAAATGGGAATCTGATCTAGACACAACACCAGCCAGCCATAACTATTATGTGGATGAAGATGTTTCGCCATGCAGTGTCATAAAAAAAGGATGTGATTTGTTTATTTTCTTTTCATCCATGTCAGGTATTAGCAGCACAGACCTAATGAGACGAGCAATATTCCTGCGACTTTCTAAACGGGCATTCGCCTAGTTGGTGCCCTTGTGGGTCAGAGACCTGCGTAAGATTTACAATCTCAGACCCACCGGAGGGGATAAAAACATGTAAGTATGTGTTTAAAACTCAGCATAGGAACCTTCCACTGGGCATATCTGACAGAAAAGCATTGATTTTGTTATCACTGTAGTCCAGTGTATACACTTTACTTTTCTTCAATTTCACGATTACTGAACAACAAATAATTTACAATTGGAAAAAAACAATAAAGTCAAAGGCTGCAGTTTGGTGGAATTGTAAATCCTCATAGTTGTATCAGATAACATTTTTTTTTCTTTTAAGATTTTAAACTCAAATTTACCTGACTGACACAAATGCCTGTCAATGTCACTTATACTTATTGCCTTTCAACATCTCATCACCTCTCAACACCTCTCAACATATCTCTTAATGCCTCTCAACATCCATCAATACCCATCAACCTCACTCATTATCTATCAACATCTCCAAATGTCCATCAACATCTCACATTACCCATCAACATCTCTCAACGCCCATCAACATCTCTCATTGCCCTGCCCATCAATATCTCTTATTGCCCATCAATGTCTCTCCTTGCTCATTAACATCATTCATTGTCCATCAACATATCCCATCAACATCCATCATTGCCAATCAACATCTCTCATTGCCCGTCAACATCTCTCATTTACCATCAACATCTCTCATTACCCATCAACATCTATCATTGCCCTGCCCATCAATATCTCTCATTGCCCACCAACATCCATTATAGCCAATCAACATCTCTCATTGCCCTGCCCATAAACATCTCTCATTGCCCATTTATGATTCTCATTTGCCATCAACATCCCTCATTGCCCATCAACATCTCGTATTGTCCATCAACATCTCCTATTGTCCATCAACATCCCTCATTGCCCATTAACATCTCCCATCAACATCTCCTATTGTCCATCAACATCTCCTATTGTCCATCAACATCTCGTATTGCCCATCAACATCTCTCATTTACCAACAACATTCTCTCATTGCCCATCAATATGTCTCACTGCCAATCAACATCTCCTATTGTCCATCAACATCCCTCATTGCCCATCAACATCTCCCATCAACATCTCCTATTGTCCATCAACATCTCCTATTGTCCATCAACATCCCTCATTGCCCATCAACATCTCCCATCAACATCTCCTATTGTCCATCAACATCTCCTATTGTCCATCAACATCTCCTATTGTCCATCAACATCTCCTATTGTCCATCAACATCTCGTATTGCCCATCAACATCTCTCATTTACCAACAACATCTCTCATTGCCCATCAACATCTCTTATTTCCCATCAACATCTCTTATTGCCCATCAATATCTCTCACTGCCCATCAACATCTCTCATTGTCCATCAACATCTCTCATTACCCATCAATATCTCCCATCATCATCCCATATTGCCCATCAACATCTTTTATTACCCCTTATTACCTCTCACCATTTCTCATCACATCTAAACATCTCTTAAATCACTTAACATTTCCCACCAAATCCTGACACATCTTACCATCTCTCAATGTTCCAATCACACATTACAAGTGTCACCAATATATAACCATGCAGTCCACACATATTCACACATTCCTAGGAGTTCCATTCCATTTTGATATAGCAACGTACAAAGAACACATTGGTTATAGTGATGTTTGCTGAAAGTTGAATGTAAAAGATTACAGATATGCAAATCATGTGAACATCAAGCAACTGTGAAAGGTAAAGCCTCCATGATATCAAACAACAAGTAAACTCCATTAGAATCACAGATAAACACTAGCAATTAGTATATTACAGGATATTGCATAATGACTGATAGTTTGTAATGCACTAGCAGCTAGCTAGATTTTACTCGGAGAAGCTGACACTCCAATATATTGGTAGGATGTAGTATCTGAGGGTACGGTACATCACCAATAACACAATCTTTTGTGCTGATAAGAGGCTGAAGAATTAAAACAAATACAGAAATCTTTTTATTCTGGATCTTGTTGGAAGCAAGTGTTCTATGAGTTTAAATCAACACCAAAGTGGCAAAGAAAGTTCAACAAAAATAAAATGCTTCTGTGGCTGAATGTCTCATCTCTGCGGGTAATCACTATGGTTTTCTGCAATATTCAATAAGATTTTACAGAAGGGCACATGTGGTGATGGCCAATCAGCTGATCCATCACATGTCCAATCCATCAATCTACAGTACTGGTGTATGGCCTTAACACACAGCTTTAAGGTCAAACTCATTCTATTTCGAAAACAATTCTCCTTCTTCTTTTGGCAAGCTCAAATATTTTACTTTTCAACAAGTATTTTTCATATTTTTGTAATTAAACAATATTTAATAATAATAATAAAAAAAACATAATCAAGTTGTGCAAAATATCACCCACAGAACTTGGTGAATTTTCTGAGATTCAAGGATACATGAATATTTTTTCCAATTTTAAGGTTTTAAAATTGATAATACCCGCTGATATTTTTGGTACTGGTAATATAATTCATTCAAAAACATCTCCCAATCATCCAGTCATCATTCCTGATTCAGTTCCTCTACCACACAATCTGAAGTACTCTCAGGGAAAATCTGAGATGTTCACAAGAGAAAGGATAAAAAAGTACTCATAACATTTTGTGATGATTGACAGTCAAAGTTACTATCAATACAACAATTTATGTTCTTTTTAATTTGATTGAATAGCCATTATGAGATCATCCACCAGATGGAGAAGAGAGATAAAACTGGCCCCTGACCAATCTACTGACCAATCTACTGACCAATCTACTGGCGTAACAAAAGGATTATAAAAGTTTGATCTACCTTAAGTATCCCCTCGGTCTGACCGGACAACGTCCTGCAGTACCAAAATGGTTACTCCTGTTAGTATGAATTCTGAAAGTAAATGAAAAAACAAAACCTTAGATAAAGAATTGTACAGTCTTATAGTCATATGTAGTTACAAATGATGACATAGTAATGGTCTTAACTGTGATTTGTAGAAATTACAGCAATGATGACACTGCTATGGTCTTAACTGTGATTTGTAGAAATTACAGCAATGATGACGTAGTTATGGTCTTAACTGTGATTTGTAGAAGTTACAGCAATGATGACACTGCTATGGTCTTAACTGTGATTTGTAGAAATTACAGCAATGATGACATAGCTATGGTCTTAACTGTGATTTGTAGAAGTTACAGCAATGATGACACTGCTATGGTCTTAACTGTGATTTGTAGAAGCTACAGCAATGATGACATAGCTATGGTCTTAACTGTGATTTGTAGAAGTTACAGCAATGATGACATAGCTATGGTCTTAACTGTGATTTGTAGAAGTTACAGCAATGATGACACTGCTATGGTCTTAACTGTGATTTGTAGAAGTTACAGCAATGATGACTTAGCTATGGTCTTAACTGTGATTTGAATTTTTGATCCAAACAGCTAAACCTACTTGTTATGGAAATGGCTGTATAAAACACAGTGCCAGACATTTAAAAGGAAAGTCATACAGATTCACAGTTAGCATGCATGCACACCAATATAGAACAATTAAATTGCAGATTGAAATGTCAACATAGAAATCAACTGATTTGGATTTCTGAAAGAGGAAACTTTCAACAGCAAGCCTGGCTGTTAATCAGTATAAACCTCTACCAATCAGGTAGCCATATTGATAGCTTGTGGGAGTATGGAGTAATTGTCACTTTAAAGTCGAATTTTTCACACAAAATGGATGGATGTCATAAATAATGTAAATAACATTTTTAGTGATGTTGTTTTGTATTTCCATATCTCTATTATCATTGATAACAATGTGACATAAATAGGTGTTAAACCAATTAACTAGAAACTTCACCACTTTAAGCCATTATAGGACAGATTACATTTATATACCACAGGACAGTAACAATTAAAAGTTTTAAACAATAAAGTGAAATGAAAAAAAAAAAAAAAAGCAAAGCATACAAAAAACTTACTTTACCAGCCGATCAGATTACATACATATAATTTTAACTCCTTAAGTAATCACAAGACAGAAAGCTTTCTAAGCCAATAAAACAGTAGATTATGGGTTACAACCAATCATAGGAATGGTAGTATTGCATTGTCACATTATTTTTATATCCAATCCTACAGCACTGTTTGGAATGATAGATATAGCACATGTAACCATAGCCACATGATAACACAGAAGATGATGTTGTACAATAATCATAAAGGTTTCAACAAATGATGATTCAGGATAATGACAGAGACCACCATAAAAATTAGTTCCACCAATCACATTACAGATAACGTTAGAAAATTTCTGATTTCAACCAATCAAGGGTACAGACAATATGCCAGAAGATAGATTTGACACACAAACTTCATCTATACTTTACTTTTACGTATGTGTCTGTAAATCAACGGCAAAACCTATTAAACTCAAAACACTACGATGTAGATATCTCATACAATTTACCATTTAAGTAATATTTCAGCTCTATTTTGAAATAAACCATGAATTCCAATACTAGGGTTCTCGTAGAATCATGTTCTATAAAGTAGACATTAGAAGCGGTAGAAAACATCTTGTTTTATCTTAAAGCAATTCCCAGTCACATTCTTGAAAGTATATGTAGAACCCTGTATACATTATAGACATGTGTGAATATTGATGTTTAATTAGCAAAACAAATCCCTCCCCCCAAAAAAAATCACTCTTTCTGAAAAGCGAGAAGAAAATGTGTCTGATTTTTTATAGAATTCATTCCAATTCGTCTATAAACTAATTTGTCAATCAAATTGGAGAAGCAATCAAGATGATTACAATTTCCCCGAAATCTAAGGTTTTTAATCCAAAATACAGCTAATCTGTAGGGTTTGTTGGAGATATCCACAATACAATGTGTATACCAGGTTTGGTTGAAATGATATTGATATGTTTAGAGAAACTGAGCTGAACAGGAAACTTTTAATTGCCAATAGATATTTTTTGCTCTAACATATCAAAATCGTCAAAAATTTTTTTGAAATAATTAAATTTTATCTTTGTTAGTTTAAGTGAAATTTTATTAAATCCAAACAGATGAATGTAAATATAGACTGTGCCATGATGTAACAATAACATTCAATTGAGAAGTTGCTTCATGCTAATTTTGTCCAAATATTGAAAATAAGCCATCATCAATGACAAAGTTACCTTTTTCCATCACCACAATTACTTAAAACAATATCTTCAATGTGTTTTGTCAACATCTATTAATACTTATTAGATTTATTTACCAATAAAGAAAAATCTTGATGGCTGCATGGTCCAAGAAAACTTCAAGTTATTTCAATTTTCAGAGAAACAAAATTTGTATTCAGTAGTTCATATCAACATTTTTTGACCTGAGAAGCAATCCTAAAATTATTGAATTTCTACAATATATAAAGGCGTTTCGTCCTTTTTTGGATAATTTCTCTCGGTTTAAAGGAATTTCCACATAAACCAAATACCAGACAGCAGACATAACGATCTACTTATGGCAGCAAAACAAACAGAGAGAAAAACAAATACCTCGAACCTTATACCTCTCTGTATACCAAATACAAAGAAATCCTCTTAGGTGAACAAAATACCTCCTTGTATCACTAACCGTCCTCATACAGCATGTTCCATCTTCCTCGTGAAAGTCAAAATTGGCTGGTATAAGATAAATTAGGTCAAAAATGCCTCAATGTATCCAAGGCTACAGGAATGATCGGTTTTGTATAAATCCCATGATATACAGATGACCTTCCAGTAGTGGGACAAGGATACATCCAATTCAGTCAAATTTCTTTTCAAAATCACATAAGCCAATAGGACATCTCAACTGAAAAATCCAATTAGTGTAAGAAACATATGTTTTAAAGTTCCACCCACAATTGAGTTTGTGAGTTAGTTTGCTTGTATGTCTTCGTCCATCGAGGCGGTGACCGACTTCATCTGATCTGTCTGGTGTGCGATGATAGCACAGGAATAATGTGATTTTTCATCCAAACCGAACCAAAGAGGCATACCATATAATACAATTCTGATCACCACCACATATATACTGACCAAGGTCCTAGGGACTATGGCAGACGAAATCAACTACATTGATTATAGAGACAGGTTATTGGGCGACCAGACCGTTATAATGGCATAAAAATCATTCAGATATCAATCCATCGTAATATTCTAAACATCTGCTGCATCTAAAATTGTCTTCACTTCCTTCCAGCAAATAACTTTTAGAACTTTATGGCTACTATAACTGCTACAGATCAAAAGGTTCTTCCTTACAGCTGAATACTGGATATAAAGTGAACTAGGAGTGTGAATAAATAAAAACAAAGTGAACTTGGGCTCACATATACAAATATACCCCCACCTCTCTCATCAATAACATAAATCTGTCCAGGTGTCCACTAGATATCATGTACATAAACTGTTTGTTTTAAAAGTGGTCAAGTGCAACCTTTGCAATTTACAATTAACCTTGATCGATGACCACCAAAATCTAAAACCTAAAACTTATACAATGGCAGTTGTTTATTAGCTAACAATGTACTTTGTGCATATATCTACATGTGTGACCTCAAACACTAACATTGGCCTAATTAATACATGTAAAAGTGGCCACACTGTCCAAGGGTAATGCATATATCTGCCACAATGAAGAAATTAAGCCAAGAAAAGAGTTGTTATTTTGTCAAATTTGGCAGTTGACCTTGAACAATCACCTTGATAAACGGGATGCAAAAGTGACTTCTGACACTCTATATTGGGGTAGCACGTGTACATATGTGTTGTATAGTCATTTCAGCCTCAGACTTAAGTTATTTCACCAGATTTGGCATTTGTGACCTTCGACCTTAGGAAAAGGGACTATGAATGATCGGGGCATGCTGAAGGTAGTACATATGTGTGATGTAGATATCTGATCGGGGCATGCTGAAGGTAGTACATATGTGTGATGTAGATATCTGATCGGGGCATGCTGAAGGTAGTACATATGTGTGTGTAGATATCTGATCGGGGCATGCTGAAGGTAGTACATATGTGTGTGTAGATATCTGATCGGGGCATGCTGAAGGTAGTACATATGTGTGTGTAGATATCTGATCGGGGCATGCTGAAGGTAGTACATATGTGTGATGTAGATATCTGATCGGGGCATGCTGAAGGTAAGTACATATGTGTGATGTAGATATCTGATCGGGACATGCTGAAGGTAGTACATATGTGTGTGTAGATATCTGATCGGGGCATGCTGAAGGTAGTACATATGTGTGTGTAGATATCTGATAGAGTGAAGAAATAAAGCCTGGCACAACAAGACTCTGGGAACTGTTGTGGCATAACAACTGGATCAAACTTCTGTGGTAATCATGCCACTAGGAACTTAACATGTCAGATGAGAACTTGACATGTCAGATGAGAACTTGACATGTCAGATGAGGTAAGTATTACATGTCTCACAGTACAACCATCACTAGTTCCTTTTTTCAACGTGTGTGTAATTAAACAGACTCCATCACTAGTTCCTTTTTTTCAATGTGTGTGTAATTAAAACAGACTTCTTGTTACTTCTACTGCCAACCCACGTGGAATATTTAACAACCAACACAGATTTTGTGGTCATGCAATGCCTTGGGATTATCATTGACAAGCGGACCAAGGAAAATGCCACGAGGTAAAAATTGAGCAATTTGAAATGTAATGGTAAAATAATCCAATTGTTGTGAGGTGTGCTCTAAGACTGGTTTCCCAGTGGTGTTATTTGGTGTTACTGATGTAGCCAGTTAATGATCCTATTCTGTCAGTATTCCCTCTATATACTCGTCATATCGCTCGGGATTATTTTCAATAACCTTGGACATTCTGCTGAATTACACTGCCAACATGAGTGGGATATGTTGTGACCCTACCCACAGTGTATGTAATAGACTGATCATCACACATCAGATACTCAGGCCAAATTCTAATGAGTCGCGACAGCTTTGAACTTCATGTGGAAAAAAATCATGTTGGAACATAAATATACTCATGAATTTTTAAAAACATTGACACAAAATCAAATTTATAAACATTCGCCTTGCAGACATTTGTGATCACATAATTCTTATGGATTGAAATAGATAATAAATTGGTCTATATCTTGTATAGATCGATCCATTATCTTGTTCAATCCTTATGATTTAATATCAGAACTAAAAAGGAAAACTCTATACCTCAAGTTTTTGGTTAGCCTATTTGAATAATATAGGATAATGCAGTCATCGTCACTTGAAGCACCCAGCTTAAAATGTTACATTTTTTTTTTATTGAGGGATGTTGTTTTTCTAGTAATATTTCATAACCACTATCAAGAGTCTGTTGATCGTTAGATACAGAAGTTAAAGCCTACTATTTATTGTCATCAATTAAGGATAATTATCATAATTATTTATTGGTTCCAAATTGCGCCAATTAAACAGTTAAAGATTTGAGTATTGTTATAACAAACTATTTTTCTTATATATCTATGGGGCGAAAAATGGAGTGAAAAAAAAGTGAATTGAACAGTTGCTTAGGAACTGAGACATATGTCATTGATAGGTGAAATTAGAATGCTGTTCTCAAACACCTATTGTTCACT
The DNA here is from genome assembly GCF_902652985.1 of Pecten maximus. Taxonomy (NCBI): domain Eukaryota; kingdom Metazoa; phylum Mollusca; class Bivalvia; order Pectinida; family Pectinidae; genus Pecten; species Pecten maximus. The sequence continues at coordinate 30,570,787 of NC_047019.1, forward strand.
TTTCAATCAAAAATTTGATCAAGAACATAAATATATTTCAGTTTAAATTTTGTGTATGGTGTTTGCATCTCCACCATCAAACTAAATGTGACAGCCTATACAAGTAACTGATATCACTTGGACCCCATATCATCAATGTGTTACTGTATACCTAGTCACCTAATATTTTGGAGTCCCACATATCTTAAATCTACATATCCATTATACAAGCACCTGCTGTGTCCCCCACATAATGCTTAGTTACTTATTGTTATGAAATCACATATATCCAAATGTCTGGCATAACAAAACAAATTACTGTCCACAGAACAGTTGGAGTATACAGCTTTCGGCTGTAGATGGAATGTAGATACAGATAGAATAAACTGCCAATGAAAACCTAAAACTTAATTTATAATCACTGTCTGTGAATATCTACAAATCAGAACCCATTGTTCTTTGAATAAGTTCCAATGTAACAACTGCCTTCTCTATTGGAAGTTCATTATAAAACAAATTGCAGAATCTGTATATGTCATTACTAAGCAAATCTTTATTGCAGATTCTGTATATGAGAGTTTGAAATATAATTTGTCATAGCAATACATTCAAATTAACTGAAGCAGCAGTGTTATCAAGATTTTTAAACTACATTTAAATGATAAATTTCCTATAAACCTTGACATGTTTGTACAAGAAGAACCCTTGAATTCAGAAGAGTATGCCAAATGTATGGTTTACCTTCTACATCTCTACATTGTTGATATGCAATTACTGGAAAACATACAAGAAATGACTCTATAACTAATGTATTAGTATGATGTAAGTTCTCTCCAACAGAACAATTAGTTATCTAGTGAAGATGCATGTCAACAAAACAGTCATGGAGCAGGAACCATGGTAAATCAGATGTCAGGGAATGACCTTGAATGACCTTGAACTTTAAGAGAAAAGGTTCTAAAAGATAATCATGTACAGTCTAAAAGATAATCATGTACAGTCCTTTCTTTCTTGAATGGCGTACATGTATATTAGTGATCGGACTGTCCTCTGTGATCGGAGTGTCCTCCGTAATCGGAGTGTCATCTGTGATCGGACTCCCCTTGATCGGACTCTCAGTGATCGGAGTGTCCTCCGTGATCGGAGTGTGATCGGAGTGTCCTCTGTGATTGGAGTGTGATCGGAGTGTCCTCTGTGATCGGAGTGTCCTCCGTGATCGGACTCTCCGTGATCGAACTCTCGGTGATCGGACTGTCCTCTGTGATCGGAGTGTCCCCAGTTCTCCATCAATGGTGGCACTCTCAGGGATTGATAAGTAAGGACTAACTATAACATGAGAATGTTATATCTTCCAACTCTCCTTCTCACATAATTTTATAGAATTCGTTTACATTGCTGTTGCATCAATCCTACATATATAGATAAATGGTGTATAGATACAATTGATCAATACATATTACAAGTGTCAGTGTACCATGAGTCTTTGGAAGGACGTGTCTGAATTATGTAAGAAAATCTCTGCCAGTGCACCACCCTGCGGAGACAAACACCATCACTGCTCTTTCTTTTAAGACACCCTTGAGACAATACAAAATACGATGCAAGGTTAGAAAAATAAAATTGTTTTATGCTACCTAGTAACTTGGTCGATGGTAGAATCTGATCGGTGAGCATCCTCATACAAATTGAGACTGCCCCAATTTGAAATGTTAAATCAGTCAATCAGTAGAGCATTCTCTTGGCTATTGACCAGAAAGCAGTGCTATCTCAGGAGGTTATTGAACAAGGGTAACACAAGTGCAGAGGACAGTAATTCAAATTATGCCAGGAAGAGTTTGTTAATTGTGTGGTCATTGTTGAACACAGCAAGACAAAATTAGAAGAAAATATTTGAAGTTATATTGGGAAGTGTTGTTAATTGTTTTGAATACTGGCAGCAAAATCAGAGAGGACAGTATTACAAATGACATTCCATAAAACTTTCAAACCAGAATGTTTCTTCAAGAATTTTGATTGAAGTACAACACATTGAATCAATCTACCAGACAGGTGTTAAATCCAACAATACAAAACACCTTAACAATGTCATAACAATACAAAACACCTGTACAATGTCATAACAATACCAAAATACCTGGACAATGTCATAACAATACCTAAACACCTGTACAATGTCATAACAATACAAAACACCTGGACAATGTCATAACAATACAAAACACCTGGACAATGTCATAACAATACAAAACACCTGGACAATGTCATAACAATACAAAACACCTGGACAATGTCATAACAATACCAAAATACCTGGACAATGTCATAACAATACCAAAACACCTGGACAATGTCATAACAATACCAAAACACCTGGACAATGTCATAACAATACCAAAACACCTGGACAATGTCATAACAATACAAAAACACCTGGACAATGTCATAACAATCCAAAACACCTGGACAATGTCATAACAATTCAAAACACCTTAACAATGTCATAACAATACCAAAACACCTGGACAATGTCATAACAATACCAAAACACCTGGACAATGTCATAACAATACCAAAACACCTGGACAATGTCATAACAATACAAAACACCTGGACAATGTCATAACAATACCAAAACACCTGGACAATGTCATAAAAATACCAAAACACCTGGACAATGTCATAACAATACCAAAATACCTGGACAATGTCATAACAATACTAAAACACCTGGACAATGTCATAACAATACAAAACACCTGGACAATGTCATAACAATACCAAAACACCTGGACAATGTCATAACAATACAAAAACACCTGGACAATGTCATAACAATACCAAAACACCTGGACAATGTCATAACAATACCAAAACACCTGGACAATGTCATAACAATACAAAAACACCTGGACAATGTCATAACAATACCAAAACACCTGGACAATGTCATAACAATACCAAAACACCTGGACAATGTCATAACAATACCAAAACACCTGGACAATGTCATAACAATACCAAAACACCTGGACAATGTCATAACAATACCAAAACACCTGGACAATGTCATAACAATACTAAAACACCTGGACAATGTCATAACAATACAAAACACCTGGACAATGTCATAACAATACAAAACACCTGGACAATGTCATAACAATACAAAACACCTGGACAATGTCATAACAATACCAAAACACCTGGACAATGTCATAACAATACCAAAACACCTGGACAAAGTCATAACAATACAAAACACCTGGACAATGTCATAACAATACCAAAACACCTGGACAATGTCATAAAAATACCAAAACACCTGGACAATGTCATAACAATACAAAACACCTGGACAATGTCATAACAATACCAAAACACCTGGACAATGTCATAACAATACCAAAACACCTTAACAATGTCATAACAATACCAAAACACCTAGACAATGTCATAACAATACCAAAACACCTGGACAATGTCATAACAATACCAAAACACCTGGACAATGTCATAACAATTCAAAACACCTTAACAATGTCATAACAATACCAAAACACCTGGACAATGTCATAACAATACCAAAACACCTGTACAATGTCATAACAATACCAAAACACCTGTACAATGTCATAACAATACCAAAACACCTGGACAATGTCATAACAATACAAAACACCTGGACAATGTCATAACAATACCAAAACACCTGGACAATGTCATAACAATACCAAAACACCTGGACAATGTCATAACAATACCAAAACACCTGGACAATGTCATAACCATACAAAACACCTAGACAATGTCATAACAATACCAAAACACCTTGACAATGTCATAACAATACAAAACACCTGGACAATGTCATAACAATTCAAAACACCTTAACAATGTCATACCAATACCAAAACACCTGGACAATGTCATAACAATACCAAAACACCTGTACAATGTCATAACAATACCAAAACACCTGGACAATGTCATAACAATACCAAAACACCTGTACAATGTCATAACAATACCAAAACACCTGGACAATGTCATAACAATTCAAAACACCTTAACAATGTCATACCAATACCAAAACACCTGGACAATGTCATAACAATACCAAAACACCTGTACAATGTCATAACAATACAAAACACCTGGACAATGTCATAACAATACCAAATCACCTGGACAATGTCATAAAAATACCAAAATACCTGGACAATGTCATAACAATACAAAACACCTGGACAATGTCATAACAATACCAAAACACCTGGACAATGTCATAAAAATACCAAAACACCTGGACAATGTCATAACAATACCAAAACACCTGGACAATGTCATAACAATACCAAAACACCTGGACAATGTCATAACAATCCAAAACACCTGGACAATGTCATAACAATACAAAACACCTGGACAATGTCATAACAATACCAAAACACCTGCACAGTGTCATAACAATACCAAAACACCTGCACAAAGTCATAACAATACAAAACACCTGGACAATGTCATAACAATACCAAAACACCTGGACAATGTCATAACAATACCAAAACACCTGGACAATGTCATAACCATACAAAACACCTAGACAATGTCATAACAATACCAAAACACCTTGACAATGTCATAACAATACCAAAACACCTGGACAATGTCATAACAATACCAAAACACCTGGACAATGTCATAACAATACCAAAACACCTGGACAATGTCATAACAATACAAAAACACCTGGACAATGTCATAACAATACCAAAACATCTGGACAATGTTATAACCATACAAAACACCTAGACAATGTCATAACAATACCAAAACACCTTGACAATGTCATAACAATACCAAAACACCTGGACAATGTCATAACAATACCAAAACACCTGGACAATGTCATAACAATACCAAAACACCTGGACAATGTCATAACAATACAAAACACCCGGACAATGTCATAACAATACCAAAACATCTGGACAATGTTATAACAATACCAAAACACCTGCACAATGTCATAACAATACCAAAACACCTGCACAATGTCATAACACTATCAAAACACCTGTACAATGTCATAACAATACCAAAACACCTGGACAATGTCATAACAATACAAAACACCTGGACAATGTCATAACAATACCAAAACACCTGTACAATGTCATAACAATACCAAAACACCTGGACAATGTCATAACACTATCAAAACACCTGGACAATGTCATAACAATACAAAACACCTGGACAATGTCATAACAATACAAAACACCTGGACAATGTCATAACAATACCAAAACACCTGGACAATGTCATAACAATACCAAAACACCTGGACAATGTCATAACAATACCAAAACACCTGGACAATGTCATAACAATACCAAAACACCTGGACAATGTCATAACAATACTAAAACACCTGCACAATGTCATAACACTATCAAAACACCTGGACCTACAACATTGAGACCCATAGTTAGACTTTGATGTCAAACTTGAAAAGAGCCAGCTGTAAAGCATTTCTATCTTTCAGGTGGATAATCCTACATGACTCATGATGTGAATATTTAAAATCTTTGACAAGAATCAATATTTTGAAATTAACTTTGAATGATTTGGTAAGTCATAGAAGATAATACATATCCATATTATATCCCGCTCTCATAGAAAAATCAATGATCACTTTTGTGTTTTAGAATTATCCTCTTGTTTTATTCACATTTGTAACAATCCTTGATAAGTAGTCACACCATTTGTGCTGTCTAAACACTAGCTACTAAAACAAGTTTCCTTCATCGGTTACTAAGGCTTTTAAAATAATCATGTCCTCCTATAACACCTATAACATGAAGTCAAAAATTACATTTGAAACAAAAAAATGAACATCCAAACTAGACCCAAACTTAATAAAGATAAGATTTCTGTGGATAATTTGACATATAATGGCTTAAGATGATATTGTTCCTTGACTTGTAGCTACCGAACCAATCCCCTGCCAATGCCACAGTACCCTAACAGCATCCTCATCATTTGTTGCAATATAGTAAATTAGCTTGTAAAAGATTGCAATAAATCCTAGAGAGACAAAACTGAGACAAGCACAAGACATATGATATCACTCTTGAGATTATTTAGGCTATCACATGAATAAGATACAAAATTATTTCTTCCATGCATCACATCAACGAAAAAGAGGCCAAAATACACTATGTTCTACAATATATCTTCAAAGAGTTTCAATATGAAGCCTGGATTTCAATCAATCTAATGAGGCATTTGTCCTATAAAACTGACAAATTAATTACAAACATACACAGAACCCTAAAAAGAGGACAGGATCTCATGTACGATGATCTGAGTTATAATGAAACAGCCTGCAATTATTTCAAATTCAAATGGTTAATAAATGTCATGAGAAAGCATCAGAAAATTTATTTGGATTCTGTCATTTGTAAAACCTATACAAGGATATATAAAAAAAAACAATGCTTAAAATAACAAGGTTTCAAGAACATAAGGCTGCAAACACACATGGTTCTATGTACATAAGGTTCTGTACACACAAGGTTCCATACACATAAGGCTACACACACACAAGGTTCCATGTATGCAAGGCTGCAAATACACAAGGTTCCATACACACAAGGCTACAAACACAAGGCTCCATACACATAAGGCTACAAACACAAGGCTCCATACACACAAGGCTTCAAACACACAAGGCTTCAAATACACAAGGCTACAAATGACAAGGTTCCATCTATACAAGGCTTCAAATACACAAGGTTCCATGTACACAAGGCTTCAAACACACAAGGCTGCAAACACACAAGGTTCCATGCACACGAGGCTTCAAACACCAAGGCTCCATGTATAAAATGCTGCAAACACACAAGGTTCTGTACACACAAGGCTGCAAACACACATAATTAAGGCTGCAAAAACACAAAGATACACATAAACAGGGTTTCATTCACAAAAGGCTTGACAATATTTCAATCATAGAAGGCTGCACAAAACAAGGCTGCAAAACCACAATTTTCCACATGCTGAACTCTGCAAAGATGTTAGGAAACTCCCACTTGACTATAAACACACTAGGATGCAAACACAATCAAACCAAACAAATGGGTGTACATTAATTTTGTCCACTTCAATGAAGATGTCATTTGCAGCAAGCTTATCAAACATGATGACAGACCAGAAGGACCGTAAGAAAATACATTCTATATCGTGTATTTTACTGATTATCCTTTCCATCATATACGTGATTGTACATACATTATCTGTATCAGCACGTAACTATTATATCTATATAACTATCAAGACCAGCACAGCATACTACACTTAGAAATATACTCATAAATAACAATCTACTCATTCCTTAAAACACTTGAGGGTGTTTCAATGGAATAACAATCACAGCACGGATCAACCAATTTTGATAACAAGATGTCTGTCAAACATTTATAAAAGCTATCTGTGATTTAATCTTATGTTTTTTTGTTTTTTTTTTAATCTAACATCAGAAACCAATTTGTCAAGATGTCACTGAAGTTTGAAATTTTGCAGGCGAGATAATCAATATGTGCATGTGCTATCCCTGTACTACAGCCATGAATGTCAGACATTCCAAAGTCATATTTCTTCACTGTAACTAAAGTTTGTCTATATAACAAGTCTACCTAGTACAAACCACACATCTGTCCAACACCTCCGTATCATCTGGGAGATTGCCAGCAGATGTGTGGACACTTTACATGTGTCCAAATGTTTATATAGCCAATATATATATATATCCTTTACCACCACTTGCCTGACTAGAATGTCTACGATTCCATCTATGGCAACACTCGATGCCTTAACACATAAACCATTATGAACAAAAAGAATAGTCTGCTCAAGAGTGCTTCTTCACATTGGCAGACGATGACGTTCATATAAAAACTAATTGGAATAATTCAAACATTTATGAGCTTATGTAACATATTACTCAGTAAAGAATGATCACCTGTAAAAAATCAGCAATGTTTACAGCAGACTTTTTCAGACTTTTTCTAGCTGAAGAAGCTTGTATGAAGAGATATAGCCAGTTTTATGAGAAAACAAAATATCTCCACTGATGTACCAATATTTCGGACAGACTTAGCATATTGAATCCTTCCTATAATTAACAATATAATCAATGAACCCAATTAATCACAATCATCTCTCTATAATTACATCATATCTTTAGCATCTCAGCATTTATCATTGAATTCCTGTTCTACCAACCTGATAGCAATATCAGAACCAAGCAATACAATGTTAAAATTCTAACTGTTATATGACTGGAGAGAAATTCTAACTGTCACATGACTGGAGAGAAATTCTAACTATTGTATGACTGGAGAGAAATTCTAACTATGTCACATGACTGGAGAGGAAATTCTAACTATGTCACATGACTGGAGAGAAATTCTAACTGTCATATGACTGGAGGGAAATTCTAACTGTCATATGACTGGAGGGAAATTCTAACTGTCATATGACTGGAGGGAAATTCTAACTGTCATATGACTGGAGGGAAATTCTAACTGTCATATGACTGGAGAGAAATTCTAACTATTGTATGACTGGAGGGAAATTCTAACTGTCATATGACTGGAGGGAAATTCTAACTGTCATATGACTGGAGGGAAATTCTAACTGTCGCATGACTGGAGGGAAATTCTAACTGTCGTATGACTGGAGGGAAATTCTAACTGTCGTATGACTGGAGGGAAATTCTAACTGTTGTATGACTGGAAGGAAATTCGAACTGTTGGATGACTGGAGGGAAATTCTAACTGTTGTATGACTGGAGAGAAATTCTAACTGTTGTATGACTGGAGAGAAATTCTAACTGTTGCATGACTGGAGGGAAATTCTAACTGTTGTATGACTGGAGAGAAATTCTAACTGTTGTGCACCTGGAGTGAAATTCTAACTGTTGTATGACTGGAGAGAAATACTAACTGTTGTATGACTGGAAGGAAATTCGAACTGTTGTATGACTGGAGGGAAATTCTAACTGTCGCATGACTGGAGAGAAATACTAACTGTTGTATGACTGGAAGGAAATTCGAACTGTTGTATGACTGGAGGGAAATTCTAACTGTCGCATGACTGGAGAGAAATACTAACTGTTGTATGACTGGAGAGAAATTCTAACTGTTGTATGACTGGAGGGAAATTCTAACTGTTGTATGACTGGAGGGAAATTCTAACTGTTGTATGACTGGAGAGAAATTCTAACTGTCACATGACTGGAGAGAAATTCTAACTGTTGTATGACTGGAGGGAAATTCTAACTGTTGTTTGACTGGAGCAAGTGTTCATAGGTAAACTTAACATTATGACCCGAGTAGATATATCGGAGGGTGATCTAGCTGATGCCATGTATGCCAGTTCTGGCTGTCTACTGTAACCACTACGATACCTAGATGTATTGGTAGAGAGCTATAGGCGTACCTTAAGTCAGTTTTAACAGATAACTACATTGATCAGCCCTATTGATCAGGAATTAAGTTAGGCAATACACACTTACTGATAGACCTGTAGATTTTTGGGACTAGATTCCTTCCCCCAGACTGGCAGTCCCAACGCTGTAAAACTACTTACCACCATGTTCTAGATGCCATACTGGACAAACGAAAAACAGATCGATTGGAGTAAAATCAAATTTGGAGAAGGGCTATAGATTGAGAAGACATGCACTTCTGGACTGATTTGTCTGTGTAGTGTAAACAGGACAGTGATAACAACCAGATTGTTGAAGTAAATGAAGTAACAATACAACCATCTCACAAAACTAGTAGTAGTAAAAGTATGGTCATGGAATGACTCAGTAAATTACCTTCATACTAAAGACCATCTCACAAAACTAGTAGTAGTAAAAGTATGGTCATGGAATGACTCGGTAAATTACCTTCATACTAAAGACCATCTCACAAAACTAGTAGTAGTAAAAGTATGGTCATGGAATGACTCAGTAAATTACCTTCATACTAAAGACAATGTAATAAAAATATCTATAATCTATGATTTCTCAATGACCTATATTACACCTAAAAAAATAATGTTTTACAACAACCGAATTTGTTAATGACCTAATTCTTGCTTTGTTAATGACCTAATTTATACATGTATTTCAATGACCAAATTAATTTTGTTAATGCCTTATTATAATTTGTCAATTACCTAATACAGATTTTTACTGACCTAATTTATTTTGCTCAAAAATTACTTAATTGATATCAATGACCGATATGTATTTGACTATTGTACTTTTCCATTTTTATGTAATAGCAAGAGGCCTATGGGCCTTAACATTCACCTGAGTTATGAAATAATTTTACCCTTTTTTACCATACCCTCAGCACAGGGGTTCAGTTATGGCCAACATGTGCAAATCATCAAACTGTCATTCCAATGAATGAATTCCAATACAAATTCAACACATGATCCATAGCCAAAAAAGTTATTTCCCAATATAAACTACAGTAAAGTTTACCCCTCCCCAGGTGCAAAAGTGAGACCTCTGGGTCATGAAATTCACAAATCTGGTAAAGAAACATAAGACCCTTCCATCTATGAAGGGTTTTATAATACCTTATTTGGGTCTTGAGAGGAAGAGTTTTGAAATTACAGTCAATTTGCTCCAGTAGACTGATGGGTGGGGATCATATTATTCACAATTTTGGTTGACCTTTGGCCATGAAAGGTTTCCTCAAGCATTGAAATTGGTTCAACGGTTGGGGCCGCGGTGGCCGAGTGGTTAAGCTGTACCGACACTTTATCACTAGCCCTCCACCACTGGGTTGCAAGTTCAAAACCTACGTGGGGCAGGTGCCAGGTACTCACCATAGGCCGGTGGTTTTTCCAAAAAAAGTCCTGTTGCTCCTGAATAACTTTGAATTGTTAATGGATAATGACCAAAACAAAACATCCAAATTATTTACAGCTTTGTCTAGTGTACTAATTCTGTTTGGAAGAGAAGGTAATGTGAAGTTTTATAGTGACATGTATTGACCTCAACCACCAAACCCATCCCTTTATAGGATTCTGAATGGGGTCATGATCCACCCAAATGACATTGGAGATCAAGGGAAATGCTTCAGATATGGGCAATAATGTAGGACAATATAAGTTTAGGTTCAACCTTCCTTAACATGTATAATAGACCTGTCCTAAACACTACCGAGATACAGCTGGGAAAAAATTAAGCTACCACTCAATACAGAAAATAATGCATTCCACACCACTGGTGCCCATGAATGACAAAACATCTAATGATTCTTCACATTCAATCCAAACAAGCTACAGGAAACGACATTATAGCATGTACTATGTTGGTACACGAGGAATATTGAACCTAAAAATATGTCGGTTTCTGAATCCAACATGAGAGACCTGTCTGGAATGTTGCTACAGCACATGTTATGACATACCAAATGTTTCATGAATAATGCAGGTCCATAAAAACTTTGTAGGTATAAGAACACTTTGACCGATCCAACAACAGACCAGATAACCTTCACCAGTAATCGGACTAAACTCCTATATAAACATGACAGCAATCGTTTTGGTTAAACATGGATTGTGAATGCCTTGTATCTACAACTCATACCAGCTATTTGTAAAGCAACAACAACAAATTCTATACATAATTTGAATTATTCAGGATTCATATACGCTGGTTTTGTACAGAAAGCAGATGTTATAAATTTGTGTCCAAAATTTCTATATTGTTCAGAATTCATACAGGGTAATTTGATTGTAGAAACGAGCCAATGAATATACATATCTAGTCAGAGGGAGCATATAGAAAATAAACATTGTGTGGGATGTATATATAGAGTGGAGATGTCAGCAGGTCTCATGCACATGTCAGGCAGATAATCATATTTACATAGAGATATACATTTTATCAGTAAAAAGGCAGAAACTACAAATAAACATGCAAATACAAGAAACCACCAACACAACATCATGGTAACGCCAGCGACCTACAGATACCCTGATTACAAGTCAAACTATACATCAATGTATGCCTACATATATGCAAAAAGAAATGAAGAGTTCTCAAACCATTTTAAAATCTTGACAGAGGAATAAATGCTTGATTTTGTATCAGTCAAAGAATTATAGTTTAAAAGTCTGTACTTGTTCAAATTGTCTTGTGCTGTCCTTGAATGATCACCAAGGCAGTCAATAGCATTTATAATGCAATATTGGTATGCTTCATAAATATGCTAAGCATGTCACTGAGCCTGACACATGGCAGCCTCAGCAAAATGTATGGCGTACTTTATGTAAAAATCTTTAATATGTTTACGGTCATCCTTGACCTTGACCAACAAAATTCAAGATAAAATGAAATAGAACATTTGAATTAGAATAGATGAAAACATAATCAATTGAATTATAAGGAAATTTGGGCTTTAGATGGGATTAAGAAAAGACACTGTGACGACTGAAGGACAGATTGAGGAAAAAATGCATAAAGCATTAGTACAAGGATTTCAAGATTCCAAAAACTGGTGTGTCATATTCAAAATTCAGCACGGATGCAACTCCTTGACAGAGAAACATGCACCTCAGATATGAGATTTGTTTTCCATCTTATTGGGTATGAAATCTCATACCCTTGGATGCATTCAGGTGCAGTATTATCCAGATCTAAAAGACTAATCATATTCTAAGGAATATCTATATGTTAAGACCCCAAGTTATGCATTTTGTTAATTCATTTGCTTCCTATATACATGCCTATACATGTATTTTGTCATAATGAAGTAAAGGTGCAATAAGTTCCAATAAATGTGAATTTCCATATTCTAACAAGGTCTGAAGATTATACTATAGTTCTGATCACTGGTGCAGACTCTTAAACACCAGAGAATGTGCCACATATTTGTAGTGTACAAATGTTACAGGAGATTAAACAGCTGACTGATCCAGCCACAACGCTCCAGACTGACCAGTCTACATCATCCCTACATAAAACTCAATAACTGGGTAGGATTCACTCTATCTATTGACCACATCTGTCCCCATGCAGACATCCAGGAGATCAGCAGTCAGTCAGCTAGTGTGGATGTCCAGTCCATTGACCATACTGTTTGGTCAATGAAGATAATTCAATAACCCAATCTCATCTTCCAAGATTGATGACCGCAAAACAAATGTGTTTGACCCTGGTCCAGTCATGGAAACTATATACATACATACATCATATATATATATACATGTATATATATATAACAAGCATGCTTGGTAATGCTAAAGTAATACATGTCCCCTACAAGCCCCCACTTAAAAAAGTAACAGTGACCTTGACCTTGACCTAAAACCCTGAAACTCTAACTTGATCTGTAGCTATTCATACTTAAGTTACATACCAACTTTCACCAACATACCTTGAAGTATGGCTGAGAAAAGAAAGTGAGGAAAAGTCTGTATGGAGGGACTGACAAGCCGACGGATGGGGTAGAAACCTATAGCCCCCCCAAGTTTCACCAGTAGGAGACTAATTACTTTCTATATATGCACCAGACACAGCGAATTTTAACGTCTATATATGTATATATTTTTCAAAGGACAATTTTCAAGGAGTGGTCCTTTGAAAATAATCCTTACCTGGAGTTTCCAAGCAAAGGATGAAAGCTGGTAGTAAGTTGGTGGTTGAACTTTGTTATTTTTCCTATAATTACCTCCTCCATGTTGACACAAACTTTTTCATATATATAACAGTAATGCAATTTATGTTTCTTTTCATTTCACTAAAACCCCAATTCAAATAAAGTACATGAATTAAAGGCACCATGACCTTACCAAATTTAATTTTATGTCACAAAAGCGCCCAGGTTTGCAGTCAATCACATTACCATCACCACCACTGTATAAACTAAGGCTGTAACATCTTAGACCAAACACCTTCCACATCTGACAAAACTCATATACTTCAAAGACTGTGTTATAATAACATCTTGCTACCATTGTTACACTACACTGAGATTTATGACATCCTTGTATAATTGTTGTTTGAATTGTGATTTGTCTGTGTCTTAGAAGTATGGGGAGTCTTTAACTTTGAGTGATTTTTTCTGTGTCTATAAGACGTATGGGGAGTCTTTAACTTTGAGCAGCACCAATCATTAGGCTGGTTTGGCATTGTTTATATGTCCCAATATTTAAAATGGTTATCTAAGGATGGCCAATCCTAGGCAATTAGCCATTCTTGCATCAAAATGAATAAAATTATCAAAAAGTAAAAAAAAAACAACAAAAGACATCTCTCTCGATGAAAGTATATATAGTCTAACAGAAGGATGGACAACACCATACCTTTCTGCTTTCCTTGCAACCGGTGGGTATCAATTAGGGTTGACCTTGTTCAATACCAGAGGTGACGACACTTAATTACTACCTAGTGTTCCATTAAGAAACATGTATAATAACCAAACCAACACACAGAAATAAAGGTTGTATTCATTCTCTGTTAAAATAAAACTAATATAAATTTCAAAAGGTAAGTATTTGAAATTGGTATCAATTTGGGTACACTGACAACTAAAACCTGAGATCAACAAATCAAAAGTGAAAGATGAGTGCGCTATAAATCCATTCAACTCAATGTTATAATCCATTCAACTCAATGTTATAATCCATTCAACTCAATGTTATAATCCATTCAACTCAATGCTATAATCCATTCAACTCAATGCTATAATCCATTCAACTCAATGCTATATAATCCATTCAACTCAATGTTATAATCCATTCAACTCAATGTTATAATCCATTCAACTCAATGTTATAATCCATTCAACTCAATGTTATAATCCATTCAACTCAATGCTATAATCCATTCAACTCAATGTTATAATCCATTCAACTCAATGCTATAATCCATTCAACTCAATGTTATAATCCATTCAACTCAATGCTATAATCCATTCAACTCAATGCTATAATCCATTCAACTCAATGTTATAATCCATTCAACTCAATGCTATAATCCATTCAACTCAATGTTATAATCCATTCAACTCAATGCTATAATCCATTCAACTCAATGCTATAATCCATTCAACTCAATGTTATAATCCATTCAACTCAATGCTATAATCCATTCAACTCAATGTTATAATCCATTCAACTCAATGCTATAATCCATTCAACTCAATGTTATAATCCATTCAACTCAATGTTATAATCCATTCAACTCAATGTTATAATCCATTCAACTCAATGCTATAATCCATTCAACTCAATGCTATAATCCATTCAACTCAATGCTATAATCCATTCAACTCAATGTCAATATAAAAATCATGTTTGTCTTTACATGAACTAGTGATTTGATCATTTTATAAGAAAATAAACTATGGACTGCAGATGTGTAATTTCTCCTAACACCCTGGGACTGAAGACCTCTGTGTAATTTCCCCTAACTCCCTGGGACTGAAGACCTCTGTGTAATTACCCCTAACTCCCTGGGACTGAAGACCTCTGTGTAATTTCCCCTAACTCCCTGGGACTGAAGACCTCTGTGTAATTTCCCCTAACTCCCTGGGACTGAAGACCTCTGTGTAATTTCCCCTAACTCCCTGGGACTGAAGACCTCTGTGTAATTACCCCTAACTCCCTGGGACTGAAGACCTCTGTGTAATTTCCCCTAACTCCCTGGGACTGAAGACCTCTGTGTAATTTCCCCTAACTCCCTGGGACTGAAGACCTCTGTGTAATTTCCCCTAACTCCCTGGGACTGAAGACCTCTGTGTAATTACCCCTAACTCCCTGGGACTGAAGACCTCTGTGTAATTTCCCCTAACTCCCTGGGACTGAAGACCTCTGTGTAATTTCCCCTAACTCCCTGGGACTGAAGACCTCTGTGTAATTTCCCCTAACTCCCTGGGACTGAAGACCTCTGTGTAATTACCCCTAACTCCCTTGGACTGAAGACCTCTGTGTAATTACCCCTAACTCCCTTGGACTGAAGACCTCTGTGTAATTTCCCCTAACTCCCTGGGACTGAAGACCTCTGTGTAATTACCCCTAACTCCCTGGGACTGAAGACCTCTGTGTAATTACCCCTAACTCCCTTGGACTGAAGACCTCTGTGTAATTACCCCTAACTCCCTGGGACTGAAGACCTCTGTGTAATTACCCCTAACTCCCTTGGACTGAAGACCTCTGTGTAATTTCCCCTAACTCCCTGGGGTCTAGAAATCGGAGAATTTCACAACTTCTACATTATATTTTTAAGTTGGAGATTTCAGAGGTATTATTAACAACAAAGTACATTGCAAGGCTTTTGAAAAGGAGATAAATGTTTAAGTGTTGTTCAGAATTTAACCGTTAAATTAACATTTTATATTTTCACATCATGGTGTCATTGCTGCGAGTCCATGACATACTGTACTGAAGGCACAAAATAACCCAACAAAACCTGCTAGATAAATGTGAATAATGATAGAGTCATTGTCCTTTCTGTCATGTTGTGCATAACCTTATATGGTAGGTGTTGTAAATAAATCACAAAGAATGCTGATGTACTTATAACATCCTATGCTCCACGTTAATCTGAGTTTGCAGTGCAGAAATCATTGATTTTCTCAAACTGTACAACTGTTGCAATCTGTAGGAAATTAGAGTTTCTTAAAGTACGTCTTATCGTCATTGGCAATCATTTGTAGGAGAATTCCCTTTATTGTTGACTTTGCACCCGAAAATACTTAACCTCAATCCAGTGTTTACAGTATTTGAGTAAAACACTCATCAACGTACCTCAAGCTTGCCATTATTCGTCATGAATCTTAGTTCACCAAAATATGTATGGCATTCAAAAGGATTAATTATTTGATAAATTAATTATTTACATATCTAAAAAAAAAAATCGATATTAAAATTGCATAAAGTCATCATAAATTCAGATTCACAAAAGTTGAATCATCATGTACTAATTCATTTTTAAAAAATTAGAATTTCAATCCACTTAGATTTCTTATACATTTGTTCTTTCATTAAAATCTATCATTCATTAAGATTCATCATTCATTCACAGAGATTCATTGTGTACAAACAAATCCTCAAGATTGTAATTGCTTTGTATTGCCCATACAATTCCATGTATATAGGCCAAGGAATCTTGCTTCATCTTGCAGAATTAAATGAAATGCATTTACAATTCCAGCATTGTCCAAGTCTAGTTTGCTTGAAATGCTTCACACAATTTATCACATAATATATCATTTTGGCAGAGATGTTTTAGCAAACTAATTTATTTGTCATACCTGTAAATATTGAGATGGTTAAGATACCTGAAGAAGACCTGTGTTTTGGTTGATAAGATTCCTGTCTATTGCCAACAAACCAGACCATACAATCAACAATCAGGATCAGGATTGAATATTGATCAAGACACAAAAAAAAAAACATTTCAATTCTGATTTTTTTTAGCATGACATGTGGTTTTTATAGTAATAGAAAATCTTTGTTGCTTGGTAGCTAGGTCAAAGTCTCTCCTGCTCGGTTTTTATTAGAGGGTACAAATCAATGGAGGCATCTATCTTCTTTTGGTCGCCGTCTTTCATGGTCCCCAAGAAATCTTTGAATTAGAAATAGCCAAAATCGTTGCTTTGAATTTAGATGAACTTTTCATGTAACATTTTGATGGGCTCTACATTTATTGTACATCAGCAATGACTATCTAACTTTGAACAGCAAACTTCAATTCCTCGGTCTCAAGAAATCTTGTAACAGGCAATCTAAACAACATAAAATGTTTCAATACAAAATACATACCAGCATGTAAAAATGTTTATCATTTGATATACAATTTGATTTGTTGTAAAAGTTTATGAAATTTCTATCAAATATAATTTTTCCTAGAGGGAAACAGTTTTTACAGAATTTTATCTCTCTCTAGTTCTCAGCCTCACACTCATAAAGTGCCCAAAAGGCGCCACAAAGTGTCTAGAAGGACACAAGGTGTATTGATTTCTCAGCCTCACAAAGTGTCTAGAAGGACACAAGGTGTATTGATTTCTCAGCCTCACAAAGTGTCTAGAAGGACACAAGGTGTATTGATTTCTCAGCCTCACAAAGTGTCCAGAAGGACACAAGGTCTAATGGATTCTCAATCTCACAAAGTGTCTAAAAGGACACAAGGTCTAATGGATTCTCAATCTCACAAAGTGTCTAAAAGGACACAAGGTGTATTGATTTCTCAGCCTCACAAAGTGTCTAGAAGGGCACAAGGTCTAATGGATTCTCAATCTCACAAAGTGTCTAAAAGGACACAAGGTCTAATGGATTCTCAATCTCACAAAGTGTCTAAAAGGACACAAGGTCTAATGGATTCTCAACCTCACAAAGTGTCTAAAAGGACACAAGGTCTATTGGATTGTCAGCCTTACAAAGTGTCTAGAAGGACACAAAGTCTACTCGGTTCTCATCCTCACAAAGTGTCTAGAAGGACACAGCTAGGGTCTACTGGATTGTCAGCCTCACAAAGTGTCTAGAAGGACACAAAGTCTACTGGATTCTCAGCCTCACAAAATGTCCAGAAGGACACAAGGTCTATTGGATTGTCAGCCTCACAAAGTGTCCAGAAGGACACAAAGTCTACTGGATTCTCAGCCTCACAAAATGTCTAAAAGGACACAAGGTCTAATGGATTCTCAATCTCACAAAGTGTCTAAAAGGACACAAGGTGTATTGATTTCTCAGCCTCACAAAGTGTCTAAAAGGACACAAGGTCTAATGGATTCTCAATCTCACAAAGTGTCTAAAAGGACACGAGGTCTATTGAATTCTCAGCCTCACAAAGTGTCTAGAAGGACACAATTTAGGTCTATTGGATTCTCAATCTCACAAAGTGTCTAGAAGGACACAAGGTCTATTGGATTGTCAGCCTCACAAAGTGTTTAAAAGGACTGACCTCGACATTTGATGAAATTTTATTAAAATCTGTATAAAAATGTAGTCGAACAGCATGTGCACATGTATATGTGTGATATCACCTCCCTGGCAAAGAGATATCCCCTCCCTGACTTCATCACAAGGGGAACAAGAGGCCCAAAGGGCCTTAACGGTCACCTGAGATTTGAAATATTTCGGCCAACTAAATTGACCCTTTTTGGCCCCACCCATCAGTCCTAATGGGGTCAGTCTATGAAGAGTATTTGATTCTAACATATAGTAGATAAGAAGATTTTTGAAATTTCAGTCAATTTGACCCTTTTTGGTCCCGCCCACCAGCCCCTGGGAGTCAACCAGGGCCAACATGTACATAACATCAAACTGTAATCCCATGCTGATAATTTGAACCAAGTTAGAATGAATTCCAATACAAATCCATCAAATAATAGTCAAAAATGTGATTTCCCTATATAAACTATAGTAAAGTTTACCCCCTCCCCAGGGGCAAACGTGAGACCCCAGGGTCATGAAATTCAGCTTTACCTTAAGACCCTTCCATCTATGAAGAGTATTTGATTCTACCATATATCTGAGAGTAGGGAAGAAGATTTTTGAAATTTTAGTCAATTTGACCCTTTTTGGCCCCGCCCACCAGCCCCTGGGGGTCAACTAGGGCCAACATGTACATACCATCAAACTGTCATCCCATGCTGATAATTTGATGCAAGTTAGAATGAATTCCAATACAAATCCAACAAATAATAGTCAAAAATGTGATTTCCCTATATAAACTATAGTAAAGTTTACCCCCTCCCCAGGGGCAAACGTGAGACCCCAGGGTCATGAAATTCACACTTTTGGTAAAGCACCTGAAGAGCCTTCCATCTATGAAGAGTATTTGATTCTAACATATCTGAGAGTAGAGAAGAAGATTTTTGAAATTTCAGTCAATTTGACCCTTTTTGGCCCCGCCCACCAGCCCCTGGGGGTCAACCAGGGCCAACATGTACATACCATCAAACTGTAATCCCATGCTGATAATTTGAACCAAGTTAGAATGAATTCCAATACAAATCCAACAAATAATGGTCAAAAATGTGATTTCCCTATATAAACTATAGTAAAGTTTACCCCCTCCCCAGGGGCAAACGTGAGACCCCAGGGTCATGAAATTCAGCTTTACCTTAAGACCCTTCCATCTATGAAGAGTATTTGATTCTACCATATATCTGAGAGTAGGGAAGAAGATTTTTGAAATTTTAGTCAATTTGACCCTTTTTGGCCCCGCCCACCAGCCCCTGGGGGTCAACTAGGGCCAACATGTACATACCATCAAACTGTCATCCCATGCTGATAATTTGATGCAAGTTAGAATGAATTCCAATACAAATCCAACAAATAATAGTCAAAAATGTGATTTCCCTATATAAACTATAGTAAAGTTTACCCCCTCCCCAGGGGCAAACGTGAGACCCCAGGGTCATGAAATTCACACTTTTGGTAAAGCACCTGAAGAGCCTTCCATCTATGAAGAGTATTTGATTCTAACATATCTGAGAGTAGAGAAGAAGATTTTTGAAATTTCAGTCAATTTGACCCTTTTTGGCCCCGCCCACCAGCCCCTGGGGGTCAACCAGGGCCAACATGTACATACCATCAAACTGTAATCCCATGCTGATAATTTGAACCAAGTTAGAATGAATTCCAATACAAATCCAACAAATAATGGTCAAAAATGTGATTTCCCTATATAAACTATAGTAAAGTTTACCCCCTACCCAGGGGCAAACGTGAAACCCCAGGGTCATGAAATTCACAATTTTGGTAAAGCACCTGAAGAGCCTTCCATCTATGAAGAGTATTTGATTCTAACATATCTGAGAGTAGAGAAGAAGATTTTTGAAATTTCAGTCAATTTGACCCTTTTTGGCCCCGCCCACCAGCCCCTAGGGGTCAACCAGGGCCAACATGTACATAACATCAAACTGTAATCCCATGCTGATAATTTGATACAAGTTAGAATGAATTCCAATACAAATCCAACAAATAATAGTCAAAAATGTGATTTCCCTATATAAACTATAGTAAAGTTTACCCCCTACCCAGGGGCAAACGTGAGACCCCAGGGTCATGAAATTCACAATTTTGGTAAAGCACCTGAAGACCCTTCCATCTATGAAGAGTATTTGATTCTACCATATCTGAGAGTAGAGAATAAGATTTTTGAAATTTCAGTCAATTTGACCCTTTTTGGCCCCGCCCACCAGCCCCTGGGGGTCAACCAGGGCCAATATGTACATACCATCAAACTGTCATCCCATGCTGATAATTTGAACCAAGTTAGAATGAATTCCAATACAAATCCAACAAATGATAGTCAAAAATGTGATTTCCCTATAAAAACTATAGTAAAGTTTACCCCCTCCCCAGGGGCAAACGTGAGACCCCAGGGTCATGAAATTCACAATTTTAGTAAAGCACCTTAAGACCCTTCCATCTATGAAGAGTATTTGATTCTACCATATCTGAGAGTAGAGAAGAAGATTTTTGAAATTTTAGTCAATTTGACCCTTTTTGGCCCCGCCCACCAGCCCCTGGGGGTCAATTAGGGCCAACATGTACATACCATCAAACTGTCGTCCCATGCTGATAATTTGATACAAGTTAGAATGAATTCCAATACAAATCCAACAAATAATAGTCAAAAATGTGATTTCCCTATATAAACTATAGTAAAGTTTACCCCCTCCCCAGGGGCAAACGTGAGACCCCAGGGTCATGCAATTCACAATTTTGGTAAAGCACCACAAGACCCTTTCATCTATAAAGAGTGTTTGACTCCACCATATCTGAGAGTAGAGAAGAAGATTTTTGAAGTTTTAGTCAATTTGACCCTTTTTGGCCCCACCCCTCAGGCCCCTGGGGGGTGGGGACCATATAATTCACAATTTTGGTTGACCTTCAGCCATAGAAACTTTCTGCCAAATTTCATTGAATTTTGTTAAGTGGTTTTGGAGAAGTCGAAAATGTAAAAAGTTTACGGACGCACGACACACGACGCACGACGACGGACAAAAGGCGATTAGAATAGGTCACTTGAGACTTCGTCTTAGGTGACCTAAAAAGTGATAAAAACAGTTTACATCATATTTGATTACTTAATGCTTGTGACAATTTTTTTCAAAAGTGGTCAAGTTTGACCTACAACCCTTTAATTTATGTTGATAACCATCAAAGTATAATTGTGACTCGATAGATAGAACTTGATGTTATGTTATCTGATACTGTTAATTGTGTTGAGTGGTTCACAAGATATCTTACCCAAACACAAACACAAAGGCAAGCTGATTACATAACTACATGTATTTTATTTTTTCGTCTGTAAAGAAACATAGGAAGTAACCAGATGTTTCACAATACAGTGTATATATGAAAGTTCTACACAGAAGAATTCATAAGCTAGGGAATATCACTACTTTATCCCATGGTCAGGCTGATGTACATTACAGTAAATAAATTGGTCTTCTGGTTTGTCTGAAGACTACAGGTCAATGCTGTGTACCTGGCTGGTTAGAATGTGTTCTGGAATGGTTTGGGGGATGCAGTCTGGTGGCAGTAATTGTCATGTGTAAAAAGTCTAACACTACCGCAGACTTTCATCACAGTGTCACCGAGCTGCATCACAAACATGGCTCACACCTAACAGTCACTACTCCTTTTAAAATCCATAGCAACCATACTTTTGTCAATGAATAGCATATATGGTAGAGTCTTACACATTATTGTAATGGACGTCATTGTCCATGTTTTTGCAGCTTATACATGTGGATGGCAATGAATTTCAATGGAATATATGGCCTTCAACTTAACAGTGTATTTGGCAGCCATATTTTTTATTCCATTGGTGACTAAGCAAATTAATCCCTAATTTGTTACAGACCACTCGATCTTGCCACAGCCTTATTGAGAATAAGCTCACTAGGAAATGATTAAATGATACTGTGTATCTCTCACTAGGAAGAGTATGTATGTATAACATAATGATACTGTGTATCTCTCACTAGTAACAGTATGTGTGTATAACATAATGATACTGTGTATCTCTCACTAGTAACAGTATGTGTGTATAACATAATGATACTGTGTATCTCTCACTAGTAACAGTATGTGTGTATAACAATGATACTGTGTATCTCTCACTAGTAAGAGTATGTGTATAACATAATGATACTGTGTATCTCTCACTAGTAAGAGTATGTATGTGTGTATAACATAATGATACTGTGTATCTCTCACTAGTAACAGTATGTGTGTATAACATAATGATACTGTGTATCTCTCACTAGTAGGAGTATGTATGTATAACATAATGATACTGTGTATCTCTCACTAGTAACAGTATGTGTGTATAACATAATGATACTGTGTATCTCTCACTAGTAACAGTATGTGTGTATAACATAATGATACTGTGTATCTCTCACTAGTAAGAGTATGTGTATAACATAATGATACTGTGTATCTCTCACTAGTAAGAGTATGTGTATAACATAATGATACTGTGTATCTCTCACTAGTAACAGTATGTGTGTATAACATAATGATACTGTGTATCTCTCACTAGTAAGAGTATGTGTGTATAACATAATGATACTGTGTATCTCTCACTAGTAAGAGTGTGTGTGTATAACATAATGATACTGTGTATCTCTCACTAGTAACAGTATGTGTGTATAACATAATGATACTGTGTATCTCTCACTAGTAAGAGTATGTGTAGAACATAATGATACTGTGTATCTCTCACTAGTAAGAGTATGTGTGTATAACATAATGATACTGTGTATCTCTCACTAGTAAGAGTGTGTGTGTATAACATAATGATACTGTGTTTCTCTCACTAGTAACAGTATGTGTATAACATAATGATACTGTGTATCTCTCACTGGGAAGAGTATGTATGTGTGTATAACATAATGATACTGTGTATCTCTCACTAGGAAGAGTATGTGTGTATAACAATGATACTGTGTTTATTAGAAGCAATAATACCTGTTTGTGACTACCAGTAGATTTTGTTTTAAAAGCTCCAGTTTGAGAGCCTAATTTTGCAGTCCCGAGATATTAAGTGGAGGTTCCCGTCCAACATGCATCACTGGTACAGTGTACCTGTCCTCTAGCTATTATTACATGTTCTGGTGATCAGTAATCAATTCATTATCTTTATTAATTATACATGTCTACATAATGTTAGGTGTGCCTACCTTAATTATCCATGGTTTGTGTATCTAGATAGAGAAGACAAACTGATAATGAGTTGTAAGTCTACACCATCTGGTCTGTATTATATCGCTGTATCTAAGAATTTAAAGGTTCCAATTCTGATGCCAAACAGATTAAATGCTGAAGAGGAAGTGTTACCCAGACAGACAATATGGTATTGACATACACAGCTTTCTGTATCAACATCCAACACATGATGTTCATTTGTGATTTTTTTTTTATGTAACTAACTCTTTTTATCTACTTAAGTACGTAAGGCACCATGTTCAGACAGATGTGGTGGTAAACATATGCCTCAAAACCTTTCACATTTAGTGTAGCAGGTAAAATCTGTGTACGAGCTTCTGTCACTGATAAACAGTTCCTGACAGTATAAGACATGGTCATTATGACTGTGAAATCCAGACTGATCAGATTTCCAATTAGACCTGACTTGAAGACGTAATTACCAATGGTCGAGCTACATACTAGAGAGTTATAACACCTTAATTGTCTGGGCTTTCTAAACTCCAATATTCCACTTAAGTTCCCAGACTGCAAGCATCATAGACTCAGTGTTAGAAAGTCATCAACTTCCAAAGATGTATAAACTGAAAGTTTATACTGCAGTTCTGTTAAATAAATGTATAGTTGAGTCTGAGGTCTTAGTAAGCTAGTCGTGGAAATGTAAACAATGGCGATGTAGGAATCCACGGCTGTCAATTAGAGGAAAACCTAACACGCAATAATGCATCTTTCATGTAACTGAGGCTGAAGTAGGAAAAGTATGCATCAAAACTGTGAATATTCATTGGTGAATTCCCCAACGTACCCCTTATCTTGGACTCTGACCATTCCGTGACACATCGGTACCTAATCCCTGTTTTGGCTACATTTCTCTGTTTACTGTCCAACCGAACCAAAGATCTTACAAAGAAAATTGGCGATATTAAGAAGTCATAAAAGAGAAACTGTGTAGAATTACTGTAGAACCAATGGTCTACTTTGTTGTATTGAATTACCAAAACATATATCTAACAAGTAATGTATGTACAATCAACATGCTGCCACATGCATACGGGTAAAGTAGGCCTACGACCATGAACTTCTCACAAATCTAAAATTCTTACTCTTCCCCTATTAAAAAAGCAATATGTAGCTTGGTGTTATAGATATTTTATTGGTGAAGATGGCAGTATATTTCAAGGATAAGAAAAGCATCTTGGTTGTGTATGCCATCAGTTTTGGGACTGCTGCAGGTAAAGTCTATCACAATGACGACATCGTAGATATAGGTTATGTAGAAATCCATTTCAAACTGTTTATGACATAATGCTTCTCTTAATTTCCAAATTAAAACATTCAAATGCAGCCAGCGCCATCATGATTTAAAAAAAAAAAAAAAAAATATTTGGTTCAACACAATACAAGGGCCCAATGGGCCCAAATCGCTCACCTGCAATGCAGTGATCTTTTCATATATGGATCCTGCAGTTATTTGAAAGCATGCTACAGGACCAATATAATAATGTCTCTCTGCACTTTGGCTTTTCACTAAAAGTCATTCAAAGATTTAAGCATACTTGATCAACGTGACCTTGAATGCGAGTCAGGGTCATTCATTTGAACAAACTTGGTAGCCCTTTACCCCAGCATGCTACAGACCCAATATTAACTCCATGGGACTCTTGGTTATTGAGAAGAAGTCGTTTCAAGATTTTAGCCTTTTTGACTCCTGTGACCTTGAATGAAGGTCAAGGTCATTCATTTCAACAAACTTGGTAGCCCTTTACCCAAGCATACTACAGACCTAATATCAACTCCCTGGGACTCTTGGTTATTGAGAAGAAGTCGTTTAAATATTTTAGCCTTTTTGACTCCTGTGACCTTGAATGAAGATCAAGGTCATTCATTTGAACAAACTTGCGAGCCCTTCACCCCAGCATGCTACAGGCCAAATATTAGGTCTCTGGGACTGTTGGTAATTGAGAAGAAGTTGTTAAAATTTTTAGCCTTTTTGACCGCTGTGACCTTGAATGAAGGTCAAGGTCATTCAATTGAACAAACTTGGTAACCCTTTACCGCAGCATGCTACAGACCCAATATAAACTCCCTGGGACTCTTGGTTATTGAGAAGAAGTCGTTTTAAAATGTTAGCCTTTTTGACTCCAGTGACCTTGAATGAAGGTCAAGGTCATTCATTTGAACAAACTTGGTAGCCCTTTACCCCAGCATGCTACAGGCCAAATATTAGGTCTCTGGGACTGTTGGTTATTGAGAAGAAGTCGTTTAAATATTTTAGCCTTTTTGACTCCTGTGACCTTGAATGAAGGTCAAGGTCATTCATTTGAACAAATTTGGTAGCCCTTTACCGCAGCATGCTACAAACCCAATATCAACTCCCTGGGACTCTTGGTTATTGAGAAGAAGTCGTTTAAAGATTTTAGCCTGTTTGGTCCCTGTGACATTGAATGAAGGTCAAGGTCATTCATTTGAACAAACTAGGTAGCCCTTTACCCCAGCATGCTACAGACCCAATATCAACTCCCTGGGACTGTTGGTTATTGAGAAGAATTCGTTTAAAGATTTTAGCCTTTTTGACTCCTGTGACCTTGAATAAAGATCAAGGTCATTCATTTGAACAAACTTGGTAGCCCTTTACCCCAGCATGCTACAGACCCAATATCAACTCCCTGGGCCTCTTGGTTATTGAGAAGAAGTCGTTTAAAGATTTCAGCCTTTTTGACTCCTGTGACTTTGAATGAAGATCAAGGTCATTCATTTGAACAAACTTGGGAGCCCTTCACCCCAGCATGCTACAGGCCAAATATTAGGTCTCTGGGACTCTTGGTTATTGAGAAGAAGTTGTTTAAAGATTTTAGCCTTTTTGACTCCTGTGACCTTGAATGAAGGTCAAGGTAATTCATTTTGACTCCTGTGACCTTGAATGAAGGTCAAGGTAATTCATTTCAACAAACTTGGTAGCCCTTTACCCCAGCATGCTACAGACCCAATATCAACTCCCTGGGCCTCTTGGTTATTGAGAAGAAGTCATTTAAAGATTTTAGCCTTTTTGACTCCTGTGACCTTGAATGAAGGTCAAGGTCATTCATTTGAACAAACTTGGTAGCCCTTCACCCCAGCATGCTACAGGCCAAATATCAGCTCCCTGGGCCTCTTGGTTATTGAGAAGAAGTCGTTCAAAGATTTTAGCCTTTTTGACTCCTGTGACCTTGAATGAAGGTCAAGGTCATTCATTTGAACAAACTTGGGAGCCCTTCACCCTAGCATGCTGCAGGCCAAATATTAGGTCTCTGGATCTGTTGGTTATTGAGAAGAAGTCGTTTAAAGATTTTAGCCTTTTTGACTCCTGTGACCTTGAATGAAGGTCAAGGTCATTCATTTGAACAAACTTGGTTGTCCTTCACCCCAGCATGCTTCAGACCCAATATCAAGTCCCTGGGTATTTTGGCTATTTAGAAGAAGTCGTTTAATTTTTTTTTAGCATATTTGACCCCTGTGACCTTGAATGAAAGTCAAGGTCATTCATTTGAACAAACTTGGTAGCCCTTCACCCCAGCATGCTACAGACCTAATATCAACTCCCTGGGACTCTTGGTTATTGAGAAGAAGTCGTTTAAAGATTTTAGCCTTTTGACCCCTGTGACCTTGAATGAAGGTCAACGTTATTCATTTGAACAAACTTGGTAGCCCTTCCCCCCAGCATGCTACAGGCCCAATATTAGGTCTCTGGGCCTTTTGGTTATTGAGAAGAAGTTGCTTGAATGGAAAAGTTGACGCCGGACGGACGGCCGGACGGACGGCCGGACGGACGGACGACGGACGGACGACGGACGCCGCGCCACGGCATAAGCTCACTTGCCCTTCGGGCAGGTGAGCTAATAAAACTGGAAAAATCAATTGCTTTTTAAGTTCAAGCACACATATACCAATACATATGACAGAGATATTTTTTACTAATTAATAAGCCTAATTAAGTTAACAAGCATCATCCTGAGGATGACAGTAAAACTTATTCGATATTAACATAAGAATCCAGTATTATTCCAAAAAGTAAAATGAAATCTTAGCAATTACTAAAAACAAATTATCAAAAAATAAAATCTTATTTTTTTTTATTTTTTATTTTTCTAACAGTTTATCTGTAAATGTATAGCATAGCAATCACAGTAAACTAAAAATTGTCCATGTGAACAATCACATGTTTCTTCTTAGTCAAAAATTGTCTATGTGAACAGTCACATGATTCCTCTTAGTCAAAAAAATTGTCTATGTGAACAGTCACATGATTCCTCTTAGTCAAAAATTGTCTATGTGAACAGTCACATGATTCCTCTTAGTCAAAAATTGTCTATGTGAACAGTCACATGATTCCTCTTAGTCAAAAATTGTCTATGTGAACAATCACAAGATTCCTATTAGCCAAACATTGTCTATGTCAACAATCACATGTTTCTTAGTAAAAAATTAGTCAAAATTATCTTGGCTGGTTTTATGAGACATGACTAACAAAATGATAAGAGCAAAGGAGAATATAATGATTGTAAAGGAAAAACCATGGAAACTGATGCATCATGACTTATCATTTATCATCTTGTCATGAAGGAAAAAGTTTGACAATTATTGTTTATGTACCTGTACACAACAAGAGGCACATGGGCCTTAACAGTCACTTGAGTGCTGAATATATTTTGACAAATTTGGTCCCTGTGACCTAGAATCAAGGTCAAGGTCATCCATTTGAACAAACTTGGTAGCCCTTCATCCAAGCATGCTACATAACTAATATTGGGTCTCTGGGCCTTTTGGTTATCAAGAAGAAGTTGTTTAAATATTTCAGTACATTTGAACGCTTGACAAGGTCAAGGTCATCCATTTGAACAAACTTGGTAGCCCTAGCATGCTACAGACTCAATATTGGGTCTCTGGGCCTTTTGGTCATCAATTAAGAAGAAGTTGTTTAAATATTTTAGTACATTTGACCCCTGTGACCTGGAATGAAGGTCAAGGTCATCCATTTGAACAAACCTGAACATCCCAGCATGCTACAGACCCAATTTAAGGTCTCTAGGCTTGTTGGTAATTGAAAAGAAGTTGAAAATGGAAGTTGTTTACGACACTTGACAGACGATGCACGATGCACAATGCACGACACACGACGAAAGCGGCCGGAAAAAAGACGCTC
Source organism: Pecten maximus (assembly GCF_902652985.1). NCBI lineage: Eukaryota > Metazoa > Mollusca > Bivalvia > Pectinida > Pectinidae > Pecten > Pecten maximus. The sequence goes on from NC_047019.1 coordinate 30,600,200, forward strand.
ACAAAAGGGACTTCGTCTCGGGTGACCTAAAAAACTGGTCATGATTTTAACCTTCATTCGAACTTTTGGGCTTGATGTAGTCATTAACGACCTTCACCAAATAGAAAACATAAAACCCTTTAATTGACCTTGACCTTTTCCAGTGATTAACCTTGACCTTTGATCAAAAAGATTCTGTGATTTATTTTGATAAACAAATATTCATAACAGTTAAATCTGCAACGCACATCTTACGATGACTTTTGACCTAGTCTGATTCCTGTTAACATTTGGATAATAATTTATGATGTTAAAAGAACTCTTTATAAAGATTTACCATTAAAACAGCCAGGCCCTTTGGAGGATGTCAATTCTAATATATGTTCAGAGTTAATAAACAATACAACTTTAGCAGCCAATGTACAATTCAATGACAAATACCTTTGTGAAGAAACATATGGTTTCATATGTGTAATTTTCGAAACATTGGTGTTTAAATAAATGAAAAACTAAAATTGCATATATAATCTAATCAAAATGTAAATATGAGGTCCTGACTGAACATATTTTTTAAATGTATGATAACAGGTGATTGGTATGGATTGTACGTGGTAGGAAATGGGTAATTAAGCTACCATACCTTCATTACACCATAACATAAATTATTCATGAAACCTCAATGATCTTGATTCTCTTTTCTAATATATCTCTTCTAATTATTTGCTGACAAACTATGCATGTCTATAGGATGTGATCATTAATTGATGGCTGTACTCACTGCAGTGTAGTACTGGTGTGTAATTATATACACCCTGATGGAATCTATCTGTAGGCCCAGCATGTATGTCTCATCCGAGTCTTAACATACATATATTTTCAACAGATAAACCCTAAATCTCGAAGACTATGTAAGTCTGTAGCCTAGGTGGTGTAGACTCCAATACAGACTATGTAAGTCTGTAGCCTGGGTGGTGTAGACTCCAATACAGACTATGTAAGTCTGTAGCCTTGGTGGTGTAGACTCCAATACAGACTATGTAAGTCTATAGCCTAGGTGGTGTAGACTCCAATACAGACTATCAAAGTCTGTAGTCTAGGGTGGTGTAGACTCCAATACAGACTATGTAAGTCTGTAGTCTAGGTGTTGTAGACTCCAATACAGACTATGTAAGTCTGTAGCCTAGGTGTTGTAGACTCCAATACAGACTATGTAAGTCTGTAGCCCAGGTGTTGTAGACTCCAATACAGACTATGTAAGTCTGTAGCCTAGGTGTTGTAGACTCCAATACAGACTATGTAAGTCTGTAGTCTAGGTGTTGTAGACTCCAATACAGACTATGTAAGTCTGTAGCCTAGGTGTTGTAGACTCCAATACAGACTATGTAAGTCTGTAGTCTAGGTGTTGTAGACTCCAATACAGACTATGTAAGTCTGTAGTCTAGGTGTTGTAGACTCCAATACAGACTATGTAAGTCTGTAGTCTAGGTGTTGTAGACTCCAATACAGACTATGTAAGTCTGTAGTCTAGGTGGTGTAGACTAAAATACAAACTATACAAGTCTGTAGTCTAGGTAGTGTAGACTCCAATACAGACTATGTAAGTATGTAGCCTTGATGGCGTAGACTCCAATACAAACTATACAAGTCTGTAGCCTAGGTGGTGTAGACTCCAATACAGACTATGTAAGTCTGTAGCCTAGGTGGTGTAGACTCCAATACAGACTATGTAAGTCTGTAGTCTAGGTGGTGTAGACTCCAATACAGACTATGTAAGTCTGTGGCCTAGGTGGTGTAGACTTCAATACAGACTGTGTAAGTCTGTAGTCTAGTTGTTGTAGACTCCAATACAGACTATGTACGTCAGTAGCCTAGGTGGTGTAGACTCCAATACAGTCTATGTAAGTGTAGACTCCAATACAGACTATGTAAGTATGTAGCCTCGGTGGTGTAGACTCCAATACAGACTATGTAAGTGTAGACTCCAATACAGACTATGTAAGTCTGTAGCCTAGGTGGTGTAGACTCCAATACAGACTATGTAAGTGTAGACTCCAATACAGACTATGTAAGTCTGTAGCCTAGGTGGTGTAGACTCCAATACAGACTATGTAAGTCTTTAGCCTAGGTGGTGTAGACTCCAATACAGACTATGTAAGTCTGTAGCCTAGGTGGTGTAGACTCCAATACAGACTATGTAAGTCTGTAGCCTAGGTGTTGTAGACTCCAATACAAACTATGTAAGTCTGTAGCCTAGGTGTTGTAGACTCCAATACAGACTATGTAAGTCTGTAGCCTAGTTGTTGTAGACTCCAATACAGACTATGTAAGTCTGTAGCCTAGGTGGTGTAGACTCAAATACAGACTATGTAAGTCTGTAGCCTAGGTGGTGTAGACTCCAATACAGACAATGTAAGTATGTAGTCTAGGTGGTGTAGACTCCAATACAGACAATGTAAGTCTGTAGTCTAGGTGGTGTAGACTCCAATACAGACTATGTAAGTCTGTAGTCTAGGTGGTGTAGACTCCAATACAGACTATGTAAGTCTGTAGCCTAGGTGGTGTAGACTCCAATACAGACTATGTAAGTGTAGACTCCAATACAGACTATGTAAGTCTGTAGTCTAGGTGGTGTAGACTCCAATACAGACTATGTAAGTCTGCAGTCTCGGTGGTGTTGACTCCAATACAGACTATGTAAGTCTGTAGCCTAGGTGGTGTAGACTCCAATACAGACTATCAAAGTCTGTAGCCTAGGTGGTGTAGACTCCAATACAGACTATGTAAGTCTGTAGCCTAGGTGGTGTAGACTCCAATACAGACTATGTAAGTGTAGACTCCAATACAGACTATGTAAGTCTGTAGCCTAGGTGGTGTAGACTCCAATACAGACTATGTAAGTATGTAGCCTCGGTGGTGTAGACTCCAATACAGACTATGTAAGTGTAGACTCCAATACAGACTATGTAAGTCTGTAGCCTAGGTGTTGTAGACTCCAATACAGACTATGTAAGTGTAGACTCCAATACAGACTATGTAAGTCTGTAGCCTAGGTGGTGTAGACTCCAATACAGACTATGTAAGTATTTAGCCTCGGTGGTGTAGACTCCAATACAGACTATGTAAGTCTGTAGCCTAGGTGGTGTAGACTCCAATACAGACTATGTAAGTATGTAGCCTCGGTGGTGTAGACTCCAATACAGACTATGTAAGTGTAGACTCCAATACAGACTATGTAAGTCTGTAGCCTAGGTGGTGTAGACTCCAATACAGACTATGTAAGTCTGTAGCCTAGGTGGTGTAGACTCCAATACAGACTATGTAAGTCTGTAGCCTAGGTGTTGTAGACTCCAATACAAACTATGTAAGTCTGTAGCCTAGGTGTTGTAGACTCCAATACAGACTATGTAAGTCTGTAGCCTAGGTGGTGTAGACTCCAATACAGACTATGTAAGTCTGTAGCCTAGGTGGTGTAGACTCCAATACAGACAATGTAAGTATGTAGTCTAGGTGGTGTAGACTCCAATACAGACAATGTAAGTCTGTAGTCTAGGTGGTGTAGACTCCAATACAGACTATGTAAGGCTGTAGTCTAGGTGGTGTAGACTCCAATACAGACTATGTAAGTCTGTAGCCTAGGTGGTGTAGACTCCAATACAGACTATGTAAGTCTGTAGTCTAGGTGTTGTAGACTCCAATACAAACTAACTCAACAATATCTCGTCAATAGAATCATACAGGAGTTTGAGATTCGTTGAGTTTTTAATTGATCTGAGAATTTGTTACTTTCAGGAACATAATAACATATCAGTATTGGTGGTATTTTCACATTAGAAAACTCATTGAATGGCATCATAAGATCACCTACATCCAGTGTTGGGTTATACTGTATTACATTAGTCAGGAAAGAAAATTCTCCATGAACCAATGTCCAATAGGTCCATATGTGAAGTTCATCCTCAGCAAATACAAAGACTTACATCAAAGAGAATGATAGCTTTTATATTCACATCACCTTTTCAGTAAAATCAAACAAAGCATCTGTTTGCTATAATGTTTAATTATATCCATATTGGAGCGATTACCCCTTTTAGAGCACCTCCCCTTTGTCCCTAAGGGTTGAACAAACCTTATTTATTTAAGAAATGTTTTCCCAATTTCACCAACATAATATCATACCAAGATTGGTTGAAATCAGCCAATTTTCTCTTGAGACCCAATCCGTCTGTCCCAGGTGCTGAACCAGACTCAACTAGATTTGCATCCCGAGGTATAACTATTACTCCTCGTAGTGCTATAGGTGAGCGTTATCATATCTATCAAGTCAGTTGTTACAATGTTAACAAAAAGGTACCAATTACAATTTCCGTTAAAATCGTAAAAGTACTTTGATAGGAGTTATGGATTGTATCTATCAATCAGAAGCCAGCAAACATTTTGGATTTTACATCATGGTAATTTTTTTTCTTATGCACAGCTACATGGCATACCGATCATAAATACCAAGTTTTGTCAAAATTGGATAAGTACTTTAGGAGTTGTGTGGACAAGCTTCAACTAATCAAAATCCAGCAGCCATTTTTAACAAGAGGCCAAATGAGCCTGTATCGCTCATCTGGCTCTACAGCAACTTTGAAGTTGATTGAGGTCATTTCTACAGATACTACGCTGATTACATCTCTATTCAAATATCACAGTAGGCTAAGTTTATTCATGTCAATCAATTTTCTAGTCCTTCATTCCAGCATACTATTGGCCTAATATCAGGTCTCGGAGACCCTTGGCTAATGCCAAATCATTGTTTAAAGATTTAAGTCTATTTGACCACTGTGACCTTTAATTTAGGTCAAGGTTATTCATTTGAACAAACTTGGTAGCCCTTCACCCCAGCATGATAACACACTAATATCAAGTCCCTGGGCCTTTTGGTGATTGAGAAGAAATTATTTGAAGAGTACACCCTATTTGACCTATGTGACCTTGAATGAAAGTCAAGGTAATATATTCCAACAAACTTGGAAGCAGTTCACCCCAGCATGCTACAGGCCCAATATCAAGTCCCTGAGCCTCTTGGTTATTGAGAAGAAGTCATCTGAAGAAAAGAGCCTATTTAACCCATATGACCTTGAATGAAGACCAAGGTCATTCATAAGAACAAACTTGGTAGTCCTTTACACCAGTAAGTTACAGGCCCAATATCAAGTCTCTATAGGGCGTCTTGGTTATTGAGAAAAAGTTGTTGCGGCCTATTTGACCCATGTGACCTTGAATGAAGCTAAGGAATAGCATTTTGAAAAGGAAATAGTACAATGACAGACGAAGCATGATGGCAATAAGTTATTTTTACCGTCCTGGTCAGATTTACATAATAAATTCAAATAGCAAAGTCGAGGAGCAATTTATGAAGCCAAGTTTCCATGATTTAATTCTCAAGGTACAATCAATTAATACAACATTAACAATGTTGATATATAATTATACTATATACAGGCCATACATTTACATAGCATTTCCCTTGTGCCAACTTACACAGTAGAAGTGACATTAAATTGTCTGACTGTAAATGCAAATGTTTATATAGACAGTAGATACTAGACTGTGTCAATGCCTATAAAGACAGTAGATACCAGACAGTGTCTATGCCTATAAAGACGGTAGATACTAGACTGTGTCTATGCCTATAAAGACAGTAGATACCAGACAGTGTTTATGCCTATAAAGACGGTAGATACTAGACTGTGTCTATGCATATAAAGACAGTAGATACCAGACTGTGTCTATGCCTATAAAGACAGTAGATACTACACTGTGTCTATGCATATAAAGACGGTAGATACTAGACTGTGTCTATGCCTATAAAGACAGTAGATACCAGACTGTGTCTATGCCTATAAAGACGGTAGATACTAGACTGTGTCTATGCATATAAAGACAGTAGATACCAGACTGTGTCTATGCCTATAAAGACAGTAGATACTAGACTGTGTCTATGCCTATAAAGACGGTAGATACTAGACTGTGTCTATGCCTATAAAGACAGTAGATACCAGACTGTGTCTATGCCTATAAAGACGGTAGATACTAGACTGTGTCTATGCATATAAAGACAGTAGATACCAGACTGTGTCTATACCTATAAAGACAGTAGATACCAGACAGTGTCTATGCCTATAAAGACAGTAGATACCAAACTGTGTCTATGCCTATAAGGACAGTAGATACTAGACTGTGTCTATGCCTATAAAGACGGTAGATACTAGACTGTGTCTATGCCTATAAAGACAGTAGATACTAGGCTGTGTCTACGCCTCTAAAGACAGTAGATACCAGACTCTGTCTATGCCTATAAAGACAGTAGATACCAGACAGTGTCTATGCCTATAAAGACAGTAGATACCAGACTGTGTCTATGCCTATAAAGACAGTAGTTACTAGACTGTGTCTATGCCTATAAAGGCGGAAGATACACGGTATATACAAGACTGTAAATGCTTATACAGATGGTAGATACTAGACTGTAAATGCTTATACAGATGGTAGATACCAGACTGTAAATGCCACAGACTGTAAATGCTTATACAGACGGTAGATACCAGACTGTAAACGCCATAGACTGTAAATGCTTATACAGACGGTAGATACCAGACTGTAAATGCCACAGACTGTAAATGCTTATACAGATGGTAGATCCAGACTGCAAATGCCATAGACTGTAAATTCCACAGACTGTAAATTCCCATGTGGACGGTAGATACTAGACTGTAAATGCCACAGACTGTAAATGCTTATACAGATGGCAGTTACAAGACTGTAAATGCTTATACAGACGGTAGATACCAGACTGTAAATGCCACAGACTGTCAATGCTTATACAGACGGTAGATACCAGACTGTAAATGCCACAGACTGTTAATGCTTATACAGACGGTAGATACTAAATTGTAAATGCCACAGACTGTAAATTCCCATGCAGACAGTAGATACCAGACTGTAAAAGCCTATGTATGTATGACTATTTACAATGTGATACTTATATATATATAACCATATGGTGACAAGGCAGCGACGGTACACTGACCAAAATGGCTGTTACTACATCTAATGGACCATATTAATTGTCATTAACTAGCTATCATAAAAGAATCAACATAAAAAAGGAAATATTATATAAACATATGGCATTTGTAGTCACTAGATATCACACTGCAATGTGCAAATTATGCTGATATATGCAGTAGTTCTGATCTGCACATCAAGATATAATATATGCATTTCCGTTGATTTAAGGATTTTCACAATACAGCTGGATACAGGTAGACTTTAACCAGATCCTTTTCCATTTCTCTGAGACTCGTTCTTCACTGGCTGAATAGACTCATTCAAAAATAATACAGGTAATTGGAACCTGTTGTGTTCCTACCACATTTTCCATACATCTTAGAATCAAGTCAATACCTATACCAGGTAGTTTGTATTGTACAGACCTCTATCTATACCACAAGGTACCATCAACAGGAATATCCTCAAGGCTATACATACAGTAAAACTTCCTGACTTTGTCTGGAATCTCTTCCAGCACTGTGATGCAATGCCAGATTGTCTATCTGGAAGTGATAGGTAGACTGTTGGAACGGTAACAACACCTGTGTTACGTAAAGTTTAAATGATCTTGATTACCTGTATTACATACTTAAGCTACAGGTACGTAATTAGTCCTACATTAATTGTTATCAGTTCTTATATGAACCAAATTTCATAACAAGATTACCACAAGGAGGAACATGATACATTATTGCACCAAAAGGACATGATTAGAATACAATGAAAACAGCAAAGGACAATGACTCAAATATCCACAAGTTGAAAGGTCACCCAGAATGAGCTCAAATTAATATACATATGTAACTCTGGTAAATGCTAGCTACAACATATGGCTCACTTTGAGGGAACTTCTCTAGCTCATCGGTTGAGCATCAGACTAGTAAGATGGTTCATGGTTCAATCCCTAGCGGAGACAGAGATTTAAATTAAATCAATCATGTGCTCTAGCTGTTACTCATATGATGATATATGATGATAGATCCAGCTTACAGCTTAAAGTAGATTTAATCTAGAGTCAACAGAAAGAATATCAACACCCAATGCTAAGAACACAACATGTGTGAACAAAACTACATCCATTACTTTAATGTGTTAGATATTAAAACAAAGTGACATCACGGCAACTGTAAGTAAAATCTACAATAAAGAATATCCCTTGTAAGTAAAATCTGCAATAAAAAACATCAATGTAAGAATTTTACCAAGAACAACGCCCCAAATAAACAATATGCCTAGTATACCATCAATTGTCAGAACATAATTAAATAACAAAACTGCACAGTTATAATCTTGATCAGGAATTTCTGAAGATGAGGTGTATGTCTGGTATTTATAAGTAAGCAGATTTTACAGGTGCTAATCATGTGCTTTTCTGATATTGTCTGGTCTGCTGGTCTATAGATAGTATGACAAAGCAGCAGACAGGATGTCAAGGTCAAGGCATGATAACCCTGTCCAGGATCAGGACATCAAGGTCAAGGTCATGGTTTAGGTCATTGCATGATAAACCTTCCAGGATCAGGACGTCAAGGTCAAGGCATGATAAACCTGTCCAGGATCAGGATGTCAAGGTCAAGGTCAAGGCATGATAAACCTGTCCAAGATCAGTGCTGTTGAAACAGCAAACATGTAATGTCTTCTTCAGTTTCCCATTTGACTATCTAATGATTGCCATATTTAATAGCTTAGTTCCTATGGAGCGACTCTCCAGATATGTTGAACCCTGTGTGTGTGACAATGTCAGAAGATCCACTTCCTGATCTGAATGAAATATATAAAGTTCAGTCATGCCAAAATGCAGAAACTTCTTTATAATCTAAAATTCCATGGCCATGTATTGTTCCACCAACAAGTTAAAAGCCACCATGTTGTTTGTCAATGTTTTCACACTTTTCTTACAAGTGGTCAGACAACATCCTGTCACTCAAAAGAACAAAATATCTAAATCTATCCCTAATTTGTATATGTTGATGAAAATCTAATGAGGGGTATCACATTGCAATTTTAGCCTGTTACACATTATGAAATATTTCTTCATTTAACAGGTAAAGTAATCCCACCATTTAACAGGTAAAGTGATCCCACCATTTAACAGGTAAAGTGATCCCACCATTTAACAGGTAAAGTGATCCCACCATTTAACAGGTAAAGTGATCCCATGTTTTACCAGGTACATGTGATCCCACCATTTAACAGGTAAAGTGATCCCACCATTTAACAGGTAAAGTGATCCCACCATTTAACACACTCCCCCTCCTCACTTCCCCTCCACCCTACACGAACAACGCCACCCGACGCAACCCCACCACACACACCCCCCCACCAACAACAACCCCCCACCCAACACACCCCCCCACCCCGAACACACCCCCCCACCCACCACCCCCCCCCCCCCAAACCACCCCCCCCCCCGAACACACCCCCCCCACCCCCCCCAACCCCCCCCCCCCCCACAAAAAACACCCCCCCACCCCCACCACCCCCCACCCACACACACCCCCACCCAAAACCACACCCACCCACTCCCCCCCACCCACAACACCCCCTCCCCCCAAACACACCCCCCACCCCCCACACCCCCCCCCCACCCCACACACCCCCCAAAACCAAACACACCCCCCCCCCCAACAAACCCCCCCCACCACACCACCCCCCCCCCCACACACCCCCCCCACCACAAAACCCCCCCCCCCCGACCCCAACCCCCCCAACACAACCCCGCCACCCGAAAAAACCCCGCCCCCGCCCCCCCGGGCCCCCCAAAACCCCCCCCGCCACCCACACAAAAAGCCCGCCCCCCGAAAAAGCCCCGAACCGACAAAAAGCCCCGCCCCCCCGAACAAAAGCCCCCACCCGACACCACGCCCCCCCCCGAAACAAGCCCCCCCCAACCCGACAAAAACACAAAAAACCCCCCCAAAAACCGACACACAGCCCCGCCCCCCAAAACAAACCCCGAAAAACCAAACACCACCCCCCCCCCCACCCGACAAACGCCCCGCCCCCCGCCCACCAGCCCCGCCACCCGACACACAGCCCGCCACCAAACAACAACCCCCCCCCCACCACACGCCCCCCCCCACACCCCTCCCCCCCCCCCAAACCCCCGCACCCACACACCCCCCCCACCCACACACCCCCCCCCCCGCCCAACCCCCCCCAAAAAAAACCCCCCTCCACCCCCCCTCCCCCACCCCCCCCCTCCCCGCCACCCAAACCCACCCCTCCCCCCATCCACCCCCCCCCCCCCCACTCCCCCCACCACCCACCCACCCCCCCCCCCCCCCACCGACCCCAATCCCCCTCCAACCCCACACCCCCCCAAACCCGAAGGAAAAACCCACCCAAAACCAAACCCCCCACCCAACCACCCCCACCCTCACACGAAGCCCGCCCAAACCACAAACACAAAAACAAACACACCGAACCCAAAAACCCGAACCAAGAAACGCCCCGTCCACAAAAAACACTCCAGAAAAGACAAAAAAACACTCATAACACACACAAAAAACAACACAAAGACAAAACAGAACGAAAATACAATCAACAACGAACTCAAAACCCGCCACAAAAAAAAAAAACCCCCCCATCACCAGACCGACAAACAGCCCCACCAACACAACCCCAAAACCTAGAAGCCAAAACAAAAAACAATACCCCCAAAGCACAAAACCACAAAGCCCCTCACCCAAAAACACTCGACAACACAACAACTCAAAGAACCACCCACCGAAAACAACCCCTACCCACCACTAACAGCCCCCAATGAAAAACCCCTACGCCCCGACTAAAACGACAAAACACCCCCGACAAACACGAAGATCACACGACCCCGCGAAAGGATACCGCCACCCGAACACACGCCCCGCCCACTCCGACACACAAGCCCCCCGCCGCACGCCCGCCACCCGAGAAACGCCCCGCAACCCTGACAACCACACGCCCCGCCACCCGACACACCACGCCCCCGCCGCCGGCTCCCCGCCACCCGACACACACTTCCACGCACCTCGAACACACGCCCCTGCCCACCCGACACACCGCCCACCGCTCTAACCCCGACACACACGCCCCTGCCCACCGACACACACGACCACGCCGCACGCCCCCTCCACCGACTACACACTGCCCGCGACCAGACACATCACGCCCCGTACCACCCCCTACACACACTCCCCTCCCCCCTACACACACTCCCCCTCCTCACTTCCCCCTCCACCCTACACACACTCCCCTCCACCCTACACACACTCCCCCTCCTCCACATTCCTCCATCCACCCTACACACACTCCCCTCCACCCTACACACACTCCCCTATCACTGCCCCCCCCCTACACACTCCCCCCTCCACCCTACACACACTCCCCTCCACCCTACACACACTCCCCTCCACCCTACACACACTCCCCTCTCACTCCCCTCCACCCTACACACCACTCCGCTCCCGCACCGCACGCCTCTCTCAGCGTCTTAGCACACACTCTATAAGCCTGTGAGGTCAGAAAATAAGCTGTCAGGGATGTTGACCTTTATTTGGAACTATCTCTTTCCCTTCACCTGTCAAAGATTACATGTTTGTTTGCACCTGAACATGCAAATAAATAATCCATTACTGTGTTGCACAGTCAGACATGATCAAGCTGTTAAACTTGTATTCATATAAGAAGCAACCTACAGCTACCTCTAAAAATAAAAGTTGGCTTGTTTTTGTTTCTTGTAGAAATATACACTTTGAGGAATATATCCTGGTATTCTGCCCAATACTCAGTCTGAAGCTCTCTGAGGAACATATTTTTCGGCTGTAAATCAAAGATTACCAATAATATCAGCCAACAGGACGTTTACTTGCTTTGGACCCTTATAGCTTCAAGTAAAACTCTGTCAGACATTAAGTGACAATGCAAAAGCACAGATATCTATAAAATGACCATTTCCTAATACTTTTTGAAATATCTTTCTGTAAGATGCTGGTTCAGATTAAAGGATATGTAACAGAGACAAATTTGATCTGATACCCAGACAGAATTCCACTCCTTATGTGCACACTGTATGACTGACATTTGAGAAAATGGCCACAGTGGAGATGACACTTGGGTAGAGCACATGTTTTTACTGAAGTTACCACACCACAGGGAAATAAATGCCTTCTTGTCAAACTAGTGATGATATACTAGGGACCTGGCAGGCCTCACATTGACATCTCTCACAGTAAAACACAATATAACATCTCACACACTTCTATGTTATTATATGTCCAATGTAGTGTCCAGCCATTGATTTCTGACCAAGATGCTGCGGCCATCAAAATGTGCCAGCAGAACTATATAAGGTTGGTTGGGTATATAGTATACTGCCATCAGCGCCACATCACAGCGAGAATTTCACGACCATCGTGCAATAATTAGTCCATAATTTGTCTGCAGATACAAGGTGTATTTCTCATCATCTGAATATACCATTACGATCTGAATATACCATTACGAAGTACACAACTCTAAACACAGCACACAAAAGGCAATCCAATTAAAGCGCTCACAAACAACAACTGGTAGACCTCCCCGGTAGGATTCCTCTGTACGGCTAGACGAGCAGTCGGAAAGCACCTAACCATACTAATGAGCTTGCCTTCATTACCAGTACATGTACTCGTTTCTCAGTCTTTGTGCCCACCTTTATCCAATTTCTGAGAGTTTCCATCAAAGATTTTTCCATCAATTTCCCATCCATATAGGTCAACATGAAAAAGATTATTATGAAACTGCAAATTGATTTCATGTATATCTGGTATATTATAATTCACAAATCTAATTGGTGTCTGTCTGCGAGTGATCATTGTATCTGGTATGTCCCAATCCAAACATCTATTTTGTGTTTACATAGATTTTTTATTATAAGTAATAACTCATGAAAAAAATCATTCCTTACCCTTCTAAACAAACAAAAACACAAAAAAAAAAAAAAAAAACACTTTTGTATATAAAATCAGCTATATACATTTCAAAAAACTCATCTAAACATGATGTATATAAAATCAGCTATACATTTAAAAAAAAAAAAACTCATTTAGATATGATGTGCAGTACATTCCAGTTAATCGGGTAACGCTTAATCGGGTAAAATTTCAAAAACCAACCATTTTCTCTTAAATCATGTTAAAAAAATTCGTTTAATTGGGTTGGAAAAGTCATGTTTTTCGGTTATTCGAATAGAACAATCGGACAAAAAAAATTAGAAATGCTCCGATTTTCACAAAAGTCATCACATAGTTCTTTAAGTTTTAGAAATTTATCAACAAATAGGGTAATTAAGATGGTTAAAATGTCAAATAAGGGTAAAATATTACCTTAAACGATAATGTTATGTCGGGGTTTTGTCATGTTCAGAACTGTGTTGTTAATTCTGCCTCGTGGGGTTTTTCCCCAACAGGAAGTCGATTAAGAATTGTGGGTAAAATTAAATGTTATTTTTAGAGTCAGCAGCAGGCCAACGTAATGAGGGTTTAAAAGCATAATTAAGCTACGAGACAATTAAACTTTTACTTCTGGGATGTAAAATCTTCGAAGCAGAAACCAAAACAATAGGTTTTGACCTGGGTCTGACATTGCTACTGATCGATTGATATCACTGCTTACTGTATGTGGCGAATCCAAAGTGAGGGGTTCGCCACGGGGAAATGTGACGACACCGGTACACAGGTGAGTTATTAAAACAAGAGGCCCAGGGGCCTTAACGGTCATCTGACTCTAAATTAAAACCCTTATATTATTGTAGTATGCATTCTCTGTAGCAAGTATATAGTGGCACTGTTGGCCATGGTGGCCATCTTGGATATCTGACCGACCCAATAAATAATAACACTTGGTCTGGACCATCTAAGGATCATTTCTGGTAAGTTATAGCTGAATCCCACCAGTGGAATTTGAGAAGAAGTTTGAAATAGGTGTTGTTCAGGAAAACCATGATTGCGCAATCATGTTACAAAATGGCCGCCATTGCTGCCATGCCAAAGTTTTTACAAGGCCCAAAAAATAGCAACACTTTGTTGGCACTCCTTCCTTAACATCCTCACCAATTTCAAGCTCAATGGCACCAGTGGAACTGGAGAAGAAGTTTAAAATGTGTTTTTTAAGATGGCGGATATGGCGGCCATCTTGCATTTCAGACCAATCTAAAAAATAACAACACTTGGTCGTGATCATCTCAGGCAAGTTTCAGCTCCATAGCACTGCTGGAACTTGGGAAGAAGTTTAAAATGTGTTTTTCAAGATGGCGCCTATGGCGGCCATCTTGGATTTCGGACCGACCCGAAAAATAACAACACTTGGTCGGGATCATCTCAGGATCATTTCTGGCAAGTTTCAGCCCAACAGCCCTGGTGGAACTTGAGAAGAATTTTAAAATAAGTTTTTCAAGATGGCGGCTATGGCGGCCATCTTGGATTTCGGACGGACCCAAAAAATAACAACACTTGGTCGGGATCATATCTGGATCATTTCAGGCCAGTTTCAGCTCAATAGCACTGGTGGAACCTGAAAAGAAGTTTAAAATGTGTTTTTCAAGATGGCGGCTATGGCGGCCATCTTGGATTTTGGACCGACCCGAAAAATAACAACACTTGGTCGGGATCATCTCAGGATCATTTCAGGCAAGTTTCAGCTCAAAAGCACTGGTGGAACTTGAGAAGAAGTTTAAAATGTGTTGTTCAAGATGGCGGCTATGGTGGCCATCTTGGATTTTGGACCGACCCGAAAAATAACAACACTTGGTCAGGATCATATCAGGATCATTTCAGGCAAGTTTCATCTCAATAGCACTGGTGGAACTTGAGAAGAAGTTTAAAATGTGTTTTTCAAGATGGCGGCTATGGCGGCCATCTTGGATTTCGGACGGACCCGAAAAATAACAACACTTGGTCGGGATCATCTCAGGATCATTTCAGGCAAGTTTCAGCTCAATAGCACTGGTGGAACTTGAGAAGAAGTTTAAAATGTGTTTTTCAAGATGGCGGCTATGGCGGCCATCTTGGATTTTGGACTGACCCGAAAAATAACAACACTTGGTCAGGACCATCTCAGGATCATTTCAGGCAAGTTTCAGCTTAATCCCACTGGTGGAACTTGAGAAGAAGATTGAAATGTGAAAAGTTTACGGACGGCGGACGGTGGACGGCGCACGGCGCACGGCGGACGACGACGGACAAAGCATGATGGCTATAGGTCATCCTGACCCTTCGGGTCAGATGACCTAAAAACAGTAGCGAGCAGTAAAAGGACAGACGCCCGACGTTAGCTTATAATTCCTATTCAGGTAAGGATTAGAACTGGTTAATAAAAAACATTACATTGGATTTCGTGTTGTTTTATCAGTGACTGCCAGTGTCAAGTTCGTATAAAATTATACCACAGGAAACCACGTAAATAAACTCGGTTTCTCCGATCTCTGTGCTTTGGCAATTGAATATAATATGGAATATTTTAAACTTCATAGCGAACATAAGAATGTCTCTATGATAAACATAAATGATTTTAGCTGTAATTGTTGGCGAGTCCTTAGATCGTATGTCAAATTAGGAACATTAGGAACACCTGGATGAAACAGGGAGGTATGACCCCCGATTTGAGGTACTACGATTGTACTGTGTCGCGAATAAGAAACAAGGGCCCAATGGGCCCGAATCGCTCACCTGCAATGCAGTGATCTTTTCATATATGGATCCTGCAGTTATTTGAAAGCATGCTACAGGACCAATATAATGTCTCTCGGCACTTAAGCTATTCACTAAAAGTCATTTAAAAATTTAAGCATACTTGATCGACGTGACCTTGAATGTGAGTCAGGGTCATTCATTTGAACAAACTTGGTAGCCCTTCACCCCAGCATGCTAAAGACCCAATATCAACTCCATGGGACTCTTGGTTATTGAGAAGAAGTCGTTTAAATATTTCAGCCTTTTTGACCCCTTTGACCTTGAATAAAGATCAAGGTCATTCATTTGAACAAAGTTGGTAGCACTTCACCCCAGCATGCTACAGACCCAATATCAACTCCCTGGGACTCTTGGTTATTGAGAAGAAGTCGTTTAAAGATTTTAGCCTTTTTGACTCCTGTGACCTTGAATGAAGGTCAAGGTCATTCATTTGAACAAACTTGGTAGCCCTTTACCCCAGCATTCTACAGGCCAAATATTAGGTCTCTGGGACTCTTGGTTATTGAGAAGAAATTGTTTAAAGATTTTAGCCTTTTTGACTCCTGTGACCTTGAATGAAGGTCAAGGTCATTCATTTGAACAAACTTGGTAGCCCTTTACCCCAGCATTCTACAGGCCAAATATTAGGTCTCTGGGACTCTTGGTAATTGAGAAGAAGTTGTTTAAAGATTTTAGCCTTTTTGACTCCTGTGACCTTGAATGAAGGTCAAGGTCATTCATTTGAACAAACTTGGTAGCCCTTCACCCTTCGGGCAAGTGAGCTAACAATCTTTAAGGTTTTATTATTTTAATACATGTATTTTTATACAATTAGTTAAAGTAATCTGACAATTTGACATCAGTAAAAGCACAAACAAAAACACTGTTTATTAACAATAATAACGCAAATATTTCCATCCAAAATCGACCCAAGTCTTAACCATTACGGACCAAATCTAAGATGGTGACGTGCATTTCGGCTTATTGCATAAGTCGGTTAATCGGGTAAAAAGTCCCCGCAAATAGGCAACCCAATTAAGCGGAATGCATTGTATATGAAATTCAATAGAATTTCCTTTCAATGAAGAATGACACTACAGGATATGCCACACCAATCATAAAGCCAGAGCACCTGTCTTTTAAACATGTTTCTAGCTATACACAAAATCTGTCTGAATTCCAATAATCAGATTACATTGATCTATGGCCAATAAAACTATTCTAAACTCATTTTTTACCAATTGAAAATTTCACTTTCAGACACAAAGAAAAAACCTGTAAATTTTGTAATTTTTCAATGAATCAATTTTTAACCAATTTTACAGAATTATAATCATTTGATCACCTATCTGACCAGGCACTAATCAACAGAGCCGTGTGTATGAGGCATACAGCAACCTCTCAATACAGTGTGTCTCCAACCAATTAAGAGAAATTGAAGATCTAGTTAAGTCTGATTATATCTTGTAAAATGTAACCGTAGATAAGATCTGGAGAGTGAGAGAGATAAGATTTAGGAACTAAAACACACATGTAACCATAGATAAGATCTGGAGAGTGAGAGAGATAAGAGTTAGGAACTAAAACACACATGTAACCGTAGATAAGATCTGGAGAGTGAGAGATAGGAATTAGGAACTAAAACACACATGTAACCGTAGATAAGATCTGGAGAGTGAGAGAGATAAGATTTAGGAACTAAAACACACATGTAACCGTAGATAAGATCTGGAGAGTGAGAGAGATAAGAGTTAGGAACTAAAACACACATGTAACCGTAGATAAGATCTGGAGAGTGAGAGAGAGATAAGAGTTAGGAACTAAAACTCACATGTAACCGTAGATAAGATCTGGAGAGTGAGAGAGATAAGAGTTAGGAACTAAAACACACATGTAACCGTAGATAAGATCTGGAGAGTGAGAGAGATAAGATTTAGGAACTAAAACACACATGTAACCGTAGATAAGATCTGGAGAGTGAGAGAGATAAGATTTAGGAACTAAAACACACATGTAACCGTAGATAAGATCTGGAGAGTGAGAGAGATAAGAGTTAGGAACTAAAACACACATGTAACCGTAGATAAGATCTGGAGAGTGAGAGAGATAAGAGTAAGGAACTAAAACACACATGTAACCGTAGATAAGATCTGGAGAGTGAGAGAGATAAGATTTAGGAACTAAAACACACATGTAACCGTAGATAAGATCTGGAGAGTGAGAGAGATAAGATTTAGGAACTAAAACACACATGTAACCGTAGATAAGATCTGGAGAGTGAGAGAGATAAGAGTTAGGAACTAAAACACACATGTAACCGTAGATAAGATCTGGAGAGTGAGAGAGATAAGAGTTAGGAACTAAAACACACATGTAACCGTAGATAAGATCTGGAGAGTGAGAGAGATAAGAGTTAGGAACTAAAACACACATGTAACCGTAGATAAGATCTGGAGAGTGAGAGAGATAAGATTTAGGAACTAAAACACACATGTAACCGTAGATAAGATCTGGAGAGTGAGAGAGATAAGAGTTAGGAACTAAAACACACATGTAATCATAGATAAGATCTGGAGAGTGAGAGAGATAAGAGTTAGGAACTAAAACACACATGTAACCGTAGATAAGATCTGGAGAGTGAGAGAGATAAGAGTTAGGAACTAAAACACACATGTAACCGTAGATAAGATCTGGAGAGTGAGATAGATAAGAATTAGGAACTAAAACACACATGTAACCATAGATAAGATCTGGAGAGTGAGAGAGATAAGAGTTAGGAACTAAAACACACATGTAACCATAGATAAGATCTGGAGAGTGAGTCTCGAGAGATAAGAGTTAGGAACTAAAACACACATGTAACCGTAGATAAGATCTGGAGAGTGAGAGAGATAAGAATTAGGAACTAAAACACACATGTAACCGTAGATTAGATCTGGAGAGTGAGAGAGATAAGAGTTAGGAACTAAAACACACATGTAACCGTAGATAAGATCTGGAGAGTGAGAGAGATAAGATTTAGGAACTAAAACACACATGTAACCGTAGATAAGATCTGGAGAGTGAGAGAGATAAGATTTAGGAACTAAAACACACATGTAACCGTAGATAAGATCTGGAGAGTGAGAGAGATAAGAGTTAGGAACTAAAACACACATGTAACCGTAGATAAGATCTGGAGAGTGAGAGAGATAAGAGTTAGGAACTAAAACACACATGTAACCGTAGATAAGATCTGGAGAGTGAGAGAGATAAGAGTTAGGAACTAAAACACACATGTAACCGTAGATAAGATCTGGAGAGTGAGAGAGATAAGATTTAGGAACTAAAACACACATGTAACCGTAGATAAGATCTGGAGAGTGAGAGAGATAAGAGTTAGGAACTAAAACACACATGTAATCATAGATAAGATCTGGAGAGTGAGAGAGATAAGAGTTAGGAACTAAAACACACTTAACCGTAGATAAGATCTGGAGAGTGAGAGAGATAAGAGTTAGGAACTAAAACACACATGTAACCGTAGATAAGATCTGGAGAGTGAGATAGATAAGAATTAGGAACTAAAACACACATGTAACCATAGATAAGATCTGGAGAGTGAGAGAGATAAGAGTTAGGAACTAAAACACACATGTAACCATAGATAAGATCTGGAGAGTGAGTCTCGAGAGATAAGAGTTAGGAACTAAAACACACATGTAACCGTAGATAAGATCTGGAGAGTAAGAGAGATAAGAATTAGGAACTAAAACACACATGTAACCGTAGATTAGATCTGGAGAGTGAGAGAGATAAGAGTTAGGAACTAAAACACACATGTAACCGTAGATAAGATCTGGAGAGTGAGAGAGATAAGATTTAGGAACTAAAACACACATGTAACCGTAGATAAGATCTGGAGAGTGAGAGAGATAAGAGTTAGGAACTAAAACACACATGTAACCGTAGATAAGATCTGGAGAGTGAGAGAGATAAGAGTTAGGAACTAAAACACACATGTAACCGTAGATAAGATCTGGAGAGTGAGAGAGATAAGAGTTAGGAACAAAAACACACATGTAACCGTAGATAAGATCTGGCGAGTGAGAGAGATAAGATTTAGGAACTAAAACTCACATGTAATCATAGATAAGATCTGGAGAGTGAGAGAGATAAGAGTTAGGAACTAAAACACACATGTAACCGTAGATAAGATCTGGAGAGTGAGAGAGATAAGAGTTAGGAACTAAAACACACACTTAACCGTAGATAAGATCTGGAGAGTGAGAGAGATAAGAGTTATAGGAACTAAAACTCACATGTAAGTGTAGATAAGATCTGGAGAGTGAGAGAGATAAGAGTTAGGAACTAAAACACACATGTAACTATAGATAAGATCTGGAGAGTGAGAGAGATAAGAGTTAGGAACTAAAACACACATGTAACTATAGATAAGATCTGGAGAGTGAGAGAGATAAGAGTTATAGGAACTAAAACACACACTTAACCGTAGATAAGATCTGGAGAGTGAGAGAGATAAGATTTAGGAACTAAAACTCACATGTAACCTTAGATAAGATCTGGAGAGTGAGAGAGATAAGAGTTAGGAACTAAAACACACATGAAACCGTAGATAAGATCTGGAGAGTGAGAGAGATAAGAGTTAGGAACTAAAACACACATGTAATCGTATATAAGATCTGGAGAGTGAGAGAGATAAGAGTTAGGAACTAAAACACACATGTAACCGTAGATAAGATCTGGAGAGTGAGAGAGATAAGAGTTAGGAACTAAAACTCACATGTAACCGTAGATAAGATCTGGTGAGTGAGAGATAGGAATTAGGAACTAAAACTCACATGTAACCGTAGATAAGATCTGGAGAGTGAGAGAGATAAGAGTTAGGAACTAAAACATACACTCATCTACAGGGCTCCTCTGAATTAATTAAGGATTGGAAACTCAACCATCGATGAATTCTACCAGTCATAAAATTTGGCTGGTGTGTAAAGTTTGGTTAATTGGAAAACGAAAAGATTCACAAGATTTTGTAATAGTTTCTGATATTAATTATCATCCAATATTTGCCAACCGTCCCTATTTAGTGAGGTTCCTTGGGGTCAACGAATAATTCTTTTATCAACTAGATGTGTAAGGTTTCAATTAACACAAACCTGGGTCATAATGTAAGCATACAACATTTGCTGCACTGCCAGTTGGACATGTAGGTCTGCATGCTTGAAACACCTGGTCAACGACTTAGTAGCTGAATGAGCTGCGACTTGTTAAAAACAAGCGATAAAAAAATCTTAGATATCCAATCAAACTTGCACCTACCTTTCATGAATTTGAACTCAAACACCATAATCCATAGTTTAAGTTGTCAAACACTCGTTAATACAGGTGTAGGGGGGACCAGGTGTACCTGTCAGGACTATACAGCTTATTATCCACACTGATGCACTCAGTAATCATCTAGAACTTCTACATAGGAAACCAATGAAAGTTAATACTGTATGTAATTAATATCCATCTGTTGTTTAAATGTGTTCTGAACTGCTATCGTTGGTACAAATGGTGACAACACATTGTGTTGTGTATATAAGAGGGTAACACTTGTAGTAATTTGTCATGTCCAATCATCTGGAGCCAGCTCCACTACAGTGAACCCCTACACTGCTGTATGGTAGTGAGCTGGTACCAACACTACAGTCACATGTGAATTGGAAGATTCTGGACCCACAGGGACCTGATTCTGGTCAATAAAAGAAGGGATGACCAGGCTGTCAGGTAAAAGTCAAAGCAAGAACAGTTCATCAACTGTCTATTCAGTCCTAATTTATCGACCTATATTCAGTCACTACCTCTTACAAGAATATTTAGTCAACACCTCTTACAGGAATCACCTGTCACCACATCTTACAGGAACCTTCTGTATCCTACAGGAACCTTCTGTATCCTACAGGATCCTTCTGTCTCCTACAGAAACCTTCTGTCTCCTACAAGAACTATGTCTCCTACAAGAGCTATGTCTCCTACAGGAACCTTCTGTATCCTACAGGAACCTTCTGTCTCCTACAGAAACCTTCTCTCTCCTACAGAAACCTTCTCTCTCCTACAGAAACCTTCTGTCTCCTACAGGATCCTTCTGTCTCCTACAGGAACCTTCTCTCTCCTACAGAAATCTTCTGTCTCCTACAAGAACTATGTCTCCTGCAAGAGCTATGTCTCCTACAGGAACCTTCTGTCTCCTACAGAAACCTTCTGTCTCCTACAGAAACCTTCTGTCTCCTACAGGGACCTTCTGTCTCCTACAGGATCCTTCTGTCTCCTACAGAAACCTTCTGTCTCCTTCAAGAACTATGTCTCCTACAAGAGCTATGTCTCCTACAGGAACCTTCTGTCTCCTACAGGAACCTTCTCTCTCCGACAGAAATCTTCTGTCCCCTACAGAAACCTTCTGTCTCCTACAAGAACTATGTCTCCTACAAGAGCTATGTCTCCTACAGGAACCTTCTGTCTCCTACAGGAACCTTCTGTCTCCTACAGGAACCTTCTCTCTCCGACAGAAATCTTCTGTCCCCTACAGAAACCTTCTGTCTCCTACAGAAACCTTCTGACTCCTACAGAAACCTTCTGACTCCTACAGGAACCTTCTGTCTCCTACAGGAACCTTCTCTCTCCTACAGGAACCTTCTCTCTCCTACAGAAACCTTCTCTCTCCTACAGAAACCTTCTGACTCCTACAGAAACCTTCTCTCTCCTACAGGAACCTTCTCTCTCCTACAGGAACCTTCTTTCTCCTACAGGAACCTTCTGACTCCTACAGAAACCTTCTCTCTCCTACAGGAACCTTCTCTCTCCTACAGGAACCTTCTGTCTCCTACAGGAACCTTCTCTCTCCTACAGAAACCTTCTGTCTCCTACAAGAACTATGTCTCCTACAAGAGCTATGTCTCCTACAGGAACCTTCTGTATCCTACAGGAACCTTCTGTCTCCTACAGAAACCTTCTCTCTCCTACAGAAACCTTCTCTCTCCTACAGAAACCTTCTGTCTCCTACAGGATCCTTCTGTCTCCTACAGGAACCTTCTCTCTCCTACAGAAATCTTCTGTCTCCTACAAGAACTATGTCTCCTGCAAGAGCTATGTCTCCTACAGGAACCTTCTGTCTCCTACAGAAACCTTCTGTCTCCTACAGAAACCTTCTGTCTCCTACAGGGACCTTCTGTCTCCTACAGGATCCTTCTGTCTCCTACAGAAACCTTCTGTCTCCTTCAAGAACTATGTCTCCTACAAGAGCTATGTCTCCTACAGGAACCTTCTGTCCCCTACAGAAACCTTCTGTCTCCTACAAGAACTATGTCTCCTACAAGAGCTATGTCTCCTACAGGAACCTTCTGTCTCCTACAGGAACCTTCTGTCTCCTACAGGAACCTTCTCTCTCCGACAGAAATCTTCTGTCACCTACAGAAACCTTCTGTCTCCTACAAGAACCTTCTGTCTCCTACAGAAACCTTCTGACTCCTACAGGAACCTTCTGTCTCCTACAGGAACCTTCTCTCTCCTACAGGAACCTTCTCTCTCCTACAGAAACCTTCTCTCTCCTACAGAAACCTTCTGACTCCTACAGAAACCTTCTCTCTCCTACAGGAACCTTCTCTCTCCTACAGGAACCTTCTTTCTCCTACAGGAACCTTCTGACTCCTACAGAAACCTTCTCTCTCCTACAGGAACCTTCTCTCTCCTACAGGAACCTTCTGTCTCCTACAGGAACCTTCTCTCTCCTACAGAAATCTTCTGTCTCCTACAAGAACTATGTCTCCTGCAAGAGCTATGTCTCCTACAGGAACCTTCTGTCTCCTACAGAAACCTTCTGTCTCCTACAAGAACTATGTATCCTACAGAAACCTTCTGTCTCCTACAAGAACTATGTCTCCTACAAGAGCTATGTCTCCTACAGGAACCTTCTGTCTCCTACAGAAACCTTCTCTCTCCTACAGGAACCTTCTGTCTCCTACAGAAACCTTCTGTCTCCTACAGAAACCTTCTCTCTCCTACAGAAACCTTCTGTCTCCTACAGGATCCTTCTGTCTCCTACAGAAACCTTCTCTCTCCTACAGAAACCTTCTGTCTCCTACAGGAACCGTCTGTCTCCTACAGGAACCTTCTCTCTCCTACAGAAATCTTCTGTCTCCTACAAGAACTATGTCTCCTGCAAGAGCTAAGTCTCCTACAGGAACCTTCTGTCTCCTACAGAAACCTTCTGTCTCCTACAGGGACCTTCTGTCTCCTACAGAAACCTTCTGTCTCCTACAAGAACTATGTCTCCTTCAAGAGCTATGTCTCCTACAGGAACCTTCTGTCTCCTACAGAAACCTTCTGTCTCCTACAGAAACCT
Source organism: Pecten maximus (assembly GCF_902652985.1). NCBI lineage: Eukaryota > Metazoa > Mollusca > Bivalvia > Pectinida > Pectinidae > Pecten > Pecten maximus. The sequence continues at coordinate 30,624,347 of NC_047019.1, forward strand.
TCTGTCTCCTACAGGAACCTTCTTTCTCCTACAGAAATCTTCTGTCTCCTACAGGAACCTTCTGTCTCCTATAAGAACTATGTCTCCTACAGGAACCTTCTGTCTCCTACAGGATCCTTCTGTCTCCTACAGAAACCTTCTCTCTCCTACAGAAACCTTCTGTCTCCTACAGGAACCGTCTGTCTCCTACAGGAACCTTCTCTCTCCTACAGAAATCTTCTGTCTCCTACAAGAGCTATGTCTCCTACAAGAGCTATGTCTCCTACAGGAACCTTCTGTCTCCTACAGGAATCAAAAGTTGAATTATTTGTAAAACATTTTATTGGTGCTATTCTGATTTTTATTAAAACATTACTTATTACTGATTAAGTAGATTCTTTTTTTCACCATGGCAACTGAATTCTTTAACACCACCCAATGGATCCACCTCCTCAACAGTTCCTGTCTCCCACATATAGCACAGGTCATTTGTCATCCTTTAGTATATGGGAGGTGGTCAATATCTTCAAGGATCAGCAATCAGAGAGGTCAGAGTGATGGACGGATACTTAAGGAACACTGAAGCTGGTCAGACAAATAGCATAGATGTATCAGAATCGGTGAATCTTGGTGTGTACCAGAACCCTTGTGCTGGAAGTAATTGAATACCTTTAACAGAATCAGTAGTTAAGTGGTATACATGAACATCCTGACAAAATTATTTGTACAGAACTCTGACAGCAGCTGTCACCATTCTTTCCCTCCCATAAACCATTAACTCTATCCAGCCCTTCTCAAGTGTGTAAATATATAACCCATCCACAAATGGTTAAATTTCTACCATAAATCATACACACTTAGCCATTAATAATAAGTGAATTGACAAGTAGTTGTACTGTACTAATTGCCAGACAGTGCATGAAACCGTTAATTCACATCAATTCATGTCCTGTTTTCATTAAACCCTCGACAGAAAATACATACTCCCTCTGTGCCAACATGTAGTATAGGAATTTTTGGCATTTATGGGAATACACACAAGATTTTTTTTAGAGAATGAGATGGTTAGATAATTACCTGTGTACAACATAATCCATTAGTTGTTTATGCACCAAATATCAATGATATCTTTATAGGGACTGGTTAATGGTTTAACGGGTGTCAGTGTTGGATAACATAGTCCGGGTCGGCAGTGACGGATGACATCACCTGTATAGGGTAACGACTCCTGATCAGGCAGTGTGCATCAACATGACCCGGCAGTAATCAGCCGAACTGATCCAGTGACTTACTTCAATACAGTTATTGATGGTGATAACAATGAACATGTTACAATTCAATTACTGTTACCAATGTTATATAGCATAACATCTCTGTGTCTACTGGAGCAGCGATCTGCTAATGTCACATCATTATTCTGTTTGAAATACAGCTGATAACAATCACAATCAGGGTCAGCCTAATCACAGTCCCCTAATTACCAATAGAGAAGAATATCTGTCCTTCCCATACAGATGTTGGTGACCTATTATCCTGAACATGATCAGCATTTTTTTTTTTTTTTTCTGTTTTCTTGCCAATTACATTATATAATACTTGGCACCAGCATCACAAAACACTTAACAACACTTTTTTTTAAAAGTACAGTAGAGGATTACAAAATTAATTTGATGAAAAATATCTGAGTTCAAGAGTTAGAGAAGTGTTTCAGCTAAAATGACAAAGAAATTAGGAGCTAGCAATTGAATAAGTAATTATCCACGGTGAACATTGCCAACATATTCTCGTTTATGGTATGGAAAATATATAATTTTTATAGAAATACAGTTTAAGTGTTCATGAGCTATTTTTGTCATTGCAAGATCACTTCTTTAAAGTGAATATCTCGACAAATTAATTTCCTTGCACTACATAAAAACAGTAAAATGATTCATTCACACAAGCCTCGATCCATTTATGATATTATCCCAGAGGGACCTTGGCACCCACCAATGAATGATCTTTATTAGGTCTATGTAAAACTGATCTTTTCTCTATTCTCCTCATCTTCCTCATTTTCCCATTTGAAAGCAAGTGGAACAAAATATGTAAAAACCTATAAATCAAGCTTGAGAAAAATCCTTTTAGTTCTCCTGAAGAAATAGATTTAACAAACTTCCGTCAAAATCCAAGATGGCTGCATGTCTATCAGCCATTTTTTTTTTTTTTTTTCTGTATGAAAATTGAATAAGAACAACTGAGGAATACGCACATTGGCAAGATTCCCCCCACCTTCCCCCACACAGTGCATTTAGCAGTATCCTCCCCTTGGTGAGTTTGCTATATTACCCAAACTCACTGAGTTTGACAATCCCCCTCCCCTTGGTAATTCTGCTATATCACCCAAACTCACTGAGTTTGATGATACCTCTCACCTTAGTGAGTCTACAATGATACCTCTCACCTTGGTGAGTCTACAATGATACCTCTCACCTTGGTGAGTCTACAATGATACCTCTCACCTTGGTGAGTCTACAATGATACCTCTCACCTTAGTGAGTCTACAATGATACCTCTCACCTTAGTGAGTCTACAATGATACCTCTCACCTTAGTGAGTCTACAATGATACCTCTCACCTTGGTGAGTCTACAATGATACCTCTCACCTTGGTGAGTCTACAATGATACCTCTCACCTTGGTGAGTCTACAATGATACCTCTCACCTTAGTGAGTCTACAATGATACCTCTCACCTTGGTGAGTCTACAATGATACCTCTCACCTTAGTGAGTCTACAATGATACCTCTCACCTTGGTGAGTCAACAATGATACCTCTCACCTTGGTGAGTCTACAATGATACCTCTCACCTTAGTGAGTCTACAATGATACCTCTCACCTTGGTGAGTCTACAATGATACCTCTCACCTTGGTGAGTCTACAATGATACCCCTCACCTTGGTGAGTCTACAATGATACCTCTCACCTTGGTGAGTCTACAATGATACCTCTCACCTTGGTGAGTCTACAATGATACCTCTCACCTTGGTGAGTCTACAATGATACCTCTCACCTTGGTGAGTCTACAATGATACCCCTCACCTTGGTGAGTCTACAATGATACCTCTCACCTTGGTGAGTCAACTACAATGATACCTCTCATCTTGGTGAGTCTACAATGATACCTCTCACCTTGGTGAGTCTACAATGATACCTCTCACTTTGGTGAGTTTGCTGTTCCCCCACTCATAATGTTACTATTTGACAGTCCTGTGTTCGACAGTCCCCCTAAATGCAGTGTGTATGAGATCCCCTCACACTATTTGACAGTCCTGTGTTTGACAGTCCCCCTAAACACAGTGTGTATGAGATCCCCTCACACTATTTGACAGTCCTGTGTTCGACAGTCCCCCTAAACACAGTGTGTATGAGATCCCCTCACACTATTTGACAGTCCTGTGTTTGACAGTCCCCCTAAACACAGTGTGTATGAGATCCCCTCACACTATTTGACAGTCCTGTGTTCGACAGTCCCCCTAAACGCAGTGTGTATGAGATCCCCTCACAGTATTTGACAGTCCTGTGTTCGACAGTCCCCCTAAACACAGTGTGTATGAGATCCCCTCACACTATTTGACAGTCCTATGTTCGACAGTCCCCCTAAATACAGTGTGTATGAGATCCCCTCACACTATTTGACATTCCTGTGTTCGACAGTCCCCCTAGACACAGTGTGTATGAGATCCCCTCACACTATTTGACAGTCCTGTGTTCGACAGTCCCCCTAAACACAGTGTGTATGAGATCCCCTCACACTATTTGACAGTCCTGTGTTCGACAGTCCCCCTAAACGCAGTGTGTATGAGATCCCCTCACACTATTTGACAGTCCTGTGTTCGACAGTCCCCCTAAACACAGTGTGTATGAGATCCCCTCACACTATTTGACAGTCCTATGCTCGACAGTCCCCCTAAATACAATGTGTATGAGATCCCCTCACACTATTTGACATTCCTGTGTTCGACAGTCCCCCTAAACACAGTGTGTATGAGATCCCCTCACACTATTTGACAGTCCTGTGTTCGACAGTCCCCCTAAACGCAGTGTGTATGAGATCCCCTCACACTATTTGACAGTCCTGTGTTCGACAGTCCCCCTAAACACAGTGTGTATGAGATCCCCTCACACTATTTGACAGTCCTGTGTTCGACAGTCCCCCTAAACGGAGTGTGTATGAGATCCCCTCACACTATTTGACAGTCCTGTGTTCGACAGTCCCCCTAAACACAGTGTGTATGAGAACCCCTCACACTATTTGACAGTCCTGTGTTCGACAGTCCCCCTAAACACAGTGTGTATGAGATCCCCTCACACTATTTGACAGTCCTATGTTCGACAGTCCCCCTAAACACAGTGTGTATGAGATCCCCTCACACTATTTGACAGTCCTATGTTCGACAGTCCCGTGTGTATGAGATCCCCTCACACTATTTGACAGTCCTGTGTTCGACAGTCCCGTGTGTATGAGAACCCCTCACACTATTTGACAGTCCTATGTTCGACAGTCCCCCTAAACACAGTGTGTATGAGAACCCCTCACACTATTTGACAGTCCTATGTTCGACAGTCCCCCTAAACACAGTGTGTATGAGATCCCCTCACACTATTTGACAGTCCTGTGTTTGACAGTCCCCCTAAACACAGTGTGTATGAGATCCCCTCACACTATTTGACAGTCCTGTGTTCGACAGTCCCCCTAAACACAGTGTGTATGAGATCCCCTCACACTATTTGACAGTCCTATGTTCGACAGTCCCCCTAAACAGTGTGTATGAGATCCCCTCACACTATTTGACAGTCCTATGTTCGACAGTCCCCCTAAACACAGTGTGTATGAGATCCCCTCACACTATTTGACAGTCCTATGTTCGACAGTCCCCCTAAACACAGTGTGTATGAGATCCCCTCACACTATTTGACAGTCCTGTGTTTGACAGTCCCCCTAAACACAGTGTGTATGAGATCCCCTCACACTATTTGACAGTCCTGTGTTCGACAGTCCCCCTAAACACAGTGTGTATGAGATCCCCTCACACTATTTGACAGTCCTATGTTCGACAGTCCCGTGTGTATGAGATCCCCTCACACTATTTGACAGTCCTGTGTTCGACAGTCCCGTGTGTATGAGAACCCCTCACACTATTTGACAGTCCTATGTTCGACAGTCCCCCTAAACACAGTGTGTATGAGAACCCCTCACACTATTTGACAGTCCTATGTTCGACAGTCCCCCTAAACACAGTGTGTATGAGATCCCCTCACACTATTTGACAGTCCTGTGTTCGACAGTCCCCCTAAACACAGTGTGTATGAGATCCCCTCACACTATTTGACAGTCCTGTGTTCGACAGTCCCCCTAAACACAGTGTGTATGAGATCCCCTCACACTATTTGACAGTCCTATGTTCGACAGTCCCCCTAAACAGTGTGTATGAGATCCCCTCACACTATTTGACAGTCCTGTGTTTGACAGTCCCCCTAAACACAGTGTGTATGAGATCCCCTCACACTATTTGACAGTCCTGTGTTCGACAGTCCCCCTAAACACAGTGTGTATGAGATCCCCTCACACTATTTGACAGTCCTATGTTCAACAGTCCTGTATTCGACAGTCCCGTGTGTATGAGATCCCCTCACACTATTTGACAGTCCTGTGTTCGACAGTCCCCCTAAACACAGTGTGTATGAGATCCCCTCACACTATTTGACAGTCCTGTGTTCGACAGTCCCCCTAAACACAGTGTGTATGAGATCCCCTCACACTATTTGACAGTCCTGTGTTCGACAGTCCCTCGTGTATGAGATCCCCTCACACTATTTGACAGTCCTGTGTTCGACAGTCCCCCTAAACACAGTGTGTATGAGATCCCCTCACACTATTTGACAGTCCTATGTTCAACAGTCCTGTATTCGACAGTCCCGTGTGTATGAGATCCCCTCACACTATTTGACAGTCCTGTGTTCGACAGTCCCCCTAAACACAGTGTGTATGAGATCCCCTCACACTATTTGACAGTCCTGTGTTCGACAGTCCCCCTAAACACAGTGTGTATGAGATCCCCTCACACTATTTGACAGTCCTGTGTTCGACAGTCCCTCGTGTATGAGATCCCCTCACACTATTTGACAGTCCTGTGTTCGACAGTCCCCCTAAACACAGTGTGTATGAGATCCCCTCACACTATTTGACAGTCCTGTGTTTGACAGTCCTATGTTTGACAGTCCCGTGTGTATGAGATCCCCTCACACTATTTGACAGTCCTGTGTTCGACAGTCCTATGTTCGACAGTCCCCCTAAACAGTGTGTATGAGATCCCCAGCTCACCTCCCAGAGTTTAATGGTCCCCATCACCTAACATTCCCCCAGTGACAAATGACAGATTCTACTGGAGGAGAGAGTTATAACACCCTACACATTGCTGTAGTAATAACCACATAATTGATCATTACGATAACTACTTGTCATACCTACTTGTTCCAGCAGCTCTGTGGAAAGCTCTGTCAGCTTTCATCTTACAAATATCAACGATGATTTGTAAATTACTGTTTTCCATTTTGTTGATTATTCGTCTCCATTTTATTTCATGCATAATTGTATTAACTCCAACATACTCTGCCTGCAGTTACTTGATTTGTTTTGATTTTTTTTACAAATCACCTTTTTGTACAAAATATTGACCTAAGCTGACAGTGTAATGAGGAACCTGGAGTCTCCACAGCCTATCAATGACTAGGATCAATAACTCGGTGATTGGCCTGGTTTACACTTCCGATAATTAATCTGTATATCAACTGACTATGATGTGATTATTTCGGTCAATCAGACAGTCATATTGATTGGTTCCATTCATTAGACTTTCTCAATAGAATCATTTTATCCTGACAAATACTCAGTTACTGGTAAATCGTCATCCTATAACCGATATAGCTGTCATGTCTGCCCTGGACTTCTAATAACCCCTGGCATCCGAGTCAGGTAATGCAATCAAGCTCTATTTTGTAATTACAAGGGAGCAATACCAGGTATGGCACTACCTGGTAACCACAGGGCGATACCATAGATAGCATGAAGTCAAGCTGCAATAGTAATCAATGGAAATTATATCAGGATAATTATTGACAGAGAAAATATATATACACAACAGAAGAATCCTTTCTACTTCCTAAAGCAAACATTGATTGACAAAATTAAAACAGTTAGTTCCCAGACCATTACATGCAGCACTGATCCGACAGTCGATTATAACAGGCAAGTTAAAAACTGTGATACACAGTTAGGTGTACTATCATGTAATACAATGTTAGCCAGGGGGTTGGCTTATGGAAGGACAATTAATGAAGATGTCTTTTTACTCAACTGACTGGTAATAAATCCATGAGGATGGGCTACTATATAGCGGAACTGGACTGGGTCAATCATCTGAGACCAGGTAGCTCAGCTGGTAGAGTGTCCATCTAGAGTTTGAAGGGTCTAGGGTTCAAACACTCATTTGGCTGCTACATTTCCTCTTTTTTCTGTTACATAATTGTGCGAGTTTGCCAGCCTTTGTTTAAAGCATTGGGAGTAAACTTAGCAAGGGGATACCCGAACTTGTGGTTTTAGGCAGCGAAGACTTGAAAAAAAAGGGAGGAATGTAGTGGAACTGGACTGGGTCGAACATCGGTGACCAGGTAGCTCAGTTGGTAGAGCACCCGGCTAGTGTTCGGAGGTTCCAGGTTCAAACTCCTGTCTAGCTGCTACATATGTTCCTGTTACATAATTGGCGAGCTTGCCTACTCTTGTTTAAAGCATTTGGAGTATGCTTAGCAAGGGGATATCTTACCTGTGGTCTACTTACAAAAAAGGAGAGAGGAATGTAGCGAAACTGGACTGGGGTGATTACTGGTGACCAGGTAGCTTAGTTAGTACAGTGTCCATCTAGAGTATGGAGGGTTCCACCCCGGTCTGGCTGCTACATTTTCTCTTTCTCCCGTTACAATTACATATAACATGGCTTATTGCTGGATGAATATAGTAATATTTTACAGTACAGTCCAGAATTTCTTAAGCAACTACAGGATGTAAACATGTACTGAGTACAGCCATTGATGTTAGATCACTCTAACTCTATTAGATCTATGATTAGTAACGGCTTGCCGTTGAATACTTGGTAGAACATAATATTCTTTTGAAGCATTTAAGAAATGAATTCCTTTACATACTCTAAATTCATAATTATCTTACATACTTATTGATGGTAACACCCATACTGACCTTGATGTTTTATATTACCATACAACTGTTTATCTAAATAGAGTCGGGAGAATTAACTCAACTATTTTCATGAGGACCCTTTATTTCAGGATAATGTCATTACAGAAGAGAAAAGCTGAAACGTTCAGTATGAATCCTTCCTCTTGTATATCTTCACAGGGATTGATTAAGTACTTTTCATGTCAGTAATATGTTACCATAACTTTAGTATACATATTCTATACATACAGTCATCTTGGTATTCCCAAACAAGGGATTTCAATTAATCCCACTTACCTTCCCAACTATAGAGATACATATGTATGTCAACAAACTGATAAATAATAATATCTCCCTACATATCTCATTAACACTGATAAATAATAATGTCTCCCTATATATCTCATCAACAGACTGATAAATAATAATGTCTCCCTATATATCTCATTAACACTGATAAATAATAATGTCTCCCTATATATCTCATCAACAGACTGATAAATAATAATGTCTCCCTATATATCTCATTAACACTGATAAATAATAATGTCTCCCTATATATCTCATCAACAGACTGATAAATAATAATGTCTCCCTATATATCTCATTAACACTGATAAATAATAATGTCTCCCTATATATCTCATCAACAGACTGATAAATAATAATATCTCTGTATATCTCATTAATACAGATAAATAATAATGTCTCCCTATATATCTCATTAACACAGATAAATAATAATGTCTCCCTATATGTCTCATTAACACAGATAAATAATAATGTCTCCCTATATATCTCATTAACACTGATAAATAATAATATCTCCCTATATATCTCATCAACAGACTGATAAATAATAATGTCTCCCTGTATGTCTCATCAACAGACTGATAAATAATAATGTCTCCCTGTATGTCTCATCAACAGACTGATAAATAATAATGTCTCCCTGTATGTCTCATCAACAGACTGATAAATAATAATGTCTCCCTGTATGTCTCATCAACAGACTGATAAATATTAATGTCTCCCTGTATGTCTCATCAACACAGATAAATATTAATGTCTCTTTACATATCTCATCAACAGCCTGATAAATAATAATGTCTCCCTGTATGTCTCATCAACAAACTGATAAATAATAATGTCTCCCTGTATGTCTCATCAACAGACTGATAAATAATAATGTACTATCCTATATGTCTCATCAACAGACTGATAAATAATAATGTCTCCCTATATGTCTCATCAACAGACTGATAAATAATAATGTCTCCCTGTATGTCCTATAAACAGATTTGTAAATAATAATGTCTCCCTATATGTCTCATCAACAGACTGATAAATAATAATGTCTCCCTGTATGTCTCATCAACAGACTGATAAATAATAATGTCTCCCTGTAATATTGTCTCATCAACAGACTGATAAATAAAAATGTCTCCCTTTAAGTTCACACAAACAATATATCTATGTTCTATATTGTGTAACTCTAAACAATAAATAATTGTACTAGGAAGCTATCGAGAGTAAACAGGGTAAACTTTATATATTGTTATTATTATTATATAACCATAAAAAATGATGGAAGACTGTCGACCTCAGGGACACAAACACCAGTGGCAATCTGTACATACTTAAACTTTTACTGGAGTGATCATCTGAACGAAAACAGTTGTCTTCTGTGAAGTTCTAAGGTCAGGGCTTCAAACAATTCCACAAAGAGATATTATGTACATTTGCTGTGTGGATCTAGTCTTGTATCTGTTTCTAGGGAAGAGACATTCTCGTTTTAACACTGCATCTGCTACTTCAGCCTTACAGCAAGTGTTCTCTATGGAAATGAGAACTCATCAACGCCTTTTTATTCCTGAGAATTTTTACCCTACTGCTGATTTCTGATCACGATCGGAGCCACCGTATCAGGAATGTTCTTTCTTCGCCCCAAATGGACTTTATATTGTAGCCTGCGTTTAGGCTAGGTACTATAAACTATTTATAGATAAGTTAATATATTATTGGGGGAAATCAATGAATTTGATTTAGAAAGTCCACTTCAGGTGCCCAACCTATACACGAATGTTCTATTTCCTATGTAAAATCATCAACATATAAATGGCCAGTGTTTCTACATCGGGCATGAAATTTGAATTTTTATATCAACATATATATCATTGCGAAAGGGTTTTCCTTTCATTTACAGATTTACACTCAAGCCAAGTCTATTGTAATGCTTCTTATTGGATATCATATTATTCATAAAGAGGACATATGTATGTAAATGAATGGATTGAATATCATAAAAAACATTATTTAAATGTATAGGGCTGCTATCTTGATTTAATATCTGCATTTTTTTATCACTATGGGATAGGATATTGTTGAATAAAATCTCAGAAGCACAAGCTTACAGTTCTTCGGCAATACAGTGTTAAAATGTTCACTCTGATTGAGTATAAGGTTTCAAAAAAATGATAGAATTACCAAAGAAATCAGCAACTATCAGATTTAGTTCACAAATAGTTCCAATCCATAACCATATATAAGCTCTTACATATTCATTGTAAAACCATAGTAATAATATTATACATACAAATCAAATTGATCAGTTTTCTTATTTGTTTTTATTAATTTGTGTTTTGGAACAAGAGTACTGCAGGGCTCAACAATGTACACCCAGCTGATGCCAAAGTGACATAGATTCCTGAATCAAAATCATAAATAAAATCAGGAACAGATATCTGGAAAATATCAAAAATTGTGAAATCAAAATTAATTCTGCTCGAGAAAACAAAACTACATATCCTAATGAAAAAACTTCAAAATTTCAAAACAATTGGTTGAAAACTGGGAAAACAGACTTCAGGGAGCCCGCAGCCTCTGACCCAGCCTTTGTCTGTATACAAAAAATGGTCTGGTTAGGTTAAATATGAGTAAACAAGCCTCGGTATAATTGATTTTGATAGCTGTTCTTGAGCTAGGCAAACCTCTGTGGGATTAACATTAGAAACACTCTTTAGATAATATGTTAAAGCCAAGAGCATGTTATCTTAAGTTTGGCTAGTTGGAATTTCCCTAAGAGAGCCAGAGTTCACTTTTTACATTTTTACATTACTCCTATATTCTGCCTGTGTACAGAGTCTATCAGGTATCAAACTGGCTGGATTATTCAGTTTTATAGTTCTATTTGTTATGGAACGATTATAAATTCTGTTTTATCTGTCATGATGTTTTAATTAACATAACTTCACACTTGCTTCAGTGAACTACAATATGACCTTTATATAGTGTATAGTACTACTACAGTTTGGAGTGGCCTAGGTTTTACTTCTTGTTTTGTGTCATCCTTATAGGTATCTAGGAAATATTAGCCATCTATCAGTTACTTTGTTTGTCCCCTTCAATACATTTTTAGGTTGTTTTTACTGCCTTTTTCTTATGGCATGAATAAACATATGGTTCAAATTGCCATACAATTTTTCATATTTTATTATTATTATTTTTCCTTTGTTTGTGAAAAGGGAGGTAACCTTATACTGTTCAGAATGCCATGAGATCTACCCATAAATAGCTGTGCTACAGACATTGGATGGTTTCTATATTCCTCCTGTCTTTTGTTCAGTGTACAGTTCTGATTACATACATTACTAGTGTGTTTTTCAACAGGTACACTCTTCTAAATTTTACTCACGTGTGACAGCTTTCAATTGCCATCCATACAAATATATATTAGCTTTTTGTCACTTTTAAGACCAAGAAATGGAACCTCATGTCACTTTTAGCACCTAGAAATGGAACCTCATAGAAGATCCATGGTGAAAACAAAGAGATGAGGTAGTCATTGTCCTTCGATCCTCAAACATGTGGAACATCCATGAAGACCTTCTCTGTGTCTCAAGTCTGACATTAAATGTCATCCACCTATTATCAACTTGGACCAAGGTTAATTGTATTTTTAGCTAGTTCTCTGACTTCCTAACTTAGCTAGTCTATCATTATGAGTCCTGTATGACCCCATTTCCTCAAGCAACCTTGAACTTGTATAAACAGACAAATCAATGTCAACAAGGAAATGGTGACTAATGACAAACAGAATCCTCGTCCTGTCCTTGACCTTTCATTAGAGGTCATTAGGTCATTAGTAATCACTAATTTCTATACTATTTGTGCTGGTTGATAGCTTAACCACTGAACACAGAACTCACAAGACATACTACATCTACTGTACAGTAGGTAGATGTTAAGATGCGGGTTAAAATCCAATTACTACAGAAAATCCTATAGCTCCAAGTTCTTGAAAATAGTCCATAAATTACTTTTTTTAAACTTTTGTACAATTCAGGAAAGAAAGAAAAATCTATAAAGATTGTCGCTCAGATAAATCTTATGTCTTGCGCCTGGCAATAGCTGTCGAGAAAATTAAGGAAATGAATGCGGTTTTCTTTGCCTAAGCTTGAGTCAGGTTTGCGTAACATTCAATGATTTATCATATATCCATACATAGATACTTTCAGACAAATACCCAACACCAAATTTAAACATGGATAAATTGCAAAGAAATGTGAAAAAAAAGTCTGATGAAAACAAATGTATAATTCTCAGAAGCCAAAAATACATAACAAGCTCTATTTATTTATTTGGGGGGTTTTTTCAGAAAAAGGAATCAAGAAGTTACCAAGTCCAAATACAATGGGTATCTTTATGGACTTTCAAGGAAATTAATTAAATAACACCTGATTTACATAGCTCACTATTATTTAGAGTTCCACTATTACAGCTATAGTTAGCCTTAGGATCCTCACTGCCTCATCTATAACCATTACTATCTCCTCCATATAAATACACTGTCATCCTATATAACCATTACTATCCCCTCCACATAAATACACTTGTCTTATCCTATATAACCATTACTATCTCCTCCATATAAATACACTGTCTTATCCTATATAACCATTACTATCTCCTCCATATAAATACACTGTCTTATCCTATATAACCATTACTATCCCCTCCATATAAATACACTGTCTTATCCTATATAACCATTACTATCTCCTCCATATAAATACACTGTCTTATCCTATATAACCATGACTATCTCCTCCATATAAATACACTGTCTTATCCTATATAACCATGACTATCCCCTCCATATAAATACACTGTCTTATCCTATATAACCATTACTATCTCCTCCATATAAATACACTGTCTTATCCTATATAACCATTACTATCTCCTCCATATAAATACACTGTCTTATCCTATATAACCATTACTATCTCCTCCATATAAATACACTGTCTTATCCTATATAACCATTACTATCTCCTCCATATAAATACACTGTCTTATCCTATATAACCATTACTATCTCCTCCATATAAATACACTGTCTTATCCTATATAACCATTACTATCTCCTCCATATAAATACACTGTCTTATCCTATATAACCATTACTATCTCCTCAATATAAATACACTGTCTTATCCTATATAACCATTACTATACCCTCCATATAAATACAGTCTTATCCTATATAACCATTACTATCCCCTCCATATAAATACACTATCTTATCCTATATAACCATTACTATCCCCTCCATATAAATACACTGTCTTATCCTATATAACCATTACTATCTCCTCCATATAAATACACTGTCTTATCCTATATAACCATTACTATCTCCTCCATATAAATACACTGTCTTATCCTATATAACCATTACTATACCCTCCATATAAATACACTGTCTTATCCTATATAACCATTACTATACCCTCCATATAAATACACTGTCTTATCCTATATAACCATTACTATCTCCTCCATATAAATACACTGTCTTATCCTATATAACCATTACTATCTCCTCCATATAAATACACTGTCTTATCCTATATAACCATGACTATCTCCTCCATATAAATACACTGTCTTATCCTATATAACCATTACTATCTCCTCCATATAAATACACTGTCTTATCCTATATAACCATTACTATCTCCTCCATATAAATACACTGTCTGATCCTATATAACCATTACTATCTCCTCCATATAAATACACTGTCTTATCCTATATAACCATTACTATCTCCTCCATATAAATACACTGTCTTATCCTATATAACCATTACTATCTCCTCCATATAAATACACTGTCTTATCCTATAACATACTATCCTCCATAATACCTTATCCTATATAACCATTACTATCTCCTCCATATAAATACACTGTCTTATCCTATATAACCATTACTATCTCCTCCATATAAATACACTGTCTTATCCTATATAACAATTACTATCCCCTCTATATAAATACTACTGTCCTCTCCACATTACTACTTCTCATCAATATAGTCGTAATATGGTTTCTCTACTAACATCATATTGATAACTATAACTGTTTATGTAAATAAGTTTTCACCAGAAACAGACCCTTATTAATTTTTTAACGATTTAGTACACTGTTTTTGTCAAAGACCATTATGATATTTAAGAATATGTAAAGCTTTAACAAAAGGTGTTTGTCAGAAATTTAGTGTTGCTGGGTGATTTTTTTTCTTAGATCACTTCTTAAATGGCTATAAACAGATACATCACACTGGTACATCAAAACTGTTTTTTCAATTAAAAGCATTCTATCCCCAATGGATACAGAAATAATGTCTTACAAAAATCGTAATTTTATTTGATTCCAAAGCCAGTCTAACCCACTGTCTGGAAACTTAAGAGCACACGGTTATAAACATCTTCCTGCAGTTTTTAACTTGTATTGACATGACATATTGTCATAATGGTTCTTACTTGCTGAAAACTATTTAGTTGAAAAGTAAAGTGCTTTAACCAATATGCTGTATTACATTTGAAACTTAAGTTTAAAAGCAATGTTAGATAAATCACATTTTTACATATAAAAAAATACCTTTAAAACATTTCTGTTTTTAAAAAGCGTAAAACAATTGAAACTTAAAAGAATTCCGTTTTTTCTACACCATGGTTTTGAGTGTTTTCTGTATTCCAGTGTGCCATGTAAACACCAATGCCTCCAGTACAACTGTTTATCCTCAAAACACCTTTCACACTTATAAAATGAAGACCTATGACAGAAACATCACAGTTTGGAGGGTTTCAAACACTGGGTTCGGAGACTTCATTTCACTCACAATGAAAATATAATTCTGATATATAAACCATGTACTGTACAGGTAATCAAACTAACCATTACAATATGCAGCAGCAATCAGTCTACGGTAGTCGGACTGTTGAAATCCATAGAGACTTGATATCATCTAAGCTTTTTTTCACAAAACCTGCATACAGACCCAGAGAAGGCGGTGCTGTCAAATAGGTGTGGAACATAGGGGCTGATTTAGAACAGCTAGGATCACACAACTAGAGCATGGCCCTCATTAATAGTACAGGTGTACTGAAAATTCATAAAATTCATAAGCAATACATATTGTTAGAATTACCGACATGAAAGTAGTTTTTCTTATTTTGTCAGCCCGCTGGTTGGCCTTTCACAAATTGTAGCATGCAGTATCTGTTACCATATAACTCAGCACCTCATATGCACCTAGTACACAGAATTTACAATAACTCAAATCAAATTTTTGTGTAATCACCATAAAAACAGTTGTTGTAACACTTGGTGTGGCAATAACTTCTGTCAGCTACTCATTTTTCAGCTTCAACACTTGTAACTACATATCTTCATTTTCAGCCTGATGCCTGTTGAGTTTTCTGTTCCAAGCGGATATTAACACCAGTTTTTGTTATATCATGGGAGATCAAATTTACAAAGTAATTAGCATGTTGGTTTGAGGCTGCTGTTTCTTCCATATTGAGGCACCAGCTCAGTGGATATTTTTCACTTTCATTACCCATGATACCCCCAACTGGAAGTGTACTTTGGAATATCTCTTATTTGTTTGTACTGTATTGGAGAAAACATGTCTTTATTCAATTTACACAATGTTTGACATTGTTGATTGCTTTTTCAAATTTGTATTGCTGATTGAGTGAATTTAGAATATTGTACACATGATAAAAATAGACATCCACACAATATCTTAAGCCATTCAAATCTGACTGTTTGCATGTTTATACACCATTTAAATCAAATTTCAAAGCTAACATCCTGTTCGTCATCCTCCTTTAAAAACATCTCAATTGTATATTTCAATTAAAGTGCTGCACTAATTCCATTAAGATTCAGAACTCATAAAGAGCTTGAATAACAATTTTCGACAATCCATTCCAGTTTGTAATTTTACTGAAGATCAATTCCCCAGTTAGGACTGCTGCAGGACCACATTAATAATTCCCCAGTTAGGACTGCTGCAGGACCACATTAATTTGTTATAGCATGGCAGTCACAACATAACAGCAACATCTTAGTCAATACTTTATTATAGGAGGACCAGAAATAAACCAGGACATAGTCATTCAGATCCATGGAAGTCCAGTCACAGGCATGATATCTCACTGGGATTTAATAGGATGTTTAGAGGTACTAGTCACTACAAAGAATGAACAGAAGTGGGGACAAAAATCTGAACAACACATTGGAGTGCAGAAGTCCATTCCATCGGTGTGTATGTGTGTATGAAGTCTAATAAAATGATTGTGGTACATGGTCTGTTGTACTGAGAAGTAAGCCCTGTGGTGTGTGGTCTGTTGTACTGAGAAGTATTAAGCCCTGTATTATGTGGTCTGTTGTACTGAGAGGTAAGCCCTGTGGTGTGTGGTCTGTTGTACTGAGAAGTAAGCCCTGTGGCGTGTTGTCTGTTGTACTGAGAGGTAAGCCCTGTGGTGTGTGGTCTGTTGTACTGAGAAGTAATCCCTGTGGTGTGTGGTCTGTTGTACTGAGATGTAAGCCCTGTGGTGTGTGGTCTGTTGTACTGAGAAGTAAGCCCTGTGGTGTGTGGTCTGTTGTACTGAGAAGTAAGCCCTGTGGTGTGTTGGCTGTTGTACTTAGATGTAAGCCCTGTGGTGTATTGTCTGTTGTACTAAGAAGTAATCACTGTGGCGTGTTGTCTGTTGTACTGAGAAGTAATCCGTGTGGTGTGTTGTCTGTTGTACTGAGAAGTAAGCCCTGTGGTGTGTGGTCTGTTGTACTGAGAAGTAAGCCCTGTGGTGTGTGGTCTGTTGTAATAAGAGGTAATCACTGTGGCGTGTTGTCTGTTGTACTGAGAAGTAAGCCCTGTGGTGTGTTGTCTGTTGTACTGAGATGTAAGCCCTGTGGTGTGTGGTCTGTTGTACTGAGAGGTAAGCCCCGTGGTGTGTTGTCTGTTGTACTGAGAAGTAAGCCCTGTGGTGTGTTGTCTGTTGTACTGAGAAGTAAGCCCTGTGGTGTATTGTCTGTTGTACTAAGAAGTAATCACTGTGGCGTGTTGTCTGTTGTACTGAGAAGTAAGCCGTGTGGTGTGTTGTCTGTTGTACTGAGAGGTAAGCCCTCTGGTGTGTGGTCTGTTGTACTGAGAGGTAAGCCCTGTGGTGTGTGGTCTGTTGTACTGAGAAGTAAGCCCTGTGGTGTGTGGTCTGTTGTAATAAGAGGTAATCACTGTGGCGTGTTGTCTGTTGTACTGAGAAGTAAGCCGTGTGGTGTGTTGTCTGTTGTACTGAGAAGTAAGCCCTGTGGTGTGTTGTCTGTTGTACTGAGATGTAAGCCCTGTGGTGTGTGGTCTGTTGTACTGAGAGGTAAGCCCCGTGGTGTGTTGTCTGTTGTACTGAGAAGTAAGCCCTGTGGTGTGTTGTCTGTTGTACTGAGAAGTAAGCCCTGTGGTGTGTTGTCTGTTGTATTGAGAAGTAAGCCCTGTGGTGTGTTGTCTGTTGTACTGAGAAGTAATCCCTGTGGTGTGTTGTCTGTTGTACTGATATGTAAGCCCTGTAGTATGTTGTCTGTTGTACTTAGATGTAATCCCTGTGGTGTGTGGTCTGTTGTACTGAGAAGTAAGCCCTGTGGTGTGTTGTCTGTTGTACTGAGAAGTAAGCCCTGTGGTGTGTGGTCTGTTGTACTGAGAAGTAAGCCCTGTGATGTGTTGTGTGTTGTACTGAGATGTAAGCCCTTTGGTGTGTGGTCTGTTGTACTGAGAAGTAAGCCCTGTGGTGTGTTGTGTGTTGTACTGAGATGTAAGCCCTTTGATGTGTGGTCTGTCGTACTGACAGGTAAGCCCTGTGGTGTGTTGTCTGTTGTACTGAGAAGTAAGCCCTGTGGTGTGTTGTCTGTTGTACTGAGAAGTAAGCCCTGTGGTGTGTTGTCTGTTGTACTGAGAAGTAAGCCCTGTGGTGTGTTGTCTGTTGTACTGAGAAGTAAGCCCTGTGGTGTGTTGTCGGTTGTACTGAGAAGTAAGCCCTGTGGTGTGTTGGCTGTTGTACTGAGAAGTAAGCCCTGTGGTGGGTTGTCTGTTGTACTGAGAAGTAAGCCCTGTGGTGTGTTGTCTGTTGTACTGAGAAGTAAGCCCTGTGGTGTGTTGTCTGTTGTACTGAGAAGTAAGCCCTGTGGTATGTTGTCTGTTGTACTGAGAAGTAAGCCCTGTGGTGTGTTGTCTGTTGTACTGAGAAGTAAGCCCTGTGGTGTGTTGTCTGTTGTACTTAGATGTAATCCCTGTGGTGTGTTGTCTGTTGTACTGAGAAGTAAGCCCTGTGGTGTGTGGTCTGTTGTACTGAGAAGTAAGCCCTGTGGTGTGTTGTCTGTTGTACTGAGAAGTAAGCCCTGTGGTGTGTTGTCTGTTGTACTGAGAAGTAAGCCCTGTGGTATGTTGTCTGTTGTACTGAGATGTAAGCCCTTTGATGTGTGGTCTGTTAACTAGCCAGCAGGCCTTGAGGGACACTATTCTTGGATAAATGTGCACTGTTACTGAAACTAAATTATAGGATATCAATAGAAGTCAAGTTAAATTGAAACTGATTGCAGTTTATGTCTGTTGTGAGAATTAAATGAAGTAGGTTTTGTTCTATTCCTAGTCTGGTTACTACCGATGGTGTACTTTGGTGTGTTGGCCATTTATACTGACCCACCTTATCCACTGTTTCCATGTCCTAGACACTCTCCACATATGGTAGCAAATGTTCAATAAATATCTCTGACTCATTCACAACAGAACTAATGATAATTGAGAAAATTTGAATTGATCAAACATTAGTTTTACTATTACATGTACCAACGGTCTGATAACACAGCCGGGAAGCTGATGATAACTTTTTTAATAACACAGGGATTTGACAATAAAAGTTATCTGATAACACAGGTATCTTACAAACAGTTGACTGGGATACAGGGGCCCCAGGACTGTAAAATTGTCTGGTAAAACAAGAATCTGCTTTAAGTTGACTGATAGCACAGGGCCCTGACTAGGAATTTTCTGATAACACAGATGACTGACTGTCAAACAAGTCAGATAACACAGATGACTGACTGTCAAACAAGTCAGATAACTCAGATGACTGACTGTCAAACAAGTAAGATAACACAGATGACTGACTGTCAAACAAGTAAGATAACACAGATGACTGACTGTCAAACAAGTCAGATAACACAGATGACTGACTGTCAAACAAGTAAGATAACACAGATCACTGACTGTCAAACAAGTCAGATAACACAGATGACTGACTGTCAAACAAGTCAGATAACACAGATCACTGACTGTCAAACAAGTAAGATAACACAGATGACTGACTGTCAAACAAGTAAGATAACACAGATGACTGACTGTCAAACAAGTAAGATAACTCAGATGACTGACTGTCAAACAAGTTAGATAACACAGATGACTGACTGTCAAACAAGTCAGATAACTCAGATGACTGACTGTCAAACAAGTAAGATAACACAGATGACTGACTGTCAAACAAGTCAGATAACTCAGATGACTGACTGTCAAACAAGTTAGATAACACAGATGACTGACTGTCAAACAAGTCAGATAACTCAGATGACTGACTGTCAAACAAGTTAGATAACACAGATGACTGACTGTCAAACAAGTTAGATAACACAGATGACTGACTGTCAAACAAGTAAGATAACTCAGATGACTGACTGTCAAACAAGTCAGATAACTCAGATGACTGACTGTCAAACAAGTAAGATAACACAGATGACTGACTGTCAAACAAGTAAGATAACTCAGATGACTGACTGTCAAACAAGTTAGATAACACAGATGACTGACTGTCAAACAAGTCAGATAACTCAGATGACTGACTGTCAAACAAGTAAGATAACACAGATGACTGACTGTCAAACAAGTCAGATAACTCAGATGACTGACTGTCAAACAAGTTAGATAACACAGATGACTGACTGTCAAACAAGTCAGATAACTCAGATGACTGACTGTCAAACAAGTTAGATAACACAGATGACTGACTGTCAAACAAGTTAGATAACACAGATGACTGACTGTCAAACAAGTAAGATAACACAGATGACTGACTGTCAAACAAGTTAGATAACACAGATGACTGACTGTCAAACAAGTCAGATAACTCAGATGACTGACTGTCAAACAAGTCAGATAACTCAGATGACTGACTGTCAAACAAGTCAGATAACACAGATGACTGACTGTCAAACAAGTCAGATAACTCAGATGACTGACTGTCAAACAAGTTAGATAACTCAGGGATGTTACGGTAATAATATCCACTAGGGTCTCACAGTAAAACCTGATATGTCACAAGTTTATACAGGTTGGGATAATAATGTTTGGCTTGTTAAAGACAGGTTGCAATAGTGTTTATAATAGGTTGGAAAATAGTGTTATGACAAGTTGGGATAGTGTTTATTACAGGTTGGGATAGTGTTTATGACACGTTTTGTATGTTTATGACAGGTTGGGATAGTGTTTATCACAGGTTGGGATAATGTTTATGACAGTTTGGGATAGTGTTTATGACAGTATGGGATAATGTTTATCACAGGTTGGGATAATGTTTATCACAGGTTGGGATAATGTTTATCACAGGTTGGGATAATGTTTAAGACAAGTTGGGATAATATTTATGACAGGTTGGGATTTTGTTTATGACAGTCTGGGATAATGTTTATGACAGGTTGGGATAGTTTATGATATTGAGGTATACTAAGGTTCCAAACATCTCCCCTCCTGTAACATTGAGGTATACTAAGGTTCCAAACATCTCCCCTCCTATAACATTGAGGTATACTAAGGTTCCAAACATCTCCCCTCCTATAACATTGAGGTATACTAAGGTTCCAAACATCTCCCCTCCTGTAACATTGAGGTATACTAAGGTTCCAAACATCTCCCCTCCTGTAACATTGAGGTATACTAAGGTTCCAAACATCTCCCCTCCTGTAACATTGAGGTATACTAGGGTTCCAAACATCTCCCCTCCTGTAACAATGAGGTATACTAAGGTTCCAAACATCTCCCCTCCTTTAAGACTGTAACATTGAAGCATTAAGGGTTCCAAACCTCTGACTTTCTATAACCAGCGATAGGGAAAGTGTGTCTCTCTTTAGCATTAATCAGCCCACTATTTATATGATCCTTAAAATGCTAGATTCCAATCATGTTAAAGGGTGTTTATACACCTGATTCTCTGATAAGATTGTGTTGGTTTAGACTGTGGTGCCAGAACCTATAACAAGATGGCCCCACAGATTCCAGTAAACTGATATGGCTGGTTTCTTGTGTCGAAAGATCTACTTCACCTCATGCATTAACATCAAATTTAAATCTAATCAAATAACATCACACATTTAGAGGTAAATATTGATCAATTCAATTAACAAAGCAAGGCAAAACCAAAACATCTGTAAACAGAGCCTAGTAATATGCATGGTTGCTAGAGGATTATAACACCTGAAACATTTCACATGTAGGCAATCAGGTACAGATTCACTTCTGGCATCCAAAATTGTTGGCACTTTCCTGTTAGTGGAAGCCAAGCATAGTCAGGGCTATAGGTATAGATCTATCCATTTTAATCTGGCTTATTACTAGTCACATATTTGTCAGAAATGTCACCAGTTGAAAAATAATTTAATGTCCATTCAAAAGAAATGAATGACCAATCAAACAAAAATTAATGACAAATTAAATAAGAAATTAATGACCAATTAAACACAAAATAATGACAATTAAAAGCAGAAATTAATGACCTATTAAACACAAGTTAATGACAAATTAGAATTAATGACATATCAAACACAAATTAAAGACAAATCAGAACAGAAATAATTAAATGATCAAATAAACACAAAAATAATGACAATTCAAAACAGAAATTAATGACCTATCAAACACAAATTAATGACAAATCAGAACAGCAAGTAATGACCAATTGAACACAAGTTAATGACAAATAAAATTAATGACCAATTAAACACAAATTAATTGTAGCCTTCCTACTAGCATACTACTGGTTCAGTATTGGGAATCTTTGTTATCAGGAAGTGTTCTTTCAAAGATTTAAACATATTTAACTCCTTGACCTTAAAAATAGTCAATAACATTCATTTGAACAAATTTTGAGCCATCATACCAGCATGTTACAGGCCTAATATCAGGTCTCTGGACATCTTGGTTATGGAAAACAAGATGCCCATGGGCCTTAATGGTCACTTGAGTTTTTATATATTTTTTGCAGATTACAATTCCTGTTAACTTTAATTTGAGGTCAATGTTGTTCATCCAAGAATGTTGGAGGCCAAATATCAGGTTTCTTAGTGTGTTGGTTCTTGAGAAGAAGACTTTTAAAAAATGTTTAGCATATTAGACCCCTTTGACCTTGAATGTAGGTCAAAGTCATTAATTTCAACAATCTTGAAAGCTCTTCAACTCAGCATGCAAAAGGCCCAACATCAGGTATCTGGGCCTCTTGCTGAGTGAGAAGACTATTTAGATATTTTAGCATATTTGACCCCTGTGACCTTGAAGGAAGGACAAGGTCATTCATTTGAATAATCTTGATAGCCTTTCAACCCAGCATGCAACAGGCCCTGTATCAGGTATCTGGACCTCTTGCTTAATGTCTTTAACCAAGCAAGCTATCAGCCCAGTAAGAGGTCTTTGGACCTCTTCCTGAATGAGAAGAAGACATTTAAAGATTTAAGCATATCTGACCCCTGTGACCTTGAATGAAGGGCAAGGTCATTCATTTGAATAATCTTGATAGCCTTTGGTTACTAAGAAGTTGACTAAAGATTTTAACCCTGTGGCATTAAATGTAGGTCAATGTTATTCATTTGAGTTGGTAGTCCTAAACCCCAGCATGCTACAGCCCCAATATTCTTGGTTATTGAGAAAAAGTTGTTTAAGGGAAAACATTAATGCCAGATGCATGAACAGTTGGATGAATATACATTTGGAACTGCATCATGACATAAGCTCACATACCTTTCAGGTAGGTGAGCTAACAATGAAAATTACATTTCAAAGGACTGTTTCCATTGTAAATAGATAATTCAAACAGACAAAAACATTTCAAATAGGCAGAAATATTTCAAGAGATTAAGATGTTTCCGAGAGAGAAAGTTGTTTCTGGAGAACATGATCCTTTCCCATAGGTAAAATGGTGCTGTTAAATGGTAAGGACTAAGGACATTTCCAATTGGCACCAGTGTTTCCAAGGACCAGGGACAGTCACTATGGGCAGTGCTGTTACCAAGGAACAAGGACATTTCCAATTGGCACCAGTGTTTCAATGGACCAGAGACAGTCCCTATGGGCAGTGCTGTTACCAAGGAACAAGACCATTTCCAATTGGCACCAGTGTTTCCAAGGACAAGGGACAGTCCCTATGGGCAGTGCTATTGCCAAGGAACAAGGACATTACCAATTGGCACCAGTGTTTCCATGGACCAGGGACAGTCCCTATGGGCAGTGCTATTGCCAAGGAACAAGGATATTTCCAATTGGCACCAGTGTTTCTATGGACCAGGGACAGTCCCTATGGGCAGTGCTGTTACCAAGGAACATGGACAATTCCAGCAGTGTTTCCAAGGACCAAGGTTATTCTCAAAGAACAATGGTGTTTCTATTGAACAAGACTGTGATGAATAGAATAAACAAGATTTTCTTTGAAGACCAATATTTCTGATATGCTGGTTCCATTAAAGATACTAGATGCATTTGGCTAGAAAGAACTTCTCTTCAGCTCAATCAGTTGAGTGTAAGACTAAGCCCCATATTCAATCCCTAGAGGAGGTAATGAAATGAATACAACAGAAAATGACCTCTTTTACACGGGCATACATGTTGGATCTAGAGAATTATAATTATTCACAAGGATTTTGCAGTATCCCTTGGAAACTCAAGGACAAGTTGTTTCCTGGAGGAGGAGTATGAAACCCTTGTAAGAATTTGCTACAATATGACTTTTGATTTGCAAAAAATCTTAAGCTTGATCAGTTTGGTGTAAGACTAGTAAGCCAGAGGTCCCATTGTCAATCCCTGTCGTAGGCATTGACCTACATATAATTTATCATGACCTCTCTTACATTTCTATCAACAAGGATTTGCTAATTGATTGAATAAAATTTATCACAGATATCAAAGGTATAGCAATGAACAGGAATGTAATACCCGATCAAATATGTGTCTACCAAAGTGAGAAAGGAGTGAAGAAAATGATAGGAAACCTATTAAGCTAACAACGATGACCTGTATAGATCAGAATGAAGCCACCTTTCTGTCTAGATTCAGGACAACACTAAAAGCTTTACACATTTTCAGCCATGGTACCAAAGCCACACTGTCTCCATTTTTCGGCTGCATAGCCATCGTCATAAAACACTTAAAACCTACTATAGTGGACATTTCTGAAATTGAGCACTATTGATGGTTCGTTTTGTCCAGATTGCGGCTACAGAGACCAGTAGAGATCACACAACCCAGACAGTGGGCCATGAATCCTGGAACCTAGGGACAGCTATCAGGTGATAGGAAAACCAATCAGATACTAATCGGGAGGAATGTCAGTTACTAAGGTGATGTACAAAGTATATACCCAATACCCAGGTAATGTATCTACCCAATCCCCACATCATGTATCTACCCAGTCCCCAGGTAATGTATCTACCCAGTATCCAGGTGATGTATCTACCCAGTCCCCAGGTGATGTATCTACCCAGTCACCAGGTGATGTATCTACCCAGTCCCCAGGTAATGTATCTACCCAGTCACCAGGTGGTGTATCTACCCAGTCACCAGGTGATGTATCTACCCAGTCACCAGGTAATGTATCTACCCAGTCCCCAGGTAATGTATCTACCCAGTCCCCAGGTGATGTATCTACCCAGTCACCAGGTGATGTATCTACCCAGTCACCAGGTGATGTATCTACCCAGTCACCAGGTGGTGTATCTACCCAGTCCCCAGGTGATGTATCTACCCAGTCACCAGGTAATGTATCTACCCAGTCACCAGGTGATGTACCTACCCAGTCCCCAGGTAATGTATCTACCCAGTCACCAGGTGATGTATCTACCCAGTCCCCAGGTGGTGTATCTACCCAGTCCCCAGGTGATGTATCTACCCAGTCACCAGGTGATGTATCTACCCAGTCCCCAGGTGGTGTATCTACCCAGTCACCAGGTAATGTATCTACCCAGTCCCCAGGTGGTGTATCTACCTAGTCACCAGGTGGTGTATCTACCCAGTCACCAGGTGATGTATCTACCCAGTCACCAGGTGATGTATCTACCCAGTCCTCAGGTAATGTATCTACCCAGTCACCAGGTGATGTATCTACCCAGTCACCAGGTGATGTATCTACCCAGTCCCTAGGTAAAGTATCTACCCAGTCACCAGGTGGTGTATCTACCTAGTCACCAGGTGGTGTATCTACCCAGTCACCAGGTGATGTATCTACCCAGTCCCCAGGTGATGTATCTACCCAGTCCCCAGGTGGTGTATCTACCCAGTCACCAGGTAATGTATCTACCCAGTCCCCAGGTGGTGTATCTACCTAGTCACCAGGTGGTGTATCTACCCAGTCCCCAGGTAATGTATATATATATCTACCCAGTCACCAGGTGATGTATCTACCCAGTCACCAGGTGGTGTATCTACCCAGTCCCCGGGTGATATATCTACCCAGTCACCAGGTGATGTACCTACACAGTCCCCAGGTGGTGTATCTACCCAGTCTCCAGGTAATGTATCTACCCAGTCACCAGGTGATGTATCTACCCAGTCTCCAGGTGATATATCTAACCAGTCACCAGGTGATGTATCTACCCAGTCCCCAGGTGGCGTATCTACCAGGTCTACAGGTGATGTATCTACCCAGTCCCCAGGTGGTGTATCTACCAGGTCTACAGGTGATGTACCTACCCAGTCACCAGGTGATATATCTACCCAGTCACCAGGTGATGTATCTACCCAGTCCCCAGGTGGTGTATCTACCAGGTCTACAGGTGATGTATCTACCCAGTCCCCAGGTGGTGTATCTACCAGGTCTACAGGTGATGTACCTACCCAGTAACCAGGTGATATATCTACCCAGTCACCAGGTGATGTATCTACCCAGTCCTCAGGTAATGTATCTACCCAGTCACCAGGTGATGTATCTACCCAGTCACCAGGTGATGTATCTACCCAGTCCCTAGGTAATGTATCTACCCAGTCACCAGGTGGTGTATCTACCTAGTCACCAGGTGGTGTATCTACCCAGTCACCAGGTGATGTATCTACCCAGTCCCCAGGTGATGTATCTACCCAGTCTCCAGGTGATGTATCTACCCAGTCCCCAGGTGGTGTATCTACCCAGTCACCAGGTGATGTATCTACCCAGTCACCAGGTGATGTATCTACCCAGTCCCCAGGTAATGTATATATATCTACCCAGTCACCAGGTGATGTATCTACCCAGTCACCAGGTGGTGTATCTACCCAGTCCCCGGGTGATATATCTACCCAGTCACCAGGTGATGTACCTACACAGTCCCCAGGTGGTGTATCTACCCAGTCTCCAGGTAATGTATCTACCCAGTCACCAGGTGATGTATCTACCCAGTCACCAGGTGATGTATCTACCCAGTCTCCAAGTGATATATCTAACCAGTCACCAGGTGATGTATCTACCCAGTCCCCAGGTGGTGTATCTACCAGGTCTACAGGTGATGTATCTACCCAGTCCCCAGGTGGTGTATCTACCAGGTCTTCAGGTGATGTACCTACCCAGTCACCAGGTGATATATCTACCCAGTCACCAGGTGATGTATCTACCCAGTCCCCAGGTGGTGTATCTACCAGGTCTACAGGTGATGTATCTACCCAGTCCCCAGGTGGTGTATCTACCAGGTCTACAGGTGATGTACCTACCCAGTCACCAGGTGATATATCTACCCAGTCACCAGGTGATGTATCTACCCAGTCCCCAGGTGGTGTATCTACCAGGTCTACAGGTGATGTATCTACCCAATCTCTGGGTGATGTACCTACCCAGTCCCCAGGTAATGTACCTACCCAGTCCCCAGGTGATGTATCTACCCAGTCCCCACATCATGTATCTACCCAGTCCCCAGGTAATGTATCTACCCAGTCACCAGGTGATGTATCTACCCAGTCACCAGGTGATGTATCTACCCAATCTCTGGGTGATGTACCTACCCAGTCCCCAGGTAATGTATCTACCCAGTCCCCAGGTGATGTATCTACCCAGTCCCCAGGTAATGTATCTACCCAGTCCCCAGGTAATGTATCAACCCTGTCCCCAGGTGGTATATCTACCCAGTCCCCAGGTGATGTACCTACCCAGTCCCCAGGTGATGTATCTACCCAGTCACCAGGTGGTGTATCTACCCAGTCCCCAGGTAATGTATCTACCCAGTCCCCAGGTGGTGTATCTACCCAGTCCCCAGGTGGTGTATCTACCCAGTCACCAGGTGATGTATCTACCCAGTCCCCAGGTGATGTACCTACCCAGTCCCCAGGTGGTATATCTACCCAGTCTCCAGGTGATGTATCTACCCAGTCACCAGGTGGTGTATCTACCCAGTCCCCAGGTGGTATATCTACCCAGTCCCCAGGTGATGTATCTACCCAGTCACCAGGTGGTGTATCTACCCAGTCCCCAGGTAATGTATCTACCCAGTCCCCAGGTGGTGTATCTACCCAGTCCCCAGGTGATGTACCTACCCAGTCCCCAGGTGGTGTATCTACCCAGTCCCCAGGTGGTATATCTACCCAGTCCCCAGGTGGTGTATCTACCCAGTCCCCAGGTGGTGTATCTACCCAGTCACCAGGTGGTGTATCTACCCAGTCCCCAGGTGGTATATCTACCCAGTCCCCAGGTGATGTACCTACCCAGTCCCCAGGTGATGTATCTACCAGGTCTCCAGGTGTTGTACCTATCTATTTCCTAGGTCCGAGTCAGAACAAATTTTCAGTTAGGTAACGATCATGAGCCAATGCCTGTCTGATACATAACATTCTTTAAAATTCCACTATGATTCACTTCCAACATTGATCTCTGAAGAAAGAAATCAGTACCATGGTGTGCTACTGTGAATGAAATAATAAAGTATCGTACCAGATGTATTAAAGGTTAATGATCACCACTGAAGCATGCAGTAGATAGAAGTCTTCTGATAAAGGGAGTTGTCTTTCTTGAACATATTAACAATATTTGTTTACAAATCATAATTTACTTTCAGTGAATTCAACATTTAAGGGATGAAGGTCAACCTGTAACTCGGGAAGGTCAGAGTTCAACATTGGAAATAAAAATTAAGAATACACTATGTCTCAAATCTTTATAACATTAGCTACAGCCTTTTAAACATGATATACCAAAACACACTGTGGGGAAAGCTTCAAAATATTTAATTAAATTTGAATGATAATACTGAAAAATCTATAAACAAATGACAAGGGAGAAAAGCATTTGCCATTGTTAGCCGACAGTGTACAGAGATAATAGTGTTATAGTATTGGGACTATTGGGGCTATAGTAGGCAACAGACAAGCGGTGAAACACTTGAGCTGTCAAAAACAATTCTCCTTCCTCTAAATAGTTTACACACAGTCTGCAGCCCTTTTCTCTCACAATATCAGCAATCATCTCGTTCTTGTTCCCTAGCTATATTATACCTTTAAGCTTGTAGTCCATCGATCAATGAAATGATGGGTTTTAGTTTATGCTGAGATACAGGAATGTATTCAAAACGATTCAGTGACTGTCTACAAGTTAGAAGAAATACACAATGTCAAATGCATATCTATTTACTTATTTTTCAATTTGACTTCGGATAATTTTGAAATTTTTGAGAATTCAGCCAACACAATTTAAAGATAATAAACCAATGCATTTAATGACAAATGATCAATTAGTGTAGATTTTATTTTGAATTTTGATGGATATAGAGGCACTGTTACAATCAAACATATTCTACAAAATTTTGACATTTGATCATTTCAATTTTTTTTTAGATTTAGCAAACACAATTAATGGGTAATAAATCATCAAATTTAATGACAAATGATCAATTAGTGCAGACTTGATCATGTAAGTTGATACAGCTGATACAGTGTAAACAGCAATTAAAGCACCATCAATGTAACAGCCAAGAATTACAAGATTATGTAATGTATTCAGAACCAGTTACACATCAAAACAACCAGCTATAACTGTACCGGTGTACATACTGAAAACCTCTCATCTCCCACAAACACATTCAATCTTTGCAGGATGGAGCTATGAACTGGTTTAGCAATTAACCTGATTGCAAATGCTACAAAACTCAGACATTTGTAAATTATCTTGAAGAAGAGTGAAAAAACCTGAAGCTATGTAACTGATAATTATGTCCTGTTAGAAGCCAAGGATTGCTCACAGCTGTACGGCATTCGAGTGGATTATCCTCCTCCGTGCTATTAAACACGCAATTCAATGAAGACAATATCGTTTCTTCCCCGTAAATAGGATGATCTGAGCTAGTATTTTCACCACGTATTTTGTACAGCACATCGGTAGGCAGACTGGCCAACCTGTGTACAGTAGCTATTTCACAGTGGTACTTCCTTATCTATAGTGGGTATAGTGGGGGAGAACTGAGGAATGTAGAGGCTCCACAGATAGAGATGTAGAAACTCGCTACAACAAACACACACATATATATTTCATAGCAAACAGAAAAAAAGCACCTACCTTTCATCCATCCAGAAAATTTAACGTCTCAAATTGTATGACATACATTTCCTAACATTTCCGTAGGCGATATTTTGTAAGATATGCACGTGAATGTAAACAGGTAGTCATCAACACTTTGTATTGATGTTGCGACTTCCTCAAGGTATCGCAAGCACCAAGGTCTCTTGTGTTCTCACCACAGAGCGTTAACCTCACGGCATGCGCGTGAAATGCATGTGCTTTGGTGTGATGTATTGCCTGGTCTGTAGACTTGGCTACCGCCTTCTAGCCCTCCACACAACACTATGTGACAACCTACTGTTGGTGATTGACACAGCAAGAAAAAGGCATCTGCATGCGAGCTGGGGCAGACACACACTGCTGTCGGGACTGGGGGCTGTATCACTACTCTAAACTGATCAATATATTGATATGCCTTACTATTAAATAATCAGCTAATCCCTGGTGGTTAGCCTGAGATTGGTCTCTACATAGCACTGGAGAAGAATTTAAATACTTATGGGAAATCCACACCAACAATCTAGTCAAAAGTCACAACCCCAGCACCATAAATATAGCCAATGTGATGACCAAATATAACAACCAAGTCTGCATTGACATAGAAACGTAACACTTTTGTCAATGAGGTCTTGTCCTAGACCTTAAAACATGTTCCGAAAATGACCCGTCTGGAAACACGTCAGCTCATTAACAGTAATGCCACTGAACAGACTAGAGATGGGTGTGAGACACGACCACTGTCTACAAAGAGAGACAGATGTGTACACCCAATAGAGAACTGGGGAGACAAACACCAACACTCACCTGTCTACATAGGGTGACAGACACCTTACACTCACCTGTCTACATAGGGTGACAGACACCACACACTCACCTGTCTACATAGGGAGACAGACACCTTACACTCACCTGTCTACATAGGGAGACAGACACCTCACACTCACCTGTCTACATAGGGTGACAGACACCACACACTCACCTGTCTACATAGGGTGACAGACACCACACACTCACCTGTCTACATAGGGAGACAGACACCTTACACTCACCTGTCTACATAGGGTGACAGACACCACACACTCACCTGTCTACATAGGGTGACAGACACCACACACTCACCTGTCTACATAGGGTGACAGACACCTTACACTCACCTGTCTACATAGGGAGACAGACACCTTACACTCACCTGTCTACATAGGGTGACAGACACCACACACTCACCTGTCTACATAGGGTGACAGTCACCTTACACTCACCTGTCTACATAGGGAGACAGACACCACACACTCACCTGTCTACATAGGGTGACAGACACCAGCACACTCACCTGTCTACATAGGGAGACAGACACCTTACACTCACCTGTCTACATAGGGTGACAGACACCACACACTCACCTGTCTACATAGGGAGACAGACACCTTACACTCACCTGTCTACATAGGGTGACAGACACCACACACTCACCTGTCTACATAGGGTGACAGACACCTTACACTCACCTGTCTACATAGGGAGACAGACACCACACACTCACCTGTCTACATAGGGTGACAGACACCACACACTCACCTGTCTACATAGGTGAGACAGACACCTTACACTCACCTGTCTACATAGGGTGACAGACACCACCACTCACCTGTCTACATAGGGTGACAGACACCCTACACTCCCCTGTCTACATAGGGAGACAGACACCTTACACTCACCTGTCTACATAGGGTGACAGACACCACACACTCACCTGTCTACATAGGGTGACAGACACCACACACTCACCTGTCTACATAGGGTGACAGACACCGCACACTCACCTGTCTACATAGGGTGACAGACACCACACACTCACCTGTCTACATAGGGGAGACAGACACCTTACACTCACCTGTCTACATAGGGTGACAGTCACCTTACACTCACCTGTCTACATAGGGTGACAGACACCTTACACTCACCTGTCTACATAGGGTGACAGACACCGGCACACTCACCTGTCTACATAGGGTGACGACACCGCACACTCACCTGTCTACATAGGTAGACAGACACCTTACACTCACCTGTCTACATAGGGTGACAGACACCGCACACTCACCTGTCCTACATAAGGGTGACAGACCCACACACTCACCTGTCTACATAGGGTGACAGACACCTTCACACTCACCTGTCTACATAGGGAGACAGACACCACACACTCACCTGTCTACATAGGGAGACAGACACCTTACACTCACCTGTCTACATAGGGTGACAGACACCTTACACTCACCTGTCTACATAGGGTGACAGTCACCTTACACTCACCTGTCTACATAGGGTGACAGACACCTTACACTCACCTGTCTACATAGGGTGACAGTCACCTTACACTCACCTGTCTACATAGGGTGACAGCCACCTGACACTCACCTGTCTACATAGGGTGACAGACACCACACACTCACCTGTCTACATAGGGTGACAGTCACCTTACACTCACCTGTCTACATAGGGTGACAGACACCTTACACTCACCTGTCTACATAGGGAAACAGACACCACACACTTACCTGTCTGCATAGGGTGACAGTCACCTTACACTCACCTGTCTACGTAGGAAAACAGAAACCTTACACTCACCTGTCTACATAGGGAGACAGACACCTTGCACTCACCTGTCTTCACAGGGACAACACACCTCACCCTCACATGTCTACACATGGACAACACACACCTCACTCTGAACTGTCTTCACATGGACAACACACCTCACTCTGAACAGTCTTCACATGGACAACACACACCTCACTCTGAACAGTCTTCACATGGACAACACACATCTCACCCTCATCTGTTTTAACAGGGACAACACACACATCACCCTCACCTGTCTTCACGGGGACAACACACATCTCACCTGTCTTCACAGGGACAACACACACCTCACCCTCACCTGTCTTCACAGGGACAACACACACCTCACATTAAACTGTCTTCACAGGGACAATACACACCTCACCCTCACCTGTCTTCACAGGGACAACACACACACCTCACCCTCACCTGTCTTCACATGGACAACACACATCTCACCCTCACCTGTCTACACATGGAAAACACACATCTCACCCTCACCTGTCTACACATGGACAACACACACCTCACCCTCAACTGTCCTCACACAGACAACACACACCTCACTCTGAACTGTCCTCACACAGACAACACACACCTCACCCTCACCTGTCTACACATGGACAACACACATCTCACCCTCACCTGTCTTCACATGGACAACACACATCTCACCCTCACCTGTCTACACAGGGACAACACACACCTCACCCTCACCTATCTACACATGGACAACACACACCTCACCCTCACCTGTCTTCACAGGGACAACACACACCTCACCCTCACCTCTTTACACATGGACAACAAACACCTCACTCTGAACTGTCTTCACATGGACAACACACACCTCACCCTCACCTCTTTACACATGGACAAGACACACCTCACCCTCACCTGTCTTCACAGGGACAACACACACCTCACCCTCGCCTGTCTACACATGGACAACACACACCTCACTCTGAACTGTCTTCACATGGACAACACACACCTCACCCTCACCTCTTTACACATGGACAAGACACACCTCACCCTCACCTGTCTTCACAGGGACAACACACACCTCACCCTCACCTGTCTACACATGGACAACACACACCTCACTCTGAACTGTCCTCACACAGACAACACACCTCACTCTGAAGTGTCTTCACATGGACAACACACACCTCACCCTCACCTGTCTTCACAGGGACAACATACACCTCACTCTGAACAGTCTTCACATGGACAACACACACCTCACCCTCACCTGTCTTCACAGGGACAACACACACCTCACTCTGAACTGTCTTCACATGGACAACACACACCTCACCCTCACCTGTCTTCACAGGGACAACACACACCTCACTCTGAACTGTCTTCACATGGACAACACACACCTCACCCTCACCTGTCTTCACAGGGACAACACACACCTCACCCTCACCTGTCTTCACGGGGACAACACACACCTCACCCTCACCTGTCTGCACATGGACAACACACACCTCACCCTAACCTGTCTACACAAACAACACACACCTCACCCTCACCTGTCTTCACAGGGACAACACACACCTCACCCGCACCTGTCTTCACATGGACAACACACACCTCACTCTGAACTGTCTTCACAGTGACAACACACACCTCACCCTCACCTGTCTACACATGGACAACACACACCTCACCCTCACCTGTCTACACAGGGACAACACACACCTCACCCTCACCTGTCTACACATGGACAACACACACCTCACCCTCACCTGTCTACACACAGACAACACACACCTCACCCTCACCTGTCCTCACATGGACAACACACACCTCACTCTGAACTGTCTTCACAGTGACAACACACACCTCACCCTCACCTGTCTACACATGGACAACACACACCTCACCCTCACCTGTCTACACAGGGACAACACACACCTCACCCTCACCTGTCTACACATGGACAACTCACACCTCACCCTCACCTGTCTACACACAGACAACACACACCTCACCCTCACCTGTCCTCACATGGACAACACACACCTCACTCTGAACTGTCTTCACATGGACAACACACACCTCACCCTCATCTGTCTTCACATGGACACACATCTCACCCTCACCTGTCTTCACACAGACAACACACACCTCACTCTGAACTGTCTTCACATGGAGAACACACACCTCACTCTGAACTGTCTTCACACAGACAACACACACCTCATCCTCACCTGTCTACACATGGAGAACACACACCTCACTCTGAACTGTCTTCACACAGACAACACACACCTCACCCTCACCTGTCTACACACAGACAACACACACCTCACCCTCACCTGTCTACACATGGACAACACACACCTCACCCTCAACTGTCCTCACACAGACAACACACACCTCACTCTGAACTGTCCTCACACAGACAACACACACCTCACCCTCACCTGTCTTCACACAGACAACACACACCTCACTCTGAACTGTCCTCACACAGACAACACACACCTCACTCTGAACTGTCCTCACACAGACAACACACACCTCACCCTCACCTGTCTTCACATGGACAACACACACCTCACTCTGAACTGTCCTCACACTGACAACACACACCTCACCCTCATCTGTCTTCACATGGACAACACACACCTCACCCTCACCTGTCTACACAGG
The DNA here is from genome assembly GCF_902652985.1 of Pecten maximus. Lineage (NCBI taxonomy): Eukaryota > Metazoa > Mollusca > Bivalvia > Pectinida > Pectinidae > Pecten > Pecten maximus. The sequence continues at coordinate 30,660,049 of NC_047019.1, forward strand.
TGAGTATACATCTTGTATTAACTTATAAGTCACAGGGGAACACTGAATTATCTATCACTCAATCAGAAGAACAATAATGTTCTGTTTATCACAGGTATTGTGTTGCTGTTATCAGTAACAGTTTACTTCATTATTGAAAATCTATTTGAAGAATATTAAAACCAGGTTTATTTTGATACTGAAACTATATATATCTGATATGTGAAGCAATATTTGTTGTTGTTGTTGTTGTTGTTGTTGCTTTTGTTGTTGTTGCTATCACTTAAGACAGATATACATATCAGTATTAGTCCTGAGCGACAGTCTATAATAAGAACTGTCCAGCATCTAATGAAAATGTATGTGGCCTAGGTTTTGATAATTCTGTGTTGTTCAGACGTAGTTTGTACCAAGATTGCAGGAGATTAAGTACACTTCAGTACATCAACAACAGCTGCATGTGGATTCATTAACTGTACATAAAAAAGTTCTTACCTCTACACAGCTAACTACCACATCTATAGTAATGTTCTAGTAATAACGTCCTTCTACATCTCTTCAAGGACAAGTATGATCCCATTCTGTCCCACATCCATTACAGGAGATTTTCCTCATTACCATTCATCCTTCTGGTGCAGACCTTCAAAGACAATTGTCATCATCACTATTCTGTCTTACTGACCTTCAAAGACAATTATCATCATCGCTTTTCTGTCTTACTGACCTTAAAAGACAATTGTCATCATCACTATTCTATCTTACTGACCTTCAAAGACAATTGTCATCATCACTATTCTGTCTTACTGACCTTCAAAGACAATTTTCATCATCACTATTCTATCTTACTAACCTTCAAAGACAATTGTCATCATCACTATTCTATCTTACTGACCTTCAAAGACAATTGTCATCATCACTATTCCATCTTACTGACCTTCAAAGACAATTGTCATCATCACTATTCTATCTTACTGACCTTCAAAGACAATTGTCATCATAGCTATTTTGTCTTACTGACCTTCAAAGACAATTGTTATCATCGTGATTCTGTCTTATTGACCTTCAAAGACAATCGTTATCATCACTAGATGTTTTATTGACCTTCAAAGACAATCGTTATCATCAATAGGTGTCTTATTGACCTTCAAAGACAATTGTCATCATTGCTATTTTTTCTTACTTTCCAGGGCCCTTGTGATGATCCCCATTCCCATCAAGGAATCTTATGATTATCCTCATCCAAGGTCCTACTGTGCAGTTTTATTCGTCTTCGAAAGTGAAATGGCAAAACCTGTAAAATCAAGAACATAGAGAGTCTGTTTTTGTTTGTTTGTACTCCAGTAGATTCTTCACATATTTGTAGATATCGTTTGTTGCTAAGTTCAAATGCCTGGACCTCTTAATACATTACAAATGGAGTAATCTGTTAACTATTGAAATAAGCCAATGACTAAAATGTGTGAGTGAGTCTGTATAACCTTGTACAAGGTCACCACTAAAGTGGCTTAGTTGTTAGCCTTACTTTGTAAACTGTGTTATACATTGGTAAAGTCTGTGAGTTAAGTCAATAAAAATCTTCTGCATCAGGCAAATCATTCCTGTTTACACTCACAACATTGAGCAGTACCAAATCAAGTTAATTCATTTGGCATGTTTACAAACACTTCTTCAATAAGACTGACTCTAATATAACAGTGATCCCAAAGCCCTGTACATTGTTCTAACTTCTAGTAAAATCACAATGATCTCAAAGCCCTGTACATTGTTCTAACTTCTAGTAAAATCACAGTGATCTTAAAGCCCTGTACATTGTTCTAACTTCCTGTAAAATCACAATGATCTCAAAGCCCTGTACAATGTTCTAACTTCTAGTAAAATCACAATGATCTCAAAGCCCTGTACATTGTTTTAACTTCCGCTAAAATCACAGTGATCTCAAAGCCCTGTACAATGTTCTAACTTCCTGTAAAATCACAATGATCTCAAAGCCCTGTACATTGTTCTAACTTCCACTAAAATCACAATGATCTCAAAGCCCTGTACATTGTTCTAACTTCCTGTAAAATCACAATGATCCCAAAGCCCTGGCTGTACATTGTTCTAACTTCTAGTAAAATCACAATGATCTCAAAGCCCTGTACATTGTTCTAACTTCCTGTAAAATCACAATGATCTCAAAGCCCTGTACAATGTTCTAACTTCCTGTAAAATCACAATGATCTCAAAGCCCTGTACAATGTTCTAACTTCCGCTAAAATCACAATGATCTCAAAGCCCTGTACAATGTTCTAACTTCCGCTAAAATCACAATGATCTCAAAGCCCTGTACAATGTTCTAACTTCTACTAAAATCACAATGATCTCAAAGCCCTGTACATTGTTCTAACTTCTAGTAAAATCACAATGATCTCAAAGCCCTGTACAATGTTCTAACTTCCGCTAAAATCACAATGATCTCAAAGCCCTGTACAATGTTCTAACTTCTACTAAAATCACAATGATCTCAAAGCCCTGTACATTGTTCTAACTTCTAGTAAAATCACAATGATCTCAAAGCCCTGTACAATGTTCTAACTTCCTGTAAAATCACAATGATCTCAAAGCCCTGTACATTGTTCAACTTCTAGTAAAATCACAATGATCTCAAAGCCCTGTACATTGTTCTAACTTCCTGTAAAATCACAATGATCTCAAAGCCCTGTACATTGTCCTAACTTCTAGTAAAATCACAATTATCTCAAAGCCCTGTACAATGTTCTAACTTCCAGTAAAATTACAATGATCCCAAAGCCCTGTACAATGTTCTAACTTCCACTAAAATCACAATGATCTCAAAGCCCTGTACATTGTTCTAACTTCCACTAAAATCACAATGATCTCAAAGCCCTGTACATTGTTCTTACTTCTAGTAAAATCACAGTGATCTTAAAGCCCTGTACAATGTTCTAACTTTCTGTAAAATCACAATGATCTCAAAGCCCTGTACAATGTTCTAACTTCCGCTAAAATCACAATGATCTCAAAGCCCTGTACATTGTTCTAACTTCCTGTAAAATCACAATGATCTCAAAGCCCTGTACAATGTTCTAACTTCCGCTAAAATCACAATGATCTCAAAGCCCTGTACAATGTTCTAACTTCCGCTAAAATCACAATGATCTCAAAGCCCTGTACAATGTTCTAACTTCCGCTAAAATCACAATGATCTCAAAGCCCTGTACAATGTTCTAACTTCTAGTAAAATCACAATGATCTCAAAGCCCTGTACATTGTTCTAACTTCTAGTAAAATCACAATGATCTCAAAGCCCTGTACAATGTTCTAACTTCCGCTAAAATCACAATGATCTCAAAGCCCTGTACAATGTTCTAACTTCTACTAAAATCACAATGATCTCAAAGCCCTGTACAATGTTCTAACTTCTACTAAAATCACAATGATCTCAAAGCCCTGTACAATGTTCTAACTTCTACTAAAATCACAATGATCTCAAAGCCCTGTACATTGTTCTAACTTCTAGTAAAATCACAATGATCTCAAAGCCCTGTACAATGTTCTAACTTCCGCTAAAATCACAATGATCTCAAAGCCCTGTACAATGTTCTAACTTCTACTAAAATCACAATGATCTCAAAGCCCTGTACAATGTTCTAACTTCCTGTAAAATCACAATGATCTCAAAGCCCTGTACATTGTTCTAACTTTCTGTAAAATCACAATGATCTCAAAGCCCTGTACATTGTTCTAACTTCTAGTAAAATCACAATGATCTCAAAGCCCTGTACAATGTTCTAACTTCCGCTAAAATCACAATGATCTCAAAGCCCTGTACAATGTTCTAACTTCTACTAAAATCACAATGATCTCAAAGCCCTGTACAATGTTCTAACTTCTACTAAAATCACAATGATCTCAAAGCCCTGTACAATGTTCTAACTTCCTGTAAAATCACAATGATCTCAAAGCCCTGTACATTGTTCTAACTTCTAGTAAAATCACAATGATCTCAAAGCCCTGTACAATGTTCTAACTTCCGCTAAAATCACAATGATCTCAAAGCCCTGTACAATGTTCTAACTTCTACTAAAATCACAATGATCTCAAAGCCCTGTACAATGTTCTAACTTCCGCTAAAATCACAATGATCTCAAAGCCCTGTACAATGTTCTAACTTCTAGTAAAATCACAATGATCTCAAAGCCCTGTACATTGTTCTAACTTCTAGTAAAATCACAATGATCTCAAAGCCCTGTACATTGTTCTAACTTCTAGTAAAATCACAATGATCTCAAAGCCCTGTACATTCTTCTAACTTCTAGTAAAATCACAATGATCTCAAAGCCCTGTACATTGTTCTAACTTCTAGTAAAATTACAATGATCTCAAAGCCCTGTACATTATTCTAACTTCCACTAAAATCACAATGATCCCAAAGCCCTGTACATTGTTCTAACTTCTAGTAAAATCACAATGATCTCAAAGCCTTGCCCATATTGCTTTTACCTGTACATGATCTCAAAGCCTTGCCCAATGCCCAATCTTCCTGTATGATCACAATAATGTGAAATATTCAACTTCAAGATATCTGCGCTTATGGTGCTTACCAATAAAATCTTTAACAAAAAACTTAGCCCGAGAAATTTAGTGTGCACTGTAGAATTATACTGTTAGCAATATTACATAAGTACATGACTTTTAGTATTATAACACCTAGAGTCTGAGCTACATTACAGTAAAAACTTACAATGACATTTCCATATCCATATTTCTACAACAGCCTATTCACCTAAATGTCTTACAACAGTCCAAATCACCACCACATGTTTAAAACTTTTATTGATACTATATAATGATAAGAGCTGTTTAATTAAATGAACCAGTCCTTTTTTGTGTTCTTTCTCCAGATTGATATTTTTTGTGTTCTGAAGTTTTTGATAATCCATGGGTTATAAATATTACAAATTTTTAATTTTCCTATGTAATACATTTGTATTATTTCTGAATACTTTTATTAAATGCTTCAATAGCAAAATTAACTATTGCAATTTAGGGAGAAAATAACATATTACAATAACATACTCAAACACTATTCTTCAAACATCAAGCTGACAGTTTTTATGTATTATATATACACCATGAAACCTAATATGGATTTTCTAAAATATAAGATGAAGATCAATTTTCTATTACACTTGTGTCTGTATAGACAACACACATAGCTGGGAGGGGCAGTAAGAATCAGTACTGGTTTATCAAGAAAATATTAAGGTTGTATATTGTTTGTTTATGCTACAGACACATCTTTATTGATAACAGCCTATGGTAGATTTAACGCAATTTCGACTTTACCAATGATGAGAAAAAGTTTGATAGGATTTTTGGTGGCTGATGTTTAAAGCTGCAACAGCTGGAGCTAATTGTTGATACACAAAAGAAACCTGTTGGCTCTACATGGTACACATGTACCAGTCCTGGCTGTACATGGTACACTTATTCATCAGAATCCTACCTTTGTACATATAAGTCCTAACTCTACACTGTACTACCAGTATATATAAGTCATCACTACACTGTACTACCAGTATATACAAGTCATCACTACACTGTACTACCAGTATATATAAGTCTAACACTACACTGTACTACCAGTATATATAAGTCTAACTCTACACTGTACTACCAGTATATATAAGTCATCACTACACTGTACTACCAGTATATATAAGTCCTATCTCTACACTGTACTACCAGTATATATAAGTCTAACTCTACACTGTACTACCAGTATATATAAGTCTAACTCTACACTGTACTACCAGTATATATAAGTCTATCACTACACTGTACTACCAGTATATATAAGTCTAACTCTACACTGTACTACCAGTATATATAAGTCATCACTACACTGTACTACCAGTATATATAAGTCTAACTCTACACTGTACTACCAGTATATATAAGTCTAACTCTACACTGTACTACCAGTATATATAAGTCTAACTCTACACTGTACTACCAGTATATATAAGTCTAACTCTACACTGTACTACCAGTATATATAAGTCTAACTCTACACTGTACTACCAGTATATATAAGTCTAACTCTACACTGTACTACCAGTATATATAAGTCCTAACTCTACACTGTACTACCAGTATATATAAGTCCTAACTCTACACTGTACTACCAGTATATATAAGTCTAACTCTACACTGTACTACCAGTATATATAAGTCATCACTACACTGTACTACCAGTATATATAAGTCTAACTCTACACTGTACTACCAGTATATATAAGTCATCACTACACTGTACTACCAGTATATATAAGTCATCACTACATTGTACTACCAGTATATATAAGTCATCACTACACTGTACTACCAGTATATATAAGTCTAACTCTACACTGTACTACCAGTATATATAAGTCATCACTACATTGTACTACCAGTATATATAAGTCCTAACTCTACACTGTACTACCAGTATATATAAGTCCTATCTCTGCACTGTACTACCAGTATGTATAAGTCATCACTACACTGTACTACCAGTATATATAAGTCTATCTCTACACTGTACTACCAGTATATATAAGTCTAACTCTACACTGTACTACCAGTATATATAAGTCTAACTCTACACTGTACTACCAGTATATATAAGTCCTAACTCTACACTGTACTACCAGTAAATATAAGTCATCACTTCACTGTACTACCAGTATATATAAGTCTAACTCTACACTGTACTACCAGTATATATAAGTCTAACTCTACACTGTACTACCAGTATATATAAGTCCTAACTCTACACTGTACTACCAGTAAATATAAGTCTATCTCTACACTGTACTACCAGTATATATAAGTCTAACTCTACACTGTACTACCAGTATATATAAGTCATCACTTCACTGTACTACCAGTATATATAAGTCTAACTCTACACTGTACTACCAGTATATATAAGTCTAACTCTACACTGTACTACCAGTATATATAAGTCTAACTCTACACTGTACTACCAGTATATATAAGTCATCACTACACTGTACTACCAGTATATATAAGTCTAACTCTACACTGTACTACCAGTATATATAAGTCCTAACTCTACATTGTACTACCAGTATATATAAGTCATCACTACACTGTACTACCAGTATATATAAGTCTAACTCTACACTGTACTACCAGTATATATAAGTCTAACTCTACACTGTACTACCAGTATATATAAGTCTATATCTACACTGTACTACCAGTATATATAAGTCTAACTCTACACTGTACTACCAGTATATATAAGTCCTAACTCTACACTGTACTACCAGTATATATAAGTCTAACTCTACACTGTACTACCAGTATATATAAGTCTATATCTACACTGTACTACCAGTATATATAAGTCTAACTCTACACTGTACTACCAGTATATATAAGTCTAACTCTACACTGTACTACCAGTATATATAAGTCTAACTCTACACTGTACTACCAGTATATATAAGTCTAACTCTACACTGTACTACCAGTATATATAAGTCTAACTACACTGTACTACCAGTATATATAAGTCTAACTCTACACTGTACTACCAGTATATATAAGTCTAACTCTACACTGTACTACCAGTATATATAAGTCTAACTCTACACTGTACTACCAGTATATATAAGTCTAACTCTACACTGTACTACCAGTATATATAAGTCATCACTACACTGTACTACCAGTATATATAAGTCTAACTCTACACTGTACTACCAGTATATATAAGTCCTAACTCTACACTGTACTACCAGTATATATAAGTCTAACTCTACACTGTACTACCAGTATATATAAGTCTAACTCTACACTGTACTACCAGTATATATAAGTCTAACTCTACACTGTACTACCAGTATATATAAGTCATCACTAAACATTGTACTACCAGTATATATAAGTCATCACTACACTGTACTACCAGTATATATAAGTCTAACTTTACACTGTACTACCAGTATATATAAGTCATCACTACACTGTACTACCAGTATATATAAGTCTAACTCTACACTGTACTACCAGTATATATAAGTCATCACTACACTGTACTACCAGTATATATAAGTCTAACTCTACACTGTACTACCAGTATATATAAGTCTAACTCTACACTGTACTACCAGTATATATAAGTCATCACTACACTGTACTACCAGTATATATAAGTCTAACTCTACACTGTACTACCAGTATATATAAGTCTAACTCTACACTGTACTACCAGTATATATAAGTCATCACTACACTGTACTACCAGTATATATAAGTCCTATCTCTACACTGTACTACCAGTATATATAAGTCTAACTCTACACTGTACTACCAGTATATATAAGTCCTAACTCTACACTGTACTACCAGTATATATAAGTCATCACTACACTGTACTACCAGTATATATAAGTCATCACTACACTGTACTACCAGTATATATAAGTCTAACTCTACACTGTACTACCAGTATATATAAGTCTAACTCTACACTGTACTACCAGTATATATAAGTCTAACTCTACACTGTACTACCAGTATATATAAGTCTAACTCTACACTGTACTACCAGTATATATAAGTCATCACTACACTGTACTACCAGTATATATAAGTCTAACTCTACACTGTACTACCAGTATATATAAGTCCTAACTCTACACTGTACTACCAGTATATATAAGTCTAACTCTACACTGTACTACCAGTATATATAAGTCTAACTCTACACTGTACTACCAGTATATATAAGTCTAACTCTACACTGTACTACCAGTATATATAAGTCTAACTCTACACTGTACTACCAGTATATATAAGTCTAACTCTACACTGTACTACCAGTATATATAAGTCTAACTCTACACTGTACTACCAGTATATATAAGTCTAACTCTACACTGTACTACCAGTATATATAAGTCCTAACTCTACACTGTACTACCAGTATATATAAGTCTAACTCTACACTGTACTACCAGTATATATAAGTCCTAACTCTACACTGTACTACCAGTATATATAAGTCTAACTCTACACTGTACTACCAGTATATATAAGTCTAACTCTACACTGTACTACCAGTATATATAAGTCTAACTCTACACTGTACTACCAGTATATATAAGTCCTAACTCTACACTGTACTACCAGTATATATAAGTCTAACTCTACACTGTACTACCAGTATATATAAGTCTAACTCTACACTGTACTACCAGTATATATAAGTCATCACTACACTGTACTACCAGTATATATAAGTCTAACTCTACACTGTACTACCAGTATATATAAGTCATCACTACACTGTACTACCAGTATATATAAGTCTAACTCTACACTGTACTACCAGTATATATAAGTCATCACTACACTGTACTACCAGTATATATAAGTCATCAGTACACTGTACTACCAGTATATATAAGTCATCACTACACTGTACTACCAGTATATATAAGTCCTAACTCTACACTGTACTACCAGTATATATAAGTCTAACTCTACACTGTACTACCAGTATATATAAGTCTAACTCTACACTGTACTACCAGTATATATAAGTCTAACTCTACACTGTACTACCAGTATATATAAGTCTAACTCTACACTGTACTACCAGTATATATAAGTCTAACTCTACACTGTACTACCAGTATATATAAGTCATCACTACACTGTACTACCAGTATATATCAGTCATCACGCTACACTGTACTACCAGTATATATAAGTCTAACTCTACACTGTACTACCAGTATATTTTTAAGTCCTAACTGTACACTGTACTACCAGTATATAGAATTGTAATCAAGTACCAGGAAGATAATATCTAGTCCTGCCTCAATCTGTATATCTACATCAATGCAGCCAGATGTTGTACCATCTATAATATCTTGGGTGAAGTAACAGCTGTCATAATTAAGACACATCGCTCTACACCTACAATCTGTATATCTGTCATAATGTTCTCGATCTGTGGTGGGAAATGTGAACACTAAAAAAAACTTAAATTTCTTGTAAATATTTGCATTTTGAACACATTGATATCAGATGTGCAAGGTTGAAATAATCTGGTTAAATTTGTCGCCAGTAATTTGATTGGTTGAAATGCAGCTCCAAAATCTGCTTTAGTAGTTTGATTTGACATTATTCTTTCTCATATATATATATGTTTGCCTGGTCAATACCTTAGACCATGTAATGTTGAATCACTCCAATGCTTCCATCCCTTCACCCTGGTAGTTAGTCTAATGTTCTTTTGATCTGGTCCATTCTAATAATGATCACAAGGGGCCAAAGGCTGTTTAGAACATATTTATGAGATATTAAAATTCATAACTATTTTAAAAGCCAATCATAGAGTACGAAAAGATTGTCAGGATTTGGACAAACATAGCAAAAAATCAATAGCAGCAGGGAGACATTTCAAACAACCTCAATATCAATTCAAACTGCCTCAATCTCAAAGGGTTCTGCAAGCAATGGTAATAACTACACACGGGTCTGAAGTATTCTGAGAAATATGGAAAGAAAACATGTTGATTTCTTATTATCAATAATATATCAAGTTCAAATGTTTACAACAATTGCTAAACAAGCTATATCAACTTATATTAATCATGCTTGTTTAACAGGGATGGAAGTGAATGAGGGATCTTACTGTGGAAAGAAACCCCGGAGTACCTGGGGAAAACACATATAGTCGAGCATGTAATCCCCACACCTGTTCTGGTCCCATACCTGTTATGGTCCCTACACCTGTTCTGGTCCCATACCTGTTCTGGCCCCATACCTGTTCTGGTCCCATACCTGTTCTGGTGGCCCATCACCTGTTCTGGTGGCCCCACACCTGTTCTGGTGGCCCCATACCTGTTCTGGTCCCATACCTGTTCTGGTGGCCCCATACCTGTTCTGGTCCCATACCTGTTCTGGTGGCCCCACACCTGTTCTGGTGGCCCCATACCTGTTCTGGTGGCCCCATACCTGTTCTGGTGGCCCCATACCTGTTCTGGTCCCATACCTGTTCTGGTGGTCCCACACCTGTTCTGGTGGTCCCATATTTGTTCTGGTGGCCCCATACCTGTTCTGGTGGTCCCATACCTGTTCTGGTGGCCCCATACCTGTTCTGGTCCCATACCTGTTCTGGTCCCACACCTCTTCTGGTCCCATACCTGTTCTGGTCCCATACCTCTTCTGGTCCCATACTTGTTCTGGTGGCCCCATACCTCTTCTGGTGGCCCCATACCTGTTCTGGTGGTCCCATACCTCTTCTGGTCCCATACCTGTTCTGGTGGTCCCATACCTGTTCTGGTGGCCCCATACCTGTTCTGGTGGTCCCATACTTGTTCTGGTGGCCCCATACCTGTTCTGGTGGTCCCATACCTGTTCTGGTGGCCCCATACCTGTTCTGGTGGCCCCATACCTGTTCTGGTGGCCCCATACCTGTTCTGGTCCCATACCTGTTCTGGTGGTCCCATACCTGTTCTGGTGGCCCCATACCTGTTCTGGTTGTCCCATACCTGTTCTGGTGGTCCCATACCTGTTCTGGTGGTCCCATACCTGTTCTGGTGGCCCCATACCTGTTCTGGTCCCATACCTGTTCTGGTCCCATACCTGTTCTGGTGGCCCCACACCTGTTCTGGTGGCCCCATACCTGTTCTGGTAGCCCCATACCTGTTCTGGTCCCACACCTGTTCTGGTGGTCCCACACCTGTTCTGGTGGCCCCATACCTGTTCTGGTGGTCCCATACCTGTTCTGGTGGCCCCATACCTGTTCTGGTGGCCCCATACCTGTTCTGGTAGCCCCATACCTGTTCTGGTCCCACACCTGTTCTGGTGGCCCCATACCTGTTCTGGTGGTCCCATACTTGTTCTGGTGGCCCCATACCTGTTCTGGTGGCCCCATACCTGTTCTGGTCCCATACCTGTTCTGGTGGCCCCATACCTGTTCTGGTCCCATACCTGTTCTGGTTCCATACCTGTTCTGGTGGCCCCACACCTGTTCTCGTGGCCCCATACCTGTTCTGGTGGCCCCATACCTCTTCTGGTCCCATACCTGTTCTGGCCCTATACCTGTTCTGGTGGCCCCACACCTGTTCTCGTGGCCCCATACCTGTTCTGGTGGCCCCATACCTGTTCTGGTGGTCCCATACTTGTTCTGGTGGCCCCATACCTGTTCTGGTGGTCCCATACCTGTTCTGGTGGCCCCATACCTGTTCTGGTCCCACACCTCTTCTGGTCCCATACCTGTTCTGGTCCCATACCTCTTCTGGTCCCATACCTGTTCTGGTGGCCCCATACCTCTTCTGGTCCCATACCTCTTCTGGTCCCATACTTGTTCTGGTGGCCCCATATCTCTTCTGGTCCCATACCTCTTCTGGTCCCATACTTGTTCTGGTGGCCCCATACCTCTTCTGGTGGCCCCATACCTTTTCTGGTCCCATACCTGTTCTGGTGGTCCCATACCTCTTCTGGTCCCATACCTGTTTTGGTGGCCCCATACCTGTTCTGGTGGTCCCATACTTGTTCTGGTGGCCCCATACCTGTTCTGGTGGTCCCATACCTGTTCTGGTGGCCCCATACCTGTTCTGGTGGCCCCATACCTGTTCTGGTGGCCCCATACCTGTTCTGGTCCCATACCTGTTCTGGTGGTCCCATACCTGTTCTGGTGGCCCCATACCTGTTCTGGTTGTCCCATACCTGTTCTGGTGGTCCCATACCTGTTCTGGTGGTCCCATACCTGTTCTGGTGGCCCCATACCTGTTCTGGTCCCATACCTGTTCTGGTCCCATACCTGTTCTGGTAGCCCCATACCTGTTCTGGTGGTCCCATACTTGTTCTGGTGGCCCCATACCTGTTCTGGTGGTCCCATACCTGTTCTGGTGGCCCCATACCTGTTCTGGTCCCATACCTGTTCTGGTCCCACACCTCTTCTGGTCCCATACCTGTTCTGGTCCCATACCTGTTCTGGTGGCCCCATACCTGTTCTGGTCCCATACCTATTCTGGTCCCATACCTATTCTGGTCCCATACTTCTTCTGGTCCCATACCTCTTCTGGTCCCATACCTGTTCTGGTACCATACCTGTTCTGGTACCATACATGTTGTGGTCCCATGCCTGTTCTGGTGGCCCCACACCTGTTCTGGTCCCATACCTGTTCTGGTGGCCCCATACCTGTTCTGGTCCCATACCTCTTCTGGTCCCATACTTGTTCTAGCCAGATACGGGAATTGAACCTCGTTGCCTAGGTGAAATGCAAGTGTTTTACCACAGGCCACCTGACCATCCATTAAAAGGTATGAAAATAACTTTAGGTAAAGTTGGGGTTTTTTTTCAAACAGGTATAGATCTTCTGTTTGAACAATAATTCAGGTTTTTACATACACATACAATCTGCTGGTAAGAACTTCATAATAAAGTTAACATTACCATGAGCCTGAGCTGGATCGATCGAGTAAGAATATTTAATTACTTGGTAAAGAACGAGGGATTATAGGCCTATAATGATGGTCCTGAGGTCCCACAGCCTATAAATCATATCTAATGTAATTTGTTTTAGAGTAATTCTATATGAAATATACAAGAATTTTCATGTACATGTATACCTTTATGTATATCACCATTGGGATCATTCTTAAATGTTTAGCAGCATTACAGATGAACAGGAAAAAAATCTGACATTAAAAGATAAAATATTCAGTAAAAATTTCATTGAGCGAACATTGAAGTAGATCAAATATTTTGAATATTCACAAGTAAACCCGTATATAAATATGCCCTCAAAGCAGTTTCCAAAAAAATAGAATGATGACTCCATAACATGAGAACTTGACTAGTTCAGTAATTTACAAAAGTAGGATGTTGTATCTCTTCACTAATGCTTCCCTGTTGAATGTATGAGGAACAGGAACACAAATGGCTTAGTTAAAACTTTCAGGGAGAATTAGTGTAATGTCAGTGACACGCCTAAGTACAGGTGCTTTTCAATGAGGTATAACGGTGCCACCCTCAGGAGGGGGCGTGACAAGGTACAGGAAGATATTGTGTGACCTTGACCCTACACAGAAAAAGGTAGGCACTTTTATTAACAGTGATGGTAATTTAAGTGCTTACAGTTGTAGAGATATTCTATTTTTCAAATGAGGTAAATGCTGACCAAATGTTAGACATGTGTGGCAGAAATGTGAGGAGCATCAACCAGAAAGTGGCGTTGTCAGAAGTCTGGTCAACTTGGAAGCTTGAACCACACACAGTCTCTATATTATAACAACCAGAAACGGGTGTTTTTTTAAAAAGCGCTTTATAATCGATTCCAATGTTGTATCGGTGCATAAATAGACAAGAAATGATGTTACAAATTAAAATTGGACAATTCCATTATAACTTTAGTTCCTGATCCCAAGTACCTGTGTATCTAGGTGTATAAGTAGCATAAATTACAGTATCATGTAAAATTCCACAGTCCAAGCCTGGTCAGCTTCAAAATGTAAACCATCCTCAGTTTAGAAAGAATTAATTTAGAAACATTAGCCACATAAACCATTGAAGTGTCGTAGAGCAAAGCTTAGTTAATTCAGGAATATACAAAAATAAAGTGCAGTTGTTAAAAATGTGGTCCAGTTAGATTAGTATTAGAGTAGTATTATATACAGTTACACCAGTAAGGTGCCAATTATGCTCCAATCTAAGTCTCAATGAATTTTTATTTAGGAAATTTCAAAGCAAGTTACAATTATCTAAGCTGCACATTTATGTTCTAAAAAGTCTAAAGCCAAATGATTACAATTTTTTGTATATTTTCAAAATGTTCAAAATATTTTCGTTTTTGAGTTGTACCCTTGTAAAGCTGATGTCTTGAAGCTAATAGTAGCCTAAAAGTTAGTAGAGTTGTGAGTGTGATATGAGGAAGATTCTCTCATTGTGTTTGTCATAAAATAAATTTGATGTTCTTTTACTTATAATTACTTATTGTCTAAAGCAATGGACTACAAAACATCAAAGAAATTATAGCAAGGATACCCAAAACAAGAGGCCATTTCACATTCTGGTTTTGTGGTGGAGTTAAAATTGCCATCCCCCACACAGACCTTTGCTGTAATTTAGTACAATTGTCATTTTGAGATGTTTATTTTTAAAAGTTTTATGGGTTGTGTTACGGTATGCAATTTTTGTATTGTTAAATTGTAATATGTTTAGAGCTTACATAAATTGTCTTTTTTAATACTTTTGAGCTTACAATGTACTGGGGTGATCATGACAATAATGATAAGGAGAATGTGTTAGTTAACAATATACTGGGGTGACCATGACAATAATGATAAGGAGAATGTGTTAGTTAACAATATACTGGGGTGACCATGACAATAATGATAAGGAGAATGTGTTAGTTAACAATATACTGGGGTGACCATGACAATAAGGATTATGAGAATGTGTTAGTTAGGAAGTCACAGATTCCTCAAACTGTATTCAATAGTCATAATATTTGTTTTAAATGTGCATTTTATTTCTATTTTTTTTTTCAAAATTTCTCATTTTAGATAATTGCAATTAAGAGTTTTGATATATCAGGTTTCTATGTGTGTTGGTTCTCAAGTAGAAGACGTTTAAAAGATTTTAGCTTATTTGTCCCATGTGACCTTGAATGTAGGTCAAGGTTATTTATTTGAACTTGGTAGCCCTTAATTCACCCCAGCATGTCAAAGGATCACAATCAGGTCTCTGTGAACCACATTTATTGAGATGAAGTTGACCTCGAAAGGATGGCAGGTAAGCTAAATATAGGAAATCATTTTTTTTAACTTTTCTTGTTCTTCTATGCATAGAACCATAAACCTGGTGTCCTTATTAATTTATAGAGACATACCATTTATTTCAGACACAAACATGAGTTGTCAGATACCAATCCAAGGTCAATCTGACACGGAACGCTCACCTCCGATCAGGAGCAGAAATGTCTGGCAAGTTGCATGTTACACAGGGTTATCCGAATAACTGACAGACAGGTGCTTGAAGCATCAGACAACTTATTAGTATGGCATCCAACAGCTTGGTTTGGTGAGCATGAAAATGTTGATGAAGGTGACATACAATCGATCAACCCACCAATCATATCGGTGACATACCAACATCAGGCTGGTGTGCTGAGCATTCAAACGTTGAGTATAGAGACATTAAAGATCTTGGTGAAGACTTTATAATAGTATGGCATTATCAGCTTTGTGAGTTGAACATCCAATGTTGACTAAAGTGAGGTCTTTTAGCGTTATATAAATAGCATCAGATGGTATCCAAAAGCGTTGTAGTGTGTTTAGCATCAAAAAGTTCAATGATATAGTTTTTTTCTTACAGATCATGGACAGAGAGGGTAAAATTACATTAATTTCCAGTTGTGTCATAGCTTAAGGTCATAATCAGGCAAAAATTAATAATCATTGAATCTCTATGACATTGAAAGTGGGCTATTGGTACTTCATATTAAATCATTTGAGTTGAGTAATTTTGACATCTGTCTCTGAAATATACATGGGTAAATGATTCAGACTGAACAACCTTAGTTTAAACATTATTTTATTTAACAAGACACAATAACATTACATATACAGAAAATTGCAAATGGGATGGGAAAACAAGCTTAAAGCTTATATTAATTCCCTTATCTTAAGGATGTACTCCTCTGTGGTTAATTATGTTCAAGTATTTGTTTGATCTTTTTAAAGTTTTTTTTTATATTGAACAAAATGTTGTCAATCTTATTAGCAAACTTAAATCTGAAAAATGTTTATAAAATGTGCATAAAATACAGCTAGGTTTCAACCCGTGATTGTATTCACAGCAGGCCACTTTTTAAAGATGGGCCACATTTTCTGAAAAGCCCTTCTCCTCGACATGTTATAGACAAAACATCATACTTTTCAGTCATCTAGTTATCCAGAATATGATTAAAAGAGAGAAAATAATCTTGGAGGGCTGATTGCTAGAGGCATGACAGATAATATGACACTTTACAACAACTTCCTAATGCAAGGGAGATAATACATACTAAAAGTGGAGATACATGTGCCAATCAATGGGTAAAAAAAAAAACACACACTAAATTTGTTTTCAAATACCTTGTTGATACAATAAAACATGGTGATGTAAAATATAATAAAAAATACAAAAACGATTGCATTAGAGATGGATTATCTTGATAGAGATAGCTACTGGTAAAACATTGGAGGTTGTTGTAACAGAGGAGGTATATACTACTAAGACATATATTGGACACACTTAATTAACTATTGGTTTATATGATAATAACACACTATTTCTCTACTATAACATCCTGGAATGATCATTCAAATTGATTTTTTTACACTGATACACCAATTCATTTGTGAGCTCACCAGTACAGTGAATAACAGATGGAAAACGGACAGCAATCAACCTATACTGAGTCACAGAACCAATTCTGGATACATGATTATGATATGTGTGCTGGACAAACTAAGTATATTAAGAAGGCATATACTCAAACGTTTGTTACCGTAAAATAACCAAAGCATCAAACCAAGTCATTTCAAGGCTATTACTCAAGCATTTTTTTTTCTTTTTGACGAAAGAACAGAGTTTTGCAGAGACGTCAAACGTTAGTGATTGTAACAACCGACAGCCTTGGTCAATCATAGCCACCGATCCACATTAGGTTAGAGAAAGGAGGTAATTAGGTAGTCCTATTTAGTAATGGTGAGCTTGGTGTCCTCATATCTCTAGCTTGCCTGATAACAAAATATTCTGCCTGGGAAACAACTTTCAGACATGCCAGCTTAGCAATACACCAAGGTCGTTGTGTCTGACAAAAGCAGTCCTTTCTGTTCTGAAAATCAACACCCAGTAATCACTGTGGACAAACGTTTGACAGTCTGTCAGTCTGAAGCTTACAGCTTTTCACTTATTCTCAAGGGGGCCTCATTTTGTCTGATTTATTGCAGGAAATAAGGGAATTATGAAGGATATTTAAAATAAACAAACACATTCATAAAAGTCATCACCCATCAGTCACTGATGATAAAAGTCATCACTCATCAGTCACTGATGACAAAAGTCAACACCCATCAGTCACTGTAGACAAACATCATCACCCGTCAGTCACTATAGACAAAAGTCATCACCCGTCAGTCACTATAGACAAAAGTCATCACCCGTCAGTCACTACAGACAAAAGTCATCACTCATCAGTCACTGTAGACAAAAGTCATCACCCATCAGTCACTGTAGACAAAAGTCATCACTCATCAGTCACTGTAGACAAAAGTCATCACTCATCAGTCACTATAGACAAAAGTCATCACCCATCAGTCACTGTAGACAAAAGTCAACACCCATCAGTCACTGATGACAAAAGTCATCACCCATCAGTCAATGTAGACAAAAGTCATAACCCATCAGTCACTGATGACAAATGTCATCACCTGTCAGTCACTGATGATAAAAGTCGTCACCCATCAGTCACTGTAGACAAAAGTCATCACCCATCAGTCACTGTAGACAAAAGTCGTCACCCGTCAGTCACTGTAGACAAAAGTCATCACCCATCAGTCACTGATGATAAAAGTCGTCACCCATCAGTCACTGTAGACAAAAGTCATCACCCATCAGTCACTGATGACAAACGTCATCACCCGTCAGTCACTGTAGACAAAAGTCATCACCCGTCAGTCACTGATGATAAAAGTCGTCACCCATCAGTCACTGTAGACAAAAGTCGTCACCCGTCAGTCACTGTAGACAAAAGTCATCACCCGTCAGTCACTGATGATAAAAGTCGTCAACCGTCAGTCACTGTAGACAAAAGTCATCACCCGTCAGTCACTGATGATAAAAGTCTCACCCATCAGTCACTGTAGACAAAAGTCATCACTCATCAGTCACTATAGACAAAAGTCGTCACCCATCAATCACTGATGACAAAAGTCATCACCCATCAGTCACTATAGACAAAAGTCATCACCCATCAGTCACTGTAGACAAAAGTCATCACTCATCAGTCACTGATGATAAAAGTCGTCACCCATCAGTCACTGTAGACAAAAGTCATCACCCATCAGTCACTGTAGACAAAAGTCGTCACCCGTCAGTCACTGATGATAAAAGTCGTCACCCATCAGTCACTGTAGACAAAAGTCATCACCCATCAGTCACTGATGACAAAAGTCATCACCCATCAGTCACTGTAGACAAAAGTCGTCACCCATCAGTCACTGATGACAAAAGTCATCACTCATCAGTCACTGTAGACAAAAGTCATCACCCATCAGTCACTGTAGACAAAAGTCATCACTCATCAGTCACTGTAGACAAAAGTCATCACCCATCAGTCACTGATGACAAAAGTCATCACCTATCAGTCACTGTAGACAAAAGTCATCACTCATCAGTCACTGTAGACAAAAGTCATCACCCATCAGTCACTGATGACAAAAGTCATCACCCATCAGTCACTGTAGACAAAAGTCATCACCCATCAGTCACTGATGACAAAAGTCATCACCCATCAGTCACTGATGACAAGAGTCATCACTCATCAGTCACTATAGACAAAAGTCATTACCCATCAGTCACTATAGACAAAAGTCATCACCCATCAGTCACTGATAACAAAAGTCATCACCCATCAGTCACTGATGACAAGAGTCATCACTCATCAGTCACTATAGACAAAAGTCATTACCCATCAGTCACTGATGACAAAAGTCATTACCCATCAGTCACTGATGACAAAAGTCATCACCCATCAGTCACTGATGACAAAAGTCATTACCCATCAGTCACTACAGACAAAAGTCATCACCCATCAGTCACTGATGACAAAAGTATTCAACCATCAATCACTGATGACAAAAGTCATCACCCATCAGACACTGTAGACAAAAGTCATCACCCTTCAGTCACTGATGACAAAAGTTATCACCCATCAGTCACTGATGATAAAAGTCATCACCCATCAATCACTGATGACAAAAGTCATCACCCATCAGTTACTGTAGACAAGTCATCACCCATCAGTCACTGTAGACAAGTCATCACCCATCAGTCACTGATGACAAAAGTCATCACCCATCAGTCACTGATGACAAAAGTCATCACCTGTCAGTCACTGATGACAAAAGTCATCACCCATCAGTCACTGTAGACAAAAGTCATCATCCATCATTCATCAGTCCCTTGACAAAAGACATCACCAAAATCACTGTTAACCAAGGTCAAACTTTGTCTGTGACCAAAGTCACACATGTCTGTAAATCAATGCAGGTTTATCTCCTGACATTACTTCCTGCAAAAACGTTCCCCTGTTCATCAACGTTTGATGTTATGGATTAAATTTATCATGTTACAACCAGTGTCTGTCACATAATCCGCCATTGTCATTAAAACAAGATGCTAAGAAAAGGTTAATTCAAACAACTTGGGACAATTCAACTCCAATTTGTGGAAGAAAATCAATGATCAGGTATCATTGTAGAAGTAAGATGTGTCTCCTGTGTGTACTACAATCAAAGGTGACAGTTCACACTAAAGGCACAACCAGTTAATGGGAAAGCTTGGGCAACAAAGCTAGTGACAACTGTTTATTATACTGACCACATCGTAACTTTTGTGTTTGTCTTTGTGTCTTCATAGGCTACCGATACATATTCAAGACATTTGAATTATCAATAGTTTCTGTAATAAGCTACACTTCAATCAATGTTTAACTGCTAGAATGCAAATTATTCTTCTAAAAGAGGAGCTGTATGTGTGACATAGTAAGAATGACCATGCTATTATATTATGTCGCTAACTCAATTTCAGTTAAACAAGACAGAACTTAAAATCAATATTAGGAAGATTTCAAAAGAGAAACCAACTCCATACATGAAGTGCCCACTGCTAAAGTAACAAATAAATTAAGGAACAAAATGGTGCATGACTCTGTACTATTTCAAAGGTAGAAAACAAAATTAGATTCAATTCAGCCCAAATAACTGACAATTGTATATTGGGTTAAATGGATTAGAGTCAAATATTTAACAACATCTAATGGTAAGGGGGTTAGGGGTGTGGTAGTGGGGACAATAACAACATCTAATGGTAACAGGGTTAGGGGTGTGGTAGTGGGGACAATAACAACATCTAATGGTAAGGGGGTTAGGGGTGTGGTAGTGGGGACAATAACAACATCTAATGGTAACAGGGGTTAGGGGTGTGGTAGTGGGGACAATAACAACATCTAATGGTAACAGGGGTTAGGGGTGTGGTAGTGGGGACAATAACAACATCTAATGGTAAGGGGGTTAGGGGTGTGGTAGTGGGGACAATAACATCTAATGGTAACAGGGTTAGGGGTGTGGTAGTGGGGACAATAACAACATCTAATGGTAAGGGGGTTAGGGGTGTGGTAGTGGGGACAATAACAACATCTAATGGTAAGGGGGTTAGGGGTGTGGTAGTGGGGACAATAACAACATCTAATGGTAAGGGGTTAGGGGTGTGGTAGTGGGGACAATAACAACATCTAATGGTAACAGGGTTAGGGGTGTGGTAGTGGGGACAATAACAACATCTAATGGTAACAGGGTTAGGGGTGTGGTAGTGGGGACAATAACAACATCTAATGGTAAAGGGGTTAGGGGTGTGGTAGTGGGGACAATAAAACATCTAATGGTAACGGGGGTTAGGGGTGTGGTAGTGGGGACAATAACAACATCTAATGGTAAGGGGGTTAGGGGTGTGGTAGTGGGGACAATAACAACATCTAATGGTAAGGGGGTTAGGGGTGTGGTAGTGGGGACAATAACAACATCTAATGGTAAGGGGGTTAGGGGTGTGGTAGTGGGGACAATAACAACATCTAATGGTAAGGGGGTTAGGGGTGTGGTAGTGGGGACAATAACAACATCTAATGGTAAGGGGGTTAGGGGTGTGGTAGTGGGGACAATAACAACATCTAATGGTAAGGGGGTTAGGGGTGTGGTAGTGGGGACAATAACAACATCTAATGGTAACAGGGTTAGGGGTGTGGTAGTGGGGACAATAACAACATCTAATGGTAACAGGGTTAGGGGTGTGGTAGTGGGGACAATAACAACATCTAATGGTAAGGGGGTTAGGGGTGTGGTAGTGGGGACAATAACATCTAATGGTAACAGGGTTAGGGGTGTGGTAGTGGGGACAATAACAACATCTAATGGTAAGGGGGTTAGGGGTGTGGTAGTGGGGACAATAACAACATCTAATGGTAAGGGGGTTAGGGGTGTGGTAGTGGGGACAATAACAACATCTAATGGTAAGGGGGTTAGGGGTGTGGTAGTGGGGACAATAACAACATCTAATGGTAAGGGGGTTAGGGGTGTGGTAGTGGGGACAATAACAACATCTAATGGTAACAGGGTGAGGGATGTGGTAGTGGGGACAATAACAACATCTAATGGTAAGGGGGTTAGTGTGTGGTAGTGGGGACAATAACAACATCTAATGGTAACAGGGTTAGGGGTGTGGTAGTGAGGACAATAACAACATCTAATGGTAAGGGGGTTAGGGGTGTGATAGTGGGGACAATAACACATCTAATGGTAACGGGGGTTAGGGGTGTGGTAGTGGGGACAATAACAACATCTAATGGTAAGGGGGGTTAGGGGTGTGGTAGTGGGGACAATAACAACATCTAATGGTAAGGGGGTTAGGGGTGTGGTAGTGGGGACAATAACAACATCTAATGGTAACAGGGTTAGGGGTGTGGTAGTGGGGACAATAACAACATCTAATGGTAAGGGGTTAGGGGTGTGGTAGTGGGGACAATAACAACATCTAATGGTAACAGGATTAGGGGTGTGGTAGTGGGGACAATAACAACATCTAATGGTAAGGGGGTTAGGGGTGTGGTAGTGGGGACAATAACAACATCTAATGGTAAGGGGTTAGGGGTGTGGTAGTGGGGACAATAACAACATCTAATGGTAAGGGGGTTAGGGGTGTGGTAGTGGGGACAATAACAACATCTAATGGTAAGGGGGTTAGGGGTGTGGTAGTGATGATAATAACATAAAATGGTAACAGGGGTTAGGGGTGTGGTAGTGGGGACAATAACAACATCTAATGGTAAGGGGGTTAGGGGTGTGGTAGTGGGGACAATAACAACATCTAATGGTACCGGGGTTAGGGGTGTGGTAGTGGGGACAATAACAACATCTAATGGTAAGGGGGTTAGGGGTGTGGTAGTGGGGACAATAACAACATCTAATGGTAAGGGGGTTAGGGGTGTGGTAGTGGGGACAATAACAACATCTAATGGTAACAGGGTTAGGGGTGTGGTAGTGGGGACAATAACAACATCTAATGGTAAGGGGTTAGGGGTGTGGTAGTGGGGACAATAACAACATCTAATGGTAGAGGGGGTTAGGGGTGTGGTAGTGGGGACAATAACAACATCTAATGGTAAGGGGTTAGGGGTGTGGTAGTGGGGACAATAACAACATCTAATGGTAAGGGGGTTAGGGGTGTGGTAGTGGGGACAATAACAACATCTAATGGTAAGGGGGTTAGGGGTGTGGTAGTGGGGACAATAACAACATCTAATGGTAAGGGGGTTAGGGTGTGGTAGTGGGGACAATAACAACATCTAATGGTAAGGGGGTTAGGGGTGTGGTAGTGGGGACAATAACAACATCTAATGGTAAGGGGGTTAGGGTGTGGTAGTGGGGACAATAACAACATCTAATGGTAAGGGGGTTAGGGGTGTGGTAGTGGGGACAATAACAACATCTAATGGTAAGGGGGTTAGGGGTGTGGTAGTGGGGACAATAACAACATCTAATGGTAAGGGGTTAGGGGTGTGGTAGTGGGGACAATAACAACATCTAATGGTAAGGGGGTTAGGGGTGTGGTAGTGGGGACAATAACAACATCTAATGGTAAGGGGGTTAGGGGTGTGGTAGTGGGGACAATAACAACATCTAATGGTAAGGGGTTAGGGGTGTGGTAGTGGGGACAATAACAACATCTAATGGTAAGGGGGTTAGGGGTGTGGTAGTGGGGACAATAACAACATCTAATGGTAAGGGGGTTAGGGGTGTGGTAGTGGGGACAATAACAACATCTAATGGTAAGGGGGTTAGGGGTGTGGTAGTGGGGACAATAACAACATCTAATGGTAAGGGGGTTAGGGGTGTGGTAGTGGGGACAATAACAACATCTAATGGTAAGGGGGTTAGGGGTGTGGTAGTGGGGACAATAACAACATCTAATGGTAACAGGGGTTAGGGGTGTGGTAGTGGGGACAATAACAACATCTAATGGTAAGGGGGTTAGGGGTGTGGTAGTGGGGACAATAACAACATCTAATGGTAAGGGGGTTAGGGGTGTGGTAGTGGGGACAATAACAACATCTAATGGTAAGGGGGTTAGGGGTGTGGTAGTGGGGACAATAACAACATCTAATGGTACAGGGGGTTAGGGGTGTGGTAGTGGGGACAATAACAACATCTAATGGTAAGGGGGTTAGGGGTGTGGTAGTGGGGACAATAACAACATCTAATGGTAAGGGGGTTAGGGGTGTGGTAGTGGGGACAATAACAACATCTAATGGTAAGGGGTTAGGGGTGTGGTAGTGGGGACAATAACAACATCTAATGGTAACGGGGTTAGGGGTGTGGTAGTGGGGACAATAACAACATCTAATGGTAAGGGGGGTTAGGGGTGTGGTAGTGGGGACAATAACAACATCTAATGGTAACAGGGTTAGGGGTGTGGTAGTGGGGACAATAACAACATCTAATGGTAACAGGGGTTAGGGGTGTGGTAGTGGGGACAATAACAACATCTAATGGTAAGGGGGTTAGGGGTGTGGTAGTGGGGACAATAACAACATCTAATGGTAAGGGGGTTAGGGGTGTGGTAGTGGGGGACAATAACAACATCTAATGGTAAGGGGGTTAGGGGTGTGGTAGTGGGGACAATAACAACATCTAATGGTAAGGGGGTTAGGGGTGTGGTAGTGGGGACAATAACAACATCTAATGGTAAGGGGGTTAGGGGTGTGGTAGTGGGGACAATAACAACATCTAATGGTAAGGGGGTTAGGGGTGTGGTAGTGGGGACAATAACAACATATAATGGTAAGGGGGTTAGGGGTGTGGTAGTGGGGACAATAACAACATCTAATGGTAAGGGGGTTAGGGGTGTGGTAGTGGGGACAATAACAACATCTAATGGTAAGGGGTTAGGGGTGTGGTAGTGGGGACAATAACATCTAATGGTAAGGGGGTTAGGGGTGTGGTAGTGGGGACAATAACAACATATAATGGTAAGGGGGTTAGGGGTGTGGTAGTGGGGACAATAACAACATCTAATGGTAACAGGGTTAGGGGTGTGGTAGTGGGGACAATTACAACATCTAATGGTAAGGGGGTTAGGGGTGTGGTAGTGGGGATAATAACAACATCTAATGGTAAGGGGGTTAGGGGTGTGGTAGTGGGGACAATAACAACATCTAATGGTAACAGGGTTAGGGGTGTGGTAGTGATGACAATAACAACATGTAATGGTAACAGGGTTAGGGTGTGGTAGTGGGGACAATAACAACATCTAATGGTAAGGGGGTTAGGGGTGTGGTAGTGGGGACAATAACAACATCTAATGGTAACAGGGTTAGGGGTGTGGTAGTGGGGACAATAACAACATCTAATGGTAAGGGGGTTAGGGGTGTGGTAGTGGGGACAATAACAACATCTAATGGTAACAGGGTTAGGGGTGTGGTAGTGGGGACAATAACAACATCTAATGGTAACAGGGTTGGGGTGTGGTAGTGGGGACAATAACAACATCTAATGGTAAGGGGGTTAGGGGTGTCGTAGTGGGGACAATAACAACATCTAATGGTTAGGGGGTTAGGGGTGTGGTAGTGGGGACAATAACAACATCTAATGGTAACAGGGTTAGGGGTGTGGTAGTGGGGACAATAACAACATCTAATGGTTAGGGGGTTAGGGGTGTGGTAGTGGGGATAATAACAACATCTAATGGTAACAGGGTTAGGGGTGTGGTAGTGGGGACAATAACAACATCTAATGGTAACAGGGTTAGGGGTGTGGTAGTGGGGACAATAACAACATCTAATGGTAACAGGGTTAGGGGTGTGGTAGTGGGGACAATAACAACATCTAATGGTAACAGGGTTAGGGGTGTGGTAGTGGGGACAATAACAACATCTAATGGTAACAGGGTTAGGGGTGTGGTAGTGGGGACAATAACAACATCTAATGGTAACAGGGTTAGGGGTGTGGTAGTGGGGACAATAACAACATCTAATGGTAAGGGGGTTAGGGGTGTGGTAGTGGGGACAATAACAACATCTAATGGTAACAGGGTTAGGGGTGTGGTAGTGGGGACAATAACAACATCTAATGGTAACAGGCCTAGGGTTAGGGGTGTGGTAGTGGGGACAATAACAACATCTAATGGTAAGTGGGTTAGGGGTGTGGTAGTGGGGACAATAACAACATCTAATGGTAACAGGGTTAGGGTGTGGTAGTGGGGACAATAATGACTAAATGTTAGTCCATTCACGTCAGATTTTTAAGTACACGATAAAACAACAGAAATCTGTTCAATCTGAACAGCTTGCTACTTCCAGGTTTAAATTTCCTAAAACATATTAACACTGACAATACAATTTTTTTCTACTCACTTAATTATCCTTGACAACATCCATTTACAGAGCTCTCTTTTGGGTTTCGTTTTCTTCAATGTCATCCCAAGGTTAACGAAGAGGATCATCCTCGCTCCCAAGTGTGCTCATCAATGGCCACGTTTTTGTTTATTGCGGTCCAAACGGTTTGACTGGTTAGTGTTTGTTTGTGAAATAATTGCCAACCTAATGATTATATAATGATTTGGGCGAGCCATGGCAAAGACTTTCAAGACCTACATTAGTATTTGCATGTCCGTCAAAATATATGCCTGAACGATTATATTTCCAACAGACGAATCGGTTTGTTCGCGTTAACGAATTGCAGTACCACAGCCAAGGAGAGTGCATTTAACCCGAAACAAGTCACACTCCAACCAGGGTTTTAATGGGTCAGCGGGAACTTTTTATGCAATAAGCTGTCCTGAAGTCCCGTGCTTTACGACCAGTCGAGATTTATTGACAAAAATGAAATACATTTCCAACAGCAATAACATATCAGAACCCAACTTTAAAATGTTTGAGATTTCTGACAAATAGAATTCTGTTCTTACTAGATCTATAAAGGGTTATAAAAAAAGATGAGCTATATCAATAAGATCTAGTCCGTGCTTGGTATAATGGATTTCAGAACCTTTCTTGGATAAAATTACTTTTCAGTTTTTATCATCTTCCATCATTAGATGACACACGTTTTATCCGCCGATTTCGTTTTGCGTTGATTTGAAAGTTACGTTACAACCATGTACAAATGTAGCTTTTGTGGTTGTATTTTTTGCAGTTTTTTAATATTATCGTAAAACTTTTCTTTCTTATGAGCCAAGAACGAACAACATTAATAGAAATCGTATGGCTTTGGTGTGACTACCGACATGTATATATATAGTCCATCTAGTTCGTGACCGGGTTCCGGTCTGGTCTCTCGTGATGATCACTGACCACGGGTCCCGGTCTGGTCTCTCGTGATGACCACTGACCACGGGTCCCGGTCTGGTCTCTCGTGATGATCACTGACCACGGGTCCCGGTCTGGTCTCTCGTGATGATCACTGACCACGGGTCCCGGTCTGGTCTCTCGTGATGATCACTGACCACGGGTCCCGTTCTGGTCTCTCGTGATCACTGACCACGGGTCCCGGTCTGGTCTCTCGTGATCACTGACCACTGCTCCCGGTCTGGTCTCTCGTGATCACTGACCACGGGACCCGGTCTGGTCTCTCCTGGTCACTGACCACGGGTCCCGGTCTGGTCTCTCGTGATGATCACTGACCACGGGTCCCGGTCTGGTCTCTCGTGATGATCACTGACCACGGGTCCGGTCTGGTCTCTCGTGATGAACACTGACCACGGGTCCCGGTCTGGTCTCTGGTGATCACTGTCCATGGGTCCCGGTCTGGTCTCTCGTGATGAACACTGACCACGGGTCCCAGTCTGGTCTCTCGTGATGAACACTGACCACGGGTTCCGGTCTGGTCTCTCGTGATCACTGACCACGGGTCGCTGTCTGGTCTCTCGTGATCACTGACCACGGGTCCGGTCTGGTCTCTCGTGATGATCACTGATCACAGGTCCGGTCTGGTCTCTCGTGATCACTGACCACGTGTCCGGTCTGGTCTCTCGTGATGAAAACTGACCACTTCAATTTGGAGCGAATCTTCAGCCAACGATTGGGAACTTGCGCGAAATCATTCAAAAACTTTTCTCAATTTACTCTCTCTTGTCTTCTGAATCTTCTATTCACATTCGTCGCCAGCTATTTGACAACTGTCTGTTGATCTGGACATCTTATAATAGTATGGGGTATAATTTTAGTATTTAGCTACAAGTAATTTAAATTATTGATATCATTAATTTATTTATTGATATCATTAATTAATTTATTGATATTATTAATTCATTTATTGATATCATAATTCGATTTATCAATACCAATCAGTAAGAGTATTTATTGATATACATGTAATTCGAATTAATGATGATATTAATTCATCAATTTTGGGGGAAATGATTGTTCCCTCTCAGAATGATGAGATCTTATTGTTTTGAGAACAATGGTGATTTGGACGAAGGTATACACATGTTGTTGTTTGGTGTTAGAGAATCTGTACAGAAATCTCTTGGTTTCAGTCCTTCTGAACTTGTGTTCCGAACACATTTTTTCGTGGTCCTATGAAAATCCTTAGGGATAAAATTTTAGATGATGAATCGAAAGTGAATCGTTAAGAGGATGTGTCTAGCCTTAAGCAAAGGTTGACAAGGGCATGTGCAATCGCAATAGAAAATTTGCAACCACTCAAACAAAAGTTTGATCCAGATGACAAAGTTTTGGCTTTATTGCAAATACCTGGTCAGCCCTTGCAAGCCAGATACTTTGGACCTTATGTGGTTAAGATGATTTAAACTATGTTTTATAAACCCCAAGGAGGCGAAAGAAAACTCAAATGTGTCATATCAATATGCTTAAAAGGTATGTAGATAGAGATAGAGAAGAGGGCAACACTCATCAACTTGTTACTACTTTGGCCTCTGTATCATGTGAAGGTGCAACCAATATTCGTCAAGTAGAGTTAAATGGTGGTGTACAGGATGTAGGTGTAAATTGTGGCATTAAGCCAGACAGTCCTACCGATCCTGTTCGGGCTTCAGAAAAGTGAACTCTGTCAGTAAAACAGACTCATATCTAATTCCGAGGACTGACTCTTGTTTTGTCAAAGTCGGCAAAGCCAAGTACATGTATGTCAGTAATCTGATCTATTGAAAGGGCATTGGCAGGTTCTCCTCACAGAAAGAGCAAAGGAAGTGTGGGCATTCGTCACACCACAAGGCCTGTACCAGTATAAAGTTCTGTCGTTTAGTATGAATAAGGCTGCGGCAACTTTCTCTTTGTCTTCTGAAAAGCGTGATATCAGATCTGGACGTCTGTGATGGATACCATTGGTGATGTCATAATCTACCACGACACACGGGAAGAACATCTACGCAGGATTCCTTCGAAAGACTCACCATCATGAAACTGTCTGTAAATTTCCTTAAATGTGAGTTTCGTAATGTAACTGTAGAATTCTTCCTTAGGTCATGTTGTAGGATAGGGCCGGGTAAAACCTGTCGAGGCCAAAGTAGTAGCAATCTTAGATTTTCCAACTCCTGAAATGAGAAAGAGCTGATGAGATTTCTTTGTATGTGGGGATATCATCTAATATTCTGTCAGAATTTTTCTGTTATAGCAGCTCCACTTGTTGAAGAAAAACGTAAAATTCATCTGGTCAGACGATCGTAAGTCTGCATTTGAAAAACTGAAAGCCATACTATCAAGCTATAGGTAGGCAGTTCAAACTTTTTGTTGATGCCAGCGATGTTGGTGTTGGTGTTGTTTTGATGCAAGAAGATCAAGAAGATGGTGGGCAAATTGACCACCCAATTTGTTATTTCTTGACAAAATTTGACAAAAACCAAAGAAATTATCCCATCATTTAGAAGGAATGTTTGGCATTGGTTTTGGCTCTGAATCAGTTTAATGTCTATATCTATATTACTATCATGCCTCTGGTAGCCTATACAGACCACAATCCTTTGACATTCAACGGAAAAATGAAGAACAAACATCAGAGAATTCTAAGGTGGAGTTTGGCTTTACAAGAGTACGTTTTTGACATTCAGCACATCAAAGATAAAGTTATTATTTTGGCTGATGCTTTATCCAGAATTTAGATGTAATTTGATAGTAAAAGAAAGTTTCCTTTTCAAGAAAACTTTCTTTTCTTTTAAGAGGGGTGCGTTATATATACTATTGATTAAAGGGAGACAAACTTACAGCAAATACCGTATAGCGGGAAATTTTAGAGGTCATAAAATTTTGCGATTTGGTCATGAAAAGTGACAGTTAAATTTTGGCGGGTTGAAATTTAGCGATTTCCCCTAAATCTAAGGTTTTAATTTGTCGTTGAGAATATATGTTACCTACCAGTATATATAGATAATAATGTCATGTCCATACATCCAATCCATGTTGATTAAATGTGCTGTGTATTATCGATCGTCTGTCTCGAAACTGGAAACTATTACCAACAATATTTAAGACGAACACATACATGTAGATTTGTCAAATTAGTGTTTATATGAGTATGTGTACAAGCGAGTATAACTCTTGCAACCTTATATGAACAATGTAAATAGACTTTTCTGGAATGTTCTGGAAGAGAAACGTGTCATAATATTTTGTTTACAAGTATTTATGGACAAGTGGTTGTTTACAAGAAGTGTGTTAGAGAATTCTAGGAAAGAGATGCTTTGCAAAATATGCTTGAAAGATTTGGCAATATAGTATAAATACCACGAGAGACAAATTGTTATTCAGAACTGGTTTACAATTGTCAAGGAGAGCGTTATGAATTTTGTTGGATTATTAATTGCCAGGAACTTTGAACTGTAGGATTTATAAACATTCTTAATTCTGGAGAAACGGAAAGGAAAGGTTCATTCAAGGACATCTGTTATCAGATAAGTAATTAACACTATTTTAATTGTAATTGTGAATTATCTCTATAACTTGCTTAGTTTTGTAAATGTCATTAAATTGTGTTTTGAGCTTAGTTGCTGGGTTTCATATTTCTGTTATAATCATATAACACTGGCAAAAAGACCAGTCATTGATGGTCACTCCGTGGTCTGATCCTGACTGACGTATTGTCAGACCAGTCATTGATGGTCACTCCGTGGTCTGATCCTGTCTGACGTATTGTCAGACCAGTCATTGATGGTCACTCCGTGGTCTGATCCTGACTGACGTATTGTCAGACCAGGCAATGATGGTCACTCCGTGGTCTGATCCTGTCTGACGTAATGTCAAACGGTCATTGATGGTCACTCCGTGGTCTGATCCTGTCTGACGTATTATCAGACCGGTCATTGATGGTCACTCCGTGGTCTGATCCTGACTGACGTATTGTCAGACCAGTCATTGATGGTCACTCCGTGGTCTGATTCTGCCTGACGTATTGTCAGACCAGTCATTGATGGTCACTCCGTGGTCTGATCCTGACTGACGTATTGTCAGACCAGTCATTGATGGTCACTCCGTGGTCTGGTCCTGACTGACGTATAGTCAGACCAGTCAATGATGGTCACTCCGTGGTCTGATCCTGACTGACGTATTGTCAGACCAGTCAATGATGGTCACTCCGTGGTCTGGTCCTGACTGACGTATAGTCAGACCAGTCATTGATGGTCACTCCGTGGTCTGATCCTGACTGACGTATTGTCAGACCAGTCATTGATGGTCACTCCGTGGTCTGATCCTGACTGACGTATTGTCAGACCAGTCATTGATGGTCACTCCGTGGTCACTCCATGGTCTGATCAGTATTAAATATTGGTTGAAATTAATTAAATCTGATATTTGTGTTCAATTGATGATGAAATGTGTCTGGCCTTTCTGAGGTATGGTTTACACGTTGTAGGTAATGAAATGTTGTTTATATTGTTTTAGCCAGCGTCTGATAGATAA
Organism: Pecten maximus; assembly: GCF_902652985.1. NCBI lineage: Eukaryota > Metazoa > Mollusca > Bivalvia > Pectinida > Pectinidae > Pecten > Pecten maximus. Next base: position 30,692,301 of record NC_047019.1, read on the forward strand.
TTTCATTCAAGCAAGAAATCAAGTTGTTGAAATGTCGTCGAAATGCTTTATATAAACTTGTCCAGCACTGTACGTAACAGGACAAAGCTTTGTAGTTTAGGGGAGTACTTAAACTTACAACACGTTCTAGATCTCAGCTTTAGCTTAATGTGTTTTCACTCATATCAGTTTGTAGGTTTACCGATATTATAGCCATCTATCTCCCGACTACACCATTGTATACTCCACTCATTTATCAATTTATTCTTAAGTTGAGTATTTATTCGATATTGCCGCTCAGAAATGTTGTCATAACATCTGTAACCTTATTCCAGTAGTTATTTTTAACATGGTTTAGATCTACTGTAGATGTAATTATTTATATGCTGTCCATCTTCCGTTAATTTGTATTATATAATGATATTAAGGATTGTTACTGGTGTGATGTAGTCTTTAGTATGAGTTGTAAGGCTAAAAGTTGATTAAACATTGACACAACTGTAAAATGTTCTCCAACACCGCAGCGCTCCCAGCACAGTAGTCGTTTCACAGATTGTAAAAAGTTGTCGCAGAGAAATCTTACTCAAGAGGTTTCTAAAGTCACTACAAAAATGTATCCCTACAAGTTTGTAAACAAAAGAAAAGCTTAAAACAAGTCAATACCTCTTAATTCCTTCTCCTTGTCTAAACCATTTTATCGTAACTGTGGGTGAACGAGTGCTGTTTTGAAACAGAGTAGGGCAATTAGCACTGATGACAAGTTAGCAAATCAAGACGAATGTCATTCAAAACCTGTTTCAAAAACACGCAAGGGTAGAATTAATTTCACAAGATACTGTGGTAGGTTTTTATAATGATGCAAAGATTTCAAACTGAGTCGGATGTACCTTACAGTTATACGTCAGACACTATGTTGATGTCTAAGAAGAACACGGATAGCGATGACGTGTTTTGTACAGAAATAATAGTCCGCTCAGAATGAAATGTCGTCTTGAACGTTGAGACGAAAATAGGTAAACTGTTTACTTAAGTATGTACACAGACTGGGCCGGTCACCAAGGTCATCACCGAGGTCATACACACTGTACATTAGACCTGTACATTAATTAGCCCGTTTCAGGAGAGATAGCCGTAGTTTACATTATACACATATTGTTCTATGGCATTACATGCATTTATCTCTTTATCTCGGGAAATCCGTGGTGAAAGTAAACAACAACCATTTTCAAGAATTTGTAAACCTAAAGAACAATTATTGTTATTGTATTTATTATATTTTTTTTATAGTTTTTGAAAAGAAATACGTCATGAATTATATATCTATATCAGAAAGATAAAGACATGAATTTTATTTGTACCCCACTTAAAATCAATACACCTTCCCCTTTATATCTCATTACTGGATACTCGTGTTAACACAGGACCAGGACCTCTGTACTGATTATACAATAGTATCACTACCAGTATATCAAACGGAGGGGACATCTCTGGCCAATCACTCCCAGTATTACAAACGGAGGAGACATCTCTGGCCAATCACTCCCAGTGTTCCATACGGTGGGGACCACTCTGGCCAATCACTCCAAGTGTTCCATACGGTGGGGAATACCCTGGCCAATCACTCCAAGTGTTCCATACGAAGGGGACCACTCTGGCCAATCACTCCCAGTGTTCCATACGGAGGGGACCACTCTGACCAATCACTCCCAGTGTTCCATACGGAGGGGACCACTCTGGCCAATCACTCCCAGTATTTCAAACGGAGGGGACATCTCTGGCCAATCACTCCCAGTATTTCAAACGGAGGGGACATCTCTGGCCAATCACTCCCAATATTTCAAACGGAGGGGACATCTCTGGCCAATCACTCCCAGTATTTCAAACGGAGGGGACATCTCTGGCCAATCACTCCCAATATTTCAAACGGAGGGGACAGCTCTGGCCAATCACTCCCAGTATTCAAACGGAGGGAATCATCTCTAGCCAATCACTCCCAGTGTTCCATACGGCGGGGACCACTCTGGCCAATCACTCCCAGTGTTCCATACGGCGGGGACCACTCTGGCCAATCACTCCCAGTGTTCCATACGGTGGGGACCACTCTGGCCAATCACTCCCAGTGTTCCATACGGCGGGGACCACTCTGGCCAATCACTCCCAGTGTTCCATACGGTGGGGACCACTCTGGCCAATCACTCCCAGTGTTCCATACGGAGGGGACATCTCTGGTGGCCAATCACTCCCAGTGTTCCATACGGAGGGGACATCTCTGGCCAATCACTCCCAGTGTTCCATAAGGAGGGGACCACTCTGGCCAATCACTCCCAGTGTTCCATACGGTGGGGACATCTCTGGTGGCCAATCACTCCCAGTGTTCCATACGGAGGGGACCACTCTGGCCAATCACTCCCAGTGTTCCATACGGTGGGGACATCTCTGGTGGCCAATCACTCCCAGTGTTCCATACGGAGGGGACCACTCTGACCAATCACTCCCAGTGTTCCATACGGAGGGGACCACTCTGGCCAATCACTCCCAGTATTTCAAACGGAGGGGACATCTCTGGCCAATCACTCCCAGTATTTCAAACGGAGGGGACATCTCTGGCCAATCACTCCCAATATTTCAAACGGAGGGGACATCTCTGGCCAATCACTCCCAGTATTTCAAACGGAGGGGACATCTCTGGCCAATCACTCCCAATATTTCAAACGGAGGGGACAGCTCTGGCCAATCACTCCCAGTATTCAAACGGAGGGAACATCTCTAGCCAATCACTCCCAGTGTTCCATACGGCGGGGACCACTCTGGCCAATCACTCCCAGTGTTCCATACGGCGGGGACCACTCTGGCCAATCACTCCCAGTGTTCCATACGGTGGGGACCACTCTGGCCAATCACTCCCAGTGTTCCATACGGCGGGGACCACTCTGGCCAATCACTCCCAGTGTTCCATACGGTGGGGACCACTCTGGCCAATCACTCCCAGTGTTCCATACGGAGGGGACATCTCTGGTGGCCAATCACTCCCAGTGTTCCATACGGAGGGGACCACTCTGGCCAATCACTCCCAGTGTTCCATACGGTGGGGACATCTCTGGTGGCCAATCACTCCCAGCGTTCCATACGGTGGGGACCACTCTGGCCAATCACTCCCAGTATTCAAACGGAGGGGACATCTCTGGCCAATCACTCCCAGTGTTCCATACGGTGGGGACCACTCTGGCCAATCACTCCAAGTGTTCCATACGGAGCGGACCACTCTGGTGGCCAATCACTCCCAGTGTTCCATACGGAGGGGACCACTCTGGCCAATCACTCCCAGTGTTCCATACGGAGGGGACATCTCTGGCCAATCACTCCCAGTGTTCCATACGGTGGGGACCACTCTGGCCAATCACTCCCAGTGTTCCATACGGTGGGGACCACTCTGGCCAATCACTCCCAGTGTTCCATACGGTGGGGACCACTCTGGCCAATCACTCCCAGTGTTCCATACGGTGGGGACCACTCTGGCTAATCACTCCCAGTGTTCCATACGGTGGGGACCACTCTGGCTAATCACTCCCAGTGTTCCATACGGAGGGGACATCTCATGCTAATCACTCCCAGTATTCCATACGGAGGGGACATCTCTGGTGGCCAATTATTCCCAGTGTTCCATACGGAGGGGACCACTCTGGCCAATCACTCCCAGTGTTCCATACAGAGGTAAATCATCATGCACTCTGAGAGAGATTGACCTGAACTGGCGCCAACACGAGACAGGTGTACAAACTGGCGCCAACACGAGACGGGTGTACAAACTGGCGCCAACACGAGACAGGTGTACAAACTGGCGCCAACACGAGACAGGTGTACAAGCTAGCGCCAACATAAGACAAGCTGGCGCCAACATAAGACAGGTGTACAAACTGGCGCCAACACGAGACATGTGTACAAACTGGCGCTAACATAAGACAAGCTGGTGCCAACACGAGACATGTGTACAAACTGGCGCCAACATAAGACAAGCTGGTGCCAACACGAGACATGTGTTCAAACTGGCGGCAACACGATACAGGTGTACAAACTGGTTTATTGTATGTTTGAATTGCTTCACCATTACTAATGGAAGATCTTCATTTGATATTGTTAATTCCGAAAATATGTCGCACAGAAACAAAACAGAAAATCAAGATATTTCCGGCGGTTTTGACCTGAAATCTTTTGTATCTCGGCGATAATAGTGGGGAAAACACTGTACGAAGACAAGGTACCCATGTCTCGATAACAAACACAGTAACGGTACTACAACCCTACAAAGGACTGTCAATATGGTACCCATGGGTTACTACAACCCTACAAAGGACTGTCAATATGGTACCCATGGGTTACTACAACCCTACAAAGGACTGTCAATATGGTACCCATAGGTTACTACAACCCTACGAATGACTGTCAATATGGTACCCATACGTTACTACAACCCTACAAAGGACTGTCAATATGGTACCCATGGGTTACTACAACCCTACAAAGGACTGTCAATATGGTACCCATGGGTTACTACAACCCTACAAAGGACTGTCAATATGGTACCCATGGGTTACTACAACCCTACAAAGGACTGTCAATATGGTACACATACGTTACTACAACCCTACAAAGGACTGTCAATATGATACCCATGGGTTACTACAACCCTACAAAGGACTGTCAATATGGTACACATACGTTACTACAACCCTACAATGGACTGTCAATATGGTACCCATGGTTACTACAACCCTACACAGGACCGTCAATGTGGTACCCATGGGTTACTACAACCCTACAAAGGACTGTCAATATGGTTCCCATAGGTTACTACAACCCTATAAAGGACTGTCAATATGGTTCCCATAGGTTACTACAACCCTATAAAGGACTGTCAATGTGGTATCCATAGGTTACTACAACCCTACAAATGACTGTCAATATGGTACCCATAGGTTACTAGAACCCTACAAAGGACTGTCAATATCGTACCCATAGGTTACTACAACCCTACAAAGGACTGTCAATATGGCACGGATACGCTTGCTATAATAGTCTTTATCATAAGTCAGAACTGAATGTCCTAATGCAAGTTACAGACAATTATGTCGATGCTGAAAGCACGCAGATTGGACCACACGGTTTAGTATGGCCTTGCGTTGTAAATCCCTTGTCCATAAAACTGGTCCTAATTTGAGAGTGAAAACGGTGTTTATAGCCACGTACCGATTACATGACAACAACACTACTGGTTATAGACAGTTTATTTCCCAGCGGATTACAAACACAGACTGTTTGAAAAAATATAGTTTTACTGTAAATCCTGTAATTGGATCTCAGCCTAATCCATGCTTTTACAGATCTGTGGATATTGCCATGTTATTGACGACGGAGAAATAAGGTTTATCAACCACGGCAGGAGGGTGGTAGTAGACTGTTAGTCGGCCAATTTTATTTTTTTTAGTTCTTGGCAGCAACGAGGGGTTGGGTTGATCTTCTGGGCTCGGATATCATCAAAATGACAGTGATATTATAGTCGTCCTTGCAGTCTATCCCCCCACCCCCATCCCCACCCCCACCCCCACCCCCGGTTTTCATATTGTAAGTAAACACGGTGTTGTCTCCACGTCTTAGTTCACATACATTTTTATGTAGGTGTCAGAGGTCATGTGATGCAGTGCTTTCTGTCCGTGTCGGTTTTCCTTGGTCTTCCATCGTATGTCGTCCGTTACTAACGTAAACATTCTTTGTGGGATACCCACTCTTATATAATAATAGTAATATATTACTCCACTTCTTAGAAATTACTCCAAGTTCGGTTTGAGCGCACCGACCAAATCTCTTCTTGAAAACGGCTGAAAACGACTGTAACGAACCCCCATCCCCCAAGAAAAAAACAACAACAACAAACAAACAAGCAAACAAATAAATAACAAAGCAATCGTATCAGATGTCCCACATATCGTGTATAGAAACCTAACGTTCTAATTGGCCGAACTTTCCAAAATGTCACAGAGGTCTGTGAATGGCTGAGGAGGATTCAATCCAAACTCATTATCAATTTGTATTGTTCGTTATGTAGTTGGGACACCAGTATAATCTTTGTGAACTACGTCATACCCCTGTGAACTACGTCAACATGGGGTATGTCCAAGGTCTTCTCCAGAACGACAGCAGCTAGTCCACTGTTAGGTTCCAACCAAATTTTACAATGACTGCTCTTGAGGATATTCATCTCCGTGATGTAAAGAAAATGTTGTATTAAACTTTTTTTCTCGTATACATTTTAGGAATGGGAGTTAATGCCATAGTAGAAAATACAAGAATAATCTTATGTCCGTGTGCAAGGATACAACATAATTTGTGATTTAAGCGAATGTTGCTGTCTTGGCCTTTTACAGGACAAATCAATATAATATCTTATATACGTTCTATATGAAAAGTTCCGCCATTAAACTTTTTAAATTTACATGCATTATTATTTTTTTATTTAGCAGATCAAAAGAAAACAAGTTAATTTTTCTTCAACAGCCGTAGAAATGCCAAACTTTTTAAATTTACATGTATTATTATTTTTTTTATTTAGCAGATCAAAAGAAAACAAGTTAATTTTTCTTCAACAGCCGTAGAAATGGGAGGTCCGCGTGCTTTTTTAAAAATGATTTCTTGTTAATTTTGTTGTTTTTACCCCAATATCATTTTTTATCAGCTTGGAGTCCTAACTTAAATGTCCTTAAGTTAAACCAGTAAAACAAATGTATATTTTCCCACATTGTTGTATATCATTTTCCTTTTACTGAACGTTACAAACTTGTACAACAGAAACTTGCTATGATAAAAGATGACAACACACTGATGATTTTAGCGATCAATCAGTCAAAAAAGGCTTTTCATGAAGGGCAAGAAATACACATTTTCAAAATGGCCGCTGAATTGGTATTTTATTAAAATTCTCGTAAAAAAGTTATATAAACAACAGATGTCTAGATTTTGACATCTTTTTTTCAGATTCGTGTTTGCTAATAATATTTGTCATATTTCATTAAACATTACAAAAAACAAACAAACAAACAAAAACAAACTTTTACACAAGATCAGAACGAGGCTTGAACGTGATTGAGAAGAGTGGATGCTTAACTCCGATTGGTTGAGACGGCATTCAATCCTGGTCAATAACAAGAGCAGTAAGTGACTCCAAACTCGGTATGCACTTTAAGTAGAAACCCTATGAGTGAGAAGGCATTTTGCCCGTAATTCAAAGTTTCAACACTAACAATTAGCCTTTACAGACAGGATACACTTACCAAAACGAAGTTAACGTTTTGTACATACATATTTTAAGAGAATTTATCGAAATCCTAGATGACAATACGTTATTCATTGTTGGGTTGAACTAATGAAATCAGGTATGGATTACCTGTACAGACAAATTTCTGACAGGTAATTTGATGGTGATGATTTGCGAGTTCACTATTTTATTTGCTACTTCTCATTTTCCCTTTCTTAATAAACCGCTGACTTTATCCATTTTTATATTCATGTTATGACGGCAGTGCCTTAATGAATTTCATACAGTACATCGTCAACAGACTTATCAGTAAACTTAACATGGAGAATTTGGCCGGACTATAAAGGGGGATCTTTTTGGTTTTTTAACAGAAGTAGTATTTATTATATAAATATCATATGCACGTTGAAGAAGAAGTGACGGGTGACGGTAATAGCAATGAATTATCGAAATCCAAGATAACAATACGTTAATCATTATGGAATTTGAGAAAGATAATTTCTGAAAATATGAGAAAAAATCCAGGATGGCCGCCTGTCGTCCATTTCGTTTTTTCTTGAACAAGCATAACATCGTGTACCGACCGGTCTCCGCTGATTGCGCTCAGAACACGGTGTAAATTACGCACGGGAAACGATATTTTTGGTAGAACATGGAGGCTGCAATAGCAGATACGGTAATTATGTGTTTATTGTCAAGACCACGTACTAATATCCAAATTGCAAAGTTGTTCCTGGAACAATAGAATGTTTCCCCAATATGCAGAATTAAAAAAACACTTCTGATTACATAACAGATTTCAGCGTATTTCCCTCACAGCACAGATCATCATCATCATCATCATCATCATCATCATCATCATTCTTTATTCCTCAAAATTTGAGAGTACAAAAGGAAGAAAAGAAAAAGAAGTTAAATTGAAATGGAACATAATTACATTGAATTATAACGTTAACTACACATCGTGATTAAGAATCACATCTGATCTGTTCCATTTGACTCATTCTGAGTAACATATCTTATCTCACATCACTTAGGCGCGGAAGTAAATTTCAGCTGATTTCTTTATTAGGTACGCACAGTCGTTGGTAAACTCTTCAGTTAAAATATCACTGTCAAATTCAAAGTCTGAGATTTTCCCTTTGAATATTGTCTGAAGCAGGAGCTCTTCTGACAGATTAGAGATTATCAGATAAGGCTGTACTCCATAATAATCAACCACTTTTGTTAAAAATGTATCCCTTAGCGTAAAGGTATTGGTACAGTCTGTAACAAAATGTCTTATAGTGTCATAAAACGGTTTTCTACACAGCTTACATATAGCATATTTTTCCACAGGAACACACGTGAGCATTTTGCATATATATAACACTGTTCTTTTGACGATAACAGATATTTAAGCATGTCATCAGTTTGCTATAAGTACAATGGACAGACCGAAATCGAATGAAATAATTGTCTCTGTTCAATCTCTCGGACAATAGTCGATCCTCATATATAGCAATAGCTCCGTTTACAAACAGTTTCCATTGAATCTTTATAAAAAATCCGCGTTTCGAATATAACACTGAATAAAGTCTAATAATCCATACTTTATTAAGATTGACAAGATGTCTGGGATAAATCCCATTTGATTTGTTTCTTGGCCATCTATATATTTGAAAAGTCTACGGATGAATATTCCTTTCGGAACACTGCCAGGTGTGCATTTAACAATACGGCGTAAACAGTACAATTTCCGCTTTTCAATTTCACATTGAATCCTGCGTATTCCAACCATACTTTCGCACATGTCGGATCGAGTAGATGGTCTCAGGTTTAGAATAAATTTAACTGCATAATGCTGAAATGTTTCTAGCTTCTTGGTTATCCCTAAAACCGATCACAGGTGTTTCTGTCATACACCTACCTACCTTAACACAATAAAGATCTGGAAATGGATGCTGTTCATAAAATCACATAACAAAGCGATTAAGTCATTGTTTTTCATTGAATATGCCTGCTATGACTTTCGTTTCGTAATTACACCGGTAGTGCTGACCTCCATTGCACATTGGTCCGATGAATACAAGTGAAAAATCTCTTTTAAAAAACCCCAACAAAACTCAAGGCATGTGAAACTCCAAATGAGTGTAATTCTAAATCACCTTGTCATATTAACATATCTTATACTGCGATAAGTATGAATGGGTCCAAAATCTAAACGAAACAACTTTTCATTTATCTACACATCCATACTTTTCCAACCTCAGACAGATAATTGTTTAACCAGGTCCACATCAGGCCTATAGAAAATTTCATGAGGGCTATATTGTAGAAATAACACAATAAGGAAACCATACCTTGATCCCTCGCCGGGTATCAGTATTCGATAAGTTCATCTTGAAACAGGCCTGGTTGTTAATCTGCTTATAAAACAGGGACAAGAGGGTCCACAGACTCCCGCACATCTATCAAAAAGTGTTAAACGAAGCGTAGCCGATTCGACTACATCATACCAGTTTTGAACCGAGGAAAGTAGGCTTACAATTTGCTTAAAGTATATGTTCAGTTTATAAAAATGTTGTACATATTCAATGATGTCTAATATACATCCCTGGTTACATTATTTTTTCAGTCTGATCCATGGTGTGTTCTATTTGGATGTAAAATGCAATAAAGTTGAATTGAATTGAATTCATTTTTGCCATCTCGTCACACAGTTTTCGAACTTGGAGTCAAAAAAAACATCATAGGGACGAAACACCCTAAAATAATCGGAGTCTATTACAATCTCGGACACTACACAAGACAGTACTACTACGCTTCACATTGGCCTTTAGTCTGATGAAGGTGACAGTGTAGTCATCGAAACGTAACACTCTTAAATATCATATTGGTTGTGTTATATAATTTCTATTATATATGAATTACCAACCAGAAGAAAATGTTCCAGAATACATGATATATTGTGCTTCCCAGAAGAGTATCTTGATTCGACTATTTTTGCAAAAGTGTTTGCCGTTTGTTGTGTTGTCCTGAAAAAAATTACATTCGACTATTTTTGCAAAATGCATTGCCTTTTTCGACTGAATCTTGCAATGCATTAAACCCTTTTAAAATTGGTTGAAGATTTCAGTTTTCTCAAGCTGTTAGAAAGTTGAACATTGACTTTGGAGTAAAAGGTGATATCTATATCATGCTATACCTTGTCACATTTAAGGTCATATCTTACTTTCATGCAATATAGTAGCAAAGAGAAATAGCAAAAGACAAATAAAGAATAGTAGATACATTTGTAGCAAAGGACAAGTATAGAATAGTAAATAGCAAAGGGAAATAACAAAGGACAAACAACCGACAAATGGGAGGTAGCAGAGGGCAGATCGAAAGTAGCAACACCCAAAAATAGAAGACAAGTAAATATTGACAAATATCAAATATGTAAAATAATGAAAATGGTAAGTAACAAATCAAAGTACGACACTGAAAATAGCAAATGGCAACTGGTAAGTGGTATATAAAGTTATGTATCAATTTATAAAGTAACATCATGACACATGTGACAGCTATGACGTGCCATATATATACATAGGTAATGTATTTTTTGCAGTAGAATTTCTGAAGACAATCATAACGTTAATTTGGAACATTTCGTCATGTCGATGGTGACACTACTGATTGTCAGCTGGACATGTTGTCGATGAAGACACCATTGATTGTCAGCTGGACGTGCTGTCGATAAAGACACCACTGATTGTCAGCTGGACGTGTTGTCGATGGAGACACCACTGATTGTCAGTTAGACGTGTTGTCGATAGAGACACCACTGATAGTCAGCTGGACGTGTTGTCGATGGAGACACCACTGATTGTCAGCTGGACGTGTCGTCGATGGAGACACCACTGATTATCAGCTGGACGTGTTGTCGATGGAGACACCACTGATTGTCAGCTGGACGTGTTGTCTCCATCGACAGCACTGATTGTCAGCTGGACGTGTTGTCTCCATCGACAGCACTGATTGTCAGCTGGACGTGTTGTCGATGGAGACACCACTGATTGTCAGCTGGACGTGTTGTCGATGGAGACACCACTGATTGTCAGCTTGACGTGTCGTCGATGGAGACACCACTGATTGTCAGCTGGACGTGTTGTCGATGGAGACACCACTGATTGTCAGCTGGACGTGTTGTCGATGGTGACACCACTGATTGTCAGCTGGACGTGTCGTCGATGGAGACACCACTGATTGTCAGCTGGACGTGTTGTCGATGGAGACACCACTGATTGTCAGCTGGACGTGTTGTCGATAGAGACACCACTGATTGTCAGCTGGACGTGTTGTCGATGGAGACACCACTGATTGTCAGCTAGACGTGTTGTCGATGGAGACACCACTGATTGTCAGCTGGACGTGTTGTCGATGGAGACACCACTGATTGTCAGCTGGACGTGTTGTCGATGGAGACACCACTGATTGTCAGCTGGACGTGTTGTCGATGGAGACACCACTGATTGTCAGCTGGACGTGTTGTCGATGGTGACACCACTGATTGTCAGCTGGACGTGTTGTCGATGGTGACACCACTGATTGTCAGCTGGACGTGTTGTCGATGGTGACACCACTGATTGTCAGCTGGACGTGTTGTCGATGGTGACACCACTGATTGTCAGCTGGACGTGTTGTCGATGGTGACACCACTGATTGTCAGCTGGACGTGTTGTCGATGGTGACATCACTGATTGTCAGCTGGACGTGTTGTCGATGGAGACACCACGTATTGTCAGCTGGACGTGTACGCCCAGACACTAGAACGTGTCATGTACTATTTGTATTACCAAGTATGATGATTTATTAAATTCCCCCTGTATGATTTAGGGCTGTATGGGTTGTATAAAACTATTATCAGTGTCAGACCGGTCCAGTTTCTATCCATAGTATCCGTCGTATTTCACGCTTTCTATGGCAGGCTTGTCGAGCCGGTAATGCACGCACACGGTCAACATGTAGTTTACGGGCTGTAGGGGTTCCCGTAACGACTCGTCCACATGCAACAGACCAGTGTTTCACGACATTGTTCTATAACTATCCACATAGGGGAGCAGTTCTGGGCCTCCTAAACAATCACGAACCAAGACACCTTAATGCTCACGATGAACTCATAAATGGTCTGAACATTCTAATGATAGAACTAATACAGATTTCTGCCACGGGCTTATGACATCTCTGCTTGTTGAAAACTACATGTTCTCACAGCGGGTAAAATGCAAAATGGGGCATGGACTCTTAGTTTTATCGTCTCAAAATGACAGTGCCAACATCCGCAATTAAATTTCCAATTACTTGTAGATTTGAAATATGATAAAGCAATGCTCAAAATTTAATTCCCTACTTTCCAAATGTATTTTATAACAAACATAAACAATTGGATGATACCCTCGACAACACAACATTAACATTCCGAAGAAAATACAGATGTAGTTTACATTGTAAATACACATTGGAAGTCAAAACATTTGCAACACGACACCACACGTAATGATCTGTATCATAACACGACACGTAATGATAACATAACACGTAATGATAACATAACACGTAATGATTTGTATCATAACACAACACGTAATGATCTGTATCATAACATAACACGTAATGATAACATAACACGTAATGATCTGTATAACACAACACGTAATGATAACATAACACGTAATGATCTGTATCATAACACAACACGTAATGATCTGTATAACACAACACGTAATGATCTGTATAACACAACACGTAATGATCTGTATCATAACACAACACGTAATGATCTGTATAACATAACACGTAATGATCTGTATAACATAACACGTAATGATTTGTATAACACAACACGTAATGATAACATAACACGTAATGATCTGTATCATAACACAACACGTAATGATCTGTATCATAACACAAAACGTAATGATCTGTATCATAGTACAACACGTAATGATCTGTATCATAACACAAAACGTAATGATCTGTATCATAGTACAACACGTAATGATCTGTATAACACCACACGTAATGATCTGTATAACACAACACGTAATGATCTGTATCATAACACAACACGTAATTATCTGTATAACACAACACGTAATGATCTGTATAACACAACACGTAATGATCTGTATCATAACATAACACGTAATGATTTGTATCATAACACAACACGTAATGATCTGTATAACACAACACGTAATGATCTGTATCATAACACAACACGTAATGATCTGTATAACACAACACGTAATGATCTGTATAACACAACACGTAATGATCTGTATAACACAACACGTAATGATCTGTATAACACAACACGTAATGATCTGTATAACACAACACGTAAAGATTTGTATCATAACATAACACGTAATGATTTGTATCATAACACAACACGTAATGATCTGTATAACACAACACGTAATGATCTGTATCATAACACAACACGTAATGATCTGTATAACACAAACACGTAATAATCTGTATAACACAACACGTAATGATCTGTATAACACAACACGTAATGATCTGTATAAACAACACGAATAATCTGTATAACACAAACACGTAATGATCTGTATCACACAACAAGTAATGATCTGTATAACCACAACACGTAATGATCTGTATAACACAACACGTAATGATCTGTATAACAAAACACGTAATGATTTGTATCATAAACATAACAGTACTGATTTGTATAACACAACACGTAATGATCTGTATAACACAACACGTAATGATCTGTATCATAACACAACACGTAATGATCTGTATAACACAACACGTAATGATCTGTATAACACAACACGTAATGATCTGTATAACACAACACGTAATGATCTGTATAACACAACACGTAATGATCTGTATAACACCACACGTAATGATCTGTATCATAACACAACACGTAATGATCTGTATAACACAACACGTAATGATCTGTATCATAACACAACACGTAATGATCTGTATAACACAACACGTAATGATCTGTATAACACAACACGTAATGATCTGTATAACACAACACGTAATGATCTGTATAACACAACACGTAATGATCTGTATAACACAAACACGTAATGATCTGTATAACACAACACGTAATGATCTGTATCATAACACAACACGTAATGATCTGTATAACACAACACGTAATGATCTGTATAACACAACACGTAATGATCTGTATCATAACACAACACGTAATGATCTGTATCATAACACAACACGTAATGATCTGTATCATAACACAACACGTAATGATCTGTATAACACAACACGTAATGATCTGTATAACACAACACGTAATGATCTGTATCATAACACAACACGTAATGATCGTGTATAACACAAACACGTAATGATCTGTATAACACAACACGTAAATTTGATCCTGTATATAACACAAACACGTCAATGATCTGTATAAACACCAACACGTAATGATCTGTATAAACACACACAGTAATGATCTGATAACACCACAACGTAATAAAAATGATCTGTATCATAACACAACACGTAATGTATCTGTATCATACACAACCACGTAATGATCTGTATCATAACACACACGTAATGATCTGTATAACCACAAACACGTAATGCTCTTTTGTTAAATCCCATAACACAACACGTAATGATCTGTATAACACAAAACGTAATGATCTGTATCATAACACAACACGTAATGATTGTATCATAACACATACACGTAATGATCTGTATCATAACACAAACACGTAATGATCTGTATAACCATAAACAATGTAAATGAGTCTGTATCAACACAACACGTAATGATCGGTATCATACACAACACGTAATGATCTGTATAACACAACACGTAATGATCTGTATCATAACATAACACGTAATGATCTGTATAACACAACACGTAATGATCTGTATCATAGTACAACACGTAATGATCTGTATCATAGTTACGTTGTTTTGCCTGCATATACATGTAAGTATCTTTAACAAGATCATTGCCTGTAAAAAGATCTGATCTAAGGTCGGACTAAAGACAATACATTAGTTAATAATGAGGGCATGTGGATCTACCTCGACTTTATTGTATTACTAAACTTCACATAAATCCTAATTAGCATTGCTTTATTGTAGACTCGTTGGTTTATTAAACGTCCTGACTAGATTACCATTCTTCGTGCTATATTTAGTCCAGGTTACAGCCCTATATGCTGATATTACGGGGGATTAATGACATGCAGGTTCTGAAGAATTCCAATAGAATTAGACCAAATTTGAACCTCTGCCCCCAAAAGTCTTTTCTGATTGATTTGATCGATCCATGTCCTAATCGTGCCTTTTCTCCACGCCTTGCTTGTCATGGGTAATCTCTCTGATGCCTTCTTTTCAGCAAGGAACATTGGGGAATCCAAAACCGACAATTCAGCATGTTACCCCTTTACAGAGTCATGGGTGTTCTTTTATGGTCATTTTTAAAGGAACAACATCGAGGAAACCAAAATTGTTCTGATGCCGAAACCCCCCCCCCCCCCCCCCCCGATTCAAATTTTAATGTTTTCTTGTGATGATAGCTTTCTTTTCTAAGAAAGGTGAACAACAAAAGTAGTACGTACTATACTGGAGTGTGAAACTACTATTTTATTATACAATTTCTGGTTGACAAAATTTTGGTTTGTGAGTTTGGTGGCAAGACTATAAGCATATCCATGGGAACAAACTGTTCCCCACTCCTGGCTGACTTGTTTTTTGTTTTCATAAGAGGCTGATTATATTGAAGAGCTAATCAGAACAGGTAACAAGAGGCACATGGGCCTTAACGGTCACCTGAGTTTTGATATATTTTAGTATATTTGACCCATGGGACCTTGAATTAAGGTCAAGGTCATCCGTTTGATCAAACTTGATAGCCCTTCATCACAGTATGCTACACACCAAATATCAGGTCTCTGGGCCTCTTGGTTATCAAGAAGTTGTTTAAAATTTTTAGTATATTTGACCCCTGTGACCTTGAATGTGAATGAAGGTCAGGGTTATCCATTTGAACAATCTTGATAGCCCTTTACCCCAGAATTCTACAAACACAATATCAGGTCTCTGGGTCTCTTAGTTATCAAGATGTTGTTTAAAATGTTGGCCTATTCAACCCCTGTGACCTTGAACGATGGTCAAGATCATCCATTTGAGCATAATTGTAACTCTTCATCCCAGCATGCTACAGACATAATATTTGGTCTGCAGGCCTTTTGGTTACCAAGAAGTCATTTAAAGATTTTTGCATATTTGACCACTGTGACCTTGAATGAAGGTCAAGGTCATTTATTTAAACAAACTTGGTAGCCCTTCATACCAGCATGCTACAGACCTACCTGGTAATATTGGGTCTAAGGGCCATTTGGTTATCAAGAAGTCTTTTAAAGATTTTAGCATATTTGACCCCTGTGACCTTGAATGAAGGT
The DNA here is from genome assembly GCF_902652985.1 of Pecten maximus. NCBI lineage: Eukaryota > Metazoa > Mollusca > Bivalvia > Pectinida > Pectinidae > Pecten > Pecten maximus. The sequence continues at coordinate 30,709,071 of NC_047019.1, forward strand.
CATGGTCATCTATTTGAAGAAAATTGGTAGCTCTTCATCCAAGCATGCTCAAGACTTAATATTGGGTCTCTGGGCATTTTGATTATCAAGAAGTTGTTGAAAGATTTTAGCATATTTGACACCTGTGACCTTGAATGAAGGTCAAGGTCATTCATTTATACAAACTAGGTAGCCCTTTATCCCAGTAACTACAGGTCCAATATCAGTACCCTGGGCTCTCCGGTTATTCGAGAAGTTGTTTGAATGAAATGTTTACACATGGCGGAGGACAGACGGAAAGTGATTGAGCAAAGCTCAGGTGACCTAAAAACATATACAAATTCACGTCTTTTCCTTAAATTACAAGGACGTTATTGACCATGTCTATCGGATATGTGTATATGTAAGGATCTTGAAACCAAGGACACTACACACATCTGCACATCTCTGGCTTTCCCCAATCTTGACAATGTTTCCAACAGGTAACCACTGAGCTGTATGATAAGCATGATTTCAATATTCCCATTGTGCATTTAAACTTAGCACAAGTGCTATAATATATACATTTGGTTTGTTAATTTTGAAAATCTGGGTCACACTGAATGTTTGTGACCTTTTGTTTACTTTGAAAATCTGGGTCGCACTGAATGAATGTTACCATTTGTTTACTTTGATAATCTGGGTCACACTGAATGCTTGTGACCTTTTGTTTACTTTGATAATCAGGGTTATACCGAATGTATGCGATCTTTTGTTTACTTGATATTCTGGGTTATACTGAATGTATGTGACCTTTTGTTTACTTGATAATCGGGGTTATACTGAATGTATGTGACCTTTTGTTTACTTGATAATCGGGGTTATACCGAATGTATGCGATACTGAATGTTTGACCTTTTGTTTATTTGATAATCTGGGTTATACCGAATGTATGTGACCTTTTGTTTACTTGATAATCTGGGTTATACTGAATGTATGCGATCTTTTGTTTACTTGATAATCTGGGTTATACTGAATGTATGCGATCTTTTGTTTACTTTGATAATCTGGGTTATACTGAGTGTTTGTGACCTTTTGTTTACTTGATAATCTGGGTTATACTGAAATGTATGCGATCTTTTCCTAACTTTGCAAAGCTCCTGTCCGTTTCTTTCGTTTGAACAGCGAGGGTCATTTTGAGACGGAATCTCCTGTTGCATGCCATCCAGAGCAATTCAGGACTCAACCACAACAGTAATGACTGGTCTATTTCTCAGCCAGCTGAGAAACAAACTGCCAAAGGTAGGGAAGATCGAACGGTGAACATGTGATCTTCACCTAGGAAGGGAACATCAAAACGATTTACCTGTGATCTTCACCCAGGTAGGGAACATCAAACGATGTACCTGTGATCTTCACCTAGGTAGGGAATACGAAGGATTTACCTGTGATCTTCACCTAGGTAGGGAACATCTAACGATGTACCTGTGATCTTCACCCAGGTAGGGAATACGAAGGATTTACCTGTGATCTTCACCTAGGTAGGGAACATTGAACGATGTACCTGTGTTCTTCACCTCAGGTTGCATATGCCAATGCTCTAACCGACTGAGCTATGGGTATCCAGCCCCTAGACTCTAACCGACTGAGCTATGGGTATCTAGCCCCTAGACTCTAACCGACTGAGCTACGGGTATCCAGCCCCTGGACTCTAACCGACTGAGCTACGGGTATCCAGCCCCTGGACTCCTGTTAGAAATCAACACCAAACAAATTTGTTAAGAATGACTAACCAGTTTATTATTATTTCTGTTATGTAAAATGCTTTAAACAAAACACTTTGCAAAAAATGCAATCATTTGACACAAGTTTTATCACAGCAGATCTATCAAAACATGGCTGACCACTAAACTACAATGTAGTTTATAGATAAACATGGCTGACCTCTAAACTACAATGTAGTATGTATAAAACATGGCTGACCTCTAAACTACAATGTAGTATGTATAAAACATGGCTGACCTTTACACTACAATGTAGTATATAAAACATGGCTGACCTTTACACTACAATGTAGTATGTATAAAACATGGCTGACCTTTACACTACAATGTAGTATGTATAAAACATTCAACCGGACGGATTACTGACATAATAAATGAGAAGTGGAATGCCTAAAACAAGAATTTTGTGCATCAAAAACAAGGCATGGTCTCAGAGCAAAATTTCCTGTTAGCTTTGTAGTATAGGTGTACTGGGAGAGAAATAGAAAACAACAATCAAGCAAGGGAAACAATTCTTTTGAAATGTACATATGAAATGTAAAACTTGCCCTTCTTCAAAAATAGTCATAACAAACTTAAACTCAAAATCAAAAATGGTCATCTGGATTCTGTAAAGCTTTTGTTCAGTTTTAAAGGTAATCATAACCAAAGAGCAATATAAAAGTGAAATATCCCCCAGTACTTTCTTAGAAGCAGTGACAATGATGTATAGATCCGGACTTTGGATTGAAATGTTGTATACATGTATATAGGTCTATTGTCTACGACTAATGACGGACCCCCCTGCCTTACAGACTTGAAATTGTGTTCTTTATCAATATCTAGTCGGGGTAATAATTAATGATAGTAAGATTGTCAAGATGACTGCTGTGGTAGCACTCTTTAATAACATGGTGGTTTGCATTAAAGGTAACACATATACCAGGTATACACCTGATCACATATACCAGGTATACAACTGATCACATACACCAGGTATACATCACATATACCAGGTATACATCTCATCACATACACCAGGTATACATCTCATCACATATACCAGGTATACACCTGATCACATACACCAGGTATACATCTGATCACATACACCAGGTATACATCTCATCACATATACCAGGTATACATCTCATCACATATACCAGGTATACATCTCATCACATATACCAGGTATACATCTCATCACATACACCAGGTATACATCTCATCACATACACCAGGTATAAATCATCACATATACCAGGTATAATACATCTCATCACATACACCAGGTATACATCACATCACATATACCAGGTATACATCATCACATATACCAGGTATACATCTCATCACATACACCAGGTATACATCTCATCACATATACCAGGTATATATCTCATCACATATACCAGGTATACATCTCATCACATATACCAGGTATACATCTCATCACATATACCAGGTATACATCTGATTACATATACCAGGTATACATCTCATCACATATACCAGGTATACATCTCATCACATATACCAGGTATACATCTCATCACATATACCAGGTATACATCTCATCACATATACCAGGTATACATCATCACATATACCAGGTATACATCTGATTACATACACCTGGTATACATCTGATCACATATACCAGGTATACATCTCATCACATATACCAGGTATACATCTCATCACATATACCAGGTATACATCTCATCACATATACCAGGTATACATCTCATCACATACACCAGGTATACATCTCATCACATACACCAGGTATACATCTCATCACATATACCAGGTATACATCTCATCACATATACCAGGTATACATCTCATCACATATACCAGGTATACATCACATATACCAGGTATACATCTCATCACATATACCAGGTATACATCTCATCACATATACCAGGTATACATCTCATCACATATACCAGGTATACATCACATATACCAGGTATACATCTCATCACATATACCAGGTATACATCTCATCACATACACCAGGTATACATCTCATCACATATACCAGGTATACATCTCATCACATATACCAGGTATACATCTCATCACATATACCAGGTACACATCTCATCACATATACCAGGTACACATCTCATCACATATACCAGGTATACATCTCATCACATATACCAGGTATACATCTCATCACATATACCAGGTATACATCACATATACCAGGTATACATCTCATCACATATACCAGGTATACATCTCATCACATATACCAGGTATACATCTCATCACATATACCAGGTATACATCTCATCACATATACCAGGTATACATCTCATCACATATACCAGGTATACATCTCATCACATACACCAGGTATACATCTCATCACATATACCAGGTATACATCTCATCACATATACCAGGTATACATCTCATCACATATACCAGGTATACATCATATATACCAGGTATACATCTCATCACATATACCAGGTATACATCATCACATATACCAGGTATACATCATCACATATACCAGGTATACATCTCATCACATATACCAGGTACATTGTATACAAAAGTTAGAAATTAAGTAGTAATTAACTAAAATGAAATCATGGCAATGGAATCTTTTGGCATTAATGTAAAAAATATTAAGATTTAATGTTATCATATTGCAGTCACATCTGTTTCTAGACAAAACTATCTGGTCAGTATTAGTAAGATGAAAACATGGTAGAGATTATGATAGACAAGCCTGTTAATTGTTGGCCCGACAATAAGGACCTTTAAAACAATAAGTGACTGGGCTAATGTTTAAATTGTCATTTCTTCATTGACTAGTACATTTAATGAACATTTCAAACCCTATAAGTGTTCAGACTATATTAAACAGATACAAGAACTCTTGTACTTTCAAACTCTATATGAATAAAATTGTTAAGATTCAATTATTGACTCGTGTTAAATATATATAATACACAAGAATAAATTAAGAACAGTTAAAAGGCTGTTCATGTACTCCGACAAAGTTTATGTGGGCTTCTGTTTGTTAATATCACAGTAGGTTATATACACCAATAAATCTTCAACATCACATTAATAAATATACTATAATTTATTTACATTAACAAATATTACTATAATTTTATATTTAAAAAATCTTGTCATAAATGACCTCGGCTCAATACAAGTTGTAAACTATACATAAATACAGGTATTATGCGTAATTATATGTCTCGCCCTTCGTCCTTTGCCAATAATATAAGCATTTCACATGGGTTCTCAAAGATACATTTGAGGACACTGAAGATAAAATCCCAAAGTGTAAACATTTGAGGTTTTTATACCAAAAACACCAAACTTGTTTAAAACTGCAGACGTTCATCAAATGTTTTACCGCCTCTACTACCCATGGTACATACATGATCAAGGTTTGGTTGGTATAGCTCTTATACTTTATCAGAAACTTAAACGCATGACCTTAACATTGATTCTGTTATAATTCCAGTGAGGTTTTTATCCTGAAAACTGCATAAATCCATAAAAAGCTTTTAGTGCAGTAGGCTTTACTACCTATGATACATCTATGACCGCAATTTGGTTGGCCTAGCTCTTATTCTTTGTCAGAAACAGACTTAAACTCAAAACCTTAACATTGATTTTCTTTGAAGTCCAGAAATTGGAGGTATTTCCCCAAAAATTCAAAAATCATAGAAATGCTAATAATGAGTGCAATGCTTTCAGCTATACATCCCACAATACACCTATAACTCAAGTTTAGTTACTCCAGCTTTTATAGTTTGTCAGAAACAGCCTAATATGCAACAGCTAAACGCAAAACGTTATGTTTTTTTTTTTCCAAAAATGCAGAAATCTTGTCATATTTTTAGTATAGTAGGCTCTTACTGCCGATGCTACATCTTAATGGAGGTTTTGTTGGTCTATCTTTGTCAGAAACAGAGCTTAACGCAAAACCTTAACATTGTGGACGCCAGAGCTGTCGGAAAAGCAACACCTATGTGTTGCCTTTCCAACATCTGTCGTAGGTGAAACAACCTATCAAAAGTATATCTACAGAGAAATTTGTGTACATGTGTTCATACCTAAAGATAGACTGGTGTATCAGTTATTATGTGTATCTGTGCTGGACTGTCCTGTTTACTAAGGAAAGGAACATGTTAAATATGACACTATTTGTTATGTGACCATTCTTGTAATGTACAGATCTTATTGACGATATTGGTTTAAACTTCTGAAAGTAACACATGCATATGTTGAATATACAGTACTACTGTTTTAACCATTATGAGAAATAAATGTCTATCAATTGTATGTTTAAAATATAAAGGAATGTCCCAAGCGATGTGATTTCTGCGTATAAATATATTCAATTGGAATGTTTATATTAAATGTTAACACCTTAATCAAACATCCAAGGAAATGGCAAAAGATGTAATATTTTAAATTAATTTCATGACAGGATATTAACTTTTGTACATTTTGAAAAAGAATAACTGTCCATTTCAAAATTATAAATAAATTATCAAGTTTTGGCTAATGCAAATACTTGTCTAAAAATATTTTAAAATTCATACATGTATATGTCAAATTTGAGATAATGTTCTTAAATTTTCAAAACTCATACCTGTGTCTGCCAAATTTAATAACTTATTAAAATGAAGCTGGAATATTTCAAATTACTATCATTTTTTTAAAATAAATATTTTCATACTACCTAAATGTTGCTATATGAGTTATCTCCCTTCCATTGAATTAGCTCCAATTCTCACCTTATCGTTTTCTAAATACAGATAGATCCAAATCTGGCAAAAAATGTTGAGTGTGAAGTTGGCAAGATACAGCTTGTGTTAATATCAAGATGTTCTCAAAGGTTTGACTAGAAGTGTGATATCCATACTATGAACTGCTTCACATGGCTTCTGACTTTCAAAACAAATTAAAAATGACTGATGGCATTAATCATACATTTATGGCTCCAAACTCAGTCTAAGACAATTAATATGTGACACATCAAAAATTTGTCATCAATATTGAAAAAAAAACACCTGGAAATTTCTGATTTTATAGAAAGAATTGTTAGAAAGATTAATAGTGGACTTATGTAAAAGAGAGGAAAATTAACTTCCTACACACTGATAACTGTAACAAATTTATCTCAGCTGACATATTAAACATAATTGTGTTGTTACAGTATATTATCCCAAGATAAATCCATGATGATCAGCAACATTAAATGCTTAAATAAAATATTTTTCAAAAACCAGTTACATGTTTATGTGATATAAAAATGATCAATCACATATTTTTTGTGAAAGAAACAAAACTACACAATGTACCTTACCAGGTTAAAAATGCTACATACATAAAAACGATATAAAATGCTTTCTTTCGACAACTTAAATGCAATCAACTGAAATAAAATAAATAAATGGAATGTTATATTTTCAATAATGAAATTGAACATCAATAAATAAATATTCTTTGTCATGTAAACTTTATCTGCCTGTAAAATGGGGTATGATAAATTACATGATATGTATCTGAATTAATACGATAAATAAAATGAAAGCAATCTTTGATGAAACAATAAATTATAACAGGTTTTTGATGTGATATAAATACTAACATATAATAGGTTTTGATTTACATGGTAATCTTTTATATCATTAAATACATCATAGAAAATTTAACCATCAAAATGAACCACACATCTTATTGCCAAAAATATTGCATTTTTATCGATATAATAAATTAAATCTAACAAAGACATACCAATCAACTATTAGGGTATCACAAAAAAACGTATTCATGGACGGAAATATCAAACAATTGATTGGCAATATTTTAAACTGGGTCTCTTTGATAAAACTTTAATAATCTTTAATGCTTTTCGTGTAGCTGTTGTACACCAGCGTTCCAGCTCCCTCTAAGGTTTTGTCACCTCTTCCCATCACTCCTCCAGTTTTTGACCGTTTTCATCACCTCTTCGAATCACTCCTCCAGTTTTTGACCGTTTTCATCACCTCTTCCCATCACTCCTCCAGTTTTTGACTGTTTTCATCACCTCTTCCCATCACTCCTCCAGTTTTTGACCGTTTTCATCACCTCTTCCAATCACTCCTCCAGTTTTTGACCATTTTCATCACCTCTTCCAATCACTCCTCCAGTTTTTGACCGTTTTCATCACCTCTTCCAATCACTCCTCCAGTTTTTGACTGTTTTCATCACCTCTTCCCATCACTCCTCCAGTTTTTGACTGTTTTCATCACCTCTTCCCATCACTCCTCCAGTTGCGTAGCACTGTCTTAACTTTATCTTCATCTTTCCACCTTGATTGTATCTGACAAAGCCAAGCACAAGGTTGATTATCATTCCAATAATATGCCTACTTGGCATCACAATTTCAATAATGTCTAGGTTTCTTCGACAAAACATCAATATAAACAAGCTGGTTTAAACCTAAAACAACAAGAGAATACTGTCTCCTACGGGTAAAAAAGAATTTTAGTGCACTCCTTTCATACATACCGTACTCTGTGAGAGACTACATGTGTAGGCTATATTGAGCGTTTTTTGGTGTTATACAACTAACAGTATTGTATTTTTGTGTATTTATCTATGATATAAAATCTATATATTAACAATAAATTATCAAGGGACAGATGCTATATCTATGGAAACAGCCCATTTTACCTGGGCTATACAGTAGTGGAACTCTTTTGCTATCCTGATGAACATAGATTTAAACATCAAATGGCACTCCTGTAATCATGCCATGAACGTAACCAACCACGTGAGGCAAAGCACAAATCCTTTGTTATTGATATAGACTAGTCCAGCAAACTGTATATGTTATTTATAGCCTACCTGGTCCCACACATCTGGAGGTAGTCTACCCTTGTCTACTGGCTTGGCTCGGGCCGGCTGGGCAGTGATACCTGTAAAAGCCCAAACTTGTATGAGACTGCACTTAAGCCAGTAAAGAAAAATCCTGTGAACTTGAATATATATTGTTCATCAATTTTAAGTTTTATCTTCACATATTTTATTTGTCTAGCTAACTCCAAGACAAAAATATGAACTGTATCACTACTTTAGGGAAGTGAAAGCCTTTAGAAGTTTATGTTGGCCACATTTTACACACAACACCTCAAAGACGGATTAACTTAACAAGACACAAGTCACTTGTCACCTGAAAGTCTGAAGATTATTATAACTAGAACACTGACAGGTCAGCAAGGGTCCTGTATTGTGGCAATATATTGCCTATAATTAGCAAAAAGACATCTGCCCCATAGCTGAAGTTGATGTTTGACGTTTGGACAAAAGTAATTGTAAGAAAGCAAAAAATACATTTCACATTTACTATGACGCGACTCTTGTTACCGTTCACCTCCATAATTGCCAGGCTAACAGAAAATGTAAATATTGGTGCAATCTCCATCTGTTTATTTTGATTTGTTTTATTTCAAAATCTCCCCCCATTAAGAGTCAGGGTCTTACAGAGATCCACTTTGTCTTTAAACTTTGGAGCTAATGACCTTGACCTTTAATCCAGTGAAGGGCTGCAATAACTCATTCCAGTTGGTTAGAGAGTGAGTCACACAACCTCAAGTGAAAATCCAAGTTGAATGGTTTGAAACTCCCTACCCATGGCAGTTTCAGTTTCTTGAGAAGCTAAATACACTTCAGAAAGACACTTCATTCTAATTGCTCTGGATGACCTGCAATAGGCCTCCCCAGTATGTTGTACAGTGAAGTAGCCACTAACTACTACAAGGAGTCCCTGCTTCAATATAACACAAGCTATTCAAGGGATGATAACCAAAACAAACAAACTATATTCTACTAACCTTGATCTTTTGTCAGTATCTTTTAATTCAAACCAATTTTGCTTCTTTATGTTAGAACAAAAATTTCACTAAAAAACTGCCATGACATTGACCCAGTGACCTTGACTTTAAATCAGTTAATTTCTTAACAAATTCCAACTTATTTTACATTATGTCATCCCAAAAAGTTCATCAGTGAAAGGAAACGAAAGTTGACCTTAACATGTGACCCATTGAACTTGACCTTTGTTTACTTGACTCCTTATTTAAATCAAACCACCACTGCTTCATATTGTCATAACAATGTTCACAAGTGAAAAGCTACAAAATTTCACCCTGACATTTAATTATGAACAGTATTGCTACATCATGTCATAACAAAATGTTTATCAGAGAAGAGATAATAGACCTGATAACCTTGAGTTTTGTCAGTAGACTCTTTGTTTATTTCTGAACAACTTTGCATCATTATGTCATAACAAAATCACTGAAGAGATACACAATTTGACCTTGACATTGACCTTTAACTTTGACTTGCAACCTGATGACCTTGACTTTTGGTCAGTAGACTAAACATTTAATTCTGAACAATTTTGCTTCATCATATAATAACAAATGTCAGCCCAATCATTTGTATATTGTATAGATATGAATCCCAGCCACCAAGGGATGCAGTTCAGAAGAAGTCAATTGTTGACAGACGGATGCCGGACGCCACAGTATGGCATAATAAATACTAAAGTTATAGCCAGTAGTAAAATTTGTAGACGGACGGAGGGACTGATAGATGGACAGACAAAGTGATTACTATAGTGCACCTGCATCTTTAATACGAGGCCCTAATAAAGTTAACAACAGATGTATAATGAAAGGATGCCTCATCAGGTAATCTCATAGAGACCACATGTCACCTCTGACTTTTACTGACCAGTACTGGACACTGTCCTCATAGTGTTCTTTATTTCGTCCCTCAGTGGTCCACTACCATACTTAGACATCATGGTCATCATCAGTCTGGTGCCACCATGGCGTTCAAATATTTGTCTCAAGCGTGGGTCACTCTTTATCAACAGCTGGATTATGATCAGTCCTGGACACAAAAATATCACATAACTGTCAGTATATCGTATAACTGTCTGTATTATATCGTATAACTGTCAGTATTATATTGTATAACTGTCTGTATTATATCGTATAACTGTCTGTATTATATCGTATAACTGTCAGTATTTTATCGTATTACTTTCTGTATTATATCGTATAACTGTCAGTATTATATCGTATAACTGTCTGTATTATATCGTATAACTGTCAGTATTTTATCGTATTACTTTCTGTATTATATCGTATAACTGTCAGTATTATATCGTATAACTGTCAGTATTATATCGTATAACTGTCAGTATTATATTGTATAACTGTCTGTATTATATCGTATACATTTGTAACTGTCTGTATTATATCGTATAACTGTCTATTATATCGTATAACTGTCAGTATTATATCGTATAACTGTCAGTATTATATCGTATAACTGTCAGTATTATATTGTATAACTGTCAGTATTATATCGTATAACTGTCTATTATATTGTATAACTGTCTGTATTATATGGTATAACTGTCTGTATTATATCGTATAACTGTCAGTATTATATCATATAACTCAGCATTACATCGTATAACTGTCTGTATTATATCGTATAACTGTCTGTATTATATCGTATAACTCTGTATTATATCGTATAACTGTCAGTATTATATCGTATAACTGTCAGTATTATATCGTATAACTGTCAGTATTATATCGTATAACTGTCTATTATATCGTATAACTGTTTGTATTATATCGTATAACTGTCTGTATTATATCGTATAACTGTCTATTATATCGTATAACTCAGTATTATATCGTATAACTGTCAGTATTATATCGTATTACTGTAAGTATTATATCGTATAACTGTCTATTATATCGTATAACTGTTTGTATTATATCGTATAACTGTCTGTATTATATCGTATAACTGTCTATTATATCGTATAACTGTCTATTATATCGTATAACTGTTTGTATTATATTGTATAACTGTCAGTATTATATCGTATTACTGTCAGTATTATATCGTATAACTGTCTATTATATCGTATAACTGTCTGTATTATATCGTATAACTGTCTATTATATCGTATAACTGTTTGTATTATATCGTATAACTGTCTGTATTATATCGTATAACTGTCTATTATATCGTATAACTGTCTATTATATCGTATAACTGTCTATTATATCGTATAACTGTCTATTATATCGTATAACTGTTTGTATTATATTGTATAACTGTCTGTATTATATCGTATAATTGTCCATTATATCGTATAACTGTCTATTATATCGTATAACTGTCTATTATATCGTATAACTGTCTGTATTATATCGTATAACTGTCTGTATTATATCGTATTACTGTCAGTATTATATCGTATAACTGTCTATTATATCGTATAACTGTTTGTATTATATCGTATAACTGTCTGTATTATATCGTATAACTGTCTATTATATCGTATAACTGTCTGTATTATATCGTATAACTGTCTGTATTATATCGTATAACTGTCTGTATTATATCGTATAACTGTCTGTATTATATCGTATAACTGTCAGTATTATACCGTAAAACTGTCTGTATTATATCGTATAACTGTCTGTATTATATCGTATAACTGTCTGTATTATATCGTATTACTGTCAGTATTATATCGTATAACTGTCTATTATATCGTATAACTGTTTGTATTATATCGTATAACTGTCTGTATTATATCGTATAACTGTCTGTATTATATCGTATAACTGTCTATTATATCGTATAACTGTCTGTATTATATCGTATAACTGTCTGTATTATATTGTATAACTGTCTGTATTATATCGTATAACTGTCTGTATTATATCGTATAACTGTCTGTATTATATCGTATAACTGTCAGTATTATACCGTAAAACTGTCTGTATTATATTGTATAACTGTCTGTATTATATCGTATAACTGTCTGTATTATGTTGTATAACTGTCAGTATAATATTGTATAAATGTCTGTATTTTATCGTATAACTGTCTGTAATTTATCACATAACTGCCAATAATCTCCAAAAGTTCACTCAGTGGGAATATACTTACCAATAATCTCCAAAAGTTCACTCTCTGTGTTGACTCTGATGAAGTCCAGTAATTTCTGCATACAGCCAAACTCGGCCAACTTCATGTGTAGTTCATGCTGTTAAGTATGACGTAAATAATTCACATCAATCTAACTTTTGTATATTTTTTTTTTGTAATTATAGATCTGAAAAGCTTAATGTCTTATGATCAAGACTCTCTCTTTACACCTCCACAATTATACCTGACCTTTGTGTAAACTGTAATCTATATAATAGTTATCTTTATGTAGAAAATCCTCTGCCAATTTACCCTTTACTTTCCAATATAACAAAGTACATAGCTGAAAATGTCTAATGTACATTGGAAATGGAATAGCACGCTCCTAAGGAACAACATTCAATGCATGAATAAAAAATTATGGCCACTAATTCTGACAGTGAAACATATATGTAGACTAAGTACTAATTGATTAGCATTAAGTATGGACAAAGTTATACCCAAAATCAGGAAATGTTATGAAGTCTTAGCTTAAAAGCTATGTCATACTGAAGGGATAACTTACATCCCCTAAATGTACAATATCAAAGATGAGGGAGATAAGGTGACGTCGGTTTGCCTTGGGAGCCGTGAACACACCAGAAATGACCCTATGGCCGGCTTCCTTGACTAGGAGCTGGCGACACTGTTGGCCCATTGGTTGTCGTGGATCAAGAGTAGGACCTGTTACTGGTATACCAAAGTCGACAGATTTCTTTATCTTCTCAGTTTTCTTACTTTGTTCTACATCTGTAACAAAATAGTATTTCTGTAACCATATAACATCTTGGAAAACGATTGCATATCAATTATTATTTAAGAATTTAACAAATAATGCAAAGTACCTGATATTAGGAGTTATATTTACTGTAGGTTTAAAAATATTCCTTATCGATTACTAAATATTTAGATGTATGATGAAAATTTGAGCTACCAGACTAATATCTAATTCGGATTGTCGGGTGACACAGTGGCAACACATTTGCTTTTGAGATTCACCTAGATGACCGAGTGTGATTCTCCGAGCTGACATGAAAAGGTATGGGGTCACCTGTCTGACCACATGTGTTCCCCCCAGTAAGACCCCTTGCATGCTTCAATCAGGGCCAACAAGCGTGATTAATATATGTTGACATAACTTGTTTCGCAAAAGTTGTTAAATAAATAAAGTTAAGATTTTAATGTAACTTGGTGTGCCTCTGAATAAATCATCAACCGCAAATAAAAACGATAAACTATACAGTAATACAAAGTTATCATCTCACACTCAGCTAATCGAGCTGCAGTCTCAGGGTCATCAATACCATCCCCTGAGGTGGAACTGACGGTCATAGTATCATCAGTCTCCCCTGATCCTGAGGACACACTGAAAGCGGGATGAGCTGACCCAGGGCGGGGCGCAATTGCCTCCTTAATTATGACAGCAAAGTCTGGTGACATCTGGTGTAAAGCCACATTTATCTTCTTCTCCATATCCTTCCTATTTACAGCCGAGTGTGGCCTGTAATAGTTCATATCAAGATAATTCTTCATTTTTGTCTAAATCACTGAAACTCCACACATGTACTTTTGAATTAAGAGGATATTTTGAAAATATTTATCCAAATACAAAAACAGTTACATACTCTTTATTCAAACATTTGCTAGCTGTACCAGTAGTAGAAATTATTCTTCCTTTCATTATATAAACATCGATTCCCACTGTTGGAAAGTCATTTGTTGTTATATATCCTTGGAATCCCACTGTTAGAAAGTCGTTTGTCATTATATATCCTTGGGTTCCCAGTGTTAGAAAGTCATTTGTCATTATATATCCTTGGGTTCCCAGTGTTAGAAAGTCATTTGTCATTATATATCCTTGGGTTCCCAGTGTTAGAAAGTCATTTGTCATTATATACCCTTGGGTTCCCAGTGTTAGAAAGTCATTTGTCATTATATATCCTTGGGTTCCCAGTGTTAGAAAGTCATTTGTCATTATATATCCTTGGGTTCCCAGTGTTAGAAAGTCATTTGTCATTATATATCCTTGGGTTCCCAGTGTTAGAAAGTCATTTGTCATTATATATCCTTGGGTTCCCAGTGTTAGAAAGTCATTTGTCATTATATATCCTTGGATTCCTAAGTTAGCTACTGTTGGAAAGTCATTTGTTGTTATTTATCAATGGATTCCCACTGTTGGAAAGTCATTTGTCGTTACAGTATAAAGACATGGATTCCCACTATGGAAAAGTCATTTGTCCTTAGAAATAATTATTCATTCTCATTTTAAAACCATTTATTTATAAGTGCATTAGGGAGTCTGAGCTATAGACTACACCAATGTCTAGAAAGGCCTGAAAGATGATCAAACTAGCAGAATTGACAGTATACCATGTAGGCTACAATTTTATCAATAGGAAAGCATTACAGGATTTCAGGGAAGCTTCCTTATTTTTTCCTTTATTTTTGTAACAAGGAAATTCCTTAATATATGGCACATAGGCAGGGCAAGCCCTTCTTTGTTGAATACTGATCAACACTGTCTTTGTTGAATACTGATCAACACCTTCTTTGTTGAATACTGATCAACACCTTCTTTGTTGAATACTGATCAACACCTTCTTTGTTGAATACTGATCAATACCTTTGTTGAATAATGATCACCTAACACCTTTCTAATCAACTCCCCTACATAGAGTTAGGTTAAGTGAGGCCACAGATCACAGCACCATACCAATGGAGAAACCACAATACCTCATGTATAACTTTAATATTCTGAGACTTTGACAAAACGGTCAAGGATATACTTTTTCAAACCTGAAGTATGAATACATTACACGCATTTAGTATTTGACACATTAATAGATACTTGAATAAGTTTACCTTCTGCGTGCTGCCTTAGATGAAGGAAAGAGAATTTTCTCCTCCACAGGTTGTATGTTACATCTCAAGATCTGGCACGCAAGAATCTGTCAAAACAATTTTAAGTATTAAGAACCAATGACTGTGATAATACTTACAGTCATACACAAGTTCCAATAGTTTATAGCAAATTCTTTGGTTTAATGTAAGTTTTCACTTGGATAAAGAGACAAGTCTAGTTATATTACCGGGTAAGTGATGTAGGATATACCTGAGCTTTGAACTTTAATTATAATCACCTGTAAAATCATTTATCTTAATCAATAAAAATGATAAGATGAAATTGACAGCTTTACAATGGGGCAACACAAACCATTACATTGTACGAAACATATACCTTTATACATGTTCAATGTATATAATGTTACACCCAAGATATCCTCTTTCCTATCCATAATATTTTTGGTAACAGAGGAAATTATAGCGACAAAACCTGGGGCCTTGTGATTATGTCTGTATATTATCACCTGTTCCACCATCCGTACAGTTGTAGATATGCTTCCTTTCTATCTACCATTCCAGTGTATTTCAGATAAATCATGATCAATGGACCTTTCTTTATGTTACACAGCAGTGACTTAATGGGCGCTCCAGAATAATGTTTCAAAGTTTGGTAATTTGTATAACTACATAAAAGCATCAAATTTAACAAGCCTTCTGAGTATTGCTAAGGCAATACATGTTCCCGACCCCATCTAAGATTAGAAAGTGACCTTAACCTTGACCCAAAACCCTGAAACTCAGACTTGATCTGTAGCTACTCATACTGAAGGTACATACCAACTTTCATCAACATACCTGGAAGCATGGCTGAGAAAAGTGTGGAAAACTTATTATACAGACAGACAGACGGGGAGGAAACCTATAGCCCCTTAGTTTCACTGGTAGGGGACCAACAGTAAATTGTTTTGTAAGCAGAAAGGCTACGCAGTAGCAAATGGAGTGTTAAATGTATAATAACCTCTAGTGAATAAAATAGAAACAGGTTTTATAATACATGCATACACACAGTACAGTTTTGTACATTCATCCATGGTGCCTCGGGGAAAGGGATGATGTGGTAAAAAGGTAGGAACCTCAAGGTGACATAAATATAAAAATCAATAGTAAAAAGAAAATTTAGAAATGCATCTAGGTGGCGTAATATTGAAAAATAAGCCCATGTGATGTATAATTTAATCTCTATTGTCAGAAATTCGTGAACCAGATTACGTGGTATTCTTTTGAAATTTCACTTATCCAGATATGAACAATTCCGTTTAATTCATAATTTGGAAAAAAATACACACTTTTTTTTTATATACCATGAATCTATCAGTATATCTTTATACATTTCAAATACAATTGTAAGTAAACTTTGTTGTGATTTTGACATTAAAATAAAAGATTGTGATGTTACTCACTAATTGATCTTGTGTTTCACATTACACAGACTACTTCAAGAAAGGGTGTTAAAGAAAGGTGCAGGTGTTACTATATAATGGTGTATACATGTGACCTTTGTCTTATTTCAAGGTCATTCATACCCTACAGTTATGGTATCCAACACTGCAAACAGGAAATAGAAACTTAAAATCATGCAACTACTTATACATAAAACTTGTAATGAGTTCAATTTTGTAGATGAATACTGAAATGTCATCCCATGTTTTTATTTTGCATATCGGAGGTACATTAAGATTGTATGTGTCTAGACAAACAAATATTACTGTAGCCATTATTTTACCCTGTGATCCTGAATAACTTTATACTGTGTCAATATGCTGTCAAAACAATTCACATCAAATCACACATTCTGATGGTGATATAGGAGGTACTTACCTGACACAGGTGATCAGAAGCACTAAGTAGTGGGGTCACACAGTGAAACACACCAGCTTCATACAGATATCTGCGGAGATTCCTACGCTCACTGGCCAGGCCTTGCTCCTTCTGCTCCGTGTTCTGTTTAGACTTAGACTTATTGTCACACTCATTGCCATTATCGGTGTTGGGATCCTTCCTAAAAAATCATATAGGGTCAAATTATTTCTCTTTTGAGACATTCCTGATTTTGTAACACAAATTTTCAGTATACAATTGAGTGGGCCTTATATATAAAATATACAAATTTTGGAGTTCAGAGTTATACATGTATTTGATTTATTTTTGCATCTTGTTTACTGTAAAATTGATGATTTTGGACACTATAAAGTCGGTGAAAACTATCAAAACAAAAGCTGTTTAAAACTAGAACTGCAAGCCAATGGCTGACTAATACGTGTCATGGCAACAAAACCTATAGTGCTATTTGGTATATACCCCTATATACCAAATTTGATCAAAATCAGACAAGATCTAAATGTTGACCAATCAGAGGCAAGGATTGTGTTGCCATGGTGATCATTTTGGAAATATCTAATGTGTCAAATTACATGCTTTGTTTAATGTGTAAAATTGGGCAAATGACTGAGGAGTTTTAGTTCTTTATCAGAAAACCTGTTTATTGTTACTGGTTACCATAGCAACCATACGGTTGAGAAAAAATAGCTGCATGCACATTATTGGTATAATGTTTCATTAAAATTGGCCCAGCGGTTTAGGTAAGGAGGAGTTGTCCAGACAAATTTTTTCTACGGAAAACCTGTTTATAGTGACCGCTTACCAAAGCAACCATAATTATGAAAGAAAAATGCACATCTACACATGGTCCTTTGTATTTGTGTGAATTTTTTTTCATTGATGTGAAGATATTTTGTTTATTCATTCACAAAACATGTAAGAACAAATTGTTTTGGTAGAGTCTGAATAAAGGAGACATTTTACGGTAACCAGACTCTGTGATGTGATGAACACTGATAGTACTACTTTGTACACTGTTGCCATACCCTGTTTTATCCATGTTATTTCTAACCCAGCCGTTTTCTTTTTTGGCTGTACAGGAGGGAGGACGTCCGTTGGTTGATGCACCACTGGGTGGTTGGCCATTTGTTGTGCCTTTATGAGAATTGTTTCTGTTATTGTCACTGCCCGGTGGAGTTACATGCTTTTGCAGATTTGGAAATTCTTTACATGTACACAGAGACATGCATAACAGGAAATCCAGGCAAACCTTGATCAGCTGAATTTCTGCATCCACGAACATCCTTGACAAATCCACAGTCCCATTCCTTAAGATGGCACGTTCCACAAGAAGCCTCTGACTGGTGCCCTTCTTAACCACAGTACCAGATATATCCTGCTTCATCCTCATCTTTGGGTCATACAGAAGATCAGCCAAAACGAGCAAACGGCGCAGCTGGGTGGAGAACTGAGCTATTACCACGGAGACAAGGCGTCCAGCGATGTCCCATACAAAATGGGTGAGAACTCTGTTCAGTTTGGACAGCTTCAACCTAAAACATATATTTTGTTAATTAACATGCATGACCAAAAGGACTTAATCCATAAATCCAGAGAATAAATTACACAAATATTCAAACACTATAGTGTCAAGAGTCAGTAGCATATACACTTTTCTTCTGTGATTTAAAAAATAAACCTTAGAAATATTTACTTTGACAATTCATAATTGTTATTGCTGTTATAATGTTGGATAGATCAACAAGACAAAAGATTTGTAGATTTTTGAAGAGGGACCTGATTGGAACACACCTCTGTGATTCTATATGTGCGAACTCATGAAGGTCTATCTTGTAGAAGTCATTGCGGGATTTGCTTGCGGCCCAGAGGCAAACATTAGTTAGTACCCTCACACAATGACTGATCACTAACACTCCTGGAGATGGTATACCAGATGTGGTGGAGGCAGTCAGGCCAATCTTCTGTGGACAGCCATCCTCATCTACTTCTACCTTGGCTGTCAAATACAGATGTCATCAAACTTTATATATTATATGTACTGTATGATATACCGGGGTAGAAAGCCCTTCGACCAGGGGCCATTTAGATCTGTAAGGGCCAGTAGACCTTACACTGGACTGCATCAGATGCGTTTTGCACTGGAAAACAGTCTCTACATGACTTGATGTGTTTTGGTTCAAAACTATTTCATATTGCTGAAATTTGTAATGGGTTTATCATATTTTTTAAAAGCCATAGTTCTTGTGTGTCGAAATTCAGGATCACTGCTGTGTTTATTCAGTTCTAAGCTCAAAATATAGTTCAAAGCTTTTCCTGGGGACATTCTGGCTGTCTGTTGCTGCTTTACTGGTATCAGGGCTATAACCACCCAGAATCACACACCACTCCATCTATGTAAGGGTCAGTTGATTTTATATTCTACTGGTCCAGTTGGGGCCATTTCTTATTTCTACCACTAAAATATTGCACATGACATAACTGCACATATATATATTGACTGTTATGACTGCTATGACGTCACACGACAGGAGAGTATGTATGGTCATTCTGTTATACTGCTATGACGTCACATGACAGGAGTATGCATGGTCATTCTGTTATACCACAATGACGTCACCCGACCCATTCTGTTATACTGCTATGACATCACACATGAAAGGAGAATATATATGGCCATTCTGTTATACTACAATGACGTCACACATGACAGGAGAGTATGTAGGGTCATTCTGTTATACCACAATGACGTCACACGACCCATTCTGTTATACTACAATGACGTCACACATGACAGGAGAGTATGTAGGGTCATTCTGTTACACTGCTATGACGTCACATG
This sequence comes from Pecten maximus, assembly GCF_902652985.1. NCBI lineage: Eukaryota > Metazoa > Mollusca > Bivalvia > Pectinida > Pectinidae > Pecten > Pecten maximus. The sequence continues at coordinate 30,729,432 of NC_047019.1, forward strand.
ACAGGAGTGTATGTATGGCTATTCTGTTATATTAGCTGTAGTAATATTTTGTATTGTTACCTTCTCTACGTATGATGTCACACATTACAGGAGTATATTTGGTCATTCTATTATACTGCTATGCCGTCACACGACAGGAGAGTATGTATGGCTATTCTGTTATATTAGCTGTAGTAATATTTTGTATTGTTACCTTCTCTACGTATGATGTCACACATCACATGACACAGAGTGTGTAGGCCATTCCACAGCTGTGTTTCACGTTCATGTCGGTTCCTGATAAGGGGCAGCTTTTGTGAGTCTCCAGCCAGACTGAAAGCCTGTAACATTTCTATTTCCATGGTGGCTGGCACTAGGTAGTCGGCAATATGGACCATTAGGTCACGGCAGCGACCACGACTTCTTGTCATGAAAGTGTTGGCCAGAACACAAGCAGCTTCGGCACAGACATGTCTAGAACAAACAGTTACTGGTTAGATACTTACACAAGACATACACACTTGGGGCCAAAACAAATTCATTTATCACTCATTTTCGTCTGAGAAGCTCACTTTTATTTTTTCAGTGTCCCTGTCTTGCTAAACTTATTTTTCTAAAATATAACACAAACAATTTTTTATAATCATTAAAAAATGATTTTCCTGTTTCTAGGATGATTTCTTTTGATTGTCTAGGTATAACTGCATGCTGAATATCAACAAACCACATTATTGTCATTTTTGCATTATCAATACAGTCAATTATTAAGCATCAGTATGTCATATATTAGGAAAAACAAGTAAGGAAAAGTTTAAATGATAACTTTAGTTGTCAACAGTAATAATAACAGCTACATCAGGACTGTTGAAAAGCTATTATATATAATAGTAAATGTCTTTAGAATTATGGTACCGGCACTTTGATTCCTTGATACACCGCAGCACCAGTGTCATGAGATCCTCGTCATCAATAGTAGAGGCAATCCCTAAATCCTTCATGGTCAGTGCCGACAGTAAGGCTAAGGCATGCTTCTGGGGACCACTGTAAGGCAATATGGTGATACAGCTACAACATGTACTGTGTATGGTAAGATGGAAAACCAGGAGAACCTTATAGAGCAAACAATAGGCATTCCTCACCTGGATATTGGGGAAATATTTCAAACATAAAAGCTATATAACAAATACAATGGTCCTTCCTGAAATACTGTAGTAGAGGTGGATATAGAGCCATCAGCTCTATATAGAGGAACATCGATGGCCATAGTATATATTCTGTAAGAGTCCTATAGACACTATATACAGAAGAACTTTGTTAACTCGAACTCGGAACACTCGAATAACCCGCTTCACTCAAATCACTTTGTCAGTCCTAACCAAATTCACTCTTTATCAAAGTAAAAAAAAAATATCGGAAAACGTGGATAATACAAAGTTTGGTCCCAACAATGAAATACCATGGCCCGTCCTGTAGTAATTTGGTAGCTGTAGGTAGGGCCCCATTCTGTATCAGCCCTATAGATACTATATAGATAATTTACCATGGCCCGTCCTGTAGTATTTTGGTAGCTGTAGGTAGGGCCCCATTCTGTATCAGACCTATAGATACTATATAGATAATTTACCATGGCCCGTCCTGTAGTATTTTGGTAGCTGTAGGTAGGGCCCCATTCTGTATCAGCCCTATAGACACCTCGTCTGAATGTTGTACAGCCTCCATCATCACCTGTGTGTACACCTCCTACAGAAACAAAGTAAATTATAAATCCCTTGGATTCATGTTTGTAATATAAAATACAAACTCATCAGACAAAAGTAACCTGACATTTACAACAAAAATTACTTTATAACATACACTCATTTTTACACTGTTTCCCCTGGTCACGTCAATGACTGGTATAGCCTCATTCTGAATATTCCATGAAAGTTGTGGGTACCGGGCAAGGCGACGGAAAAGACAACAGATGGCGTACTTGGCATCCATAGTCTCCTCAATTTGTAGGTGCCGCATCAGTCCAGGGAATACACGCATCACTGGCTCAAACCATACAGGGAGGAACTCTTCATGGCTGACGATCTACAACAAAACAATTTGGTCATATTGCCAGTCAGTAAAATCATATATAAGTAACTAACAATAATACATAATATATTATACATAATTTAATTTTGTATGAAACACACATTTTCATTGGCTGAAATAATTTTGTTATACCTCCATAACAAAATTTTTGACGTTACGAAATGTAATGTGAAATATCTTGGTGTGTATAAGCATACATGCCATACCTCCCGGCGTGAGACAAAATCTCCCTTATTTTCAAGTCATTTATTTCCTCCCGGCAGGAGAGCCAAAATTCCCGTATTTTGTAATTCCCTCCGGTATTTTTGCCGACGCCATTTTTGTTTACAATTCAGTGTTTTTCTCGCGAGATTTGGCTAAATTTAGTGATCACGTGATCACTCAATCAAAATGGCGCCTGTTGGACACGGCTTTCACACGAAGCTCTGGCTAGTGTAATGTTTGCGCTAGAATATCTATCACCATGAAATAAAGGCAAGTCGCTTGCAAACAACTTTAACCCCCTTAGCTAACAGACTTGAATTATGGTTTGTTTTCTTTTAGGACCATACTTTGATGATGGTAATTGATACAGAGTCTGGTCAGTCGCAAAACCACACGTGTTTTTCATTTACCATGTGTATCGTTGATCAGTGATAGCAAGATGAAATCCGATATTTTCTTTTAGAAAACTATCAAAATTAGCACATCTGTTGGTCGTTACAAAGTGGTCAATCATGGTGTTTACAATATACAAAATCTAGAATGATAGTGATAAGATTTACTGCAGTCTCCTAACATTAACATCTTCCGTTCTCATAATTTCATGTATACACTTGCACACTTGGAATATTTTTATATCTAAATGGTCCAACATAAGGTATCCCACAGGACATTTCATGGTGATTTTTACAACTGATGTGTTCCCTCGAAGTGGATCAAGCTTTCTAATTTTAAGAAAATCCAAACTGATAAATGAATAACTTGCTTGTCTTAATCTTTAGCTACATGTAATTATAATATACCCTTTTCAAATGCTGTTATGCAATATGCATAATGCTGTATAACTTTTTGTGTTGCATAAAAAAAATCGGAAAAAAAATTCATATCATCAGAATCTGAATGTATACTTATTGCATTTTTTACCTTATACAACTTTTTTGTTGTTTGCATATACAATATGATTAATATCTAAAATAAATACAAATATTCTTTATCACTTTCAAAATTAGTTAATTGCTAAAAAATTGAGTAAAAATGTCGATATTTATGTCGCGCACAAATCTCCCTTATTTTAGGCAAAATTCCCTTAAAATAATCATCAATCTCCCTTATTGGTCTCCCAAAAATATGGCATATATGTATAAGACGAAATTAAATTATAAGAATTAACATTAATTATTTTTTCTTTTAAACAGTCATAACATAAAAAACTGGAGTGTACTCTCTTCATAAACCGCTTCGCGGTTTATTTAGAGTACACTCCAGTTTTTTCTGTTATGACTGTATAACAGAAAAAAATAATTGATGTTAATCCTTAAATATTGTATATAGTGTGCTGTATTCAGATCCTAACAGTTCACCATCTTACCAAAATAAAGATTGTTTTCTTAAAACAAGAGGTCCAGAGGGCCTGCATCCCTCACCTGAATATTTCAGTAATTATGCCAAAATACACTAATTTAATTTACATTTCAAATATTTTCTTTCTTTTGAACTGCCTCTCTTAACAATGGTCCAAACTGCAGGTGGACCAAATCCTATCATTCTTGAAGAAGAAAAAGGTTTCTATTTTGTATGTGTGTTACATTTCCCCTCTTAGCCCGCCTTTCCCATCCCCAAGAGTGCTACGTCCTTAATTTATACAACATTATATTTCATTTGGCAAACATCGTTCCAGAACAAATTTCAGCAAAATCCATCCAAGAGTTCAGGACTAGTTACTATAGTAGGGATTGAAAAGATTTACCTCAATTTCCCCTATAGGGCCCCACCCCTCCCCTCCAACCCCAGGGGAGTCACACCTTCTGTTTATACATCGTTTGACATCCTTTGCCCAATAATGCTCCAGACCAAATTTCATCAAAATGTATTCATGCATTCAGGACTAGCAGGGATTTAAAGTATTGACTCTAATCTCCCCTATTGAGCCCTGCCCCTCCCTCCCTCCCTAGGGAGCCACACCCATCTCTGTTGCCTAATTATGCTCCAGACCAAAGTTTCATCCAAATCCAGTAAGACATTCAGGACCAGTAGGGATTTTAAGGAATTTACCCCAATTTTCCCTTTTGGACTCCAGCCCAAGATCCTGGACGGACAGATGACAGACGAACACTGCCCCATGGCATTAGCTCAAGTGAGCTAAAAATCAGGAGACAAAAAGTACTAGCTATACAAAATGTAAGGGGTAATAGTAGATAAATAATGTTAAACATACTGCCTCTAAAACACCAACGGCAGCCACGTATGGTTGGAGAGGCCGCATGGACAACAAGATCTTCTCCAAAATGTTTAGGAGTTCAGCAACCATGAGCCTGGCCATGTTACTCTGCTTAAAACATAGCTGTTTTATTAGGCCTAGAGCTAGCTCCTGGACCTCTACTATCACTTCATCTGTCAGGAAACCAAGGATCTACAAACAAATCATTAGTTCTTTATGTAATACATGTTTCTAATGTTAAATAATGCTCAGTTCTATAAAGTACAGCTGCTGCGGTAAATGTATTAATATGGATAATGATAATGTTTATAGGAATCAATGTATTGATATACTGAAAACAGATTTACACACTTTCTTTGGTCTTGGTAAGTATCTAATTAATATTATAGTAATATCATGTTACTGATTTGTAAACAGATCAACTCTAACCTGTTGCACCTGTTCCTTGTCTAACTCCAACTCAGTCTCCAGGCTGGAAACTAACGTGAGAAAGGCTTTATTGGAGGTACGTCTGAGAGGAGTGTCTTTCAGCTTCTGTAGCATTCCAAGAAGGGCAGAAAGTTCTACTTCACCTGGAGACATTGTTACAAATAACAGGTACATGTAAAACAAAACATGTTGATATCAGATCACATATATGTCTACAACACTATGTGTACAAACACACAAGTTTATAGTCAAATTTCTAGACAATTATGAATGTGTTATTATCAAATGATATGATTTATAAAACTGATTACCAAATTCACTCTTAACACCTTGGAATTGTCACAATAAAATAAATCTTCTATTTTCATTATAATTTACCAATGAGTCAATTTGGGTTTAAAACCTATTTAAATATATACATACAAAACTCTGTTATAAGATGTTAATTGCAAGTCATTGTTACTTATATAACACATGTTTCAATAATATCTATACACAGAATCATCTCCATAACTCTTACCTTCGTCATCAGAGTCTGAATCATCTCCATAACTCTTACCTTCGTCATCCGAGTCTGAATCATCACCATAACTCTTACCTTCGTCATCCAAGTCTGAATCATCTCCATAACTCTTACCTTCGTCATCCGAGTCTGAATCATCTCCATAACTCTTACCTTCGTCATCCGAGTCTGAATCATCTCCATAACTCTTACCTTCATCATTCGAGTCTGAATCATCTCGATAACTCTTACCTTCGTCATCCGAGTCTGAATCATCTCCATAACTCTTATCTTCGCCATCCGAGTCTGAATCATCTCCATAACTCTTACCTTCGTCATCAGAGTCTGAATCATCTCCATAACTCTTACCTTCGTCATCAGAGTCTGAATCATCTCCATAACTCTTACCTTCGTCATCAGAGTCTGAATCATCTCCATAACTCTTACCTTCATCATCAGAGTCTGAATCATCTCCACAACTCTTACCTTCGTCATCCGAGTCTGAATCATCTCCACAACTCTTACCTTCGTCATCCGAGTCTGAATCATCTCCATAACTCTTACCTTCGTCATCCGAGTCTGAATCATCTCCATAACTCTTACCTTCGTCATCCGAGTCTGAATCATCTCCATAACTCTTACCTTCGTCATCCGAGTCTTAATCATCTCCATAACTCTTACCTTCGTCATCCGAGTATGAATCATCTCCATAACTCTTACCTTCGTCATCAGAGTCTAAATCATCTCCATAACTCTTACCTTCGTCATCCGAGTCTGAATCATCTCCATAACTCTTACCTTCGTCATCCGAGTCTGAATCATCTCCATAACTCTTACCTTCGTCATCCGAGTCTGAATCATCTCCATAACTCTTACCTTCGCCATCCGAGTCTGAATCATCTCCATAACTCTTACCTTCGTCATCCGAGTCTGAATCATCTCCATAACTCTCCACAGTAGGTCGGGGAGAGTGCTTGGTGTCTTGCTTGGCTTTCCGTGGTTGTGTGACACAATCACATCCAGTGTACATCTGTAGGTCCCGTGGAGCCTGGTTAACCTGCTCCATCTGTGCAAGAATCGCTTCTGTGTTATCCCCATCAGGATCCCTTTGGAAAGAACCAGTATTAACCATCACAAATACAGTCGTAAGACTTAACTATTCCCAGGCTTAAGCTCTTGCCTGGTAATAAGACTACATGTATCTATATTCATTGCAGTGGATTTAAAATTTTAACAAATTCTATTTCATTGTCCTCCAACAGTGTTAAAGGATATGGTAGTTGGAAAACTTTTGGCTAGCCCATTCTTTTCTCCTATCAGCTACATGTACGTTAGCGGGGAAACTTTTGGCTAGCCCATTCTTTCCCCCCTATTAGCTATTGCCAATTTTTTTCGGAGGTGCGCGACAAATTTAAAAAAAAAAAAAATTCTGGACATGGATATTTTAGAAACAGTATTCTCAACGAACAACTGATTCATTTGGTACGGCCTTATATTTGTTCTGCTTGTACATACATTTTGTATTTTTAAAGACCAATGCCTCCATGTTCGAAATAGCTTATGTGAAGTGGTGGAATGATGTAGCAAGGTGCTTTGTATCAAAGGTTTTGGTGTGAATTAGTGATTGGACTGTTTAAATGCGATATATATAACCTAAACTGCAGGTACACACCGTTGTCACCAAGTTTAGACTTATGGATACTGATATCATTGTCTCTTTCTTACTGCCCTGAAATCAAGGCAGAACGGCATGTGCAGTGTCAAATAGTCAGTTGCTAAAGGTCAGTTGGCATCAGAGCCAAAAAAATAAACAGAGACTTTTAGCTAGCTGATGTAGCCCACCTCCTAGTTGATGTGTTGGCCTTCTAGGCTTATTATGAAAGGATAAAATGTAATGATTGTTTAGTTGGGATCAATTAAAAAAATCTAAATGCGCAAGGAACTGCTAGATTTCAATACTGTTGCATAGGTATGCACTGGAAAACATGAATGCCTTAATTTTGTCATAATTATATAAAACCCAAGTGTCGAATTTGGCATTATTTTTGACAGACAGACAGAATGATTACTATAGGGCATTCATATCTTTCATATGGGGCCCTAACAAGGGTGAAAGGATAAAAAAAAAACAAGAGGCCCATGCAGGCCTTAAAGGTCACCTGAGTTTTGAAATATTTTGACCCCACCCATCAGCCCCTGGAGTTTATATAATTAGAGGAGCCAACATGTGCATCCCAACCTGCTAATTCAAACCAATTTAGAATTAATTCCATTAGAAATCCAACAAATGATAAAGTGTGTATCTTATATAAACTAGAGTAAAGTTTATCTCCTCTCCAGGGGCAAACATCAGACTCTAGGATCATGAAATTCACTATTTTGGTAAAACACCTAACGAGTTAGTCCTTTCCATCTATAAAAAGTATTTTATTCTACCTTATTTGGGTTTCAAGAAGAAAATGAATGATTGAAGTTTGGGGGGTGGAGACCATATGATTCACAAGTTTGGTTTACTTTTTTCCATGAAAGGCATCTGGAAAGTTTTATTAAGATTGGTTAAAGGGATTCTGAGAAGAAGTCGAAAATGTAAATTGTTTACAGACACAAGACAATGAACAAACCTGGTAATTAAACAAGGTCAATTATTTGAACAAACTTGGTAGCCCTTCACCCCAGTATGCTACAGGCCCAATATGAAGTTCCTGGGTCTCTTGGTTATTGAGAAGAAGTTGTTTAAATGAAAAAGTTGACGCCGGAGGGCCGACGAACGCCGCACCATGGCATAAGCTCACTTGCCCTTCGGGCAGGTGAGCTAATAAGCTAGGTCACTTGATACTTTGTCTCAGGTGAACTATAATGTATAATCATGAAGGTACATTTCTTTATAGGAATTACTACTAGTTATCTAGCAATAAGCTAGCATTATAGAATAAATAATCTTGTAATTTGTTTTCTGATCTAGGATTTGTAATGTGGAAAATGTATGGTTCTTACAATCAATTGGATTTGATGAATGGTATCACAAACATGACTTACTCTGCAGCTCTGAACAGGTCAACACGACGCTTGCCACTCCTGACTCTGGACGGTGGTCTATTTGTTGGGCAGTTGAGCGGGACTGAGCAGGACTGAGGAGGATGAGGAGGATGTTGAGTGACCTTTTGAATGACCTCACCGTGACCTGACCCCAGTACCTCAAGGTTCTTTGTCTTGCCACTTTCTGTCTGGGACTCATCCTGGTTCCATGATGTCATATACTCCATGGTGATTGAGGCCTGGGTGATGTTTTACTCTCTCTCCATCCTTAACCTTGGGGTGGCAACCTTCTACACTAGACCCTATATGTCACAAATAACTTTAAAAGAAAAAGAAGAGTTCCAGAGGATCTGTATTGCTCACCTGGTTGTATTTGACCAAATGTCAAAATAATGTTTACGTTAAATTCTCCAATTTGAACAATGTTATATATGGTTATGGGTGGAGATCTCAACTGCTTTAAGGGTATGACCAAACAAGAGGCCCAATTGGCCTGTATTGCACCTCTGATTCTACAGCAACTTTAAAGTTGATCTATATAGCAGGGTCATTTCTGCAAATACTAACTTAAAGCTGTTTACCACTTTATTCAAATTCAGGGTAGGCTAGATCTATCAATGTCAAGCCCTTCATTCCAGAATACCATTTACATAATATTAGGTCAAGGAGTCTATTGGCTATCGAGAAATCATATAAAAACAAAAACAACAACATTCACTACATAGCATGCGCTGCCGATCATCACACCGATTCAACTGGTGATGTTATTTTGTTAAAACTTTTAGTTATATTATTTATTTATTTACTTACTTTTACCATCTGTACACCACTTAAGATGTTTTCTAATTAATTCTAATAGACCCTCGGCGAATTAATTATCGGCCGAGGAGGTCGTTTTCACAACATAACAATTTTTATTATTGTTTATACCCACTATATTTGTGTAACTATTCCATGTTCTATGTCTATATGTGATCGTTTGATGAAGTGACAGATTGCCTTGAAAATGCAAAAATTTACTTGTCTGTACTGTCGTTATTACTACCCGACAATTATGTATTTCTAAAATACGCATCCAACGAACATTTGTTTGTTAGGATCCAGTACCTTTATTGGATTATACCATCGTTATTACTTACTATACCTTATATATATAAATATATTATGAACCTACCACGTAGAAAAACAAAATCAGAAACATTCACTACAGTACATAGCACACGCTGCCATCACATCGATTCAACTTGATATTTTGTTAAACCTTTTAGTTATATTATTTATTTATTTACTTTTACCATCTGTACACCACCTAAGATGTTTTCTAATTAATTATAATAGGCCCTCGGCAAATTAATTATCAGCTGAGGGGATCGTTTTCACAACATAACAATTAATATTTATTATTGTTTATACCCACTATATTTGTGTACTGTTCCATGTTCTATGTACCCTTACTGGGCCCTCGGCTTATTGCTCCCGTCACGTACCGTAATGTCCGTAATAGCCGAAAGGGGCTTGAAAAGTGTCCAAAATAAGCATTTGTTGTTGTGAAGTAGGTGTATATGGATGTGTAGATATGAGCACAAAACACTTACCTTTGCTACACAGGTGTAGCGTAGGGCTACAATGCAGGTTCCATGAGAGTTGCAAGCGCGCATGTGCAATGAAAATTGTCATTTCCGGTGCGAGAGTTACAAGTTTTCAGTTCGTAATCAATAACAAGTATTTCACTGTTAATGATTATAATCAAATGTGTCAACATTCGAAAACACCATAATGAAGATCTAGGAATCATATAATTATGTTAAGTGCGTCATGAAACACGCTTATATCACGCTAATATCGGTAAAACGTTGTCAGTTGTAACCGTCGTAACTGACCTTATTTGCATGTGTTTCACCAGAATTATTTAGTATTATCGGTCTCTGGTATTATTGAAGATTTTGACGTTAAAGACTTTGATCCAATGTTATCTGATGTACATTGAATTTACAGTTGAGTGTACGCTAACCTTTACACCTAGTGCACTACGTTTAAACTAGTTGTGCACCACATTGAAACAACAGTTATACTAGTTGTGCACTACATTTAAACTACAGGTAAACTAGCAGTGCACTAGACCCTAAAAGGTGATGAACAGCAAAACCCCAATACAGGTAATGGGCAGTACCCAAGGCTACCTGTGATTTTTACCTGTACTGTATGTATATATAAAGCTTTTATAGCAGTTATATTCAAAGAGTTATTAAAAAAGGTTTTGGAAGTTTAGTTTGATGTTATATTTCAACCTTTATATTCTATTCTTGTTTATACACTTACTAAGTTAAGACAGATTTACTTAATAAATCCTTTAACAAAGTTAAATTGTTCAAGCCTTTCATTTATTTTTTGTATTGATTAATCATGCAGTTATAAATTTCACATGTTTAATTCTGGTAATTTTGTTTTCATCACATAAAGGTATATGATAAAACATTTGAAAACAATTATCGTTACTGGAACATCTTCAATTTGATACATTTAATTTATATTGTAGTTTAATTTCAGATGAAATTAAGCAGTATATTCATAATTTCATTTTTGATGTGGTATTATGCTTATTAAGACCTAATTCAGCCCACAGGGGCTTGGCACGATTTTCCAAATGATAGTCCATATATATATGTATATAGATACTATATACATATATATATATACTATCATTTGAAAAATCGTGCCAAGCCCCTGTGATTCAGCCCATAATGTACATGTTGTACATTCTATGTGTATACATCCAATGCTTATAAAGTCAGAAACCTTAACACATCAAGAAATTACTTAAACATTGATTTCGTCCTAGGAGCTTATGTCCGGGTTTTTGTCCTATACTGGATTCCAGGTACATGTATCAGTTACAGGTAAGAATGAGATAATGGCCCGAGGGAACAAGTAATGTCATCTTTGTTATGAAATACATATATACTGGAAAACTAATGGGAGGGGGAGGGCAACAGTTTTGAGCTTATATAACACAATACATGTTCATGTATCTGGAGCTGTACTTGTCATACAACACTTGCATTACAACACTTGTATTTGTAATTTCATAATTTTCTTCTATAAAGTTACCTGCTAACAAATATATTATATACACATGTGGACCTTAAGCCAAATATTTTTTTTTAGTTCATGCTAACATGTTTTTTGCAAGTGTTTAAAAACAAAATTTTGGGATACATTTTAATCAGTATTTAAGTGTTCCCTATTGCATTAAGAAAATGATTATTTTTCTTTACCTAAAATGTATAACTAATGGGGATTTTACCTCTTCTTGTAACTAAAGAAAATCAGCATATACAGTAAAGTATAGTTATTGAATATCTTTATTGTGAAGAAAAATGAATATAAAAATTAATTATTTTTTTATGATTCGCCAAAAAAAACCCCATAAATTTTTGAAACACATCCACAGGTAGATATTATATATGGGTAGTGTTAGATGCTAATTACAAGTAGGTAAGGCAGAGGAGCCTGGCACAACATGCTATAAATGGACCCCTGGGGGTAATTGTGGCTTGACAAAAATAGAGCCAGGTGTTAAAACAGGCACACCTCAAGTGGAACCTTAACAAAAGATACAAATTCTCTAATTATATCGAAAACAACGAAACTGATAGAGTGACATATTATATATATACAAAAGACAAGAGTTTAAGTTGCAAAACATAACTATAAAATGATCAAAAATAATCTTAATAAAAAAAGGTTAAAGAGAAAAGGCAGAGAATATCATGCTACGATGAAATCTTTTTTTTCATAAAAACTTTCAAAACAAAATGGACGGACAAATAATAAAAAATTGTCAAAAATTGACCTCAAACAGTTTTGGGATATTTTGAATAGGATAGATTGTACCAGGAAAACACTAAAGTGAATAAACCTATAAATGAAACATAAAATTACTTTCAAAATCTTCATACTGCTTAGTGACGCAGAAGACTTTCAGTAGGTCTAATATCAGATATCTAGGCATCTTGGTTAATGAGAAGTTCTTTAAAAGATTTTAGCATATTTGACCCTTGTGACCTTGAATGTACATTTGTAGGTCAAGGTTATTCATTTGAACAATCTTGATACCCTTTTACTCCAACATGCTACAGGCCCTATATCAGGTCTCTGGGCTCTTTGTTATTGAGAAAGTCATTTAAATTTTTTAGCATATTTGACCCCTGTGACCTTGAAGGTCAAGGTCATTCTGACTTCGTCTCAGGTGACCTAAAACGAAAATCTTAGTAATAATAAAGCATCTTGAAATGATGAAATCCTGAATGAATATATAAAATATTCAATAGACTTTTATTAATGTATATGTAAGATTATTTGATAATGTATTAAACACTTGTTGGCATTATACATACCACAATCTTGGACTATGGGCCTAATTAAACCAATATACAAGAGGCCCATGGGCCTTAATGGTCACCTAAAACATATTTTATATAACTATCTTCCATGTAATTTACAATGTATTTCTGAACAGTTCATTAATAAATACAAGTAGTAGTATAGTTTCACCCTCATAATTCTAAATAATTTGAATAATAAAGAAACATGAAACCTACGGGCCATGGAATTTACAATTTTGATAAATCACCTTAAGACCATTCCGTCCATGAAGAGTATTTGATCCAAAACATTGGATTTACATCCAGGAAATGATCGAAGATAAGATAAGATCTGATAGTCATATTCATATTCTATACCCATGTTTTTCTGTGTTTTCTCTTCACTTTTGTTCTTTAAGTGGTCATTTGATTAAGGTGACCTTGAAATTTGTTGGTCAAGGTCAACTATTTGCATTACTTTTGCAGCACAAACTCATGCTGTAGATGTACTAATTATCAAGTTATGTGTTTCACAGTAATTGAATAAAAAAAATGAAATGCAATTTCTGGATAATTTTGAATTTTGGCAGGAAAACATTCTTCAAAGTGGCATATCTGCATCAGTTTTGATGATTTGATCTAGAAACCTTGCACACACCTTCATAAGAGCATGTTCTTTAAAATGTGACCCCAAACAAATCATTTTGAAAGAATTTCAAATTTTTTCATCATTTGACTCCTGGGACCTGGAATGAAGCTCAAGGATAAACATAACAGTTGCAGCCTGTGACACATGCTATCCGTGTGCCAAACCTCAAGCCTTCATGTGTATAGATAAAAGAGTAGAAACCTTTTCAGTGCAGTTTTCGATGATTTTTGAATTTTGGCGGGAATTGTCTTTTCAAAGTGCCATATCAGCATAATTTTTTATGATTTGACCGAGAAACTTTGCACACACCGTCATAAGAGCAGGTTCTTTAAAATGTGATCCAAATAAATCATTTTGAAAGAATTTAGAATTTTTTTTCATCATTTGACCCCTGTGACCCTGAATGAAGGTCAAGGATAAGCATAACATTTGAAGCCACCCAAACATGCAATCGATGTGCCTTCAAGTGTATAGATAAAAGAGCAGAAACCTTTTATGTGCAATCTTGGATGATTTTTGAGTTTTGGCAGGAAAAAATTGCTTTATTTTTTTTCTAAGTGCCATGCTCATTCTGTTTCAGTGGATCATGTTCATACAAGATGAAAAATATTACTCAATTCGAGATTTTTATTTTTGACCTACTTTTGTCCCCCACAACAAGGCCTTGACCTTGATATTCTCTGATAACATGTCAGCCCTGACCAAATGCTAACCAATTTACAATGAATATCAAACAAATCATGCTAAAATATGCGAGATACCTATATAAACTAAAGCAAAATTCAAATTTTAAAATGTGACACCCAGGGGCAAAGAAATATACAATTTAGATAAAGCACTTTAGGAACCTTCCATCCACAAAGAGTATACCATTCTGCCATATCTGGATCTTGAGAAGAAGATTTTTGAAATATCATAACTGGTTATGAGGTGGAGATCTGTACAGCCTCAAAGACAAAATAAAGTCTTCAGGGGTGGGGAAAGACCCCAGAACCTATTTTTACAACATGAATGTGTTTACCTTCTGATTCGCAGCAATGCTATGTATGGTTAGGGCTTGGGGTTTCAACAAGAGATCCCAGAGGGATCTTGGCGCCCACCATTGAATGATCTTTATAGGTTCCATGTCAGATTGATCTTCTCTCTATTTTTCCTTCCTCTTACTAATCTGTGTAAATTGAGAAACATCCCTTCAGTACTTTTCAAACAAGAGGCCCAGAGGGCCTGTATCGCTCAGCTTGTTGATTTAATCAAACTTCAAAACAATGTTGTTAACAGCTCTATTTGATGATGTCTAACAATGCTATATATGGTTATGGGGTGGGGATCTCAAAGGTTTCAAAGATATAACAAAGAATCCAAGTGCCTTGAGGTGGGAAAAGACCCCAGGACCTTTTTTAGCCCACCATCATCAGATAGTGGGCTATTCAAATCGCCCTGCGTCCGTGGTCCGTAAACAATTCTTGTTATCACTATTTCTCAGAAAGTGCTAAAGCGATCTTTCTCAAATTTCATATATAGGTTCCCCTTGGTTCCTAGTTATGCATATTGCATTTTGAAATCGATCGGAAAACAACATGGCCAACAGGCAGCCATCTTGGATTTTGACAAGTGAAGTTCGTTACCGCTATTTCTCAGAAAGCACTGAAGGGATCTTTCTCAAATTTCACATGTAGGTTCCTCTTGGTGCCTAGTTATGCATATTGCATTTTGAGACCAATTAGAAAACAACATGGCCGACAGGCAGCCATTTTTTATTTTGACAATTGAAGTTTGTTATCGCCATTTCTCAGAAAGTACTGAAGGGATCTTTCTCAAATTTCATATGTAGGTTCCCCTCGGTGCCTAGTTATGCATATTGAATTTTGAGACTAATGGGAAAACAACATGGCCGACAGGCAGCCATCTTGGATTTTGACAATTGAAGATTGTTATCGCTATTTCTCAGAAAGTGCTGAAGGGATCTTTCTCAAATTTCATATGTATAGGTTCCTCTTGGTGCAAAGTTATGCATATTGCATTTTGAAAGATCCTTTCAGCAATTTCTGATAAATAGTGATAACAAACTTCAATTGTCAAAATCCAAGATGGCTGCCTGTCGGCCATGTTGTTTTCCGATTGGTCTCAAAATGCAATATGCATAACTAGGCACCAAGGGGAACCTATATATGTTATTTGATAAAGATCCCTTCATTACCTTCTGAAAAATAGCGATAAACTTCAATTGTCAAAATCCAAGATGGCTGCCTGTCGGCCATATTGCTTTCCGATTAGTTATGCATATTGCATTTTGAGACCAGACACCAAGGGGAACCTATATATGTAATTTGAGAAAGATCCCTTCAGTACTTTCTGAGAAATAGCGATAAGAATTGTTTACGGACGGAGGGACGGACCACGGACGCAGGGCGATTTGAATAGCCCCCCATCTGATGGTGGTGGGCTTAAAATCTAAATTGACTTGGTACAACTAGAGGCCAAGGAGAGCTTACATATGAGGTTTGAGGAATATCCCTCCAGTGCTTTTCCAAGATATTGAGATAACAAGGATTGTTTATACATACAGACCATGGATGTGGGTCGATTTGAATAGCCCACCATCTGATTAGGCAAATAAGAGGAAGAATTTGATACCTGCAAGGGATTTTCCTACAATAGAAACAGGGTCATTAAAAGCACTTGTTCCCTAAAATTCCCAATTTTGAAGTCACTTGAATGATTAAGTATGTTTTATATATAAAGACCTATATTACCGGGTAAGGCAATTATGAAAAATAAAAATAAGTAAAGATAACAAAATGAAACGAGATCCCAGAGGGATCTTGGCGCCCACCATTGAATGATCTTCATAGGTTCCATGTCAGATTGATCTTTTCTCTACTTTTCCCTTCCTCTAAGTCTTACTAATCTGTGTAAATTCAGAAACAGCCCTCTATAGCTAGTACTTTTTCAACAAGGGGAACCTATATACAAAATTTAAGATTTAGCAATAATGGCTGTCTGTCGGCCATGTTGTTTTCCGATTGGTCCCAATATGCAAAACTATATATAGCTAGGCACTGAGGGGAACCTACATATGAAATTTGAGAAAGATCCCTTCATTACGTTCTGAAAAATCGCGATAACAAACTTCAATTGTCAAAATCCAAGATGGCTGCCTGTTGGCCATGTTGTTTTCCGATTGGTTTCAAAATGCAATATGCATAACTAGGCACCAAGGAGAACCTACATATGAAATTTGAGAAAGATCCCTTCAGTACTATCTCCGTAATACCTATACAAACTTCAATTGTCAAAATCTAAGATGGCTGCCTTTCGGCCATGTTGTTTTCCGATTGTTCTCAAAATGCAATATGCATAACAAGGCACCAAAGGGAACCTACATATGAAATTTGAGAAAGATCCCTTCAGTACTTTCTGAAAAATAGCGATAACAAACTTCAATAGTCAAAATCTAAGATGGCTGCCTGTCGGCCATGTTGCTTTCCGATTGGTCTCAAAATGCAATATGCATAACTAGGCACCAAAGGAACCTACATATGAAATTTGAGAAAGATCCCTTCAGTCCTTTATGAGAAATAGCGATAACAAACTTCAATTGTCAAAATCCAAGATGGCTGCCTGTCGGCCATGTTGTTTTCCGATTGGTCTCAAAATGCAATATGAAAACTAAACACCGATGGAAACCTACATATGAAATTTGAGAAAGATCCCTTAATGACTTTCTGAAAAATAGCGATAACAATCTTCAATTGTCAAAATCCAAGATGGCTGCCTGTCGGCCATGTTGTTTTCCGATTAGTCTCAAAATGCAATATGCATAACTAGGCACCGAGGGGAACCTGCGTATGAAATTTCAGAAAGATCCCTTCATTACTTTCTGAAAAATAGTGATAACAAACTTCAATTGTCAAAATCTAAGATGGCTGCCTGTCGGCCATGTTGTTTTCTGATTAGTCTCAAAATGCAATATGCATAACTAGGCACCGAGGGGAACCTGCGTATGAAATTTCAGAAAGATCCCTTCATTACTTTCTGAAAAATAGCGATAACAAACTTCAATTGTCAAAATCTAAGATGGCTGCCTGTCGGCCATGTTGTTTTCTGATTAGTCTCAAAATGCAATATGCATAACTACGCACCGAGGGGAACCTACATATGAAATTTGAGAAAGATCCCTTCAGCACTTTCTGAGAAATAGCGATAACAAACTTCAATTGTCAAAATCCAAAATGGCTGCCTGTCGGCCATGTTGTTTTCCGATTGGTCTCAAAATGCAATATGCATAACTAGGCACCAAGGGAAACCTACATATGAAATTTGAGAAAGATCCCTTCAGTACTTTCTGAGAAATAGCGATAACAAGAATTGTTTACGGACGGACGGAGGGACGACGGACCACGGACGCAGGGCGATTTGAATAGCCCACCATCTGATGATGGTGGGCTAAAAAAATATTAAGGCAATATTCATCAAAGAAAAACTAAAATTTATATAAATTCCATTATTTTTTGTTTTTCCCAATGTCACATTTTGTTGCATAGTAATTCTCAATTCTGGACCCAGTTGAAAAATTGTAGGAAAATCCCTTCCTTTACCAAAGTAAATGTTTATTTTTTTTAATAATAATAAATCTTTTGTAACTTTTCTTTTTTTATTCAATACAATGATACATGTACATTTTAAACAGAGCACTTTGTAACATCTTCACAACATATATGTACTTACACAAATCTACATAACATCACTCGTATATCTGCTCATAAATTGGTATAACATACGCACACACATAATATAAGAGATTATGTATACAGTAATGATTATTACACAACTATATAACACCACTTGTATATCTGCTCATACATTGGTACAACATACGCATACACAAAGAAATTCTATAATGATTATTACACAACTATATAACACCACTCATACATCTGCTCATATTGGTACAACACACGCATACACAGTACACCTGCTCATACATTTGCACAATTAACACACGCACACACAAAGAAATTCTATAATGATTATTACACAACTATATAACACCACTTGTATATCTGCTCATACATTGTAACAACATACACACACATGAGAAATTCTGTATAATGATTATTACACAAATACATAACACCACTCGTACATGTTCTATTGGTATGCAAGAATATGTACTTACCGGTATGTATGTTCTATTGTATGGTGCCTAATCATAATGTACATATTGGTGTTTGCGTACAATGATCTCTTAATTTGCATGCCTGAATATTGTTATATCATATTTACTGGTAATAATCACTGCATATACAGAATTTCCTATGTAAGTGTGTGGGTATGTACTGATAAAAATAATTTGTTTTTAACAAGGGTTACAATTGTTTGGAATTGATCTTTATTTGGCAAGGGTTATATCTTTAACAAGAGGCCCATAGGCCTTGACAGGCACCCGAGTTTCGAAATAATTCAATTGACCCTTCTTGACCCCATTCATCAGTCCAAGGGGTCAATTAGAGCCAACATGTGCATACCATCAAACTGTCATTCCATACTGATGTTAACAAAGTTAGAATGAATTCCAAAAGATATCAAACAAATTTTAGTCAAAAATGAATTACAACTGATATCAAACAAATTTTAGTCAAAAATGTGATTTCCCTATCTAAACTATAGTAAAGTTTACCCCCTCCCCAAGGGCAAACATGAGACCCCAGGTTCATGAAATTCACTATTTTGGTAAAGCACCTTAAGAACCTTCCACCAATGAAGAGTATTTGATTCTACCTTAATAAGGTCTCGAGAAGAAGATTTTTGAAACGTCAGTTAATTTGACAGTCAAACATAACCCATCATAGCCCCACCCATTAGCCCCTGGGGGTCACATCAGGGCCAATGTGTGCATACCATAATGGTAATGGTGAAGAATTATTCAAACTTTAAATGAAATGAAAACAAAAAACAAAAAAAATCGTCTCTATACACAAAATGAAGAAACCAACAAGAGGCCCAGGGGCCTTAACGGTCATCTGACTCTAAATTAAAAACCTTATATAATTGTAGTATGTATTCTCTGTAGCAAGTATATATATAGTGGCACCGTTTGCCATGGTGGCCATCTTGGATTTCTGATAGACCCAATAAATAACAACACTTGGTAAAGACCATCTCAGGATCATTTCTGGTAAGTTACAGCTGAATCCCATTGGGGGAATTTGAGAAGAAGTTTAAAATAAGCATTGTTCAGGAAAACCATGATTGCACAATCATGTTACAAATGGCCGCCATGGCTGCCAAGTCAATGATTTTACGTGGCAGAAAAATATTAACACTTTGTTGGCCCTCCTTCCTTAAAATCCTCACCAATTTCCAACTCAATGGCACCAGTGGAACTGGAGAAGAAGTTTAAAATGTTTTTTCAAGATGGTTGCCATGGTGGCCATCTTGGATTTTGACAATTGAAGTTTATCGCTATTTTTCAGAAGGTAATGAAGGGATCTTTATCAAATAACATATATAGGTTCCCCTTGGTGCCTAGTTATGCATATTGCATTTTGAGACCAATCGGAAAACAACATGGCCGACAGGCAGCCATCTTGGATTTTGACAATTGAAGTTTGTTATCACTATTTATCAGAAATTGCTGAAAGGATCTTTCAAAATGCAATATGCATAACTTTGCACCAAGAGGAACCTATACATATGAAATTTGAGAAAGATCCCTTCAGTCCTTTATGAGAAATAGCGATAACAAACTTCTATTGTCAAAATCCAAGATGGCTGCCTGTCGGCCATGTTGTTTTCCGATAGGTCTCAAAATGCAATATGAAAACTAAACACCGATGGAAACCTACATATGAAATTTGAGAAAGATCCCTTAATGACTTTCTGAAAAATAGCGATAACAATCTTCAATTGTCAAAATCCAAGATGGCTTCCTGTCGGCCATGTTGTTTTCCGATTAGTTTCAAAATGCAAAAGATATCAAACAAATTTTAGTCAAAAATGAATTACAACTGATATCAAACAAATTTTAGTCAAAAATGTGATTTCCCTATCTAAACTACAGTAAAGTTTACCCCCTCCCCAAGGGCAAACATGAGACCCCAGGTTCATGAAATTCACTATTTTGGTAAAGCACCTTAAGAACCTTCCACCAATGAAGAGTATTTGATTCTACCTTAATAAGGTCTCGAGAAGAAGATTTTTGAAACGTCAGTTAATTTGACAGTCAAACATAACCCATCATAGCTCCACCCATTAGCCCCTAACCATGATTGCACAATCATGTTACAAATGGCCGCCATGGCTGCCAAGTCAATGATTTTACGTGGCAGAAAAATATTAACACTTTGTTGGCCCTCCTTCCTTAAAATCCTCACCAATTTCCAACTCAATGGCACCAGTGGAACTGGAGAAGAAGTTTAAAATGTTTTTTCAAGATGGTTGCCATGGTGGCCATCTTGGATTTCTGGCCGACCCGATAAATAACAACACTTGGTAAGGGCCATCTCAGGATAATTTCTGGTAAGTTAGGGCTGAATCCTACTGATGGAATTTGAGAAGAAGTTTGAAATAGGTGTTGTTCAGGAAAACCATGATTGCGCAATCATGTTACAAAATGGCCACCATTGCTGCCATTTCAAAGTTTTTACGAGGCTGAAAAAATAACAACACTATGTTGGCTCGCCTTCCTTGACATTGTCACCCATTTCCAGCTCAATGGCACCAATGGAACTGGAGAAGAAGTTTAAAATGTGATTTTCAAGATGGCTGCTATGGCAATGGCGGCCATCTTGGATTTCAGACCAACCCGAAAAATAACACTTGGTCGGCATCATATCAGGATCATTTCAGGCAAGTTTCAGCTCAATAGCACTGGTGGAACTTGAGAAGAAGTTTAAAATGTGTTTTTCAAGATGGTGGCTATAGCGTTCATCTTGGATTTCAGACCCACCCAAAAAATAACAACACTTGGTCGGGATCATATCAGGATCATTTCAGGCAAGTTTCAGCCCAATAGCACTGGTGGAACTGGAGAAGTTTAAAATGTGTTTTTCAAGATGGCGGCCATCTTGGATTTTGGACCGACCTGAAAAATAACAACACTTGGTCAGGACCATCTCAGGATCATTGCTGGCAAGTTTCAGCTCAATAGCACTGGTGGAACATGAGAAGAAGTTTGAAATGTGAAAAGTTTACGCACGGCGCACGACGATGGACAAAGCATGATGACTATAGGTCATCCTGACCCTTCGGGTCAGATGACCTAAAAAGGTAAAATGAGATTATTGTTCAATGTACCAATACAGCAGTGTTAAACTCGCCCAATTTCCCTGATTGACCCATTTTTAAATTTTTTTTTAGACCACTTAAAGTATATATAATCTAAAGCAAAGAGGGAACAAAGAGGGTTAAAGTTATTTGTAAGCAACTTGCTTTTAATTGGTGGTGATAAGATATTCCAGCGAAAACATTACACTAGCCAGTCAGAGCTCCCTGTGAAGGCCAATTTGACTTAGTGATCATGTGAACAGATGGATCATGTGATTGCTAAATTTAGTTAAATCTCAAACACTTATGGAAACAAGAGGCCCAACAGTCATCTGCTAGGTTTATTCATGTCAATAAATTTTCTAGTATTTCATTCCAGCATACTACGTATTGGCCTAATATCACATAACAGAGTCTTTTGCTATCAAAAAATCATTATTTAAAGATTTCAGCCTATTGGGCCCCTGTGATCTTTAATGTAGGTCAAGGTCATTCATTTGAACAAATGTGGTAGCCCTTCATCCCAGCATGCTACAGACCCAACATCAAGTCACTAGGACTCATGGTTATTGAGAAGTTGTTTGAAGATTTTTACCTATTTGACCCCAGTGACCTTAAAGGGTCAGGTCATTCACCCAAGCATGCTACAGGCCTAATATCAAGTCCCTGGGCCTATTGGTTATTAAGAAGAAGTCATTTAAACATTTCAGCCTATTGGAGGGAATTTCAAAATACAGGAATTCAGGATCTCCTCCAGGGAGGAAATACACGACTTGAAAATAAGGCGGGATTTTGTCTCGCGCCCGAAGGTACAAAAAAAGTATGGCATGTATGCGTCATTATAAATTACCATTAACTATATATATATCTAGGTGCGAAAAAACAACAGCTTCTGTTTGTGTAACATTTAAAGATATATTTGCAGTTGTTGCCCATATCTGTATGTCCAGCACTGGAATGATGACATGTGAGATGAAGTTGTTTAAACCCTATTTGACCCCTGTGGCCTTGAATGTGAATAAAGGTCATTAATTTGAACAAGAGGCCCATGGGCCTGAAAAGAGACCAACCAACCAATTGTTTTCCCTTAGACTTTAGTGTTAACATTTTGGAGTATTTCATTCAAATTCTTGAATTCAATATGACAATTATGGTTTATAACAAAATTTTAGGGTCTGATATAACACCTAATCAAAAAAAGTTGGGTTCTTCAGCTCAAATTTTCTCCAAGGTAGCCATTTTGAAAACAGGTGAATTTCGCAGTAAAAATTCTCAAAAATCTTAAATGTTTACCTGTTTATTATTATTACGTGAACTTTTGGGAAAAAAATCAATCGGACTTACGAAAGTTATATCAACATTTCTTATTGATAGTAATACCTATCAGACTATATATCTATTTTCTCACTTCATAACATACTGGCCAATCAGTGGCTGCCAGACAATTTATCCTTGGCTCAACTTTCTATACACAGGGGCGGTTTCAAAAATATATTTTTTCAATTGTTTGGTTGTTCCCTAAAGGTCACTATGTATTTCTAAACAGTTCATAAATAAATACAAGAAGTAGTTTAGCTTCACCCTCATAATTCTAAACAAGAGGTCCATGGGGCCTGTATCGCTCACCTGGTTGGATAAGATCAAATGTCATAATAATGTTCATGTTCATTTTGTTTTATTTGTCAATCTCAAACAATGCTATATATGGTTATGGTGTGGGGATCCCAACTGCTTTAAAGAAATAATGAAGTCAAGACTCTCTAAGGTTCTGAAAGACCTCAAGAATTGTCACCATTTATGCAAAATCTGTTCCCCTTCCCCAAAGGATGTTTCTCACCAAATTGGGTTCAAATCCATTCATAACTTATGACTAGTAGCAATTTAAAGGTATTGCCTCAATTTCCCCTATTGAGCCCTGCCCCTCAGGCCCCTTGGGGGTCAGAATCACCATTTATGCAAAATCTAATCCCCTTCTGCCCTTTGGTCAAAATCCAATGATAACTTTTTGACTAGTTGCGATTTGAAGTAAATGTTGGAATGTTGACGGACGACTGATGGACGCCGCATCATGACAAGCTCACCAGACCTTCTGTCCAGGTGAGCTAAAAAAACAGATTTAATCAAAATTATGGAGGCCTTATTTATTAATAACCTATTTTGATGTACATAATATTGTTCTTGTGGAAGATTATTGATACACTCCTAAAACAGTAAAGCTGCTTGTAAACTTTGAAAAAACTGAACGACAAATCAGTATATTAATATAACATGTACAACCAAAGATAAAATCCAAGATGTACAGTTTTTTAAAATATTTTATTTACACTATAAGATGTTGATTAGGCCTAGCAAACATCTATTTTATGACCCCTTGTAACAAATTTAAACTCTGATAGAAAATTGCGGTCACATTGTCCGATGAGACATATCTAGTTGACAAGATGCCAGTTCATCAGTCACGGATCATAATCGTTAATCGTTAGATTCTTTTCAAATAAACAAATAATAACCTTATTTAATACAAGAGGCCCATGGGCCTTAACGGTCACCTGGATTTGAATATTTCAGTTAATTGACCCTTTTTGAACCCACCCATCAGACCCTATGGGTCAGTCAGGGCCAACAGGTGTATACCATAAAGCTGTCATCCAATGCTGATAATGTTAACAAAATTAGAATGAATTCCGATAGAAATCAAATAAATGATAGTCAAAAATGTGATTTCCCTATATAAACTATAGTAAAATCTACCCCCTCCCCAGGGGCAAACTTGTGACCCCAGGGTCATGAAGTTCATTACATTAGTAAAGCACTATAAGACCCTTCCACCTATGAAGAGTATTTGATTCTGTCTTAATTGGGTCTTGAGAAGAAGATCTTAGACCCTTTTTAGCCCCACCCATCAGTCCCTGGGGGTCAGTCAGGGCCAACATGTGCATACCATCAAACTGCCATCCAAAGCTGATAATGTTAACCAAATTAGAATGAATTCCAATAGAAATCCAACAAATAATAGTCAAAAATGTTATTTCCCTATATAAACTATAGTAAAGTATCCCCTCCCCAGGGGCAAACCTGAGACCCCAGGGTCAGGAAATTCACAATTTTGGTAAAGCACCTTAAGACCCTTCCATCTATGAAGAGTGTTTGATTCCACTATGTCTGAGATTAGAGAAGTAGATTTTTGAAGTTTTAGTCAATTTAACCCTTTTTAGCCCCGCCCATCAGCCCCTGGGGTCAGTCAGGACCAACATGTGTATACCATCAAACTGCCATCACAAGTTGATAATGTTAACCAAATTAGAATGAATTCCAATAAAAATCCAACAAATAATAGTCAAAACAAGAGGCCCATGGGGCCTGTATCGCTCACCTGATTGGATTAGACCAAATGTCGAAATAATGTTCATATTCAATTTGTTTTATTTGTAAAACTCTAACAATGCTATATATGGTTATAGTGTGGGAATCCGAACTGCTTTAAAGATTAATGAAGTCCAGACTCTCTAAGGTCTGAAAGACCTCAAGAATTGTTTATAGAACATGCATTCATCACTTTATGACTAGTAGCGATTTAAAGGAATTACCTCTATTTCACCTATTGGGCCCTGCCCCTTTGGCCATTCGGGGGTCAGAGTCACCATTTATGCAAAATCTGTTCCCCTGTTTCTGACCAAATTGGGTTCAAATCCATTCATAACTTCAAAGGAATTACCTCTATTTCCCCCACTGGGCCCCACCTTTTTGGCCCCTTTAGGGTCAGAGTCACCGTTTATGCAAAATCTGTTCCCCTTCCCCCAAGGATGTTTCTGATCAAATTGGGTTCAAATCCATTCATAACTTTATGACTAGTAGCAATTTAAAGGAATTACCTCTATTTCCCCTATTGGGCCCCACCCCTTTGGCCCCTCCGGGGTCAGAGCCACCATTTATGCAAAATCTCTTCCCCTTCCCCAAGGATGTTTCTGACCAAATTTGGTTCAAATCCATTCATATCTTTATGACTAGTAGCGATTCAAAGGAATTACCTCTATTTCCCCCACTGGGCCACGCCCTTTTGGCCCCTTCAGGGTCAGTCACCATTTATGCACAATCTGTTCCCCTTCCCCCCAAGGATGTTTCGGACCAAATTTGGTTAAAATCCATTCATAACTTTATGACAAGTAGCGATTTAAAGGAATTACCTCTATTTCCCCTATTGGGCCCCACCCCTTTGGTCCCTTTGGGGTCAGAGCCACCATTTATGCAAAATCTGTTCCCCTTCCCCCAAGGATGTTTCTGACCAAATTGGGTTTAAATCCATTTATAACTTTATGACTAGTAGAGATTTAGGGAATTACCTCTATTTCCCCTATTGGGCCCCGCCCCTTTGGCCAATCGGGGGTCAGAATCACCATTTATGCAAAATCTGTTCCCCTTTCCCCAAGGATGTTTCTGACCAAATTGGGTTCAAATCCATTCATAACTTTATGACTAGTAGTGATTTAAAGGAATTACCTCTATTTCCCCTATTGGGCCCCGCCCCTTTGGCCCCTCGTGGGTCAGAGCCACCATTTATGCAAAATCTCTTCCCCTTCCCCCAAGGATGTTTCTGACAAAATTGGGTTCAAATTCATTCATAACTTTATGACTAGTAGAGATTTAGAGGAATTACCTCTATTTCCCATATTTAGCCCCGCCCCTTTGGCCCCTCGGGGGTCAGAGACACCATTTATGCAAAATCTCTTCCCCCTACCCCCAAGGATGTTTCGGACCAAATTTGGTTAAAATCCATTCATAACTTTATGACAAGTAGCGATTTAAAGGAATTACCTCTATTTCCCCTATTGGGCCCCACCCCTTTGGTCCCTTTGGGGTCAGAGCCACCATTTATGCAAAATCTGTTCCCCTTCCCCCAAGGATGTTTCTGACCAAATTGGGTTTAAATCCATTTATAACTTTATGACTAGTAGAGATTTAGGGAATTACCTCTATTTCCCCTATTGGGCCCCGCCCCTTTGGCCAATCGGGGGTCAGAGTCACCATTTATGCAAAATCTGTTCCCCTTTCCCCAAGGATGTTTCTGACCAAATTGGGTTCAAATCCATTCATAACTTTATGACTAGTAGTGATTTAAAGGAATTACCTCTATTTCCCCTATTGGGCCCCGCCCCTTTGGCCCCTCGTGGGTCAGAGCCACCATTTATGCAAAATCTCTTCCCCTTCCCCCAAGGATGTTTCTGACAAAATTGGGTTCAAATTCATTCATAACTTTATGACTAGTAGAGATTTAGAGGAATTACCTCTATTTCCCATATTTAGCCCCGCCCCTTTGGCCCCTCGGGGGTCAGAGACACCATTTATGCAAAATCTCTTCCCCCTACCCCCGAGGATGTTTCGGACCAAATTGGGTTGAAATCCATTCATAACTTTATGACTAGTAGAGATTTAGAGGAATTACCTCTATTTCCCATATTTTGGCCCCGCCCCTTTGGCCCCTGAGGGGTCAGAATCACCATTTATGCAAAATCTGTTCCCATTCTGCCAAGGAAGTTTCTGGCCAAATTTGGTCAAAATCCAATAAGAACTTTATGACTAGTAGCGATTTGAAGCAAATGTTGACGGACAGACGGACGGACGACGGACACCGCGCCATGGCATAAGCTCACCGGACCTTCGGTCCAGGTGAGCTAAATATGATTTTCCTATATAAACTATAGTAAAGTTTACCCCCTCCCCAGGGGCAAACGTGAGACCCCAGGGTCATGAAATTCACAATTTTGGAAAAGCACCTCAAGACCCTTCCATCTATGAAGAGTGTTTGATTCCACCATATCTGAGAGTAGAGAAAAAGATTTTTGAAGTTTTTGTTAATTTGACCCTTTTTAGCCCCGCCCATCAGCCCCTGGGGGTCAGTCAGGGCCATCATGTGCATACCATCAATCTGTTATCACATACTGATAATGTTAACCAAATTAGAATGAATTCCAATAGAAATCCTACAAATTATAGTCAAAAATGTGATTTCCCTATATAAACTATAGTAAAGTTTACCCCCTCCCCAGGGGCAAACCTGAAACCCCTGGGTCATGAAATTCACAATTTTGGTAAAGCACCTTTAGACCCTTCCATCTATGAAGAGTGTTTGATTCCACTATCTCTGAGAGTAGAAAAGGAGATTTTTGAAATTTTAGTCAATTTTACCCTTTTTAGCCCCGCCCCTCAGGCCCCTTGGGGTTGACCTTTAGCCATAGAAGCTTCCTGCCAAATTTCATTGAATTTGGTTTAGGGGTTTTGGGGAAGAAGTCGAAAATGTAAATTGTTTACGGACGCACGACGACGGACAAAAGGGGATTAGAATAGGTCTTGTCTCAGGTGACCAAAAAATCCTCATGAAAAACGGCAATGTAGTTTGCTTCAACTTGCCTTTAATTCCTGGTGATATTTCTTGCGTATTCTAGCGACATACATATTTGTTAAAAATAATTATCTAACATCAATGTCAGTATCTGAATTGAGTTTTTTTTCTGTCAGCTAAATTTGGAATATCTGCTATATAACATGATTAATGACATTGTCCTATTTATCCTTCTTAGCCCTTGGGTGGATTACAACCAAATTTGGTGCGACGCATCACTTTGGAAGATTGCCATCATATTTTTAGCTCACCTGTCCTAAGGGCAAGTTGTATGAGCTGATGCCGTTGTCCGTCCTGCATCAACTTTTCCCTTTAAACAACTTTCTTAATAACCAAGAGGCCCAGGGACTCGATATTTGGCCTGTAGCACGCTGGGGTGAAGGGCTATCAAGCTGGTTCAAATGAACGACGTTGGTATACCTTCAAGGTCACAGGGGTCAAATAGACTAAATCATGCAATTTTATACATTTCAGTTGGAACAAAAAGACCATGGAACAGGAGCGATTGTGTATCAGAGTCCCTCCAGTAGAAAAAGTAATTATCAATTAACAGTTAAAGATATATATTATGACAACATTTTTATCTTTTTCAAGGCCATTGAAGTGAAAAATGTTACCACTAGAGAAAAGTTTTTAAAATCTTCACTTAAATCATGACTGTGAAATCTAAAATGTTATAAAAAATTTGTATTCACAAGTCTGTATTTATTTTCAGACCCTACATTAAAAAAAATAGATCTAATAGAGATAATGCAGGCCCCGTAAGTATATAAATTGATTTTGTTTGATTAATTTCAGTAAGCTGACTTTATCCCTTGTATTTATCTTTGATCAGCAGCAATTGAATGAAAAGCTACTTTGTGGGATGATACCTAAAATGAAATTTAACAGTCATCAGACATAAACAGACTGAATGTTATTATAAACAGATATTGCCATCACAAGACTAAATATTGCAATCATAAGACGGAATACTGCCATCATAAGACTGGATATCACTAACAAAAGAATAGATATATTGTCCTGATCAGACTGGAAACTAGCTGCCATCATACGACTAAATATTGCCATCATTCGAGTGGATATTGCCATCATAAGACTAATATTGCAGCTGATGGTTGTTAACACTTCTTTTTAAGAAATAGATAGAGCTCTCAAATTTTATATTATGAAGAATGAAGTGAAATAACTATTCAAAAATATTTATTACCTTTTTTTAATGTGAACTTTCTGACATTATTACTTAGACTTTGAGACAATGACAGTTTCACAGCTGCGCAGCGCAGCAATCAAGAAAATAAGGAGTTTTTTGTAAGTATTTCCACAGTGTGTGGTTTAAAACTGTGTGTTGATGCCAGCAAAGAAATAAGACTGATATACATACACACAATATATGGGACATATGTTGTTTCACATACTCTCAACAAATTCCAAGTCTAGAAAATTTGTGGATTTAAGATATCTTTGAGAAGCCATTTCCACCACTAAGTGACCCGACATGGATTTTTATAAAAAAAAAATAAAAATAAATAAATTAATAAATAGATAAATAAATCACAAGAACTACCCAAATATGACAGTTTCTACACAAAAAAATACCAAAAAAGATCAAGAACAATTTACATATATTTGTTAAAAACAAATATCTAACTTCAATGTCAGTATCTGTTTTTAATGGGTTTTTTTCTCCGTCAGCTAAATTTGGTATTTCTGCTATATAACATGATTAATGACATTGTCTTAATTATTCCTTCTTAGCCCTTGGGTGGATTACATCCAAATTTGATGCGATGCATCACTTTAGAAGATTGCCATCATATTTTTACCTCACCTGCCCTAAGGGCAAGAGGAATAGAGTATAAAAGTCCATCTAGCAGAGAAAGTAATTATAAATTAACAGCTAAAGATATATATTATGACAGAAATTTTATCTTTTTCAAGGCCATTGAAGTGAAAAATGTTACCACTAGAGAAAAGTTTTTTTAAATCTTCACTTAAATTATGAACTGTGAAATCTTGTTATAACAAATTTGTATTCGCAAGTCTGTATTTATTTTCAGAACCAACATTAAAGAGAGAAGACCTAATACAAATAATGCAGGCCCCGCAAGTAGTTAGTTAGTAGTAGTTAGTAAGTTAGTTTTTTTAATCCCCACCCCCTAGGGATGCTACCAGTCAAATATTCATTGCTTAGTTTCAGAAAACAAGAGATCCAAGAGGGATCTTGGCGCCCACTATTGAATGATCTTTGAAGGTTCCATGTCAGACTGATCTTTTCTCTATTTTTCCCTTCCTCTTACTAATCTGTGCAAATTGAGAAACATCCCTCAAGTTCTTTTCAAACAAAGGGAACCTATATATGAAATTTGAGAAAGATCCCTTTAGTACTTTCTAAGAAATAGCGATAACAAATTTCAAATATCAAAATCCAAGATGGCTGCCTGTTGGCCATGTTGTTTTCTGATTGGTCTCAAAATGCAATATGCATAACTAGGCAGGGTTCATACGGATTATGTCAAACCAAATTCAAGGCCTTTTCAAGGCTTTTTCAATGTCTTAATTAAATATTCAAGGCCCATTTTACACGTCATCTAAGTCATCTTGAGAGGGAACAAGAGAACAAAAAGGCAACTTATAACTATCCACTTGATCAAAATACAACTTGACATGGTAATTATTTACATCTGTACGAGAGGCAGCATAAACAAAGTTGAATCCAAATGATCAGTGGCCAGGGTTTCACTTCTCCTAATGAAACCTTAATATTCAAGGCTTTTTCAAGGCTTTAAACCAATTTAAGGTTTTTCAAGGCCCAGAATGAAATTCAAGGCTTTTCAAGGCCCAAGGTGAAATTCAAGGCTTTCTCAAGGCCCGTGCTAACCCTGCTAGGCACCAAGGGGAACCTACATATGAAAATTGAGAATGATCCCTTAACTACTTACTGAGAAATAGTGATAAATTTCAATTGACAAAATCCAAGATGGCTGCCTGTCAGCCATGTTGTTTTCTGATTGGTCTCAAAATGCGATATGCATAACTAAGCACCAAGGGGAACCTACATACAAAATTTGAGAAAGATCCCTTCAGCACTTTCTCAGAAATAGCGATAACAAACTTCAACTATCGAAATCCAAGACGGCTGCCTATCGGCCATCTTGTTGATGGATCAGTCCACTAATGCAATATGCATAACTAGGGCCCAAGGGGAGTCTATAAGTAAAATTTGAGACATATCCCTTCAGCACTTTCTGAGAAATAGCGGTAACAATCTTCAAGTATCAAAATACAAGATGGCTCCCTATCGGCCATCTTGTTGGTGGATCAGTCCCAAAATGCAATATGCATAACTAGGGCCCAAGGGGAGTCTGCATATGAAATTTGAGACAGATCCCTTCTGTACTCTCTGAGAAATAGCGGTAACAAGAATTATTAACGGACGGACGACGGACGAAAAGCGATTTGAATAGCCCACAGTCTGATGATGGTGGGCTAAAAAGAAACAGAATTAATCAAAATTATGGAGGCCTCGTCAGTATATATATTCATTTTGTTTGATTATAATTTCATTAAGCTGACTTTATCCATTGTATTTATCTTTGATCAGCAGTAATTGATTGAAAGGCTACTTTGTGGGATGATATACCAAATGAATCGACTACATGTAGTTGATAAATGTACTAATACATGGTGAAAGATTAGTAATGGTGTCCATCATGATTGTAAATACATGTTTTTAAAGAAACTTTTTGTTTCTCAGAAATTCAAGGGTCATTGGACATCAACAGACTGAATGTTATTATAAACAGATATTGCCATCACAAGACTAAATATTGCAATCATTATAAAGACGGAATACTGCCATCGTAAGACTGGATATCACTAACATAAGAATAGATATATTGTCCTGATCAGACTGGAAACTAGCTGCCATCATACGACTAAATATTGCCATCATTCGAGTGGATATTGCAGTTGATGGTTGTTAACACTTCCTTTTAAGAAATAGAGCTCTCAAATTTTATATTATGTAGAATGAAGTGAAAAATAACTATTCAAAAATATTTATTAAAATATTTATTACCTTTTTTTAATGTGAACTTTCTGACATTATATTACTTAGACTTTGAAAAAATGACTGTTGCACAGCTGCGAAACGCAGCAATAAAGAAAATTTAGAGTTTTTTTTTTAAAGTACTTCCACAGTGTGTGGTTTAAAACCGTGTGTTGATGCCAGCAAAGAAATAAGACTGATGTATATGGAAACTCCCGTACGGAATCAACATACACACAATATATGGGACATATGTTGTTTCACATACTCTCAACAAATTCCAAGTCCAGAAAATTAGTGGATTTAAGATATCTCCGAGAAGCCATTTCCACCACTACGTTTCTACACAAAAAAATACCAACAAGGAGCCGCAAAGCTTGGCATTATCCCCCGCGCCCCGCAGTTGGTATGAAAACCCAAATACATGAATATATCAAGCTCAAAGTAACAGTTATTAAGGAAACAGTAATTTGGTATTTTGATTAAGTCTCCATGGTGACAGAAAAAATACCGAAAATGGAAGGTCCGCAATAGCAAAAGGCACA
The DNA here is from genome assembly GCF_902652985.1 of Pecten maximus. Classification (NCBI taxonomy): domain Eukaryota; kingdom Metazoa; phylum Mollusca; class Bivalvia; order Pectinida; family Pectinidae; genus Pecten; species Pecten maximus. The sequence goes on from NC_047019.1 coordinate 30,762,153, forward strand.
ACTAGGGCACTAGTCTGATATATACAGAAAGTTTCAAGGAGCTGCGTCGAACGGTTATGGAGTTATAGCCCGGAAACAAAAGGAAACAGTAATTTGGTAATTTTGATTAAGTTTCCATGGTGACAGAAAAAATACCGAAAATGTAAGGTCCGCAATAGCAAAAGGCACAACTATGGCACTAGTCTGATATATACAGAAATTTACAAGGAGCTGCGTCGAACGGTTATGGAGTTATAGTCCGGAAAAGAATCTCGGACAGACACAAGGACGGACGGAGCCCAATTTAATATCCCCCACAAACGCGTTTCGTGGGGGATAAAAAAAGATCAAGTACAATTTACATATATTTGTTAAAAATAAATATCTAACATCAATGTCAGTATCTGAATTGAATGAGTTTTTTTCTTTTCTTTCAGCTAAATTTGGTATTTCTGCTATATAACATGATTAATGACATTGTCCTATTTATTCTTATTAGCCCTTGGGTGGATTACAACCAAATTTGGTGCGACGCATCACTTTGGAAGATTGTCATCATATTTTTAGCTCACCTGCCCTAAGGGCAAGTTGTAGGAGCTTATGCCGTTGTCCGTCCTGCATCAACTTTTCCCTTTAAACAACTTCTTAATAACCAAGAGGCCCAGGGACTCGATATTTGGACTGTAGCACGCTGGGGTGAAGGGCTATCAAGCTGGTTCAAATGAACGACGTTGGTATACCTTCAAGGTCACAGGGGTCAAATAGACTAAATCATGCAATTTTATACATTTCAGTTGGAACAAAAAGACCATGGAACAGGAGCCAACCAGCTTGGTGGCCAGAAGCGATAGTGTATCAGAGTCCCTCCAGTAGAAAAAGTAATTATCAATTAACAGTTAAAGATATATATTATGACAACATTTTTATCTTTTTCAAGGCCATTGAAGTGAAAAATGTTACCACTAGAGAAAAGTTTTTAAAATCTTCACTTAAATCATGACTGTGAAATCTAAAATGTTATAAAAAATTTGTATTCACAAGTCTATTTATTTTCAGAACCAACATTAAAGAGAGAAGACCTCGTACAAATCATGCTGGACCCGTAAGTATATCAATTTATTTTGTTTGATTAATTTCAGTAAGCTGACTTTATCCCTTGTATTTATCTTTGATCAGCAGCAATTGAATGAAAAGTTACTTTGTGGGATGATACCTAAAATGAAATTTAACAGTCATCAGACATAAACAGACTGAATGTTATTATAAACAGATATTGCCATCACAAGACTAAATATTGCAATCATAAGACGGAATACTGCCATCGTAAGACTGGATATCACTAACAAAAGAATAGATATATTGTCCTGATCAGAGTGGAAACTAGCTGCCATCATACGACTAAATATTGCCATCATTCGAGTGGATATTGCCATCATAAGACTAATATTGCAGCTGATGGTTGTTAACACTTCTTTTTAAGAAATAGATAGAGCTCTCAAATTTTATATTATGAAGAATGAAGTGAAATAACTATTCAAAAATATTTATTACCTTTTTTTAATGTGAACTTTCTGACATTATTACTTACAGACTTGGAGACAATGACAGTTTCACAGCTGCGCAGCGCAGCAATCAAGAAAATAAGGAGTTTTTTGTAAGTATTTCCACAGTGTGTGGTTTAAAACTGTGTGTTGATGCCAGCAAAGAAATAAGACTGATATACATACACACAATATATGGGACATATGTTGTTTCACATACTCTCAACAAATTCCAAGTCCAGAAAATTTGTGGATTTAAGATATCTTTGAGAAGCCATTTCCACCACTAAGTGACCCGGCATGGATTTTTATAAAAAAAAAAAAAAAAAAAATAAAATTAATAAATAGATAAATAAATCACAAGAACTACCCAAATATGACAGTTTCTACACAAAAAAATACCAAAAAAGATCAAGAACAATTTACATATATTTGTTAAAAATAAATATCTAACTTCAATGTCAGTATCTGTTTTGAATGTTTTTTTTTCTCTGTCAGCTAAATTTGGTATTTCTGCTATATAACATGATTAATGACATTGTCTTAATTATTCCTTCTTAGCCCTTGGGTGGATTACATCCAAATTTGATGCGACGCATCACTTTGGAAGATTGCCATCATATTTTTACCTCACCTGCCCTAAGGGCAAGAGGAATAGAGTATAAAAGTCCATCTAGCAGAGAAAGTGATTATAAATTAACAGCTAAAGATATATATTATGACAGAAATTTTATCTTTTTCAAGGCCATTGAAGTGAAAAATGTTACCACTAGAGAAAAGTTTTTTAAAATCTTCACTTAAATTATGAACTGTGAAATCTTGTTATAACAAATTTGTATTCGCAAGTCTGTATTTATTTTCAGAACCAAAATTAAAGAGGGAAAACCTAATACAAATAATGCAGGCCCCGTAAGTAGTTAGTTAGTAGTAGTTAGTAAGTTAGTTTTTTTAATCCCCACCCCCTAGGGATGCTACCAGTCAAATATTCATTGCTTAGTTTCAGAAAACAAGAGATCCAAGAGGGGTCTTGGCGCCCACTATTGAATGATCTTTGAAGGTTCCATGTCAGACTGATCTTTTCTCTATTTTTCCCTTCCTCTTACTAATCTGTGCAAATTGAGAAACATCCCTCAAGTTCTTTTCAAACAAAGGGAACCTATATATGAAATTTGAGAAAGATCCCTTTAGTACTTTCTAAGAAATAGCGATGACAAATTTCAAATATCAAAATCCAAGATGGCTGCCTGTTGGCCATGTTGTTTTCTGATTGGTCTCAAATGCAATATGCATAACTAGGCAGGGTTCATACGGATTATGTCAAACCAAATTCAAGGCCTTTTCAAGGCTTTTTCAATGTCTTAATTAAATATTCAAGGCCCATTTTACACGTCATCTAAGTCATCTTGAGAGGGAACAAGAGAACAAAAAGGCAACTTAAAACTATCCACTTGATCAAAATACAACTTGACATGGTAATTATTTACATCTGTACGAGAGGCAGCATAAACAAAGTTGAATCCAAATGATCAGTGGCCAGGGTTTCACTTCTCCTAATGAAACCTTAATATTCAAGGCTTTTTCAAGGCTTTAAACCAATTTTCAAGGTTTTTCAAGGCCCAGAATGAAATTCAAGGCTTTTCAAGGCCCAAGGTGAAATTCAAGGCTTTCTCAAGGCCCGTGCTAACCCTGCTAGGCACCAAGGGGAACCTACATATGAAAATTGAGAATGATCCCTTAACTACTTACTGAGAAATAGTGATAAATTTCAATTGACAAAATCCAAGATGGCTGCCTGTCGGCCATGTTGTTTTCTGATTGGTCTTAAATTGCGATATGCATAACTAAGCACCAAGGGGAACCTACATACAAAATTTGAGAAAGATCCCTTCAGCACTTTCTCAGAAATAGCGATAACAAACTTCAACTATCGAAATCCAAGACGGCTGCCTATCAGCCATCTTGTTGATGGAAAAAAATACCAACAAGGAGCCACAAAGCTTGGCATTATCCCCCGCGCCCCGCAGTTGGTATGAAAACCCAAATACATGAATATATCAAGCTCAAAGTAACAGTTATTAAGGAAACAGTAATTTGGTATTTTTGATTAAGTCTCCATGGTGACAGAAAAAATACCGAAAATGGAAGGTCCGCAATAGCAAAAGGCACAACTAGGGCACTAGTCTGATATATACAGAAAGTTTCAAGGAGCTGCGTCGAACGGTTATGGAGTTATAGCCCGGAAACAAAAGGAAACAGTAATTTGGTAATTTTGATTAAGTTTCCATGGTGACAGAAAAAATACCGAAAATGTAAGGTCCGCAATAGCAAAAGGCACAACTATGGCACTAGTCTGATATATACAGAAATTTACAAGGAGCTGCGTCGAACGGTTATGGAGTTATAGTCCGGAAAAGAATCTCGGACGGACACACGGACGGACAGAGCCCAATTTAATATCCCCCACAAACGCGTTTCGTGGGGGATAAAAAAAGATCAAGTACAATTTACATATATTTGTTAAAAATAAATATCTAACATCAATGTCAGTATCTGAATTGAATGAGTTTTTTTCTTTTCTTTCAGCTAAATTTGGTATTTCTGCTATATAACATGATTAATGACATTGTCCTATTTATTCTTATTAGCCCTTGGGTGGATTACAACCAAATTTGGTGCGACGCATCACTTTGGAAGATTGTCATCATATTTTTAGCTCACCTGCCCTAAGGGCAAGTTGTAGGAGCTTATGCCGTTGTCCGTCCTGCATCAACTTTTCCCTTTAAACAACTTCTTAATAACCAAGAGGCCCAGGGACTCGATATTTGGCCTGTAGCACGCTGGGGTGAAGGGCTATCAAGCTGGTTCAAATGAACGACGTTGGTATACCTTCAAGGTCACAGGGGTCAAATAGACTAAATCATGCAATTTTATACATTTCAGTTGGAACAAAAAGACCATGGAACAGGAGCCAACCAGCTTGGTGGCCAGTAGCGATTGTGTATCAGAGTCCCTCCAGCAGAAAAAGTAATTATCAATTAACAGTTAAAGATATATATTATGACAACATTTTTATCTTTTTCAAGGCCATTGAAGTGAAAAATGTTACCACTAGAGAAAAGTTTTTAAAATCTTCACTTAAATCATGACTGTGAAATCTAAAATGTTATAAAAAATTTGTATTCACAAGTCTGTATTTATTTTCAGAACCTACATTAAAAAAAATGGATCTGATAGAGATAATGCAGGCCCCGTAAGTATATAAATTGATTTTGTTTGATTAATTTCAGTAAGCTGACTTTATCCCTTGTATTTATCTTTGATCAGCAGCAATTGAATGAAAAGCTACTTTGTGGGATGATACCTAAAATGAAATTTAACAGTCATCAGACATAAACAGACTGAATGTTATTATAAACAGATATTGCCATCACAAGACTAAATATTGCAATCATAAGACGGAATACTGCCATCGTAAGACTGGATATCACTAACAAAAGAATAGATATATTGTCCTGATCAGACTGGAAACTAGCTGCCATCATACGACTAAATATTGCCATCATTCGAGTGGATATTGCAGTTGATGGTTGTTAACACTTCCTTTTAAGAAATAGAGCCCTCAAATTTTATATTATGTAGAATGAAGTGAAATAACTATTCAAAAATATTTATTACCTTTTTTTAATGTGAACTTTCTGACATTATTACTTAGACTTTGAAAGAATGACTGTTGCACAGCTGCGAAGCGCAGCAATAAAGAAAATTTAGAGTTTTTTTTTTAAAGTACTTCCACAGTGTGTGGTTTAAAACCGTGTGTTGATGCCAGCAAAGAAATAAGACTGATGTATATGGAAACTCCCGTACGGAATCAACATACACACAATATATGGGACATATGTTGTTTCACATACTCTCAACAAATTCCAAGTCCAGAAAATTAGTGGATTTAAGATATCTCCGAGAAGCCATTTCCACCACTACGTTTCTACACAAAAAAATACCAACAAGGAGCCGCAAAGCTTGGCATTATCCCCCGCGCCCCGCAGTTGGTATGAAAACCCAAATACATGAATATATCAAGCTCAAAGTAACAGTTATTAAGGAAACAGTAATTTGGTATTTTTGATTAAGTCTCCATGGTGACAGAAAAAATACCGAAAATGGAAGGTCCGCAATAGCAAAAGGCACAACTAGGGCACTAGTCTGATATATACAGAAATTTCAAGTAGCTGCGTCGAACGGTTATGGAGTTATAGCCCGGAAACAAAAGGAAACAGTAATTTGGTATTTTTGATTAAGTCTCCATGGTGACAGAAAAAATACCGAAAATGTAAGGTCCGCAATAGCAAAAGGCACAACTATGGCACTAGTCTGATATATACAAAAATTTACAAGGAGCTGCGTCGAACGGTTATGGAGTTATAGTCCGGAAAAGAATCTCGGACGGACACACGGACGGACAGAGCCCAATTTAATATCCCCCACAAACGCGTTTCGTGGGGGATAAAAAAAGATCAAGTACAATTTACATATATTTGTTAAAAATAAATATCTAACATCAATGTCAGTATCTGAATTGAATGAGTTTTTTTCTTTTCTTTCAGCTAAATTTGGTATTTCTGCTATATAACATGATTAATGACATTGTCCTATTTATTCTTATTAGCCCTTGGGTGGATTACAACCAAATTTGGTGCGACGCATCACTTTGGAAGATTGTCATCATATTTTTAGCTCACCTGCCCTAAGGGCAAGTTGTAGGAGCTTATGCCGTTGTCCGTCCTGCATCAACTTTTCCCTTTAAACAACTTCTTAATAACCAAGAGGCCCAGGGACTCGATATTTGGCCTGTAGCATGCTGGGGTGAAGGGCTATCAAGCTGGTTCAAATGAACGACGTTGGTATACCTTCAAGGTCACAGGGGTCAAATAGACTAAATCATGCAATTTTATACATTTCAGTTGGAACAAAAAGACCATGGAACAGGAGCCAACCAGCTTGGTGGCCAGTAGCGATTGTGTATCAGAGTCCCTCCAGCAGAAAAAGTAATTATCAATTAACAGTTAAAGATATATATTATGACAACATTTTTATCTTTTTCAAGGCCATTGAAGTGAAAAATGTTACCACTAGAGAAAAGTTTTTAAAATCTTCACTTAAATCATGACTGTGAAATCTAAAATGTTATAAAAAATTTGTATTCACAAGTCTGTATTTATTTTCAGAACCTACATTAAAAAAAATGGATCTGATAGAGATAATGCAGGCCCCGTAAGTATATAAATTGATTTTGTTTGATTAATTTCAGTAAGCTGACTTTATCCCTTGTATTTATCTTTGATCAGCAGCAATTGAATGAAAAGCTACTTTGTGGGATGATACCTAAAATGAAATTTAACAGTCATCAGACATAAACAGACTGAATGTTATTATAAACAGATATTGCCATCACAAGACTAAATATTGCAATCATAAGACGGAATACTGCCATCGTAAGACTGGATATCACTAACAAAAGAATAGATATATTGTCCTGATCAGACTGGAAACTAGCTGCCATCATACGACTAAATATTGCCATCATTCGAGTGGATATTGCAGTTGATGGTTGTTAACACTTCCTTTTAAGAAATAGAGCCCTCAAATTTTATATTATGTAAAATGAAGTGAAATAACTATTCAAAAATATTTATTACCTTTTTTTAATGTGAACTTTCTGACATTATTACTTAGACTTTGAAAGAATGACTGTTGCACAGCTGCGAAGCGCAGCAATAAAGAAAATTCAGAGTTTTTTTTTTAAAGTACTTCCACAGTGTGTGGTTTAAAACCGTGTGTTGATGCCAGCAAAGAAATAAGACTGATGTATATGGAAACTCCCGTACGGAATCAACATACACACAATATATGGGACATATGTTGTTTCACATACTCTCAACAAATTCCAAGTCCAGAAAATTAGTGGATTTAAGATATCTCCGAGAAGCCATTTCCACCACTACGTTTCTACACAAAAAAATACCAACAAGGAGCCGCAAAGCTTGGCATTATCCCCCGCGCCCCGCAGTTGGTATGAAAACCCAAATACATGAATATATCAAGCTCAAAGTAACAGTTATTAAGGAAACAGTAATTTGGTATTTTTGATTAAGTCTCCATGGTGACAGAAAAAATACCGAAAATGGAAGGTCCGCAATAGCAAAAGGCACAACTAGGGCACTAGTCTGATATATACAGAAAGTTTCAAGGAGCTGCGTCGAACGGTTATGGAGTTATAGCCCGGAAACAAAAGGAAACAGTAATTTGGTAATTTTGATTAAGTTTCCATGGTGACAGAAAAAATACCGAAAATGTAAGGTCCGCAATAGCAAAAGGCACAACTATGGCACTAGTCTGATATATACAAAAATTTACAAGGAGCTGCGTCGAACGGTTATGGAGTTATAGTCCGGAAAAGAATCTCGGACGGACACACGGACGGACAGAGCCCAATTTAATATCCCCCACAAACGCGTTTCGTGGGGGATAAAAAAAGATCAAGTACAATTTACATATATTTGTTAAAAATAAATATCTAACATCAATGTCAGTATCTGAATTGAATGAGTTTTTTTCTTTTCTTTCAGCTAAATTTGGTATTTCTGCTATATAACATGATTAATGACATTGTCCTATTTATTCTTATTAGCCCTTGGGTGGATTACAACCAAATTTGGTGCGACGCATCACTTTGGAAGATTGTCATCATATTTTTAGCTCACCTGCCCTAAGGGCAAGTTGTAGGAGCTTATGCCGTTGTCCGTCCTGCATCAACTTTTCCCTTTAAACAACTTCTTAATAACCAAGAGGCCCAGGGACTCGATATTTGGCCTGTAGCATGCTGGGGTGAAGGGCTATCAAGCTGGTTCAAATGAACGACGTTGGTATACCTTCAAGGTCACAGGGGTCAAATAGACTAAATCATGCAATTTTATACATTTCAGTTGGAACAAAAAGACCATGGAACAGGAGCCAACCAGCTTGGTGGCCAGTAGCGATTGTGTATCAGAGTCCCTCCAGCAGAAAAAGTAATTATCAATTAACAGTTAAAGATATATATTATGACAACATTTTTATCTTTTTCAAGGCCATTGAAGTGAAAAATGTTACCACTAGAGAAAAGTTTTTAAAATCTTCACTTAAATCATGACTGTGAAATCTAAAATGTTATAAAAAATTTGTATTCACAAGTCTGTATTTATTTTCAGAACCTACATTAAAAAAAATGGATCTGATAGAGATAATGCAGGCCCCGTAAGTATATAAATTGATTTTGTTTGATTAATTTCAGTAAGCTGACTTTATCCCTTGTATTTATCTTTGATCAGCAGCAATTGAATGAAAAGCTACTTTGTGGGATGATACCTAAAATGAAATTTAACAGTCATCAGACATAAACAGACTGAATGTTATTATAAACAGATATTGCCATCACAAGACTAAATATTGCAATCATAAGACGGAATACTGCCATCGTAAGACTGGATATCACTAACAAAAGAATAGATATATTGTCCTGATCAGACTGGAAACTAGCTGCCATCATACGACTAAATATTGCCATCATTCGAGTGGATATTGCAGTTGATGGTTGTTAACACTTCCTTTTAAGAAATAGAGCCCTCAAATTTTATATTATGTAGAATGAAGTGAAATAACTATTCAAAAATATTTATTACCTTTTTTTAATGTGAACTTTCTGACATTATTACTTAGACTTTGAAAGAATGACTGTTGCACAGCTGCGAAGCGCAGCAATAAAGAAAATTCAGAGTTTTTTTTTTAAAGTACTTCCACAGTGTGTGGTTTAAAACCGTGTGTTGATGCCAGCAAAGAAATAAGACTGATGTATATGGAAACTCCCGTACGGAATCAACATACACACAATATATGGGACATATGTTGTTTCACATACTCTCAACAAATTCCAAGTCCAGAAAATTAGTGGATTTAAGATATCTCCGAGAAGCCATTTCCACCACTACGTTTCTACACAAAAAAATACCAACAAGGAGCCGCAAAGCTTGGCATTATCCCCCGCGCCCCGCAGTTGGTATGAAAACCCAAATACATGAATATATCAAGCTCAAAGTAACAGTTATTAAGGAAACAGTAATTTGGTATTTTTGATTAAGTCTCCATGGTGACAGAAAAAATACCGAAAATGGAAGGTCCGCAATAGCAAAAGGCACAACTAGGGCACTAGTCTGATATATACAGAAAGTTTCAAGGAGCTGCGTCGAACGGTTATGGAGTTATAGCCCGGAAACAAAAGGAAACAGTAATTTGGTAATTTTGATTAAGTTTCCATGGTGACAGAAAAAATACCGAAAATGTAAGGTCCGCAATAGCAAAAGGCACAACTATGGCACTAGTCTGATATATACAAAAATTTACAAGGAGCTGCGTCGAACGGTTATGGAGTTATAGTCCGGA